>NW_024412423.1:6900004-7024649 GCF_014898765.1 Herpailurus yagouaroundi | reverse complement strand
TTTCTCTATTTCTGTCTCTGTCTCTTTCTATCTCTGTCTCTCTCTGACTCTGAGCTGTCAGCACAGAGCCCGACGTGGGGCTTAAACTCAAGGACTGCAAGATCATGACCTGAGCTGAAGTCAGACACTTAACTGACTGAGCCACCCAGGTGCCCCTTGTTTCTTTTCTTTCTTCCCTTCCCCTCCCCTCCCCCACATGAGGTGGAGGGCTAGAGGGAATATAGGGCTGGAACCCACATCCCTGAGATCATGACCTGAGCCCAAATCAGAGTCAGATGTTTAACCCACTGAGTCACCCAGGTGCCTCTGTCATCACATTTCTAATGTTCTCCTGTAATGTTCCTGCTCTGTCTTAGGTGAGCCTATGAGGGCTCTGGACTGCCTGAAAACACTCCCTTTTTCGGGACTTAATTAACACTTTGCTCTTTGGACATTGTGTCTTGGACATGAAAATCCCAATTTAATCCCTTATTTTTTCCTCTTTGTAACAGTGCCCTCATTGCTTCCTGAGATGCCTTCACATTGCCTCTAAAGTTAAGGACTATTTTAGGCATTTGGAAGCATGCGTTACCTTGAAACCAAAACCTTATGCTAGTTCAACGTGACATAGTTTAAATCAATGACTTTTGTCTTAGTTCATTTAAGTTGCTGTAACCAAATACCATTGACTATTTTTTAATTATAAAACATGAATTTATTTACATGCAAAGTGAAACCATGATATTTGAACACACTTTTTAAAAAGGAAAACTGGTCTTCGATTTTTACAGATGTACTGAAAAATCAGTTTTGAATGACATGAACTCCCAACATAATATGATAATAATATCATGTTTGACTGACAGTTTGCTTCCAAATAGGAGTCTCTTTGGAGAAACTAGTAATTTGCAAATAGCTATGCTCTTGCATTCAGTAGCTGGAGTCCTCTAATTAAAACAAAGGTCTTTATTTCATTGTAAATAGGGTAAGACTGCAGTCCTGAGGGTTTTTTTCCCTCCTCCCTTAAATTCATAAGTACATACACATTTCACTCGTAGGCACCATCACCAAAACGGAAAATGGAACATAACATGGCAGATGTAAGATTATCTGCTTCTGGAAAAGCCAAAATTAGTGGGGGCCTCATATTCCTGACTTCTAAAATCAGGGAGTATAACCACATTCTCCAGACTTATTTTTCTTTCTGAAATGCTATCACTTGGAGAGTAGACTTGAATGTGAAGGTAGATTCCATGGTCTTCTCTCTGATTAGTTGATTATTTTTTTAAATGTCTACTTATTTTGGGGAGACAGAGCATGAGCAGGGGAGTGGCAGAGAAAGACTGAGACACAGAAACCAAAGCAGGCTCCAGGCTCCAAGCTGTCAGCACAGAGCCCGACATGGGGCTTGAACCCACGAACCGTGAGATCATGACCTGAGCCGAAGTCTGACGCTTAGTCAGCTGAGCCACCCCGGGGCCTCATGGTTAATTTTGATTATTAACAGCAATTTACTTCTCACAGTTCAGGAGTGGGGAAGTCTGAGATCAGGGTACCAGCGTGGTCATGGTCTCATGGGGCCCTCCACAAGATGGCGGACCTCTCCCTGTAACCTTCCATGGTGGAAGGGGCCAGGAAGCTCAGTGAGGCCTCTCTTACAAGACATAAATCCCATTGATAAGGGCTCTACCCTCATGACTTAAGAAACTGCAAAGGGTCTCACCTCTTAATATTAGCATATTGGCGTGAGGTTTTCAACATAGGGATTTTGTTGGGGGTGGTGTAGGGATACAAACATTCAGACAATAGCAACTCTGATGAAAACAAAACCAATGCAAAGGGAAACTATCAGCTTCCCTTGTGAAAAGCACAAGCAGGAGTTGTCAGAATATACAATTTATTGGTTTTCCTCTATTTCACGGTGAAGGGCCATTGGGGTGTGAAGCAATGTTTTAAATAGACTTGGTGTACTCTTGTGCCCTCTGACATCTATATTAACAAGGTCAAAATCAACCTAGCAAGCAGGAAATGCTCCTAATGGGGCTAAACGTGATTTGGTCTCTGACCTTATGCATTAATAGCTATTAGCTATGTCTTAGTCATAGTTTTATCTACTGCCATTTCCCAAGGAAAGGACCTGTTTTGAGTCAATAGAATGATTAAATCCATAACTCCGATGTCATTATTCCCTAATGATTGAGATTCTAATTTAATTTATGTACTACTTCAGCATAGGAAATTAACTGACAGGTCAATTTGTTTTAGACACATAATTGTAAAACAGATGTGTCGCAAGGCTTTTGAATTAAAGAGGACATTACTTAACTTCATCTCCTTGGTGATCCTCGGCATTTTATTAATAATACAGATGTACGATCTGATTACACGAGGTAACCAAAATGGAAGCCACAGTGAGTGGATGAAAGCTGCCAACGAGGTCTCTGGAGTGTATTCATGTCCCTCATCATGAGGATAAAGCAGAACCGTTCATGGGGCTCATGTCTTCTCAGCATATGTGGAGTGACTCCCCCGGGGCTGTCTGCAGGTAGCATGTGGTTACTAGGACATGAGGACAGGAAGCTGTCCGGAGCGTTTCCCTGCCTGCTATGGCCATTGTCAGGGACTTGCATTCTGTAAATGAGCCTTCTGTCCATCCCATGCCACAGGAATGCTGTCTGTGGCTTTTAGGACTGGCTGTCAGGGGCAGAGATGGGGGTTTCCTAGACTCGTGTGAATGACAGTTTTCATTTTATTACACAGCTGCAAATAGAGCATTGCATTGTCGGTGTACTAGACTTTAGCTGGGGTAGTCTTATGGGAGGCCTGGGAAGAAAACCATTTGGAAGTTGTTTTTACATACCCTCAAGGATGATTTCCTTCTTTTCGTTTCCCTTTCAGTCATGAAATTTAGACTGAGTCTTCCTTGAAATGTGTTTCTAGATGAACTTCTTTTTATTTATTTATTTTAAAAAATTTTTAACGTTTCTGTTTGAGAGAGAGACTGAGTGCAAGCAGGGGAAGGGTGAGAGAGAGGGAGACACAGCAGGCTCCAGGCTCCCAGCTATCAGCACAGAGCCAGACTCAAGCCTCGAACTCACAAACCATGAGATCATGGTCTGAGCTGAAGTTGGACACTTAACCAACTGAGCCACTCGGGTGTCTCAAAACTTCTTCTTAAAAGCACTGAACAAATGGTAGCTTTATCATCTCAAAATGAATGTTGCTGGTCTGACATAAATTGGTTGATTAAAAGGAGACTATGAGTAAGAGTAAGATAGATGAGTGTAAATTAAAATTACAAAAGTGAGTCAAAGTGAGGTTGAGACCACATAAACATCAGGGCAGAAACCATATCTAAAATGACCAGTTTGTAGGAAAAATCATAATCCCAGACCCAATTTTGCAGTATGGGGTCTTAATCAAATCTGCTTTTTTGTTTATTTAAAAAAATTTTTTAATTTAAATTTTACTTAAATCCCCATTAGTTAACATATAGTTTCATAATGATTTCAGGAGTAGAATTTAGTCATTCATCACTTAGATACAATCCCCAGTGCTCAGCTCATCACAAGTGCCCTCCTTAATGCCCACCCATTTAGCCCATCCATGACCCAACACCCACCCTTCCAGCAACCCTCAGTTTGTTCGTTGTATAAGAGTGCCTTATGGTTTGCCTCCCTATTTTTTTCTCACTTTTCCTTTCTTTCCGCTAGATAAACTTCTAATTCTAAATAGCTGTGTGACCTAGGGGATAGCACTTAAAAATTACTAGAGCCTGTGTATGTATGTATGTATGTATGTGTATGGGAGAGCGAGAGATTGGGGGCATGGGAGAGACAGAGAGAAGGAGAGAAGATCACAAGACTTAACTAGAGCCTGACACGTGAGCACTCAATACATTCCCTCTGCTGTCATTAGTTAATCTCACCCTTAGTGATTAGCTCACTCTGATCATGCAAAGCTCTTTGAAACATATTTGTTCCAAGTAGTATGTCTTCTAGGATATTGACAATGTGAGTAACAGGATCTCCGAATCCAGGTACAATTTATACAAGATCAGGAGGGGACAGACTCCAATCTAAGAGGAGATAGATGAATTTCAGCTTCAATTTTTCATAACTTTATTGGTGTGACATAGTATGAATGGGTTGCCAAGGCTAACAAATGAAGTGTTGGTGTCTAGGGACGGATTTTAAATCTGCTCTCTCTGTCTCATTAGGTACCACCCCCACCCTCAAATGCAGGTTTGATTGCAGTTGTTCAGCTGACTTTGATTCCCAGGGCTGAATTTCTGTCTCGGGAGAGTGTGTTTCTTCTAAGATTAAAGTACATGAAGTGAGATGCGGGGGTTGAGAGGTCCCAAAGAACCGTGATGAAAATGATGGGCTGAATAAATAGATACTTAAAGGTAGTCTAAAGAAATTCTGAGTAATGAACCTCAGGAGAAGAGTTTAAAGGTGATTGAGAGATCAACAGGCCTCCAATAAGTAATAAACATGAAAGCCGGAATAACTATTTTCCTTTAAAGGAAGAGAGAGCTTCTTTTCAAGAGTAAGACTAATTGGGATGCCACTGTAACACGCAGTTCTTGCTGGTGATGGTTAGCAGGTACTGGAATTCAGCTAACATAGGAGCCCGTGGGATTTCTTCCCTCAAAGAACGGTGTTGAACAGAAGACTTAGAAACATTCTGATGTGGATGAAGAGCCTCTTGCCCAGTGGAGATGACTTGGCCATTTCTTCCCTATGAACTGTGGTACAACTATCTAGATACACGTTTCCAAGTGTGCTCTGCTTTCAACTAGTTGAATTGTTGATAGCTCTATGCCAGATTTTGTTGGTCAAAAGGGTTCGGCAAGTGAAAAAGTGTTTAAAACCTACTGGTGTAATGAAAGCTGGAAGCTTTCCATTAGCTGAAAGCTACCATTAGCTAAAGGAAATGAAAAGTCTGTGGACAGTGGGTACAGTGTTCGGGATGTCTTCCAGGTACCATTTTGTTTACTCTTGCCCAATAGTCCTACGAAGTAAGTATCATTACTTCCATTTCCTGGGTGATAAAACTGTAACTTAGGGAAGCGACCTTACTTGTCCATGCTGGCGCCTGCAGGTTCCATAGTTCCACGTGCTCTCCACTCCTGAGCGTCTATGGCTAAAGGGGTTCGGGCAGGGACCACCTTTATCTTCCCTAAGGACACGGCCACGTACACATTCAGAGGATGGCTTTTGAAGCCATCGCTTGCATTTTCTTACTTTTTTCGAAAAACCTTCTGGTGGGTTCTTAATCAGAAAACTGACCTTTTAGAAATTAACATGGACCTTAGGATCTTCTAAAAATGGGAGAATTCAGTAAGGTAGCATTAACATTGATTTTCTACTTTAGTTTCATCATTTGGGACCACATTTATTAAGTGGTTTATTTATTTTTACGGAATTGGACATTGATTTTTTTTTAAGTTTATTTTAAGAGAGAGACAGAGTGTGGATGGGGGAGGGGCAGAGAGAGAAGGGACACAAAATCCGAAGGAGGTTCCAGGTTCCGAGCTGCCAGCACAGAGCCTGATGGGGGGCTCCAACCCATGAACTGTGAGATCATAACCTAAGCCGAAGTCAGACACTTAACCGACTGAGCCACCCAGGGGCCCTTATGTGTTATTATTTTTAATCTGTCAATCCATATTTTTTAAGATACAGATTTTTACATCTTGGGAACATTTCACTGCTGAATTAAACAGTTTGAAGACTCTTCCTGGTGACAGCGTTAGTGGAAATGTAAAGGAGAAGATGGGGAAAAATAAGTAGGAGAAACTCAGCAAAGAGTAAACAGTCAAACATGTACCACTTGGCTTCTAAAGTGAGAAATCTTTCTGATTCCATGCAATGTTTTAGAGCCAAAGCCTCTTGCGATTCATGGCTTCGACCCCAGATGAATCCATGCCTTTGCTTGTATTCTCCTCTGGATCTTGGAAAACTGGATTTCAAAAGTGTCAGCATTGCTGTATATGAGGACAAAACTTCAGAATGAAACGAATCTGTATTAGACTGTTTTTGAATGCTTTTTGCCTGAACACACTGGGAGGTGATTTTTTTTCTGTTATTACTTCGAGAATCCTCATTTTTAAGGAAAGCTCGTGCTTACTGTAAAAATGACATACATTAAACTAGAAATTACCCAATGCCTAGTAATGGTGGAATGAATAAGTACATTATGTTTATGGAGTGGAATGTCACACGATTAGAATGGTGCTCTCTATCTTCCTGCAAGAAAACAAGAGAATGTCACAGATGGAGTGTTATGCAAACAAATCCAGACATTGAAGAGTCTACATTGGGTAACTATACTTACTCTATGGTTTCTGTTGTGTACAGGTCAAACCTTGAAGATGCTGTTGGGAGTCAGCATACGAATTTCCCCTGGAAGGGGAATAGTAACCAGGAAGAAGCTTAAATAAATGGGAGATTGATACTTGAAGAGATGAATTGACTGTATTCATTTTGAAAATCCTAAGGGAAGGTTTCATGGCACTTTACAGAGCATTTTTACAAAATTCGTTGGGAGGAATTAATGTGGCAGCAAACCCTAAGTATTTTTTTCATAAGACAAATAAAGATTGAATTGATTAGATTCTCAATGATAGTCTGAAAGTGCAGCATTAAAGTGAAATAGAGTAAAAAAAGAGTAGCGTCTTCTAAAAAAAAAAAAATCATGAACTCCAGATGAGAATATAATGTATATTGAAAGTGGCATTTCAAATCGGGGTGGAAAGTTTAAGGGGAAAAAAGGAATTGAGTGAAATATGGCTGGTTCTTCCATCTGTCACTTTGAGTCTGTGCTTCTAAGGATTATGCATGAGAGACAGGAGGTATCTGGCTTTTGGCTTATGACAGACAAGGCTGTCAGTCTCCCCATGTCACAGATAACGACTTTTCTCCTTTGGAAGTACTTGTGTTTGAGTGCCTTACTGGGCTCCTTTCACTTCTGAGGTCCCAAATTAACTCCTGGTTAGGAAGCATTTGAATCTATTGGTCCATCAACAGAGAAAAACCTCAACACTGAAGAGTGACTCACATGGATGGCAAATAACGCCTGGATGTCCTCTTACCACGTAGATTTCATGGGACGGTCCCCTGAATTTAAAGTTCCACTGCAACTCCTGAAATTAATTGCTACTTGAAAATAGGTGTAATGGGTTGGAGGCGTTTGGCCTTTTTTTTTTTTCTTTCTCCTTTTTTTTTTTTTTTAACATACAACTTGTTAAAGGGAAATGATAGTTTCTTCTGGAAATAGACTTTCCTGTTTCTTATTAATGAAGTAGATGAAACTCGTAAGACACTGCACCACTGATTGCTCTCTTGTCAGTTAAAAAAAAAAGTTAGGTCAGGAGGAAAAAAAAAAAACAAAAAGTTTCAATTACATTTACAGCAGCAGCTGAAGGGGAACAAAAATCAATGAAAGGAGCATACTTATTAGAGACCTGCAGTTGCCATAAAACTGAAACTAAATCACAGTGACAGTGTCTGAACTTCAGATAAATTGCTTTGAATTCAGAATGGGAGCCTGGAGAAATAATGGAAATGATCTTGCACTTGGTGGAGAAAAAGGGTTAGAACTTTTTATATCTCTTCCTTCTCTGGATCTTGTAGATACTGTCAAGATCACATACTGATTTGTCATCTTTCTTTATTTATTTTTGCGGAGGGGATCCTGTCTTTGCTCCAGCAGGTAATACCACCTTCTGTGTTTCCCTGGCATTGAATGGATGGAATGTTAGGGGACCCAGATGCTCAGGGTGAAAGCAGAGCCTGCTGGGAACCCAAAGCAAAGTGACCCTCGGAGGAGAACCTGTTCTCTTTGAAGAGAGGGCAGTTGGACAAAGGGGTAGGTTGGGGGCCAGACAGCCCTGTTTGGCTTGTTCAGTAGAGATACAAATCATCTCACTCCAGAGCTCTCTCCTAAACCCCATCCTGGTATCAAAATGCATGAGTCTTGCCCCCCACCCCCACCCCCGCCACACTGACTGATGTTTCCCTGAGCATGTGTCATAGTGGCTCAATGCTTCTCCTGCATTAGTGAGCACAGACAACTTTCCAGACGCATTTAATGTAATTCCTGATACATATATCTGATGGACCTATTGTATCTATTGATAAAATTAAAGTAGTTACTATTACTTAATTTTCTTTTTCCCAGTTCTCTTTCTGTTTCATCTTTGGACCTTTTTGCGGGTTACTTGAACATTTAGAATGTTTTATGTATCTTTGTAGAGTATGTCTTAATATTTATTTCATATAGTTTTAAAATACTTTTTAGTATTAGAAGAGAGAGTTTGTTCATACAAGCAGGGTGGGGCAGGGAGGGAGAGAGAGAGGGAGAGGGAGAGAGAGAATATCTTAAGCAGGCTCTATGCTGTCAGCTCAGAGCCTCATTAAGACCCGGATCCCATGACCCTGGGATTATGATCTGAGCCAGCATCAAAAGTCAGATGCTCCACCAACTGAGCCACCCAGGTGCCCCAGTATAGTTTTTTAAAGTGACTTAGTAATGGCTCACTAGAAACAAATAAGTCATACAGAGGAAGACAGATACCATATGTTTTCACTCTTACGTGGATCCTGAGAAACTGAACAGAAGTCCTTGGGGGAGGGGAAGAAAGAAAAAGAGGTTAGGGAGGGAGAGAGCCAAAGCATAAGAGACTCTTAAAAACTGAGAACAAACTGAGGGTTGATGGGGAGTGGGAGGGAGGGAAGGGTGGGTGATGGGTATTGAGGAGGGCGCCTTTGGGGATGAGCACTGGGTGTGGTATGGAAACCAATTTGACAATAAATTTCATAAAAAAAAAAAAAACAAAGGTAGCATACTTCATAGATACGTAATTTATCGTAAGCCTAATGTTGATGTCATTTTACCATTTGGAGAAACCTAGAATAACTTGACCTACTTTTTCGTCACCTTACCCTCCTCCATTTATAATAAAATTGTTTTGAATATTTCATCAACCTATATTTAGAACTACGTCAGACAGTATTATAGATTTTGCTTCTATAATCAAACATGAGATAGACAACTCAAGAGGAGAAGGAAAGCCTGAGGTGTTGACTAAATATTTTTGCTTACAGTGGCCTTTGATTGTGTCATGGTTCCTTCTCATCATTTCTATTCTGTTGAGAAGATTTTCCTTCGCCATTCTTATAGGATAGATATATTGACTACACATTCTTAGTTGTCCTTTATCTGAGAATGTCTTGCTTTGCCTTTGATTCCTGGGGGATATTTTTGCCGGGTAAAGATTTGGGTTGACAGTTTTTCTCTCTGAGTCCTTGAAAATTGGGTACTACTTCCTTAGGACCTCTATGGTTTCTAATAAGAAAATCCATTGTCATTCAAAGAGCTTTTATCCCGTAGATGAGATGTCATATTTTTCTTGGTGTTTTCAAGATGTCTCTTGGTCTAATTCTCCAAAGACCAATTATCGTGTGTCACGGTGCAGATTTCTTTCTTTCATCCTGTTGATGTTCATTAAGTTTACCAAATCTGTAAGTTTATATCTCTTGCCATATTGGAGATATTATTAACTATTGTTTCTTTGGGTACTTCTTTAGCACCGCCTTCTTCCTCTTCTCCTTTCCTCTGGCATGAATATTAGTTCTTTTCTTTGGTACCACAGGTCCCTAAGTCTCTGTGCCGTTTGTTTTTTTCCCCCCATTATCCATTTGTTTTGTTTGTTCATTGTTTTAGGTTGAGTAGTTTCTCTCATTTTGTTTTCAAGTTCACTGGTTGTTTTATTCCTTCCATTCTGCTATTGAGCCCATGGACTAAGGTTTTATTTCGGTTAGTTTATTTTTCCAGTTCCAAAATCTGCACTTAATTCTTTTTTACTGACACTGTCAATGTCTTTGCTGAGAGTTTCTATTTTTTCATTTGTTTCAGGTTTATTGATAATTGCTCACCAGTTTTAATTTTTCTCAACATGGTTGCTTTAAAATCTTGGTCACATAGTCCCAACATCTTCTCAAGCCCTTGTTGGTATCTGTTGATTGTTTTTTTTTTTTATGAAGTTTTTGATCTTCCTAAATCTTGGTATGAGACCTGATTTTTTGGTGAAAAGCTAGAGAGTTCAGTGTTACACTTTGAGTCCCTGGACCTTATTTGAATGTTCTGCTTTAACTAATTTCTTCCAACATCAGATCTGTGAGATGGAAATGTGCCACCTGATTTCTTCCAAGTGAGTATCAAAGTCCAGGTTCCCTATTCTGTTGATCCCCAGAGGTTGGGGGTTTCAAGCTCCTCGTACACAGGGTAGAAGTCCAGGATCCACATATAGTCTCCACTGACCACTAGCACTGTTGGGCAGAGACTGGTTACCTCCCACCAATGCTTTATTACAGACTGCCCATGGTGGGAATGCACAGCAATTCACTCAGCCTTGGGTGGCATGCCTAGGGGTGGAACTGCAGGTCTTTTGGCAGTGTTGGACTGGAGTAGAGTGGCTATTGTCTCCAATTTTCTATCTGGCTAGGCTATCCTTTGCCTCTTTATCTGGTTAGGGAAGGCAGGCTTTTGTTTGGCTGTGCTTGTTGGCATTTCTGGCTTAATGGCTTTTTCAGCTCCAAGTCCGGGATATAGGAGGCCAGAACAAAACAAAACAAACCTGAGAACTCACTCCTGTGTTGATTTCTGGGCCCTGCGGTCCCTGGGCAGTATATCTGCTTCAGTCCAGCTTCCAGAACCTTCTTATGTTTGTGTTGTGCATAATGTCCAGAATTTGTAGTTAAACTTAGCAATGGAAATACAGAGAAACAGGTCTGTACCGTATTTCCCCTTTAATATGTTTTTATTCTTGTTTTGCCGTTGGAAATCTGTTTATGTCTTGTTAATTATGCACTGAATTTATGCTGCAGTCAATATGAAAAATGTCATTAATGCAGACGCCATTGGTAAGTTATTTCTGTGAGTAAATGCATTTCTTTACCTTGCCAAATGGAAATACAGATAAATGGTTCATGGGCTCCCAATGTGAGGCTGTATGAGTCAGATAGCACATGAGAGGATATTTGAAGAAATAGTGTTTATTAGCCTAATGTAAAACCTGGTGCAATGACATGCTTGTGCTGACTCAGAAAAGACTGTCATTGTCTAAATTTAGCCATGGTTAGCTTTGGCACATAGAGGAATCACTCATTTAGAATGACATTCTTGTGAGCACCTTGTTCATGGGTTACTTTTGGGTTGGTCCACGTCTCCAGATCCTGTTAGAATAGTCCAGATCTTGTCCTAAAGTGTGCTTCTCTGTTTCTGGGAACATCCTGTATGATGCGGCTGCATTTTATGTATTCCTAAAAGTTGAAGATAATTGCCAGTTTTTTTTCCACTTCATTTTACACATTTTCTATTCCCAGTAAGATTTTATCTAGCAACTCAAGCAATAGTAAGTATGCATATTTTATTTTTTTGTTAAGAGTCAAGTTGCAGTGAACTCTTAAAACTTACTTGCAAATTTACTTCCCTGGGCTATATTCCCAAAGAAAGTTTACTTGAATTTACATAAGACCATAATGTTTGTCTTGAAAGAACTCAAGACTTCCTAGAATTGCTAAGAACACATTCACTGAATTTCCCCAAGAGAAACAAACTCTAGGCGAAGCTCCTAAACCAAGAGACTCAAATCTTTCCTGTTAGCTTATTTTCTCTGGAGGAAGCTTTCTAATTTATTTTCCATCTGGAAGACTTTGCTGAGATGGGAGTTCATAGCAGTGCATCCTCATGGCATATATCAGTGTCCTGGCACATAACCCGCCTGTGGATAGATTTCATCAGAACTAATGGGAAGATGAATGTGTTTACGTCTGAATCCAGAGCCTCTCCCTTACCAAAGTTGCTCTGTCATTTAGACACAAGTCAAAGGGTAAAATGAGACCATGGGCAGATGTAGGGTAACTGGGATGCAAATTGATTAATTATGTCTTCTGTAATTAAAACGAGGCCTTGCAAAAACAATCCCAGACTTCTACTGGAATGAGCAACCTCTATATTGCAGTTTGTTTCCTGTCACAGTTGCTATATCTTGGGCATAAATGGATGGGCGGCTTGGTTATGTCAAAACCCCTATATAGAAAAGGGGTATTTCTTGGGCCTCATGCAAGTTGTGCCATGTACATGCTGCTATAGCCTCGATAAGATTTATTGACTTAGGAGCAGAGTCAAAGGAGCAAAAAGACAAAGATTCCTCAAGTGTGGGTAGTTGTGAAAACCAAGAGCCTTGCCAGCAGGTTGGAGGTACTACAAGGAGCCCTCTAATAGAGGAAAACCCCACCTTTGTACCAACTTACATAGGTTTAGGCTGGTCCACGTGGGTATGGAGGAAACACTGTTTTCCAAGTACCAGGAGCTGTCAGGGGACATCTCCAGGCTTGTAAAAACAGTAGTGGGAGCCCTTGGGAGCTAGCCTTGGGAGTTGTGTACCAAGATCACTGACTGTATGGTCACAGAAGCCGTATGGCCTTTCTCCAGACATCTGATCAAGCTGGGACAACCTTTAGAGAAGGAGGAAGAGAAAGGAGGTCCTACCAGTTTTCTGAGAAGCAAGTGTCGCATCTTTTACTAGATTAAAATCATAATCCACGTAGCTGACTCAAAAATCCTCAGGTTTTTGGCAGTTGGGCCCTGTACTGTCTTTTCCCCAACATGCAGAAGACTATCTTCGGTGGAGTATGAGGCCAGTGCCCCATCAATCTTCATTTCTAATGAGTTATCTCCTCAGGTCCAGATTGCTTATACATAACGCATTGGATTTAGGCTTCTTGAGAAGAAAGACTGTGAGTGATGAGCACTTACTTGCCAGGCACTACTGGGTAGCTGACAGGCATGAAGTCCTTTGAATGACAGAATTCCAAGATGGAGGCATTAATGTACCTAGTTTTTCCACAAGGGAACTGCGACCCACAGAAGTTAAATGTTCGCCTCAAGTCAGCACGTGACAATGTTGTGCCCTGCCCTCACACAAGTGCATGGAAATGGAGATGATGAAGAAGTTCCAAATATCTAAACAAGACATTTAGAGGTTCAGAGTGCCATGAATGGAATAAAACAAGGTGATGGGTTAGAGTCACTGGACAGAGAGATCGTTTCCTTTGGCAGGGGAGGACATCTTGTTGACACGTGGCACAGAATCTGAGGCTTGGGTGAAGAAAAGGAACCAGCTCAGAGAAGGTAGTGGCTAAATCTTACATATGAGACAGAAGGTTGAAGGTTTTTGTTTTTGTTTTTGTTTTTGTTTTTAATGAAGGAAATGAGTTCAGTGTACTTGACTTAAAGGAGACCAGGGGCACCTGGGTGGCTCAGTAGGTTAAGTGTCTGAATTGGGCTCAGGGCATGATCTCAGCGTTGCTGACTTTGAGCCCTGCATTTGGTTCTCTGCTGTCCGCACAGAGCCCACTTTGGATTTTCTGTCCTCTTCTCTCTCTCTGCCCCTTTTCCTCTCACACGTGCATGCTCTCTCTTACTGTCTTAAAAATAAATAAATACACTTAAAAACTAATAAAGAAGACCAGATGTGTGGGGAACAGGACAGGGCTAAGCAGTGAGATGGGAGTCAGGAGTAAGGGTCAGACTTGGTGAGGGGATTGCCTCGTAGTTGTAAAGGGCAACAAGTCCTCTGCTCTGACGCTTGCCATGTGCCACGCACTGGGCACCAGCTTCACCTATATTGCATCCGTTCATCTCCATGGCTGTGGTATGAGGTGGTTGTGTCCTCCCTGGTCACATTTTGTGGATGACAAAACCATAGAGCAGATAACGAAGGCAACTAGCAGATGCAGTACAGTGGGGAACAACTGGAGGCATTAGAACAGAGTAATAACATAATCTGATTTGCATTTTAAAAAGATCACTGGGGCTGTTGTGTGGAAAACCAATTAGGGGCTGTGTGGTAACCAGCTAGAGAATCCAGGCAAGAGATGACTGTAGGCTCTTCTAGAGTATTGTTAATGAAAGAAGAATTGAACTAAAGGGTTTGGTATATATTTTGTGCTATTGCTGGAGGGTATGTAGGAGGTGAAGTGAAATGAGAAACAGTCAGACTCTTGGGGTTTTGGTTCGGCCAACTGGGTGGATGGTGTGTCATGTGTAGCAGGAAATGAGAGGGGAGATGTGGAGGGGCAGGTGAGGACCCAGGGACTTTGCCGTATTAAGATGGTGGCATTTATTAGACAATCCAGGGGAGCTGTTCGGTACAAAGATGGATGTCTGAAGTTGGGAACTCGCCAGAGGAGTTACATGGTGTTTGTGGGCAACTAAGCCAAAAGCTTTGGTGAAGGTATGTTTCTGTAAATCATTCTGGAGCCAGGGTTTGCTTTTGTGATAGAAACCCAAGCAGGGAGTTTTTGCTCTTTGTTTAAAGACCTGTCAGGGATCCATGTGTTTCTTCTCAGAAAGGGGGAAAAAACCCAACATTTAGGTTCCTAGTGAAATGTCCTTTGTCACATCAGGAGAGAGGAAAATCCATTCTTGGGCTTTTTTCTTTGGGATTCATTCAGCCACAGGATCTCTCAGTCTAGGATTTTATTGCCTCTGACATCAGTCATTGCATTTCCACAGAAGTTCAAGGCAAATGTTGTTTGAAAGCATGTTCAGCTTTGTCTTCCCATGGGAGCAGGAAGGGTACAAGGTGAGTATGAACTTGTGAAGGATGGCAGCTGCCCAAACACCAATGGTATTTTCAAAGCAAGTTCACACTGAGCATATTTAAAAAGCACATTGCCAAGTTTGAGATTTTCTCTGTTCTACGGCATGAATAGTTCAATGACCATTTTCATTAGGTTCTAGTTTATAGCTTATTTATTTATGCCTGGCCGGTTCTCTCCTCAATCTGAATTTGTTTTTCCAACACTTAGCAAAACCTGAACAATGTGTAGATAGGACATGCTGGGCTTGCCAGAAATCAGAAAAACATGTCTTCAACTCCAAAATACAAATATACTTTGTTAAGAGAGATAGCAAGAAAATGTCAATGACTGAATTCCATTGTATCTCCTGTAGTTAGTGGCTTCTAATAATAATGTTCTATGCAGACCCAGGGATGTGTGTGTGTGTGTGTGTGTGTGTGTGTGTGTATAATCAATTTTGAGAGGTGTGTTTTTAATATTGTAATAGCCTGTCTAAAATCAGAATGTGTCTCGGAATTGGTGTGTTTTGTTTCTTAGTGATACGTAAAATAATGGTGCAGTTTACAATGGAAGGCATCTTAAGTTAGTGAAAGTAATCAGTGAACAGAGTTAACATCCAAAAACTGATAGAGGACCAAAGTCTGAAAAAGTGAAATAGATGTTCAGTGCCAATATTGGAATGAGGGGTATAAAATGAGAATTGGTTGGGTACTCCTTGATTCTGATGCTTTTTTGGTAGATAACTCATTAGTTTTATTTAGGACTCCCAAAGCAAAGCTTTTACAGTGACACATACATTGTATCCTCAAAAAGTTGTATTAAATATTCTTAAATTTGAATTCCAAGGAGATGGCTTTCAAGCTTTTGATGATGTTATAGAGTTTACAGTTGATTCTACTTCACTAACTCACCTGGTCTCCACTGACTTGAGAAATCAAACAGAAGATGTAAATAAAAAGTCTCAAGTTTAAAAAACCTGCAGACCCATTGCAGCCTCTCTGGAAAACAGTGTGGAGGTTTCTCAAAAAATTAAAAATAGATCTACCCTAAGACCCAGCAATAGCACTGCTAGGAATTTACCTAAGGGACACAGGAGTGCTCATGCATAGGGGCACTTGTACCCCAATGTTCAGAGCAGCACTTTCAACAATAGCCAAATTATGGAAAAAGCCTAAATTGTCCATCAACTGATGAATGGATAAAGAAATTGTGGTTTATATACACAATGGAATACTACCTGTCAATGAGAAAGAATGACATATGGCCATTTGTAGCAACGTGGATGGAATTGGAGAGTGTTATGCTAAGAGAAATAAGTCATACAGAGAAAGAGAGATACCATATGTTTTCACCCTTATGTGGATCCTGAGAAACTTAACAGAAGACCATGGGGGAGTGGAAGGGAAAAAAAAAGAGAGGGAGGGAGCCAAATCATAAGAGACTGTTAAAAACTGAGAATAAACTGAGGGTTGATGGGGGGTGGGAGGGAAGGGAAAGTGGGTGATGGGCATTGAGGAGGGCACCTGTTGGGATGAGCACTGGGTGTTGTATGGAAACCAATTTGACAATAAATTTCATATTAAAAAAAAAACCCTCAGACTCAGGATGATTTATGTTTATTAGGCAGTGAAATTTTATGGGCATATTTTGGGAGGCTGAGAATGGAGAGAGAATGCCGAGTTTCTTACGACAATTTGTAATAATCAATTGTTCATTAACATTTTCCTCCTTAAACAATGGGTTTAATAATTCACTGTCAATGGTTTTCTGTGCCCTATGTTTTGCAGTAATGCCTTAATAAAGGCAATTTGACAAACAGAATTACCTGGATTGGGTAGGACTTTTGTCAATATTGGATTTACGGGTGAGGGTGTTTGGTCCAGTCACGCCACTGTTCTAAAACCTTGACACCTAGTCCGTCAATCTGCCTATAAAAGGACAACCCTATTTCTAAAGTGACAGAGTCCATTTGTAGTAGCATAGTCACGTAGCAAAGCTGGCTATGAAATATACCAAGGAGGAAGGGGTGAGAGATAGAGGTATAAATTTAAGATCCTCAGAAGGGCTCAGTTTCCTGAACAGGGCTAGATGTTATCTTCCCTCTTAAAAGCATTTCCTGGAGACAATTTTTTCCATTCTGGACCCCCACCCCCATACCCTATTAGCCAACAGTAACCTGGCTATTTATTCGCAGGTGTGGTCTTAGTACCATTTGACTAGAGAAAAAACTTCTCAGGGAGTAAGGAGCTTATGTGGTGTTTCCCCCACATCGTGTATTTTGGTACAGCTGATGGATTTTGCATAGGTTGGTTTTATTGTGGTGAGGCTCCTATTTTTCTCTCCACTCTTGGCTGGAGCAAGATGATTTTCCACCTCTCTCCCTAGGCCATAATTCCTATCAAGGTAGGGCAATACAAGTTTTGTTTTGTTTTGTTTTGTTTTGTTTTACTAGAGAAAGAAGGGGGAAAAAAACTAATTTTGGCTTAATACACCAGAATCTTGCAGAAAGTAATAGAAAATATGAGCAAGAGAAAGATTAGTTTCCCTACTTCCCGTTTCACTTTGAGGTTAGGCCTGTAAAGATTATTTTCCTTGAGTTCTTCCTTTAATGATACCTGAATGGTGGAACACCCTCACTTCTGGTAACAGCACAAAAAGAAGGCAAATAAGGGCTTTAGTAACCCTACCACCATCATACCCATCAGGCCCTACTCCTGAAGTCACAGTAAACTACAGTAAAGAAATAAACACTTGATTAATGGAATGCTTGTTTTATAAACAAAGTTGTAAATGTATCTACTAGTGCCCACCTCCACTTAACAGGTTGTTGGTCCTCAGTACCATCTATGTTGAAATTCTGCAATGGCCCCCAACTCCTGTTGGTTCCACTGGTTGAAAACCTAGCCATAATGGCAGCCCAGGGCAATAGCCATGAGAAGAGAGGAGTAGGACCTTCTGGGTTGGGTAGAGGAGGGAGAAGCCTGAGGGCACTATGTAGGGAACAGATATGTGGGAATAGGATCAGAGAGGGATTTCTCTGAAGTTGGCTGAGGTGGGATCTGTATGGATGAGGGAGCGGGGAAGATTGGGGAGAATACAAAAGAACTATTTTGTGTATCACTGAAAATTCTCTGTATACTTGGTAGTTGAATTGCACAGACTTGTAACATTTTTTTTAACATTATTGACTTATTTTGAGGGAGACAGAGACAGGGTGAGAGGGAGAGGGGCAGAGTGAGAGAGAGGAAGAGAGAGGAACCCAAGCAGGCTCCACGCTATCAGTGCAAAACCCAATGCAGGGCTAGAACTCACGAATCATGAGATCATGACCTAAGCTGAAATCAGACGCTTAACCAACTGAGCCACCCAGGTGCCCCTGTTTACTATTTAGAGAGTGCTAGGAGAGGGGCAGAAAAAGGAGGAGAGAGAGAATCCAAGCAGGCTCCCCACTGCCAGCACGGAGCCCAATGCTGGGCTCAAACCTACCAAACCACAAGATTATGACCTGAGCCAAAACCAAGAGTTGGACGCTTAACCAACTGAGCCACCCACATACCCCCAGGACTTTTAAATGACAGACTCATACATCGCACTCTTCCCAACGATAAGGGCACGGCTATGAGGGTTACATCATCTTAGGGAATGAAATGCTAAATAATAGTTACTAAAGTTGGCAGAAGTGACTCTTGCTTTGGCACTATCTTGAAAGAAAGGTGGTCTATTTGTGAGCACTTGAGCTAGTCAACGGTCTGTTGTGGTGACCTTTTTTTTTTTCAAATGTAAGGCAGAAGCTTTGGATCAGATAACTCCTAAAGTCCCTCCATCTCCTTAGAATTTCCTGTGCCTGACACTTAGATCAATATAACAGAATAGAGAACCCAGAAATAGACTCTCAAAACGTATGGCCAACTAATCTTTGACAAAGCAGGAAAGAATTTATTCCAATGGAATAAAGACAGTCTCGTCACCAAATGGTGTTGGGAAAACTGGACAGCAACATACAGAAGAATGAACCTGGACGACTTTTTTACACCATACACAAAAATAAACTCAAAATTGATGAAAGACCTAATAAGACAGGAAGCCATCAAAATTCTTGACAAGAAAGCAGGCAAAAGCCTCTTTGACCTCGGCTGCAGCAACTTGTCTCCAGAGGCAAGGGAAACAAAAGCAAAAATGAACCATTGGGTTCTCATCAGGATAGCTTCTGCACTGTGAAGGAAACAATCAGCAAAACTAAAAGGCCACCAATGGAATGGGAGAAGATATTTGCAGATGACGTAACAGATAAAGGGTTAGTGTCCAAAATCTATAAGGAACTTAGCAAACTCAACACCCAAAAAACGAATAATCCAGTGAAGAATTGGGCAAGAGACGTGAATTGATACTTGTCCAAGAGACATCCAGATGGCCAACCGACACATGAAAACATGCTCAATATCAATCATCAGAGAAATATAAATCAAAACCACAATGAGATACCACCTGACACCTGTCAGAATGGCTCACGTTAACAACTCAGGCAACAACAGATGCTGGAGAGGATGTGGAGAAAGAGGAACCCTTTTGCACTGTTGGTGGAAATGCAAACTGGTGCAGCCACTCTGGAAAACAGTATGGAAGTTCTCAAAAAATTAAAAATAGAACTATCCTCTGACCCAGAAATTGCACTACTAGGTATTTATCCAAAAGATACAGGTATGCTGTTTCAAAGGGGCACATGCAACCCTATGTTTATAGAAGTGCTATCAACAATAGCCCATATATGGAAAGAGCCCAAATGTCCATTGACAGATGAATGGATAAAGAAGATGTCGTATATATAATATAATAATGGAATATTACTCAGCAATCAAAAAGAATGAAATCTTGCCATTTGCAACAATGTGGGTGAACTATAGTGTATTATGCTAAGCAAAATTAGAGACAAATATGACTTCACTCGTGTGGAACTTAAGATACAAACTTAAGGGAAGAGAAGCAAAAATAATATAAAACAGAAAGGGACAAAACATAAGAGACTCTTAAATATGGAGAGCAAACAGAGGGTAACTGGAGGGGTTGTGGGTGGGGGAATGGGCTAACTGGGCAAGGGGTATTAAGGAAGACATTTGTTGGGATGAATCACTGTATTCTCCTGAAATCGTTACTGCACTATAGGCTAACTAACTTGGATATAATTTAAAAAAAAAAAGTAATAATTTCCTGTGCCTGGATTTGAATCTTATCTAGACTATACCTGCCATTTGTTACTTGGGTAACCTCTAGAGATTATTTGTACCTCAGCCTCAGTTTTGCTCATGTGCATAATTGAGGTGGTTTCATTTGACAATTAAAAGCTATGTGGCACAGTACCCACTGCATGATAGGTGCTCACATGATAGTTATTACGTAAATTGGTCTATGATTTAATTAATTTATTTAGTTTATTTACTTGAGAGAGTTTATTTACTTTGAGAGAGAGGGAGGGGGACAAACACAGGGAGGGAGAGAGAGAGGGAATAAATCCCAAGCAGGCTCCATATTGTCAGCACAGAGCCCAACGTGGGGTTCAAACTCAAGAACCTAAGCCAAAACCAAGCATGGGACACTTAATTGACTGAGCCACCCAAGCACTCCACCTCATCTTTTTATTTTAGATTGTGACTTTTCCTAAGCTAAAACGACACCTAAATTTTCCCTGACGGTACAGGATTTCTCTTCTTCTCCTTAGTCATATTGTGTATGATCACTAATGATGTAAATTTGGAGGATATTTTACAACTGTTGGCTTAGAATTTATCGTTTTTCTGGGTGCCGTGTAGTCCTTTTTTCAGTGACTTGAACTTGATCTTCAAATTCTAAGTATGCAGAAACATTTCAGTGGTAAAGAAGAAGTCTTGGAGAGAAAAGGTGATATTCATCTATATGAGTAAGAAAAGTAGACCTTCTTCTATCACTACAGATACCAGACTTGTTGTTCTTAAGGGGGTCACATTTGTGTTAACCTTTGGGGGGACTAAGTACTGATTTGATACGACCTCCCACACTCCTGAGTTCACAGGGAAGCCATTTTTACCTCAGGACATATTTATTAAATAAAGAAAACACAGTCACAAATGTGAAGGAAATAGGAAACAATAGACATCAACTCATGTATGAAGGACTCCAGTAGAAGGCAACATTGCTACGAGGTTAATGGTAGCTTGGATCACCTGGGGTGTGTTGGAAATACTTTTAAAATTTCACTAATAACCTCTTGCAGGAACTCTTTGAAATCCAGGTTTTTTTCTAAAGTGAAAATTATTTTCCTAATTAAATAATTAACATCCAGTTGAGCAGCTGTAATGTATGCCTCCTGTTTCCCAGAAGCCAGTATCTAAAATGCAAACCATGTCAAAAGACCCAAAGCAAAGCTTAATAAGCTTTAATCCACAAAAGAGATACATTTTTGTTTGGCTTCCATGATGACCTAGGCTTTGTTTGAATTGGTTAGAAGATATAAAATAGCAGAGATGTCAAACAAAATCCAGGTTTCTGTGCTCTCTTGAAAGAGCGTTCTCACGGCCACACTCTGCTGGAGACTTGCAAGCCATGACTGTCCCCGTGGACAGGACTTAGGTTTGAGGACAGTTCACATTCACACCACCCCCTAGTGTGAGTTTCTCATCTTGCAGTCAAGGTCATTTATCTTTTTTAGTTCCCCTCCCTCTCCTGCTCTTCCTACAACTGGGTTTTATTGTTTTATCTATATCACCTGCTTAAACCCTGTGGCCATCTGTGTTTGCATCATGATTGCATTTCTTATGTTTACTTTTTGAATATTCCTCCATGCTTAACGTTCTTGGTCTTTTCTTTCATATATTATTGAGGGTGAAGGGTGTTCGTCAGTAATACATGGTAAAGGAGGAGAGTCTGGTCTTAGCAGAACTGTGAAAGACATGAATTTGGATGACTATAATTGGAGCATGACAGGTGCCTTTCTCCAAACGATTCCTAATGGATATGTGGCCTCATCAACAACGGTTTGAAGGGGCTCAAACCCCACCACTCTTATTGTAAGATTTTCAGTGTTGGCTCATAGACCATGGAACAGGACTCGGATTTGTTAGTTTTGCTCACCTATTTGTCTTCCTTGCTGAGATGAGTGAAGGATACAGGGAACGTGTCATGGAGAGCAGGGCTGAGAGAGCCTTCTGAAGGGCATCGTTTCCACTATGAATACAAGTTTCTGTGTATCAACTAACCCATCGATAGGTATGTACCTGATACCTATTTTGTGTCTAGTTCCCTCAGTTGTATACTTACACTGTGGTATATCAAACTGTGTGTGTGTGTGGGGGGGGGGAGTGCCTGGGTGGCTCAATCGGTTAACTGTCCGACTTTGGCTTAGGTCATCATCTCTCAGTTCATGAGTTCGAGCCCTGCATTGGGCTCTGTGCTGACCGCCCAGAGCCTGGAGCCTGCTTCAGATTCTGTGTCTCCCTCTCTCTCTGCCCCTCCCTGACTCACACTATCTCTCAAAAATAAATAAGAGAAAGGGTGGGGAGGTTCATCCTTTAATTATGACAGGAGAATAAATGAAATGAGTTGAATTGTTGAAATTGAAAAATTCCAAATACATCCATGACAAAGGTAATAATCGATCCAACAGGTCACTTTTATTTCTAAAATCACAAGTAGTTTTTATTCCCTAATTGTTTGAGAGCACCCATAGTACTTTGCCTTCAGCGAGAGTATTTTCAGAAAGCAATTTCTGTTCATTTTGTGGTCAAGGAGCTGCCTTTTTATTTTCGTACTTTACAGATGAAGAAAACAAAGCAAACTTCTCTGGCAGCTGAGTTATTGGCTTAGTCAGTTATGACACAAATGGGCTTGAGCAGAGAGTCTGTGCTTCTCAGACCAAAACAAGCCATCATAAAACCTATCCTAAGTATCCCCTCTACCAGCGGGCATTTCCTTGCTTGGTGTCATTCCATATTGGTCTATTTGTTCTTGAAGATGTCATTGATGACTGCCACAAGGGAACTAATGTATTTTAACTAGTCTCTTAGGTAGTTGCTTTAATCTTGGGTTCATGGTACTCTTCTTATCACTGTATTCATCTTACCTCTGAATTTATAGGTATCAGATTTATAAAAGTGACTCAGAGGTCTGCTCATGATGAGGGAAAGCAGTGAGCTTGGTACTGAGTCTGTCATCGGCTCTTTCTCTATAAAAACTGCCCTTCCATTTCTGATCTTACACTAATTTAGCTATAAATATTCCATATTAAAATTTTCTTGGGTAGATGACTTAAGGGTAGGGTAACTAATTCTTGATAGAATTAAGGAGCTCGTGAGTTCAGGACCTTCATATATAGAATTATTTTCGAGTAATGGGTTTCTTTACTTTTTACTGTCTTAAAACACACACACACACACACACACACACACACACACGCACACACAATGAAAACAAAAAACAGGCCTAAATAGAGACCCAGGCAAAGAATCGTTTTTAAAAATTAATATAACAAATACAAAGGATCAGGGACAGAATTAATATGTGTCTCCATTATACTCTTAGTGTTCTAATTTCAGGTTTCTTTAAAACAAGGATAGATTTATCCCTTCATCTTATTCTTACCTTAAATACTATTTTTGTGTGTTTTACTCTGATTGCAATGATGCAATTGACATTTAAGGTTTTAGGATCTAGGCTTCCTCCAATACCATCTTGGCCTGAAGAGAGCAGAGGCTCTATAGTTAGAGAGTTCCTCACCGTATTCTACCTGCCCTGCTGTAGACACGCATAACCCGTGCGTGAGGTTTGATTTAGCGTTTCATAAAAATGAACAAGAACAATCTAGCATTTTCTTTTGAAAGTGTTGTGCCTTCATGTGCTTAAAATTCTACCTGGAAACATTTACCTTAAGAAAGGGAAAACATCTGGAAGAGGATATCGAAGGAAAAAAAAATCATTGAGAAGTACCTTGTTCTTTTTTTCTTTTTTTTTAAATACAACTTATTATCAAGTTGGCAGACATACAGTGTATACAGTGTGCTCTTGGTTTTGAGGGTAGAGTCCTGTGATTCATTGCTTACATACAACACCCAGTGCTCCTCCCAGCAAGTGCCCTCCTCAATGCCCGCCACCCATTTTTCCCTCTCCTCCGTGCATCCCCCCCATCAACCCTCAGTTTGTTCTCTGTATTTAAGAGTCTATTATGGTTTGCCTCCCTCCCTCTCTGTAACTATTTTCCCCCCTTCGCTTCCCCCATGGTCTTCTGTACCTTGTTCTTAAGGATAGAAGGAAGGATTCACTGAAGACATCTGCAAAAATAGTTAAGGAGCTTCTAAAAAAATGAATCAGGGTTTCATCTGGTCTAAATAATAATTTACAGTCATAAATAGGCAGCCAGTCACCGGGATGCGGGGTCCACTTCTCTAGCATGTTTCCTTCACGCGATCCGTTCCTTGAAAGTCCTGTAATCACTCACTCTGGAGATCAGATTTAATGTAAAATTCAGTAGGGATTTAGTTTATGCCGTAAGATGGTGCACTTGTAGATGCTCTTAGCCAATGGTGTTGTCTCTGTCTTGCACTGTTGGTACACCATGCTACTTTGTGCTTGAACTTGAGGTAATTTCGATACAAAAAGGATAGTGGTTTTGTGTTTTGTAATCTTGAGGACAAAAAGTTCCTGGTTTTCAGGCACTATATCACACGCTTCTGGGAGGTTCCATTCACATGATATCCTACTTACATAGGCTGGTGAGGGACTTCTCAGCCTACTGACATCTTGTCTTGTAGGGAGGAGTTAGTTTTAGGGAAGATGGTGGACCACTCCTGATCAATCGTCCAGGAATCATTTTAGTAAAGGTCTTGCAGACTTTCTCTTTCCAAAGACACAAAAATCACTACTAATCGTAAAATGCCTGAAAATTAAATTCCTTGTAGTCAGAGAACTAAGGAGTCAGAGTTACTCAGTATTGTCAAGGATTAGGACATTGTTAATGGTAAAGAAAAAAAAGCATAGTTTTACCTATGAGGAGTCCTAATTTAATTATTTGTTATTTGAGGTTTTTAATTTCTCAATCATAAAGCATCTCTATCAACTTTATATATAATGCATCTTGTATGTGTAAGACCTCACTCAGCCTCCACACACTGTTTATTTCACAGTTTCATGGTTTTCTGTGTGGTCTGCGGGAGGTTCAGGATCTGCATGTGGGGAGTCTGTGAGGTAAATATCAAATAAAAGCAGAGGGTCCTTTCCAGACAGCATCTTGTTTCATTTTTTCATTGCAAAGAAACGATAGAAAATTCCTATGTGATATTACTTAATAGATTGGGAAAGCATAGGAAGCAGAACATACTGAAAACTGCCTGTACACACACCAGGTCTGATCAAAGCATAAATAGCCCTTTTTGAAAACAAACAATGGAAAGGTACGTAATAGGAATCATGCTGGAAAGGTCCTGTAGTGCTTGCATACGAACATGTAGTTACTGTGTGTAACTAGTAGTTACATACGATAGAAATTTCTGGAGTCACTAGGGGTGCCTAGTTGGTTAACCATGTGACTCTTTATTTCAGCTCAGGTCGTGATCTCATGGTTTGTGAGTTCAAGACCCTGACGGTGGGGAGCCTGCTTGGATTCTGTCTCTCGGTCCTTCCCCTGTTTGCGCTCTCTCTTTCCATCTCTCAAAAATGGATAATTTTTTTTCTTTAAAAAGCCTGGAGTCATTATATTGTAAAATATTTTTAACGTAATTTCCAATGAAAATTCGAAAATAAACAGCATCATGAACTGCCATGTGCATAACCTCCAGCTTCAAGAGTTACCAACATTTTGGAATCTGTTTTATCCTCTTATTTTTTCCAAAATTATTTAAACGAATCCCTGATACCATAAATTCTTCAGATTATATTTTAAATGCCTCACGACTTTTTCCCTGTGTGCACTGCCATCATCACAACTTCTGATATGAACAATAGCATATGATCCAGTCTGTGTTCAATTTGCCCCATTACCTAAAATAAAGCCCATCTTTTTACAGTTGGTTCCCATCAAAATTGAAACAGTCTAAATGTTCTTGATTAATGTTTGTAAATTTCTTTTTTCTTTCCTTTTTTTCTTTCTTTAATATGAAATTTATTGTTAAATTGGTTTGCATACAGCACCCAGTGCTCATCCCAACAGGTGTCCTCCTCAATGCCCATCCCCCACTTTCCCCTCCCTTTCACCCCCATCAACTCTGTTTGTTCTCAGTTTTTAAGAGTCTCTTATGGTTTGGCTCCCTCCCTCTCTAACGTTTTTTTTTTTTTTTCCTTCCCCTCCCCCATGGTCTTCTGTGAAGTTTCTCAGGATCCACATTAGAGTGAAAACATATGGTATCTGTCTTTCTCTCTATGACTTATTTCACTTAGCATAACACTGTCCAGTTCCATCAACATTGCTACAAAAGGCCATATGTCATTCTTTCTCATTGCCACATAGTATTCCATTGTGTATATAAACCACAATTTATTTATCCATTCATCAGTTTGTGGACATTTAGGCTCTTTCCGTAATTTGGCTATTGTTGAAAGTGCTGCTCTAAACATTGGGGTACAAGTGCCTCTATGCATCAGCACTCCTGTATCCCTTGGGTAAATTCCTAGCAGTTCTATTGCTGGGTCTTAGGGTAGGTCTATTTTTAATTTTTTTTGAGGAACCTCCACACTTTTCCAGAGCGTCTGCACCCGTTTGCATTCCCACCAACAATGCAAGAAGGTTCCTGTTTCTCCACATCCTCTCCAGCATCTACAGTCTCCTGATTTGTTCATTTTAGCCACTCTGACTGGTGTGAGGTGATATCTGTGTGGTTTTGATTTGTGTTTCCCTGATGAAGAGTGATGTGGAGCATCTTTTCATGTGCCTGTTGGCCATCTGGATGTCTTCCTTAGAGAAGTGTCTATTCATGTTTTCCACCCATTCCTTCACTGGATTATTTGTTTTTTGGGTGTGGAGTTTGGTGAGCTCTTTATAGATTTCGGATACTAGCCCTTTGTCCGATATGTCATTTGCAAGTATCTTTTCCCATTCTGTCAGTTGCCTTTTAGTTTTGTTAATTGTTTCCTTTGCACTGCAGGAGATTTTTATCTTCATGAGGTCCCATAGTTCATTTTTGCTTTTAGTTCCCTTAGCTTTGGGGATGTGTCAAGTAAGAAATTGCTGCGACTGAGGTGGGAGAGGTTTTTTTCCTGCTTTCTCTTCTATGGTTTTGATGGTTTCCTGTCTCATATTCAGGTCTTTATCCATTTTGAGTTTATTTTTGTGAATGGTGTAAGAAAGTGGTCTAGTTTCATTCTTCTGCATGTTGCTGTCCAGCTCTCCCAGCACCATTTGTTAAAGAGACTGTCTTCCACTGGATACTCTTTCTTGCTTTGTCAAAGATTAGTTGCCCATACATTTGTGGGTCCAATTCTGGGGTTTCTATTCTATTCCATTGGTCTTTGTGTCTGTTTTCATGCCAATACCATGCTATCTTGGTGATTACAGTTTTGTAGTAGAGGCTAAAGTCTGGGATTGTGATGCCTCCCACTTTGGTCATCTTCTTCAATATTACTTTGGCTATTCGGGGTCTTTTGTGGTTCCATACAAATTTTAGGATTGCTTGTTCTAGCTTTGAGAAGAATGCTGGTGCAATTTTGATTGGGATTGCATTGAATGTGTAGAAAGCTTTGGGTAGTATTGACATTTTAACAATATTTATGTTTGTAAATTTCTTGATAGCAGTTTCTTCCCTGTTTCTACCCCCATTACCATTTATTTGTTGAAAACAAAAGTAGGTGTTGGAGGAGTTGATTACATTTTGAATTTGTCAGATTGTTTCTTTGTGGTTTCATTTACTTAACTTTCTCATCCATTCCCCATAATTCCTGCAAAGTGTCCATCTAAATGGTTAATTTGATTCAGAGTCTCTCCCTCTGCTTGCCACAACACACCAGCAAAACAAAACAAAAAAAACTTCAGTAGTTGCTCTTGGGGGTGCTGTGAATTTTCTAGTGCCCCACTTCTAGTGATGTTAAGGTACGTCAGTGAGTTAGTGTCTCAGCCTCACTGTGTCTATTACAGAATTTGGCTTTCACCTAGGGATCATCTCTTTATAATTCCTTGCCAAGATCTTTGCTTTCTGTAGAGATTATAGAGTTAGGATTTAAAAAAATTTTTTTTAATGTTTATTTATTTTTGAGAGATAGAGACAGAGCATGAGCCAGGGAAGGGGCAGAGAGAGAGGCAGACAGAATTGGAAGCAGGCTCCAGGCTCTGCGCTGTCAGCACAGAGCCCGTCGCGAAGCTCGAACTCCAGAATCATGAGATGATGACCTGAGCTGGAGTCAGACGCTCAACTGACTCAGCCACCCAGGCGACCCAGAGTTATGATTTTTTAATGGGATCATTCCTTCTGTATTTATAGCTGACATTCTTCTATAAATCATAATGTTCCTTCATGTAATATTACTACCACGAAATATGGTTTATGCAAACACAGAAAAAAGATTTGGTTATGCATTTAAGCCCAAAGCAGTTGAAGGATTTATGGAAAGTAAGAAATGGTGGAGAATGCCCCAAATTGGTATGTGTGTTAATTTGTTTGCTTAATGAGTTCATATTTTAACATTCTTAGAGTTGACCAATGTCTGTCTGTCTGTCTCTCTCTCTCTCTCTCTTTTTTTTTTTTAGAAAACAATATATGTGCTCTCATCAGTTGGAAACATTACTCAGTCTGATTCTCAAGTTATCTTCTTTTTGACCAATGGGGAGCTTGTTGCCTTTTTTATGTCTTTTTATATGACTCCAGCAATTTTTGAAACCTTTCTTGTTTTTTTGCACAAGATGTCCCAGGCTCATTTGAATATTCCTCTAGACCTGGAATTATCCAATCTTCCCCCAAAGAGCCTTTGTTCTTTCAGTAGGAACTGACCTTTTGAATCTAAGCTGTAGGTTGACCTCTTGCTACTGCATTATCATTTCTTTTAGACCCACTCAGGAGACAGGACTGGAAAGTCCAAACTTATTTACGTAGCAAAAACACATCATGAGTTTGTTGAAGTTTAAGGTAACTTAAATTTCAAATTAGAGGATACTTACTAGGATTTTTATACTGAGATCTCTTTTTTTAGTCTGAAAATCTTGGTTCTTATGGGCATTAACATTGTTACTTAGTTCTTTTATACAATGATATAGTAGTCTCAAAACAATTAGGCCAGCCTTTCTAATAATAAGACAACTAAGTACAATTGAGGATTTCTTTCTAGTTCTTGTTGTCCTTAGGATATATCCCCAAAGGCCTGGAGAATGAAAATACTGGTTTAATTTCTCAACCTAATTTCTTTAGATGGGTATTCTGCCATCCTAACACTCAGTTATGTTCATTTACTCCAATTTCTTTTCAAAATACAGGGATATCTTTTTGTTAGTTAATGTCACTTTGGTTCATTTATGTAAAACAATCATCATGCTCTCTTTTGCACTGCTGGTGGGAATGCAAACTTGTGCAGCCACTCTGGAAAACAGTATAGAGGTTCCTCAAAAAATGAAAAATAGAACAACTGTACCACCCAGCAATTGCACTACTAGGTATTTAGCCAAGGGATACAGGTGTGCTCTTTCGAAGGGACACATGCACCCCAATGTTTATAGAAGCACTATCAACAATAGCCAAAGTATGGAAAAAGCCCATGTCCATCGATGGATGAATGGATAAAGAAGATGTGGTATAGATATACAATGGAGTATTACTCGGCAATCAAAAAGAATGAAATCTTGCCATTTGCAAGATTGCAACTATGTGGATGGAACTAGAGGGTATTATGCTAAGTGAAATTAGTCAGAGAAATACAAAAATCATATGACTTCACTCATATGAGGACTTTAAGAGACAAAACAGATGAACACCAGGGAAGGGAAGCAAAAATTATATAAAAACAGGGAGGAGGACAAAACAGAAGAGACTCATAAATATGGAGAACAAACAGAGGGTTACTGGAGGGGGTGTGGGAGGGGGTGGGCTAAATGGGTAAAGGGCATTAAGGAATCTACCCCTGAAATCATTGTTGCATTATATGCTAACTAACTTGGATGTAAATTAAAAAAATAAATTTCTTTCCAAAAACAAAACAAAACAAAAAAACACTCATCATGTCCAAAGTAAAAACTCCAAGCAGAAGTCCATGTTTGATCTGTATCCCTACCTCATCTTAATATGTAGGAATTTGGGGTCCTTTTGGGTTTATCTTGTTTTAAAAAATGATATATTTGTATGCACATAGATGTGTACACGTATAAATGTGTGTGAATCAATATGCACGTGTGTGTCTTACACACACGCACATACATGCACACACATTCCCAGCCCTTTTCTTATACAAACAGTGCTGTAATACTGTAAAAACTGGTCTACAGATGGTGTGTCACCTAACAATGTGTCCGGGTGCTCGATGCATAACAGTAGAGCACATCTTTCTTACTCACGTTTATAGCTGTAGGATACGCCACTAAAGTTTGCTCAAGGAGTCGCCTGGTGATGGATCCTGATTTCCCCCATGATTTTCTTATTGCAACAATTGTTACAATGAATAATCTTTGTGTATGACAGTTTAGCCCACTCTGACTGTATTTGGGGAAAGTCCTAATGGTGAGGATTATTGAGATAAAGACTATCGTGTATGTAGTTAGACTAGACATTAAATTCTCTTGGCTTGTATCATTGAGCATTCCCACCTGTAATGAGTGACAGTGCCTGACGGCCTGCAGGCCAACCATCCAAGGAAAATGTTGTCATAATTTTAGATGTTTGACCCTTAGGTGAGTAGTCTTATTTGAGAATAGGTTAATTTGTGTTTGTTATTATGAACAAAGATGAGCATCTTTATAGATTCTTATTCTCCCCCCCCTTTTTTTTTAAATGTTTATTTTTGAGACAAAGAGAGACAGAGCATGAACAGGGAAGGGTCAGAGAGAGGGAGACACAGAATCTGAAGCAAGCTCCAGGCTCTGAGCTGTCAGCGCAGAGCCCAACACGGAGCTCAAACTCACGGAGTGTGAGATCATGACCTGAGCTGAAGTCGGGCACCCAACCGACTGAGCCACCCAGGCGCTCCTCCCCGCCCCCCCGTTTTTAAGACAAATTTCCTTGGGGCACCTGGGTGGCACAGTCGGTTGAGCCTCTGACTTCAGCCAGGTCACGATCTCGCGGTCCGTGAGTTCGAGCCCCGCGTCGGGCTCTGGGCTGATGGCTCAGAGCCTGGAGCCTGTTTCCGATTCTGTGTCTCCCTCTCTCTCTGCCCCTCCCCCGTTCATGCTCTGTCTCTCCCTGTCCCAAAAATAAATAAACGTTGAAAAAAAAATTAAAAAAAAAAAATAAAAATAAAGACAAATTCCCTTTGGTCTTTTTCTTCTCACAAGCTTTTCAAATTTCCTAGGGTATTTTTACTGTGATAGGTTACTGATAAATGATTTTCTCATTTGCAATTTGTCTTTTTTACACTACTTAGGGTGAGTGTGTGTGTTATGCTGATGAGTTTTTTTTAATATGAAATTTATTGTCAAATCGATTTCCATCCAACACCCAGTGCTCATTCCAACAGGTGCCCTCCTCGATGCCCATCACCCACTTTCCCCTACCTTCCACTTGCCATCAACCCTCAGTTTATTCTCAGTTTTTAGGAGTCTCTTATGGTTTGCCTCCCTCCCTCTTTTTTTTTTCCCCCTTACCTTCCTTCATGGTCTGATAGTTTTCTAAATGCACAAAAATGTACCAGTCTCTTACTTTACTTTGCTTCCAGATGTTGAATCCTAAGTAGAAAAGTGTTCTGCAGTCTGGTTTATAAAGGAGTTGACCCATTTTATCCTAGTATATGTATGGTCATGTTTCCTACCTTTCAGTATCTGATGGATTAGAGATTTATCCTGATTTGTGACGTGAGGAATGATCTAGATGGGTAGTATTCCATATGACGTACGGTTTTCTTGGCACTAATCTGAGATGCTGTGCTTATGTTCTAAATTTTCCTATGTGCTAGGATCCATTTATGACGTTTTTATTGTGTTCTCCACGTAAGTCTCGTCACCCATGTGCCAGTACTATATAGTTTCATTATAGAAGTTTTCTACTATGTTTTAGTATCTGGAAGAAGCACCCTCCAACTTCTTAGCCCTTCTCTGGATGTTATTGTTCGGTGATTTTTTTCCCCCTATGACCTTGGAAAACAAGGTCCCATTGGGCTCTCTTCTCTCAGTGCACAGCCCACTTTGGATCCTCTGTCTCCCTTTCTCTGCCCCTCTCCCGCTTGTACTTTCTCAAAAATAAATAAACATTAAAAAAATAAATATGATCCTGTAGCCAGTTTTCCTTAGTGCTATGACAACTAAACTAAACTTTCTAACTTGAAATATGCACATTAATATGGAGACAATGTCTGTCACGGTAGCTAAGTTTCTACTGAACTTACATCATTCAAACAATCAATCCTTACTACTTTATAAAAAATATTTTCTGTCTTCGTTATCAGATAACTTTAAATGAGGCTGATAATATTTCCATATGAATATCCTGAATAGCCTATTTACCCCATAATAAAATTGGCCCTCTCATTGTACCTTAATTTACATATAAGGTGGTCTTAGGGTCCGTTTAGCCTCATATTACAATCTCCTTATTATAGTTTCAATTTGGCTGCATAGGTGATCCAATACAAATAGATAGGAATTATCTACTCATTGAAATGCATCAGGGTCTGGGAAAAAAAAATAGTTTTATTTTCTTGACCTTGTATTTGCGTGTGCATGACCCTCCACTTTCTTTTGATCAAGTTAAGTAATTGAATATTTAATAATGCAAAATGTGAATCCATTCAAAAGGAAAAGAAACTATCTGAGGCATATGCGGTTCCTGTGGCTTGACTCCCTTATTGAATGTGTAACAGAATATCTTAGTCGCTTTGGGGTCCTACGTTAGAGAAGCCTTCGTGGAACCATGTGTAACAGTGGTTCTCCAATGAGCGTGATGCCTTGGCATCCATAGTCTTCTGGAGGTGGGTATGGGGTGTTTTCCTTCTGACTTATGAACTGAGAGTGGAGGAAAGAGTGCTGTTGCCATTTTAGAGGCAGGACCAGAGAAGAAAATGTCTTGTTATAAAAAAGAGTCCTCCATGATGGAGAAATGTCTTGTCTAGGTTTTGTGTAAAGTATTGAAAGCCTCCTGGGAAATCTGGAATCCTTGCTTCATGTTCCATGGTTGGGGCTTCATTAGTTATGCTTTTAGAATTCCCACTGAGTCCAGTTTCTTAAAGATGGAGGGCAGAATGGGAAGCACACGTTGCTTAGGAATCAAATTATTTATCTGTGACCAGGAGGAAAATGGCATGCCTTTTTTTTTTTTTAGTAGCACCCATAAATCAATAAGCACTATATAGCATATCAGAGAATATGAGGTTGTATTTGTGAACGTTTATTTTTCTTGGGCTGAATGCTTATATATTCTTGTGCTGAGCTTTTAGATTGTGCAGAAATTATGTTTTCCCTAATGCATCTCTCTGGGAAAAAAAAGAAAAGCAAAGTCAAGGGAAACTGAGGGCATTGGAAGAACCTTATTTTTTTATTTTATTATTTTTTTAAAAATTGTTTAATGTTTATTTTTGAGAGCAAGAGCACAGGCGGGGTAGGGGCAGAGAGACAGGGGACAGAGGATCCAAAGTGGGCTCTGTGGTGACAGCAGCAAGCCCAATGTGAGGCTTGAACTCAGGAATTGTGAGATCATGACCTGAGCCGAAGTTGGATGCTCAACTGACTGAGCCACACAGGTGCCCCTGGAAGAACTTTATTATTACTAATTCTTACATTCCAATAGCTATATCGTGGAACTACGTGCTTTCCTTAGTAGTGCTAACCAATATTCCCCTGTTTCTATAGCACTGCACTATCCTCTTTGGTTTACCAGGGGGTCCTAAATATTTGATCCATGGTGTGGCAAAATGGTTCTTCCTTTTCCAAAGAGGAATAGTTTGTCTGAGCTTAGCACTCAAATATAACTACTGAAATAAATGCTGGGTTCTTCGGGGTGCCATTTCTGGAAAAAAGATCATTAAACTTCACCTGAGATTGTGGGTCTTACTATTTAAATGATAGTACTTGGCAAGGTGTTCTTTGGGGGGAAAAATAAAATTTCTTGTTCTCTTGTGCACTGGCTCAGGGGAAAAAGAAACAAACAACGTAAACTGTAAGGAAAGGTTGGGTAATCACTGAACTCTTCCATAGGAGGAAGGGGATGTTAACTTCAAAGGTAAGCAGATTGATTAAAAACGTACCAAGATAGATGATGTAAGAAAATCAATGCTAAACATGAACAGAAGATTTTTTTTCTAGACTTGGTTTTTCTTTAAGTTTGCTTATTTATTTCAAGAGAGAGAGAGCAAGCAGGGGAGGGGCAAAGACATAGGGAGAGAGAATCCCAAGCAGGCTCCGCACTCTCGGTGAAGATCCCCATATGGGGCTAGAACCCATGAACCGTGAGATCATGACCTGAGCTGAAACCAAAAGTCACTTAACTGACTGAGCCACCCAGGCACCCCAGATGATTTTTAAGTTCCATCCACCAGGGACTACCCACACTGTAAAACCTCAGTCTGTCAAGTCACTACTGCAGTCTTGCTGAAACGTGTCAGAAGTGGGCACAGGAAATAAGAGTTGGCGGTTTTCCTGCCGGTTCTAAAAAGCCGGAAGCCCATCATGAATGAAAGCACACAACACTGCATTTGCCATCTGCACAGCTTCCAAACCTCTTGTATTTTACAGCAGAAGCCTGCCAAAACCCCAGCAAGCCAAAACCAGAATAAAAAACCCCCAGTCTGAAAGAGAGAAGATGGCAAATAATAAAATTATCCAGACAGCAGAAAAGTAAAATTGCAGAAAATCAGGCTAAAATAACAAAACTGTCAGGCAGAGTGGAGAGAGCTTAGGAAATGCCATACAAAGGAAGATTTAGAGAAAAGCTAAAGCCTGAGTATAATGCAAACCATTGTTCACTTGAAGGGTTTTCCAAAGCAAGTATGCTCGCCGGTAAGAAAATGTTAAGCTTTTCCAGAAAATGTTACTTCTTCCTTGTTCTTAATATTCTAGCTGTGTTTGTTTGAGATAAAGCAAACCTTATATCTTTGAGCTGTTGGGCCCCATTTTATTTTGATAGAAGAATAGATTTCTTGGTGGGGACAATCAAACTTAGCCAGGGTCTCATAGTTCTTAATTAGCTACTGAGGATATATTCAAAATTAGAAGCCAAATAAACAAAGCTTTGCAACTGTTAAAACTAGTAATTGTTGAGACCTTTTTGGGCAGGTGCTAAGGGGGTTGTGACTTAGATTTTATATCTGTTACTAGTGCCACAGTAGCAATCAAAATGTACCAAGATCTTCCAATGTATGTTCATGAATTAATAAGGAAGAAAAAGTACATGTGGAATGTTTTAAAGTGACTCATGCTGAGGGTCAAAAGGAAAGTTAAAAAAATTTTTTTAATGTTTATTTCTGAGACAGGGAGACAGAGCATGAGTGGGGAAGGGGCAGAGAGAGAGGGAGACACAGAATCTGAAGCAGGTTCCAGGTTCTGAGCTGTCAGCACAGAACCCATAACCGTGAGATCATGACCTGAGCCCAAGTCAGATGCTTAACCAACTGAGCCACCCAAGTGTCCCCAAAAGGAAAATTTTAAATGAATTCTTATCAGGGGCTGTAGGTCACTTTCTTCCCCGTCCCTTTCCTCTTCATATTCATACCTATGCCCTAAAAATGGTATTAAATGCCTCCCCCATTTCTCTAAACAATAAAACATAAAAGCATGAAAAGTAAAATATTTGCCAAAATGACAGGTTAAAAGTGTGTACGTATGCATCTTTTAATAGTTTATGCTATCTTGGGCACCTGAGTGGCCTAGTCGGTTGAGTGTCTGACTTTGGCTTAGGTCATGATCCTGTGATTCATCAATTTGAGCCCCACATCGGCCTCACTGCTGTCAGTGCAGAGCCTGCTTTGGATCTTCTGTTCTCTCTCTCTTTGCCCCTCCCCAGCTCGCGCGCTCTTGCGCGCGCTCTCTCTCTCTCTTTCAAAAATCAATAATAAAAAATTAAAAACTGGTTTATGCTATCTTGTTCTAAAGTCTGTGGCTGAGACATTTCTTTCTCCAAAATGCAGCTAATAATAATATGTGACAATTAGGTATTCTGTCTATTTGATAATTGCTCTGTAGAGGAATGTTCTGCAGAAATTACCCCTGCAGATGGTCGTCTAAATGTGGAAGTGACTGCACATTGAATCACTGGCTCCTGGGATCTGGACCCCCTTCTGGTCAGTGCTCAAAGCCTATAGATGAGCCTGGAGTCTGATTCTGTTAGACCCAGGGAAATGGCTCAAGACATTGAGAAAGCTCCCTCACCCTGGATGAGATGGATAGCCTTTGAAATACTGGAAAAGAAAATGGCTTTTCTGGTTTAGAGTTCTTGAGAATTAGGGCAATTGGCCTCATGTTAGCTCATGGAGAATGATGAGCATAAGGGATGGGGAAGAAATGCATTGTTGGGGGCAAAGAGAATGTCAAAGAAAAGAAAGCTAAAGGGAAACTGTGACTTAACTCTTGCCTCCAAAAGCTTCACCAGGCATGTACAGAAGGAGAGTCATGCTATTCCTGGGTTCTCTTGATCCTTTCTGAAAAAGGGAAGGGGAACAGATTGGTGTCTTTGAGCTTCAGAGCATATAATATCCAAGTTGCCCAGTGTCTATGAAGGAAACCCAAGGCATTAACATACTTGACTCTGAGCTTTTTGTAAGGACAGGGGCAGCCCCATCAAGAGAGAAGCTCCTTTTGGCTTATTTTCCCCATGCAATCCTGAGCTGACCCTTGCTTGGACCAAAATAGTCCTTAGGTGGACAGAAAGGACCAACAGTTTAACTGGTCCCAATGAGGATGGACTCAGAGAAGCACCTCTTGGAGCATCAAAGAAAGCAGGAAGCAAGAGGCTGACAAGATTATGACTGATGAACTTGGAAGCTCACTTTAATCCAGCCCAGCCCAAGAGTCCAAAAGGCTTCTTGCAGACTGTGACTATATCCTATATCCCTTTGCATCACCAGTTTTAAGCACTGTCTTTTATACCCCAGGAAATGCTCAAAAATGCTTTTTGAATATATTAAGTCTTTGAAGTCCTTTAGATTAGGATTTGAAGGTGCTCTTGATTAGGTGTGTAATTTGGGGCTAGTTAATTAACCTCTCTGAACTTCCATGTCGACATCTGTGAAATTATGGTAGCAATGCTTAGATTGCTGTGGACATTGAACCAGTGTCTCTATTGAACAAATCTAGCATAATGTCTGTACCTTCCTCTTTCTCATCTTTTCTCTGACTCCTTCCCTTGGAGTTGCAATTCCTTGAAATAGCTTTCTGTTTTTTGCTTTATGCTTTTTCATTCATTTTCCAAGACCAATCTCAAGCACAATTTTCTCAGTGAAGATATTTCTAACTCCCTGCTTTTCCTCTCTCCTCCCACCTAATTGGGTATAAACTCTCCTTCAAGCCCATGCACTGCTCTATTTGCTTTGTAAACATGATTCAAAGTCAGCGTGGCTCTCTTTTATCCACTGACTCCTTTTCGTTGGGGGGGTGGGGGTGGGTTGCATTTTTTCTTACTTGAAACATCCTTTGCATGTGAGATAATACGTAAGAAAAAATAAAAACCAAAACAATTGCTTGGTTTGCAGAAGGAAAGTTTAATCTGGAAGAATTTTCTGCCTAGTTGGAAATCTGTGTATCCTGAGTAAATCATTTTCCTGAGATGAGCCAGTACAGTGATCATTTTAAAAGGGTTGGCATTTAAAATGTATTGATTTTTTTTTTCTGCTGCCCACCTAGCGATTCTGTCAATAAGTTTTTGTTCTTTGTGTCATTTGACAAGTCACAAGAAACCAAATTCTTTATGAAAAGTGTTAGTCAAATGCACTAACTAGAAGAATAGACAGAGTTTCTAGACCAAGGGATGCTCAACCTCATTTTTTAAATTCTTTTTGGCTAGTACTAAGCACGTTTTAAGATGATATTCTAACAGCTTTCCTGATGCAGTATTGACTGATATTTAGAAAGAAAAATATAAGTGAGGGATTAGGGATAATAGAGTCAAAATCCAAATCAAACTGTTAATGGGAGTGTCCCCAATTATCTTCTAGGCAAGGAATCTGATCCACAGAAGAGAATAGCTTAAATGCAAAACTACTAAGTAGCAAAGGGATGAATAGATTCCAATTCTAGCTTTCTTTTCCCCCTACCTCCAAATATTATTTTCATTTCTATTTGTTTCACTAATTTTCTCACTGGAAAAGCCATTATGCCTAGCAGTGGTTTCAGCTGTGTCCATCTGATGCCAAGACAAAGGACCAAAGTGTAGAATATTTGGGATCATCTTGTTTATTATGATGGAAGCATATAGTTAATCATAGTTAATGGAATGTGTTTACCTTTTTCAAAACGTTATTTTGAGCAGGAGAATGATAGATTCAGTATTTCCACCTGCAAAGCAAGTGCAGGAGGAAGATTCTGAAGAGGTAATGCATTTGTGATTATTCCTTATTGTATGGCATGCTCATTGCAAAGATGGGTGTTAGTTTGTCACAGAATAGAAATTTGAGGACTGTAGAAGATCTAAATTGCAGATAAGATATTTTTATCCATTTTCTAAAATAATGCATAATTCAGAGTCATTACCGTAGTCCTGTGGGGAAGAGAGTCTTAGCACTTCTTTATTAGCTTTAGATTCCAGTAATCAATCAGTAATTACATAATACAATGGCGAAATTGGGTGTTTAGCACAAAAATAGGTAGCTACCATGCTCCTGTATTGTCATCAGCTCTTGACTGTGATTATTATTGGTTGTGGGGGAGGGTTAGATGGCCACCTTTCTGGAGCTCCCTCAAAAAGCCCAGTGGAGCAGGTTCTAGAACATACTTTGGTTTCACCTTTGCTGACGTGTAGTGAAAGTGATCCATTTGTATTAATTACAAGTATAAATGTATTTTATTTTTTTACAAGCAAACAATGTATATTGGTTAGGTAATTTGGTTTTTCAACTAGAATGTAATCAAATATATATATATATATTATATATACACATATATATACACATATATATACGTATATATGTGTGTGTATATAATATATATATATATACACATATATATATGTATATATGTGTGTGTGTGTATATCTATCCTTCTTTCTTTCTATCTATCTATCTATCTATCTATCTATCTTGAAGGACTGGTGTTCCTCATCCAGATGGTTGCATTCCCAGAGCAGGATTTTAGGGTCAAAGGATATGTGACTTTAAAATTTAATAAATATTTTCAGATGGCTTTTTCTAAGAATGTGTCATAATTTATAACCTTATCAACAGTGTCTGAGAGAAAATATTTTCCTAAACTTTTATCAGTGCTGAATACTCTGAGTCTTGAAAGATCTTGTCAGATGATTACACCAGAGTTTGGTACTTTCTTTGTCTAATTTGCATATTTGTCTACTCCTAAGACTATTAATCTTTTACATTTTCTGGTATGTGAAACACATTTTCACAGCCTTTGTCCATTTTTATAATGGGTAGTTTATGTTAGTTTCTTTTTTTTTTTTTTGCATATTTTGGATATTCCATCTTTTGCAAATGTTTTCTTCTCATCTTTAATTTTTGACTTTGGTTATGTCTGTGGCCGTATGTGTGTGTGTGTGTGTGTGTGTGTGTGTGTGTGTGTGTGTGTGTATGTATATTTGAGTCACTATGTCTACATTTTCTTTTCTGGCTTACAAGTAGCTACTCAGGATCTCCCTAAGCCCAAGATTATACAGTAGTCTCCTAGATTTTTTTTTTATTTTTTTACTTTGTTAATTTTTTAAATGTGTATTTATTTTTGAGAGAGAGTGCGAGAGAGTGTGAGCAGGGGAGTTGCAGAGAGAAAGGGAGACACAGAACCTCAGCACAGAGCCTGGCACGGGGCTCAAACTGGAGAACTGCAAGATCATGACCTGAACCGAAGTCAGACGCTTAACTGACTGAGCCATGCAGGTGCCCCAGCCTGGATTTATTTTTAAAGTTAAAAAATTTTTTTTGTACGTTTAGTTCTTTGATGCACCTGTAGTGAACATTTTGATACTGTGTATCAATATTCTATTTTCCCAGCTAATGATGGATTTTATAAAAAAAAATAATAATCCCTGAATTCTAAGAATGAAGAAATCAAGGATTACAGAAAGGAAAGTGACTTGCTCAAGATCCCCCAAAATAATTGTGCTTTTATTTTCCTTCACCCTCTCTAAGCTCAGGAGAGTGAAAACCTTGTGTGTATTGCTGACTTACGTGTCACTGACACCTGACACTCTTAATGAGTATCAGGAGATACTTCCCTTAATCATTCCTGTATCTGCCTTTTGCTCCAAGAAATTTTGTCAATATGGCAGTACTGAGTAATGACACTGTTGACAGGAGGGTTTCCCACTGTGGAGATGTTGAGTAAGAAAAAAGCATAGATGTTTCAGGACAGGATCGAGTGTCACTGGGAGCAAAGTATCTCAACCTGACTTCTGAGGAGAAAGGAATCCAGGGGATTCAGAGAAGAGAGGAAGTGCCTGTGGGGATAAACTTAACTGTTTTTGTTGAGTAGAAGTAGTACCACCCATGGGTTGTCTCAGTTAAACACACCCGTGTGCTGGTACACACCAAGAGAAGCGGTAGGTCTATACACTATCCTATCCTATGTACTACTAGAGGGGAATATACCCTGGGCAAGAGCCGGGGATTTTGCTCTGGTTCCATCATTAACAGTTTCTCCCTTAACTTCAGTGGGTCTGAATTTCCTCTTTTCTCAAATGAACCAAATAGAAGGTCATATATATATTGCCTAATGTTTATTGAGTGCTTACCCCATGGGAAGATTTTACTCTAGCACCAGAAGACCCATATTCCATAAATGTAAAGACAGCTCACTTTGACAATGGAGAAAACTTGATCTTGGGGTAACGAATACTTCTGAGATCATTTTATCAGTGAATGTACCCCCAGTTGTGTATGACTTCCCAAGGGCCTCAGTCTTTCTAATATAGATATGTAAAGCTGGCACCAGATGAAATACTTAGCTGCATGTGGGTAGGAGTCCCTTAGATTTCTGAGTATCTTTGGACTCTGATAATATTTCATGGTTCCAAAGGCCCAAGATGTGATTATTTTTCAAGTTTCTTTGCTTATGGTCTTGGGAAATTGTAAACTACAACAGATTCTAATACTGCCGAGATGTTGGAAGCTAAAGAGAATAATGGTGTGTTAGCACATACCTTTCTAATAGTAATTCTTCTCTACCTCTTAATTAAAGTGGATAGTGTAATCATCATAGATGACTGGGAGGGTAGAAGATCACTATTGATCACCAGAGAACTTGGAGCCAGAAGCAGCAATCATTACTTGCAAGGTATTGAACCCCCAAAGTTCTTCAAAACACTTCCTAATGGTTGGGGTGCGTAGTGAGCAAGGGAGAAAATCCAAATGCATCAACCAGCATGGGATCACTTAGGTTCAAGATTTAATTGTGCAGCTATTAAAGTCATGAATCATGAAGTATGGGCAAGGTTTCACATGCCTCCACCAGACTTGCGCTCTCCCTTTTCACGTGGCCATGCTTTTTCTGTATGTTTCCTGTCAGTTGCACTTTGTGGTGGGTAGTCCTTGTAGGAAACCCCATCTAACTGTGTACCTTGCCATCAAACTTGATGGTGAAATGCTGGGACTTAGGGCAGCAGCTATGGGTCGATTCCTCTGTCTCAATGGACACACTGAAATAAATGAATATGCTGCATTTCTGTAGCTTAGAGCGAGGGCTTCAGTGTCCTCAGACCTGCTGCTCAAGCATCCGTGTCAAATCCTGCTCTGTTGAACTCTGCTTAATCACAGATGAGTTGCTTGTTTTGATTTTGAGTAATTAGGTCGAAAACCTGAAAGTCTGAGTGGTATTTCATTTTTGTTCTGAACATGGGAGAGGAGATGTTCGTTCTGAAGGGTTCAGAACAGAATTGGTTTTATTTATCTCAGAAGTATCATGGAGAACATTCTCTGTCTCAACGTTCTATTTACACCATAAAGGTGCCAAAAGCCACAATAAGCAAATCATAGGCAGCTTCACAGATTGGGTTTTTAAATTTTATCTTGACTGTGGGGCACCTGAGGGGCTCAGTCAGGTAAGTGTCCAACTCTTGATTGTGGCTCAGGTCATGACCTCACAATTTGTGGGATCAAGTCCTGTGTCAGGCTCTGCATTGACAGCATGGGGCCTGCTTGGGATTCTCTCTTTCTTCTTTTTCTCCCCTCCCCTGCTTGCATTTGTATGCTCTCTCTCTCTCTCTCTCTCTCTCTCTCTCAAAATAAAGAAACTTAAAAAACACGACAACAAAATTCTGTCTTGACTGTAGTTGGCACCACTTGTCCTTCTTACTGTCACTCCTCCTGGAAACCCATGTCCTGATTAAGAAATGTATGGGCGATAGAGCCTTTGATTTCCTAGGGTGTTACATCCTAGGAATGGTACAGTTGTTTCCACTCAAAGTCTCTCTCATTACAAACAAAGGTTGACCTAATGAACTTGTAAAATACCAAGAAAAAGGAACTGTTTTCCGAAAAAAGATGGAGGCAAATGATATTGGTGAAGGGCTTGAGCAAGTGTCCCGTGATTCCAAGTGTCTGTCTCTTGATGCCAGCTGGAGTCGCAGGTAAAGGGGTCGAGGGTGTCCAGACTCCCAGTCTGTCTCTCTGTCTCCTATTGCCAAATGCTTGGGCCTGTATGCGGGATGCATCCCAGTCTTATTTGACTCTGATTCTTTCTTTCTTTTTTTTTTTTTTTTCAATGTTTATTTTGGAGAGAGAGACAGAGATCATGAACAGGGGAAGGGAAGAGAGAGAGGGAGAGAGAGAGAATAACAAGCAGGCTCTGTGCTGTCAGTGCAAAGCCCAATGTAGGCCTAGAACTCATGAACTTTGAGATCATGACCTGAGCTGGTCAGACTCTGAATCAACTGAGCCACCCAGGCACCCCTATTTATTTATTTAGAGAGTGTGAGAAGGGGAGGGGCAATAAAAGAAGGAGAGAGAGGATCCCAAGCAGGCCCCACACTGCCAGCATAGAGCCCCACGCAGGGCTCGAACTCATGAACCATGAGATCATGACCTGAGCCGAAACCAAGAGTTGCACGCTTAACCGACTGAGCCACCCGGGTGCCCCTATGATTTTTATTTTTTAAGAAGGAAAAATTAAGAAACTGGTCCCTGTCCTGGGTGTTTAGGGAAAATAAGGACAATGTATGGAAATGTATCTCTCACTGTGTAATGCCTTAAAAATTCTCTCTGCTCACCATATCACTCTCCCTACCTCATGCAGTGTGCACCAGAGATTTTAGATCAGTTGAACACTGAAACCATCAAAATAGGTTTCTTCCAGAGTATTTAAGTTTACTGCTTCAATGTACAAGTATATACACAAAGGCCTGCTCTTTGTCAGTACACTTGAGTAATCCCCATTAATGCCAGTGGGCATTGTGAATGTGTGTAAGGAGTGAATAAAATGCCTTTGAAAGCCCCTTAACTGATCATTCACACAAATCCCGTTTTGTGTATGTATTATAACATGATGAAATGTGCTCTTACTCTTTTCTCTAAGTGGAAGCAGTATGCGTCAGTGTTCATTTCTTTAAATGTCAAGATTGTACGTTTTCTGCATTCAGAAAATTAATTGGAAATGTAGATGTAGCCAAAAGTATGTGCTGTTCCAGGCCAAGTTTTGTGGTGTAGGAAGCGAATTCCTGATGGTATTTTCAGTTGCAGCGGTTGTGGTCATGACTTTTTAAAAAACTGCACTTCTGAAATTGACAATGCATCATCATAATCTTCTTCTGTGCAGGAAACACCCACTTAAAATAGTTGGCTTTTTCTCTGAATTCCTGTAGGCAGATAATTTTTACAATCAAGTTGCATAGAAACCCTTCATTCATAAAGGATAACATCTGAGATCTATCAATGAAACATTCATGACCTCTGCTTTTTCTAAGCAGTAGGCAGTGACTTTGAAACTGCCCATTTCTTTCCTTTGAAAAAGATCAAAAAACAGCACCTGCTCAGAAGGATGTGTGTGTGTACACGTTATTATAAAGAGAAGTCACACCGTAATGGCCTGAAATCCTTGAGGGCAGAAACCACGTCGGCTCATTCAGTAATGTCCTCTCAATGCCTATGAATGTGTTTGGCATGGAGTAGGTTCTGGTGAATGTTGAGAAAATACATTTTCACGTGGTATCCTGGAACCTGCCAGGCTCTCTTTATAGGCAATGTCAGCCTACCAGTAAATTGACCACAGTTTATAGTTTAGAGTCAAAACACTGTCTGATTGTCTGAGAATATCTTGACATAGTCGAGACAAATGAGTGAATGTTTGCCTTATGGATTTTATGTTGTTTACATGCCTGTTTATTAGAAGTGCTACTGTAAAAAGTGAGTGATGATGAACCTTGCTATTTTGACAGTCTGCTAAGAATGTTTGGTTAAAAGCAGCAAAGGAACTGGAGTAGAAAATGGTTGAACACCTAGTCTCTACTTTGCCATTTATTTTAAAGAGGAATCCTAAAAGCATCATCAATAATTTCATGTGAAATGAACGTGGAGGTTGTTGACAGAGTAGCTGTTTATCAATTAGTCTTTGTGTGTAGCTTGAGCTAGCTACTTGCTCTCTGTACAGAGATGTCTTTGGTCTTCGCTTCCAGTGGGAAAAATCTATTAGAAATTCTACCTGTGATCGAAAAATAGTACCAGTGCCCGCTGACTGGAAAGGTTGCATAAGGGGAATCTGAGTACTTTAAATTCTACCTTAGTTCCAACATAGTCAGATCTTCCTGCCTCTGCTACAGCAACATGCTTTATGAGATCTTGACATTTTACAACCGCAGAACTTTCTTGAAGTACTTGCACAGAACTTTTTATTAAGATTGGGGAGAAAGAATATATAGATTTATTATTGTAAAAGTTAGATTATAGGAAAACAGCAATTTAAGAAGAAGGAATAAACATTAGATAGGGAGAGTATTCTGTTTCTCTGGGCCCTTTTTTTAAAGTAGACCCAAATTAGTATGGAAAACATGCAACTTAATTCCCTTTTTATTACCTTAAATATAGGGAATCATAATACAGTAGATTAGAGGAATATTTTTTATAAGTTATATAGAATTGGAAAATGCTTCTTAGAAGCAGGTTTTGGGATTTAAATGCCTGGTTTCTTCATCTTTATCTTTCAGTAAATATGTATTTTCCTAAAATCACAATGATAAGGTTTAGGTCACAAACATGGTTGTTTTTAAATACAGATGAGAAGAGAAAAGAGGTCTCATTTAGAAATGGAGGTTTTTTGCCTTGTCATGGTGGCTTATTTTAATGGAGTTACTTGTTTTTTTTTTTTTACATTTTCTTAAAATTTATTTTAATTCCAGTATGATTAACTTGCAGTGTTGTGTTAATTTCAGGGGTACAATAAAGCAGTTCAACAGTTCTGTCTCCTGGACTGAATCAGTTCTATGCAGACTAAGCTAGGACAGATGGAACAGCAAGCCGCGTCATCATATGACCCTTCAGTCATTGTGCGGAAATTGAAAACTCTAACAGTTATTTTAGTGGTTCTGAATATTTCCCCCTAGAGTGGGAAGTGATCATGAGCTTACAAGTGTGAGGAAAGTCTTCTAATTATGAGCGTGTTGGGTGCTGCACAGCGGTGAATCGACTGTTGAAGCCCATTTCCTTCCTATGAATACCGACTCAAATGAACTTGAACTTGGGGTCTCTCTGTGCATCACACTCCCTACTCATGCCTTCAATAAATACATTTTGAGCACCAACCCTGAACCTGGTACAGTATGGTCACTGGAGAAACACCAATAAAAGTATAGAAATAGACAAATCTATAATAGAATGTTAGGGAAGAAAGACCATAAAGAAAAATAAAATCTGGAAGGACATAGAGACTGACAGGTGCTATAATTTTATATTTAGTAGTCAGGAAAGATTTCTCTGAGGAGGTGATATTTGAACAAAAACATGAATGATGGCACGAACAAGGTGAGGGTGTGAACCATATGTGTATTGACAGGATGAATGTTCCAGAGAGTGAACCATGGGTGTAAACCACTTGAGGCATGAGTTTGCTTGGTGTGATGAACAGCGAGAGAACTGGTATGGAGGTGGGGGAAAGAAGAAGGGCATGAAATGAGGCCAGAGATGTAGCCAGGCTCCTTAGGGCCTTGTGGGTGTGGTGAGGCCTTAGGATTCTGTTTTAAGTGTGATCACTCTGGATGCTGAGTCATCAGGGCTGTGAGGATGGAAAAGTAGAAGCACAGATTGTATTTAAGAAGCAATGGAGCTCTCAGCTGGAGACCCTAGGGGACTGGAATGGTAAGATAGTGGTAAACTTGGTAAGAAAAAGTTGAGTTCATTTGTAGATTGGGTATGGGGTAGAGTGGCATTGAAGAAAGATTGAGGATTTCCTGTTAAGTATTTTCAAGCTGAATATTTTCAGATAGTGTTATTCTTGAGTACATAGATTTTACCAGGCTTTAAAAATAAGTCATAGAATAGTTTCACCTGCTCTGAAAAATCTGTGAAGCTTGGTAAACATTGCGCCCCACCCCCCGTGGGCTATCTCTGCCATTCCTTCATGTTTGCCCCATGGCCTGCTCTTTTAGAGGGTCCTTGCCTTCTCTTAAATTAATATTATGCTGATGGGCACCCACATGGATCTTTATCTTCTAGCTGTAATTGTGAAATCCCATTCACGAATGTCGTTTGTTCATTCCTGACCTATCCTTCGTTCTTTATTCTTCATTAGTTCACTTAGACAGCAAACACTCGTTCTTTTAACAAATCATTGTTATCTGCAGTGTACTAGGAATGAAGGACTAAACAAACCAGACAACATTCCACCCGCAGGACACTTAGTTCAAACGGAGGGAGAGAGAAGTAGATGAATAAACGTGCAATTTACCACGTGTTGGGAAGTCTGTGCAGGAGATGAAAGCAGTGAGTGGGCTTGCTGGGTTAGTGGGGCAATAAGGGAGTCTTAGAGTTTAAATCAGATGTCAAGAAAGGCCTCTTTGAAAATATGACATCCGAAGCAGGTAAGGCAACAAGCCATCTGTGTTTGTGGAAGGAAGTTGGTCCAAGGAAAGGAAATGCCATGTGCAAAGCCATGCAAAGGGGGATCAGCCCAATGAGTTCTTGGAATAGCAGGGAGGACAGTTTGGCAGATGAGCCGGAGCAAGAGGAAGAGGGGGTCTAGGGAGGGCAAAAAGGGCAAGAAAGCACAGGAGTCAGTTGTTGGATCTTTGAGAAAGGAAGGCTCCAGAAGACATTTGAGTAGGGGAATGACATGTTCTTATGTTCTAATGGGAATACTGTTGCTGTGTTTAGAATGATGTGGAAGAAGGAAGACAGCTCTGGAGGCTGTATCAATATTGCCATTATTGATTACATAAGCACAGTGTTCCACACATGTGGTGGGATTTGCTTGCTGTCCTTGGGAGACATTGTCACTATTGAATGATTTATCCTCTGTACATGGAAGACCATGATATTTCCTCACTGTTTTTGATGTCTGTGTGTGACTTAAATTCTCCCTTTTCCTTCCTGTTGAGATGATACGCCTCCCTCTTCATAAAACTTTTAAATCTTTTGAATTAAAGAATAGAAATGGATTCGCAAGCAACTTTAGGGTTCTAATTTTTACAAGAAAAACCTAACTATAGCCAATCATGTAGAAAGAAGGGTTAGAAATATGACATAAACCAAAAAAAATGAGTCTCTGAGGGGAAAAAAAAAGCTACCACCAGAAGATATAGCCCAATTTTCGTACCCACTGGGAGAACATGTCATATGCACTAAGAGTTAATAGGATTTACCTTCTGGAGATTATATGACCTCATTGTTGAAAGGAATTCAGCCTAAGTGTAGGTGGGAAATCTGAGAACTACTGATAGGGCCATCAATCTCTGCTGGCTGAGGACTTCTGTACAACAGTGGATGTAGCCACCCCACTCCTGGGCATAGCGGAGCTGCCCCTCATGTTTCCTGTCCTGTTCAAGAGCTCTATGTACTCTTGTCTGAATCCTTGTGCATCTGCTGTCCTGCCTGCTGAAGACTGCTTTTCTCAGCACAGGGAGAAAGGATGGAATTAGGACATCTAGTGAAGAACAAGGGGAGAAAGTTCAGGATTCAGGAAGCAAAGCTTTTGCCAGATGTCAATGAGAAGACAAATGGGGGGATGGATTTCTGATGTTTAGGTGACTTGTATGCAATGGAAATAATACTAAGAAATACATGTATAAGCCAGCTTTAATTGTTGCTGGAGCCGGCTCCTCATTTGGGTCGTCTGCCTTTTGTTCTCTCCTGCTAAGAATATGTTTAAGATGGAGATGGACTTTAAAACATAAAGGTATAAAGGTCTGATGTGGAGTTTTGGCAACCCAACAGTATGTGACGATGAAATGGGATTTTCTCCCAGTCCTCATAATTTGACTCCTCAGAGACAACCATTTCTAATAGATAGGTGTATTTGCATGCATTTTACCAAGACATTTCAATTTTTTAACATACCATACACTGCATCTGTTAAACTATAACCTGATAGTTTACTCAGCACCACTTCCTGAGCATTTTTCTGTGTCCATTTCTTACCCAATTGTGTTGGCTGCAACATCTCATTATGTGAAAGTACTGTAATGTTTAATCTGCCCACTGCTGCTGTTGGAAAGTCACTACCATATTTTTTCATGTAAACAGTATTGCAGTGAACATTCTTATGTGTTTCTCTCTGCCCTTGTATGTGATTTCTTTTTAGATTAAATTCAGGGAATATACATATGGAAATTTGGATGTATACTTTAATATTGCCCTCTAGAAAACATAATAATAAGGTTTCACCAGAAGTTTGAGTGCCCTTTTTATCCGTATCAAAGTCCATATTAGAATTTATTATTTGCTGTATTTATAAATATTATAAAGGTTGATATTTCATTACATTTTTAATTGAATGTATTCAAGTATTTGTGGGATTACACGTATTTTTATTGTCCATTCGCCATTGTGTCTTTCTGAGACTTAATCATTCACACGTTTTACACATTTTTCTAATCACACATTCATTATATATCCTACTCTTCAGAAAATACAATTTTTTATTTAGTTAGTCCATTGGTCTTCTCATTTATAGCCTTTAATAATACTTTCCAGGTCTTTTCCTGCCCCAATTTTATTAAAAAAAATCAGTCTCTGATGTTTTTGTGCTACATTTTGACACTTACCAACCACCAGCTATTTATAAATTATTCTTGCCTATGCTTTAATCCCAGTGAGAACTTCAGCAATTTTCTGAGACTTTTGGTAGGACTTCCATTGTCATATCTAGTTTGGCTGAAATAAAGATAGAATGACCTGTTTGTTTGTTTTTTTCCTTTGTAAAAATAATAGCTAATTAGCAAGCATCTTGTGGGATGATTCAGCTTGTCTGGAATATACCTTGCAAGTGTCAGAAGGAAAGGGGTGAGAAAGACAGGAATGGACCGTTTTACTGCAAGATGTATTCTGGGGCTAAGTCACACTTGTTTAATTTTCATGTAGTTGGTAGCTTTTTACCTGAGATAAAAGAAACTAACAACAACAACAAAGAAAACAAAGAAAACGAAGAAGATGAAAATGACATGTCTGGGGCTTACCCTGGAAGAAGCTGCTTTGATAACTACCCTATTTTTGCCAGAATCCTCATAAGAATAAAGAAAAAGTAGAGAAATAGAGCCAGGGCTTCTCGGCCTAGAGACAGGCTCTTACCATTGTAACAACGTTGATGGCATTCATTCCGTTGATAACAATTTATCAAAAGCCTATTCTGACGAGGCAGTGTTCTAGGGGCTGTGACTATAAGAGTAGGCAAAAGGCATAGTTCGAGTCATGGAAAGCTTACATTCTCACAGAATAGACAGACAATACAAAGTATAAGTGAATGCAATGTAATGGGCTCCATAACAAAATGGTAATGGAGACTGTGATTTGTGTTAGAAAGCACTCTATTGAAGAGAAGGTGGACGGGAGGGGTCACATTGGTGGAACGTAAGGTGAGTTGGCAAAGAAGGCCTTACTGAACAGGGATCCTTAATTTACTAAACCCTATAATTATTTTCCAGTTAGGTAGCCTGGCATATTGAACATATCATACATGTGATGCCAAAGTATTTTGGCTTAAAACTTGGTTCCTTTGGCACAGATGGTTACAAAAACGATAAGGAGTCTTAAGATAGTGTATTTATCAGACTATGTAACAGTACTTTTCTGGAACTGTTGACAAAAATATCCAAGATGACAGTGTTAACATAGAAATGGTTAGTGGCCTGTCAACTGCTTTATTTGAAGGACAGCCATACTTGGATTATACATTATGAGATCTGTGTTTATTAATCCATAAGGATGCCAGGAAGAGTATTTACTGAATTAGTGATTAACTTTTACACAGAGGAAAACAATTTATTTTAGGAAAGATTTTGTGGGGTTAATAAGCCAGAATTTAAATGTAGGCTGATACTAACCCTGTATCTGATATGTCATTAGCAAAGATCTCCCATTCTGTCAGCTGCCTTTTAGTTTTGTTGATTGTTTCCTTTGCAGTGCAGAAGATTTTTAACTTGACGAGGTCCCAGTCCTTCGTTTTTGCTTTTATTCCTCTTGCCTTTGGAGTTGTGTTGAGCAAGAAATTGCTGAGGCTGAGGTCAAAGAGGTTATTTCCTGTTTTCTCCTCTAGGGTCTTGATGGTTTCCTGTCTCACATTTAAGGTTTTCATCCATTTTGAGTTTAGTTTTGTGTATGTTGTAAGAAAGTGGTCCAGGTTCATTCTTCTGCATGTTCATGTCCAGTTCTCCAAGCACCATTTGTTAAAAAGACTGTCTTGTCTTTTTCATTGCATAGTCTTTCCTGCTTTGTCAAAGATTAGTTGGCCATACATTTGTGGGTCCAATTCTGGGTTCTCTATTCCACTGGCCGGTGTGTCTGTTTTTGTGTCAGTACCATACTGTCTTGATGATTACAGCTTTGCAGTAGATGCTAAAGTCCAGGATCGTGATGCTTCCAAAATCTATAAAGAATTTACCAAACTCAACACTCGAAAAAGAAATAATCCAGTGAAGAAATGGGCAGAAGACATGATTACACACTTTTCCAAAGAGGACATACAGATGGCCAACAGACAAATGAAAAGATGCTCAACATCACTCATTGTGGCCAACATAAACAACTCTGGAAACAACAGCTGCTGGAAAGGATGTGGAGAAATGGGAATCCTCTCACACCTCTTGTGGGAATGCAAGCTGGTGTAGCTGCTCTAAAAACATGTGGAGGTTCTTCAAAAAATTATAGAACTACCCAATGCCCCAGCAATAGCGCTACTAGGAATTTATCCACAGGATACAGGAGTGCTGATACAAAGAGCACATGTACCCCAATGTTTATAGCAGCATTTGCAGCAATAGCCAAATTATGGAAATAGCCCAATTGTCCATCAACTGATGAATTTATAAAGATGTGGTTTATATATACAATGGAATACTACTTGGCAATGAGAAAGAATGAAATCATGCCATTTGTAACAACATGGAAGGAACTGGAGGGTATTAGGCTAAGTGAAATTAGTCAGAGAAAGACAGATATCATATATTTTCACTCATATGTGAAACTTGAGAAACTTAACAGAAGACAGTGGGGGAAGGGAAGGGGAAAATAGTTTCAAATGGAGAAGGAGACAAACCATAAGAGGGTCTTAAATACTGAGAACAAACTGAGGGTGGATAGTGGGGGTGGGGAAGAGGCGAAAGATGATGGGCATTGAGGAGGGCACTTGTTGGGATAAATACTGGGTGTTGTATATAAGTGATGAGTCACAGAAATCTACCCCTAAAACCAGGAGCACACTGTATGTACTATATGTTCGCCAACTTACAATAAATTATATTTAAAAAAAAATTTAGACTGAATAGGAAAACCTAAGAAAGTTCTTTGTTCCCAAATACCTTCTCCATCAGCTGGTAGGGGTCTAACATACTGTTTATTTCTCCATTGAAAATGCAAATGCTGTTGGTTGAAGATGTTTTTAGCCAATGCCCATGAAAGAAGTTACATGTCGCTAATGATCTATTATCCTACTGAGTGTGAATACAAGCTCAGAATCATTCTTAAGTTACTACTATGGGTGAATATTAGCAACAGATCAGTCAGCCTTGCATTGAACATATATATTTATTTTTATATATTTTTTACACATTTTATTCATCAATGAACTGATTATACCTATTCCTGACAATTGATTTGTGATAGGAAGCAAGGGGAAAAAAAGGATCACGTAAAGGGGGGCTATTTAGGTGTTTGAAATAATTTTTCATATATTTGTAAAGGATTTTAACCTTGATTTATTTATTCGAGGAGTTGCAAAGGCTGCCATTTTTGTTCTAGGAAATCTGCTAGAAAAAAAGTAATTCCAATATTTCCTGCAGTGAAGCTTACATACTATTAAATTAGGAGAGAATATTGGTGGGGAGGAGGGTAGGGAATGGAGGGAAACATGGAAAACCATAAGTAATAGGAAACCTGCAGTCACATGAAAAAGTGGAATTGAAACGAAAAATTTGCCTCAAGTGTTTGGTAAGAAACCCAGGTGACCCATGAACAATGTGGGAGCTTCATGCTAGCCCCTCATGCAGTCACAAATTCAAGTAAAACTCTGGGCTCCCCCCAGACTTAATTGCCAATAGCCTATGGTTGCCAGGAATCCTTAGTGGTAACAAAAAGAGTTGAAGGGGTGCCTGGGTGGCTCAGTTTGTTAAGCGTCCGACTTCAGCTCAGGTCATGATCTCACTGTTCATGGGTTTGAGCCCCCCTATCAGGCTTTTGCTGACAGTTTAGGGCCTGGAGCCTGCTTTGGATTCTGTCTCCTACTCTCTCTGCCCCTCCCCCACTCAGACTATGTCTCTCTCTCTCCCTCCCTCAAAGATAATATACATTAAAAAAAAGAGTTGAACATCCATTTTGTATGTTAAATGTATTATATATTATATTCTTAAAGTAAGCTAGAGAAAAGAAAATGTTGAGAAAATATGTTTAGAGTGCTATGCTGTATTTATTAAAAGAAATCTGAGTTTAAGTGGACCCAGACAGTTCAAACTCATGTTGTTCAAGGGTCAGCTGTATATGTAGAGGTGTAAAGTGAAAATACTCATTAAAATAATATATTTTTAATAGACCTGTATTGATATTTTTTAAATACTTCCAGTTCATGACTATTGATTCAGAGCAATTTGTATACTAGAAAAGCAAACACAAAGTACTAATATTTCATTATAATTCTTTAGCATTTTAATAACTGTTAATTTTGTCATAATCTGCTAAAGATCTGTCAACACTGTTACCAAAAGATACATGTGTATATATAGGCCCACACATGTACACACATACATCTATCAACTTTCTTTCAATTATCATATACAATTTATTAATAACAAAAGCCAATGAAAACCCACATCTTGTCATTTTGAGAATACGTTGCAGACTGAGTATCAACTTCTCTACTTAACATTGTGGTGAACAAGACTGAGCCTGGAGAGGCTCGAGTGAGTGTTACTAGTGGTGTCAGATGACCTCACCAGGAATACTGATTTCCAGCCCAGTTTTTGGTCCTTTCTACTGACAGAGAAAGCCTTCCTGAGAATCACGTACTTCCTGGACACAGGGCTCTTCCTTGAGGAGTGTATTTGCGCTTTCCAACCTGAGAGCACAGTGGGATCTGATTGAGCACGTAGTTTAACTGCCGCCATTCTTGTCCATCCCACCCTCTTAAGTCATCTGCCATCTGTGGTTTCTGGACCCGTGTCTGCAACAAAATGCTCAGTGCATAGATTCTGCGTGGGTGTAAGGGGAGCACAGTACACCTTTTTCCCATGGTTAGTGAGTCTGTACTCCTCAATAACTTCTTTGCTGTTAAGACAACGCAAGGGGAAAATTCTGCTCTCCTTGAAAACTTAATGCTCATGTGGAAGAAACTGCCCTTTCATGTCCGAATATACATCATTGATTTCATCTCCTTTCTTCCTTTCCTACTCCATCACCTCCTACCTTCCTTTCTCCCTCCTTCCCTGTCTCTGTCTTTATCTGTGTCTTTCTCCATCACCTGTATTGGTTCAAACCAATAAGTAATTCTAAAATAACATATTTTAATATTCACATTACTGAGTTTAATATTCCCCTTCAATTCTCTATATTGTTTTTTCCATCTGCCACCTGTTTTGTTTTCTGGACACATAAAAGTGCATATGTAATGTAAGGAAGAGAAGAACTTGACGTCCTCAAGGAAGTTACTTCGTAAAACACAATGAATAGAAAAGTAAAAGTAAATTTTCTGTGAAGAAGTACATTTCATGTACTGTTTCTATTTTTTGGGGAATTTAATGTGTAAAGAATTGCAAACAATAGTATGTATACCTAACACCTGGAATTAATAATGGCTGATATGCCTTCATATTTCTTTCTAGACTTTTTTTTTTACCAAAAGATATCATAACATTATGAGTATTACAGATAGGACTACAATTACCTTTACCAATGCCTGTGTTCCTATTTCTCTTCTTCCATTTCCAGAAGTAACCAGTATCACACATTTAGTATTTTTCTTTGAATTGCATTTTACACACCTAAGTATGCATGCACAAGCAATCCAAGGGCATTATTATTGGTGTATTCTTTATTTATTTATTTTTTTATTTTTTTAAATTTTTTTTTCAACGTTTATTTATTTTTGGGACAGAGAGAGACAGAGCATGAACGGGCGAGGGGCACAGAGAGAGGGAGACACAGAATCGGAAACAGGCTCCAGGCTCTGAGCCATCAGCCCAGAGCCAGACGCGGGGCTCGAACTCACGGACCGTGAGATCGTGACCTGGTTGAAGTCGGACGCTTAACCGACTGCGCCACCCAGGCGCCCCTGGTGTATTCTTTATACCAGATCATTGCCGTAGATTGTTCTACATCTTCCAGCCTCATGTTTTTGAGACATATCCACATTCTTTATGTTTTATAATGTTCAATCCTGAAACCGTGACCCATTGTACAAATGTCTTCCTCCATTTTTCCACTTGGAGACCTTTGGGTTGTTCCCTTGATTTTGCTATTAAGGAGAAATGCTTCTTCATGTATGTCTTTTGGTGTACATGTGTAAGAGATCTCTTAGGTATACACTCAGAGGTGCAGTTGCTAAACTGAGATGTGTGATATACACGTACTTAAAATGACTGGTGATTGTCAAATTGTTCTCTATGTGAGTGTATCAACTATGGTTCTACTGGCTGTATCTGAGAGGACCAATTTTTTTTCCAGAACTTCCCAGTACTTGACATTATCAGCCAGATCACTTTTTACCATTTTGGTGAATTGAGTACAATTGCAGTTATATTAATAATGACTTTCTTCAATTATTAGTGAGGTTGGATGACTTTTTATGATTTATTGGCTATTCTGGTTTCTACTTTTCATCTCTTTTCTCATTGGCTACATATGTTTTATATTACTGATTTGCAAGTGTTCTATACACATCTGGAATTCAGAGTAATTAAGGATGACTCATTGTTTTTGGCCAGAGACACTAGAAGAATGGAGGTGCTATTTACTGATATGGATGGGATTTTTTAATTTTTAAGTGCTTCAGTTTATCAGGATAATAAAACTATTTCAAGTAGCTTTCTTGAGTCTTTCATAAGCAATGCTGCAAGGAAAATAATAAACAGGGTCCCAACCCTGAAAGACAAGAGCAACACAGTTTCTAGTTCATTCTTACCTTGGGATGAAGCTACCTCCATTTGGCCAGCACTATTGTTGTGTTATGACATCAGTGATGAAGAAGGGTCCACCCAACACAACTTCGTCTCTTTCTCTTCTACGGTCTCTTTTTCCCAGTGGTGTGGGGCCAGTGTTAGGGAGGAATGTAACTTTGTTCAGTTACAAATATGAGTGTTCCTTTCTAGAGGATCCCACAATGCCTTGGTCTGAAAGAGCAAGTTATCTTTGAACAATCTGACTCAGCCACTGCTGTAGCAGCCTTCAGATGGCATACAATATAGATCAGATTGTGAACGGTACTAGAAAATCTAAATGTGTTAATTCTGAACTAAAGAGTAGGATACTGATCCTTTAGCTCTTATGCATGTCATAATAATGTCATGTTAGTTACTTGTATTTGTACCTTGCTCATGGTGAACTTGGATATGTACAAGTGTCTCCTGTTAATGTAATCAAATTTATTACTGCTTTCCTAGGGTATGTGCTTTGAAATCTTTTTTTTATTGTTAATAATTCTTTTTTAATTTATTTTTTTAAATTTAATTTTTTAAAATTTACATCCAAGTTAGTTAGCATATAGTGCAACAAAGATTTCAGGAGTAGATTCCTTAATATCCCTTACCCATTTAGCCTATCACCATCCCATAACCCCTCCAGTAACCCTCTGTTTGTTCTCCATATTTGTCTCTTATGGCTTGTCCCCCTCCCTGTTTTTATATTATTTTTGTTTCCCTTCCCTTATGTTCATCTGTTTTGTCTCTTAAAGTCCTCATATGAGTAAAGTCATATGACACTTGTCTTTCTCTGACTAATTTTGCTTAGCATAATACCCTCTAGTTCAGTCCACATAGTTGTAAATGGCAAGATTTCCTTCTTTTCGACTGCTGAGTAATACTCCATTGTTTGTGTGTGTGTGTGTGTGTGTGTGTGTGTGTGTGTGTATATATATATGCATGCATACATACACCCCACATCTTCTTTATCCATTCATCCATCGATGGACATTTGGACTCTTGCCATACTTTGGCTATTGTTGCTAGTGCTGCTATAAACATTGGGGTGCATACGTCCCTTTGAAACAGCACACCTGTCCCGTGGATAAATAGCTAGTAGTGCAATTGCTGGGTGGTAGGGTAGTTCTATTTTTAATTTTTTGAGGAACCTCCATACTGTTTTTCAGAGTGGCTGCACCAGTTTGCATTTCCACCAACAGTGCAAAAGGGTTCCTCTTTCTCCACATCCTCGCCAACATCTGTTGTCTCAGTTGTTAATGTTAGCCATCCTGATAGGTGTGAGGTGGTATCTCATTGTGGGTTTGATTTGTATTTCCCTGATGATGAGTGATATGGAGCATTTTTTCATGTATTGGTTGCCGATCTGGATGTCTTCTTTGGAGAAGTGTCTATTCACGTCTTTTGCCCATTTCTTCACTGGATTATTTGTTTTTTTGGGTATTGAGTGTGGTAAGTTCTTTATAGATTTTGGATACTAACCCTTTATCTGCTATGTCATTTGCAAATATCTTCTCCCATTCTGTCAGTTGCCTTTTAGTTTTGCTGATTGTCTCCTTTGCTGTGCAGAAGTTTTTATTTTGATGAGGTCCCAGTAGTTCATTTTTGTTTTTGTTTCTCTTGCCTCCAGAGATGTGTTGAGTAAGAAGTTGCTGTGGCCAAGATGAAAGAGGTTTTTGCCTGCTTTCTCCTTGAGGATTTTGATGGCTTCCTGTCTTACATTGAGGTCTTTCATCCATTTTGAGTTTAGTTTTGTGTATGGTGTAAGAAAGCGGTCCAGGTTCATTCTTCTGCATGTTGCTGTCCACTTTTCCCAGCACACTTGCTGAAGAGACTGTCTTTATTCCACTGGTTATTCTTTCCTGCTTTGTCAAAGATTAGTTGCCCATATGTTTGTGGGTACATTTCTGGGTTCTCTCTTCTGTTCCATTGATCTAAGTGTCTGTTGTTGTGCCAGTACCATACTGTCTTGATGATTACAGCTTTGTAGTATAGCTTGAAGTCTGGGATTGTGATGCCTCCTGCTTTGGTTTTGTTTTTCAAGGTTGCTTTTGCTATTTGGGGTCTTTTCTGGTTCCATACAAATTTTAGGATGGTTTGTTCTAGCTCTGTGAAGAATCCTGGCGTTACTTTGGTAGGGATCGCATTGAATACGTAGATTGCTTTGGGTAGTATCGACATTTTAACAATATTTGTTCTTCCTATCCAGGAGCATGGAATCTTTTTCCACTTTTTTGTGTCTTCTTCAATTTCTTTCATAATCTTTCTATGGCTTTCAGTGTATAGATTTTTCACCTCTTTGGTTAGATTTATTCCTAGGTATTTCATGGTTTTTTGTGCAACTGTAAATGGGACTGATTCCTTGATTTCTCTTTCTGTCGCTTCGTTGTTGGTGTATAGGAAAGCAACCAATTTCTGTGTGTTGATTTTATATCCTGCAACTTTGCTGAATTCATGAATCAATTCTAGTTTTTTTGGTGGAATCTTTTAGGTTTTCCATATAGAGCATCATGTTATCTGTGAAGAGTGAAAGTTTGACCTGTTCCTGGCTGATTTGGATGCCTTTTATTTCTTTATGTTGTCTGATTGCAGAGGCTAAGGCTTCTAATACTATGTTGAATAACAGTGGCAAGAGTGGACATCCCTGTCTTGTTCCTGACCTTGGGGGAAAGCTTTCAGTTTTTCTCCATTAAGGATGATATTAGCATTGGGTCATTCTTATATGGCTTTTATGATCTCGAGGTATGCTCCTTCTATTCCTACTTTCTTGAGGGTTTTTATCAAGAAAGGATGCTGTATTTTGTCAAATGCTTTCTCTGCATCTATTGAGAGGATCATATGGTTCTTGTCCTTTCTTTTATTGATGTGATGAATCACGTTAATTGTTTTGTGGACATTGAACCAGCCCTGTATCCCAGGTATAAATCCCACTTGGTCGTGGTGAATAATTTTTTTTAATGTATTGTTGGATCTGGTTGGCTCATATCTTGTTGAGTTTTGCATCCATGTTCATCAGGTAAATTGGTCTATAGTTCTCCTTTTTAGCGGGGTCTCTGTCTGGTTTTGGAATCCAGGTGATGCTGGCCTCAGAGTTTGGGAGTTTTCCTTCATTTGTATTTTCTGGACAGCTTCAAGAGAATAGGTGTTAACTCTTCCTTAAATTTTTGGTAGAATTCCCCTGGAAAGCCATCTGGCCCTGGATTCTTGTTTTTTGGGGAAGTTTGATTACCAATTCTATTTCCTTACTGGTTATGGGTCTGTTCAAATTTTCTATTTCTTCCTGTTTCAGTTTTGGTAGTGTATATGTTTCTAGGAATTTGTTCATTTCTTCCAGATTGTACATTTTATTGGTACATAATTGCTTTTAATATCCTCTTATTTTCATTTCTGCTGTGTTGGTTGTGATCTCTCCTCTTTCATTCTTGATTTTATTTATTTGGGTCCTTTTTCTTTTTGATCAAACTGGCTAGTGGTTTATCAATTTTGTTAATTCTTTCAAAGAACCAGCTTCTGGTTTCATTGATCTGTTCTATTGGTTTTTTGGTTTCAATAGCATTAATTTCTGCTCTAATCTTTATTATTTCCTGTCTTCTGCTGGTTTTGGGTTTTATTTGCTGTTCTTTTTCCAGCTCTTAAAGGCATAAGGTTAGGTTGTGTATCTGAGATCTTTCTTCCTTCTTTAGGAAGGCCTGGATTGCTATATACTTTCCTCTTAAGAGCGCCTTTGCTGTGTCCCAGAGGTTTTGGCTTGTGGTGTTACCATTTTCATTGGCTCCCATATACTTTTTAATTTCCTCTTTAACTTCTTGGTTGGCCCATTCATTCTTTAGTAGCATGTTCTTGAGTCTCCAAGTATTTGTTACCTTTGCAAATTTTTTCTTGTGGTTGATTTCAAGTTTCATAGCATTGTGGTCTGAAAATGTGCACAGTATGATCTCGATCTTTGTGTACTTGCTGAGGGCTGATTTGTGTCCCAGTTTGTGGTCTATTCTGGAGAACATTCCATGTGCATTGGAGAAGAATGTATATTCCACTGCTTTAGGATGAAATGTTCTGAATATATCTGTTAATCCATCTCGTCCAGTGTGTCATTCAAAGCCATTGTTTCCTTGTTGATTTTTTGATTAGATGATCTGTCCATTGCTGTGAGTGGGGTGTTGAAGTCTCCTACTATTATGGTGTTACTGTCAATGAGTTTGTTCATGTTTATGATTAATTATATACCTGGGTGCCTCTACATTTGGCACATAAACGTTTACCATTGTTGGGTCTTCTGGGTGGATAGACCCCTTGATTATGATATAATTCCCTTCTGCATCTCTTGATACAGTCTTTATTTTAAAGCCGAGATTTTCTGATATAAGTATGGCTACTCTGGCTTCCTTTTGTTGACCATTAGCATGATACATGGTTCTCCATCCCCTTACTTTCAATCTGAAGGTGTCTTTAGGTCTAAAGTGGGTCTGTTACAAACAATATAGATGGATCTTGTTTTCTTATCCATCCTGTTACACTATGTCTCTTGATTGGAGCATTGAGTCCATTGACGTTTAGAGCGAGTACTGAAAGATATGAATTTATTGCCATTATGTTGCTTGTAGAGTTGGAGATTCTGGTGGTGGTCTCTGATCCTTTCTAATCTTTGTTGCTTTTGGTCTTATTTATTATTATTTTTTTTCATCTTTTCTCCCCTCAGAGAGTCCCCCTTAAAATTTCTTGCAGGGCTGGTTTAGTGGTCACAAGCTCCTTTAATTTTTGTTTGTCTGGGAAACTTTTTATCTCTCCTTCTATTTTGAATGACAGCCTTGCTGGATAAAATATTCTTGGCTCCATATTTTTCTGATTGAACACATTGAATATATCCTGCCACTCCTTCCTGATCTGCCAAGTTTCTGTGGATAGGTCTGCTGCAAACCTGATCTGTCTTCCTTGTTGGTTAAGGACTTTTTTCCTCTTGCTGCTTTCATGATTTTCTACTTGCCTGAGTATTTTGTGAATTTGACTGTGACATGCCTTGTTGATGATCAGTTTTTGTTGAATCTAATGGGAGTCCTCTGTGCTTCCTGGATTTGGATGTCTGAGTCTTTCCCCAGGTTAAGAAAGTTTTCCACTATGATTTGCTCACATAGCCCTTCTATACCCCTATTTCTCTCTCTTCCTCTTCTGGGACCCCTCTGATTCTGATGTTCCTTTTAAATGAGTCACTGGTTTCTCTTATTCTTAAATCCTACTTTTTTGCTTTGATCTCCCTTTTTCTGGTTTGTTATTCTCCATTAATTTGTCCTCTGTGTAGCTGATTCTCTGTTTTGCCTCATGCATCCTTGCCACTGCAGCATCCATTTGAAATTGTAGCTCAGTTATAACATTTTTTTATTTAATCCTGACTAGCTTTTACTTCTTTTATCTCCACAGAAAGGGATTCTAATCTGTTTCCGACTCCAACTAGTATTTTTATTATTGTGATTCTAAATTCTGGGTCAGATATCTTGCTTGTATCTGTGTTGGTTAAATCCCTGGCTGTCATTTCTTCCTGCTCTTTCTTTTGGGATGAATTCCTTCGTTTTGTCAATTTGAAGGGAGAAAAGGAATTAGGTAGAAAAAATTAAAATTAAAAAAATTAAAATTAAAAGATTAAACACACACATACACACACACAAAATCAAATAAATGATGCTAGATCCTAGGTGTATGTTAGTCTAGGTATTGAAAGTGGCTTGGTATATTAGATAAAAAAGGGGAAAAAAGAAAAAAAAAGGATATTATTTGAAAGTTTGAAAAAAAGAATACACTGAAATAGACTAAAATGAAATGATGGAAGTAAAACAGAATTTGAAAAAAGTTACACAAAAGTAAAAAATATGGTAGAAAAAAATTAAAGAATATTTTTAATAAAAATTGAAAATAAAAATGAATTTTTTCTTTCTGTATTCAAGAAAAAGAAAAATGAAAAAGAGGAAAAAGAAAGAAAGAAGCAAAGAAAGAAGGAAAATTGAATAGTTGGACCAGCTAACAGACTGAAATATGACTGAAATTACTTTGTTTTCCACTAAAAAAAAACTGTGAAGCACTTTATAGTCCATAAACTAAGCAGGTGGTGAGACTTGTGTTCTTGAACAGTAAGGTTAGCCCAGTTGGGTGTGGCTTAGTGTATCGGCTCTGTTCTCCACTAGAGGGCGCTGCTAGCTTACTGGGGTGAATTGTTGTGGTGCTTGTAGGTGTGTATGTGTATGCACGGGAGCGGTGAAAATGGCATCACCCAGGTACCCAGTCTCTTGTACGGTAACTCTTTTCTCCCCAGTCAACAGTTGTGCCCCTGTCCTTCATCTTCAGCTTCCATCCACTCCCTGCTTCCACTCCATCCATGACCAAGCCCCAGGTAGCACCTCCCTCCAGAGTTTTGTCTCAGATGCGGCTCCCTTCCCTGGTCCCCCACTTGTAAGGGACTGTGGCTTTGACCTGCTCAGCCCCATCGAGGAGGGTCTCACCAAGCAATAGCTGAAGGCTGGCCACACCCATGAAAGTTCATGGGACCGTGCTGCTGCCAATGCCCAGAGACTGCGGTTGGGTGCCAGCCCACCCCAGAAAAAGTTTGCAGGACAGCATAGCAGCAGCGCCTCAGGGATTGTGGGAAATCACAACACATATCTGGCACCAGGCTTCACCCCCAACAACATTGTTCTAGCACAAGTGAATGTGGTCATTCTCTGGTGCTGGGCCTGGGTGGCCACACAGCCTCTACCAAATGTCCTTCCAGCAGTGGAACTGCTTCTCCCTGTGTGGCCGGAGAACCTCCCAGACCCTACTCTGCTCCTGGGGATTTGCCCTTCCCACCAGAGCATAGCCAGGTATCAAGTTGTGGAGTTGCAGACTCTCTGCACTCCCCTTGTTTACAGTCTTAATGGAATTTAAACCCTTTCCTTTCTCCTTTCTCCCCTTTTAGTCCCTGCACTTGTTGCCAATTTTCCACTTTGTCTCCAGCTGCTTTTGGGAAGGGGTGCTTTTCGCACATTCTTCCCCAATCTCCTGTCTCCATCCTCTCTCTGAATGCAAAAGTGGCTCCCTGTCCTCCGTGGTTTCTCTCTCCCCAAGTTTACCTCTCCACACTGCATACCTGCTGAATTCTGTGGTTCAGGTTGTGCAGATTGTTCTCTTGATCCTCATGTCAGTTTTCTCCGTGTGCAGGATGGTTTACTGTTGGTCTGGCTGTATTTCATGGACACAAGACACACAGAAAACTTCCATGCTCTTCTGCTGTCTTGGCTCCTCCCTTGAAATCTTAATTAACAAGTCTTTTTCCACCTGTTTTTTAAGTTCTACTTTATTGTACATAGATTTCAGGTCTGCTTACATTTATTTAAAAAAATTTTTTTTCATGTTTATTTTTTGAGATGGGGGTGCAGAGAGGGGAGAGACAGAATCTGAGGCAGGCCCCAGGCTCTGAGCTGTCAGTAAAGAGCCCAACATGGGGCTTGAACTCATAAACCATGAGACCATGACCTGAGCCAAATTCAGATGCTTAACTGACTGAGCCGTCCATTTGCTCCTGCTATGTTTATTTTTAATTTCATTTGTTGGAAAGATCATCTTTTTCCATTGAATTTCAGCACAATGTTGAATGGAGGTGTTGAGAAGGGGTGTTTTTGTCTCATTCCTGATTTTAGGAAGAAAGCATCTAGTTTATCAACATTAAGTGATGTTAGCTGTTGGCTTTTTGTGGATTTTTTTAACCAATTTGAAGAAGCTCCCTCTACTCCTAGTTTTCTGATAGTTTTTATCATGCAATGGTACTACATTTCATTTTATGATTTTTATGTGTATATTGATAGGATTATATGTTTTTTCTTCTTTGGCCAATTGATATGATGAAGTATATTAATTTTTGAAAATTGAATTAGACTTTGATACCAGAGAGAAACCCCACTTTGTAATGGTGTACAGTCTTTTTTTTCACATTGTTAGATTTAATTTGGTAATATTTTGTTGAGGATTTTTGCACTTATGTTCATGAGGAACATAGGTTTATAATTTGTCTTTCCTTTCAATTAGGGTAGTGCTGGCCTCATTGCATTAGTTACAAGTAATCTCTCTGTTTAGTTTTCTGGAAGAGATTATAGACAATTGGTATCATTTCTCCCTTAAATGTTTTATATAATTTTCTTTTCACACTCTTAATTTTTTCCCTTGATCTTCTAGTTGTGGAATCATTTTTACTCTTCCTGAAATGGATCTTTTAGTAATCCTTTCAGTACACATTTGTGTATAGAAAATTCTTTTGGATACCTTACGCTTATATCTAAAAACATCTTCATTTTCATGCTAGTTGGTTGAGATTTCAAGTTGATAAATAAATTTCCTTGGCACTGTGGAAGTATTATTATTCTTTGGTCTCATTTCAGTTTCACTACCCCAGGCACTGCTTTCTGAGTACTGACATTTTTCTCCATCAAAATGTTAAGGCCTTATTGCTAACCATTTTCATGTCTCAGTAAAATTTAAAAACAATTCTTGGAATTCAAGATGTACTTTTAGTGTGAAGAATTATATTTTCAGTTATTAGGAATTTTATCCTGTAATTATATATTTCTCTCACACTCTCACTATTTTTTTTTTCAGGAATTTCTATAGATTCTGTGTTTCTTACCTTCTTTTTCATCCCTCCAGTCTCTTTGTAACTTTGTGGTACATTGTGAGAGACTCGTGATTTGTTTTTTCATTATAGTAATTTATTCCTCATCTCTACAGTTTCAGTTATTGAATGTTTTATTTCAATGACTATATTTTCTGTATTATTTATCCTTGATTATTATTATTTTTTGTATCTACCTTCTTTCAGAAGATCCTTTATATGGATTATATTTTTGCCTTCATGAGACATACTTATTTTAAACATCCCTTTTGGATTGTTCTGTATTCCAGTTTGTCAATTATAATTTAATTTATTTTTGTTTGTTTGACAGAGAGAGAGTGTATATGAGTGGAAGAGGGGCAGAGAGAGAGAGAGTCTTAAGCAGGCTCCATGCTCATTGTGGAGCCCAACACAGAGCTCGATCCCACAACCCTGGTATCATGACCTGAACAGAAATCAAGAGTGAGACACTCAACCGACTAAGACACCCAGACTTCCCTAGTTTGTCAATTATAAATTTCCCAGTTTATTGATTCTATGGAGTATATTTTATGTTGTTAATGTGAAGTTTTTTCCTTGGGAATACTTGGGAGAATTTCCTCATTCCCTTTTCACATGGCCCTTCAGGTTTCATCAAGTATGACCCAATATATACGTATCTTTTCCAGTTCAAGAGCTTGATAATTAATGAATGTGCCATCATTCTTACTTGGCATGTGCCCCAATTAACGTATGTGCTCATACTTCTTACTTGGTATGGTCGAGGATTTTCTTTTGCCACATATTTCTGGGGAACCAATTTGTTTCAGGCTGCAAGAAGTTGGCTACTTTTCAGAAAATTTCCAGTCACTATTCCTTCCAGCAATATCCCCTTCCTCAGCCTCATGTTTGTACAGCATGCTGGGTGCTCTTTCCCTGACAGTGGCAAGACTACCTGAATCTACAGTGTTAAAAAGATTATTTGCTTCTTTGCCTTTGAACTTGGTTATGTATTTCCTCAAAACAGCTTTAATTGAGAAGGATGGATATACCTGTGTTTGCTCAATTCATCATCTTGACTGTAAGCCTCCAGAATTATTCTCCTCTGGGGAGAAAAAAAACCACTAAGAAACACAACACCAAACTTTTAAGTGAAGCTCAAGTACCTAATTGGCTACTACTGAAGTTTTCAGCCTTCCTTTGGAATGATTGTCTTTCTAATTCTTAGTTGGAGCTATGGTTTTTATGATTACTATCTCTGGGCTCAGCCCAGTGGTTCACAAAGGAAGATTACTTTAATTGCTCGCGTCACTTTTCCTGCTCAGTGAAAATAGAATGTTGGAACATGGGTTCTCTCTTTAGTTGCCATACGTCTCAAAACTTCCTGTTCTGTTTAGGAGACCTTCTGGACAAGTACAGGCAGCCCCACTAATTATTTAACCTTCTGTGTCTTGAGTTTTCCTGGGATTGTCAGGGACATCAAGAGCAAACGTGCATCATCAATTGATCACTTAAGAACAACCTCCTTTGTCAGACAATTACGTTATAATTTCTTTTCTTAGAGATGAAAAACAGAACAGCAAATATAGTTACACCCTCATAACTGGTTAATGTTGATCCAAATTTGTATTCTTCCATTGGCTTCTTGATTCGTCCAATATGTATATATTGAATGTTGATTGTATACCAGGTATTACAAAGTGTACTGAGGTACAAAACTAAACACTACAAAGCATGCCCAATGCCTTTCTGGAGTCTATATCATCCAATGAAACGATGGGCAAATCGTGGTCAAAAGGCTGCTGAAATACACACCCATTTGTTTACTTACTGTTTTTGGATGCTTTCTCATAACAAGGGCAGAGTTGAATAGTATAAATGGAGACCCTATGTCCACCAAAGCCCCAAATATTTAACCTCTAGGTATAACAGAAGGTAGAGACCTTAAAGAGTCAAATACAAAACTCCAACTAAGTAGAGCCTCTGAGAACAGTAGAGGGTCTCACAGCATAAACATGGGAAGTATGTCATGTCTCAGCATACCAGACAATGGCCTTTGGTCTAATGGGTGCTTAAGAATGTGTAAGATTTGGGGCACTTGGGTGGCTCAGTTGGTTAAGTGTCTGACTTTGGCTCAGGCCATGATCTCACAGTTTGTGAGTTTGAGCCCCGTGTCAGGCTTTGTGGTGACAACCTATAGCCTGCTTTGGATACTGTGTCTCCCTCTCTCTCCGCCCATCCCCTGCTTGTGCATGCTCTCTCTCTCTCTTAAAAATAAACATTGAAAAATAAAAAGAAGGTGTGAGATTTACATGTTAGGGGAGAGAGAAGAGAGAGGTTCACTAGAGTACTGGGGCAAGGAGATAGCATGTGGAAAGAGTAAGCTTAGCAGAATATAAGAACAGAAAGGAGGATGTATCTGGAACACAGTAAATTAGGGTGGCCCAAAATGAGGCTGGAGAGGTAGGCAAGGGCCAGATCACACAAAGGCAATTAGTTTTCACTGGTATTTTAGATTTTTTCTTAGGAACAATGAAAAGCTATGGAAAGTCTTTCAAGCAAGAAGCATCAGTTAGAAGCCTACTGTAGTATTCCACATGAGTCTGAGTGGTCTAACCTGGACTTGAGTAATGAGCAAGTAGAGAACAGAGTGAATGGCTTTAATTGTGGGCAGTGTTTTGGGGAGTGGAGAAATTACGGTGACCGTCAGCCTTCCATTTTGGAGATTGTCATTTTTTTTTTTTTTAATTTTTTTTTCAACATTTATTTATTTTTGGGACAGAGAGAGACAGAGCATGAACGGGGGAGGGGCAGAGAGAGAGGGAGACACAGAATCGGAAACAGGCTCCAGGCTTCGAGCCATCAGCCCAGAGCCCGACGCGGGGCTCGAACTCACGGACTGCGAGATCGTGACCTGGCTGAAGTCGGACGCTTAACCGACTGCGCCACCCAGGCGCCCCTTGGAGATTGTCATTTACTAAGATGGTGGATACAGGAAGAGGGCTAGGTTTGAGTAGAACAGCTCATGAGTTAAATTTTAGGGGTATGCTGAGTTCAAGGTATCTATTGAATCAGTAGCTAGCTATGTTTGTCTGGAGCCAAAAAAGACAGTTATGAGTATAAAGATGGTAATTTTAAGATAGTCATTTTTTCTCCCAGAATGAACAAAACAATAGAAAAGGGTTGATTATATATTTCTGACTGTACATTTGCTGGGTGTATGAGAAAGCCTCTATGAGGTTAGCAGTCTGTGGGCTTGAATTGTAAAGAGCCCCTGAATGGAAACCTTTGCTGCTGCCTTGCCCAGCCATTTTGTGTTTTTGATTAGGAAAATATCTGTTGAACTTAATTTGTATCTCTCTGGTCTAAATGGAAAAAAAAAAAAAGCATAGAGGAGGGGTGCAGTAGGGGGTATAGGCATCATATGAAACCCTGTGTGTTACAAATTTCCCCAAAGGTATAATATATTCCCAGCCCACAAAATGAAATGTTACATCTAGATTTCTCAATTTGGGTAAAATTGCGTGTGTTCTAAATGTGCTGAAATGATTTATGATAGAAACTAATAAATACATTCTCTGTATAGGACCTTTGTGATGATAAGATTCTTGTATTTCTGGTTAATGTCCTTCCAGGTACAATTTGGTTTTTTAAATTTTTGGGGATGTTTTATTTATTTTGAAGGACAGAGAAACAGAGCTTGAACAGGGGAGGGACAGAGAGGGAGGGAGAATCTGAAGAGGGCTCCCGACTCTGAGCTGTCAGCACAGAGCCCAGTGCACGGCTCAAACTCATGAGCCATGAGATCACGACCTGAGCTGAAGTCAGATGCTTAATCGACTGAACCACCCAGGCACCCAGTTTTTAAACTGTGCCTTATTAGGTGAAGTAGCTTAGGGATAGGTATATTTATCTTCTTTCCAATTCCTTTCCCTATCGTGAGTGTCAGTGGAACAATAGCTTCTCATTTTATCAACGGATATCTTTTCTAGGGTGATGGAGTACCTTTTTAATAATAGAACATATTAATCCATGTGTTCTTATATACTTATCTTTAAATGTACATTTTCATCTCCATTTACACAAAAATTGGTGCCAGGTAACCAGTGTTTGAGAATTTATTGTATCATTAATATGATTGTTTTTGTTGTGTGATTTACTTAGCATTGTTTGCATAAATTATGGAAATTTATACGATAGCCCCAGGTATCAATCAAGTACAAATGTAATAGAAAATGTTAGCAGGCTGCTTCTTCTGCATTTTGTTGAGTTGGTATTGTTAAAACCACACTTTCATTCTTAGGACTATGGGACATGCTTAGAAAGGGTCCCAAAGCCTGCAAGTGCTCACTAAAGTTGCCCTTCCTGCAAGGAAATGTCTGCCCTGGTAGGCAGGAATAAAATAGTTTCTACATTACAGGGTCATTGATAGGAACATTAAGTACTGAAATTAACATCTTAAACCCAAGGCTAGCAGATAAGTTAGGTCATTCTTCAACTAATGGCAAGGAGGTGACAAAAATCTGTTAAAAAAGAATGGCACATTTTCACTGCACTTTAAATTCATGGTCATCTGCGGAAAAGCACAACCAGTATCTTTATAAACGACTTGAAAAATAAGATGAGATTTCTGTGGTGAGACCCGTTATTTGTGTAGATAGTTTATTAGGGTATAGTGACTTTGGTGTAAGTGGGAACAGTTTAAAGATAGGATGTAAAAGTGGCTAGGTGTAAGACATGAATATGTACCATTTTTGAATTTAAAAGACGAAAAATGATAAGTCACAATGTAATCCATTAGAGAGAAATAGCAGGCATGTGAAATACTGCTCCAAGGTCAACAGTGATGGTTTGGAGGCTTAATCAAACTGAATTAACTTTCACAAATGTGACCCTAAGGTAGATTGTTGATGATCATTCTCAATTAGTGAATCCTCTGTTTTTCTCATGTTTAATGGTCAAATTTGGATACATCTAGGCAGGGACAGCTGTGGGTCATTCCCTTCCAAGTTACTCAATTCAATTCCTGCCAAGATTTCCCCAGTGTCAGTAGCAATGTCACTTGTAATGTTAGTGTTTCCAAAAGAGTGCTTGAAGGTTAAGACTGGTTTCCAAAAGAAGATTTTAAATTCTATGATTAAATGTTTTGAGTTTGGTGCAATCAGCTATTCCTTTTTTCTGTAACTTTATGTCATCATTTTTTAAAGGTTTATTTATTTTGAGTGAGAGTGCAAAAGTGGGGGAGAGAGGGAGAGAGAGAGACTCTGAAGCAAGTTCCACACTCAGTGCCCTGCATGGGGCTCGATCTCAAAATCATAAGATCATGGCCTGAGACTATATCAAGAGTTGGAAGCCTAACCAACTGAGCCCATCCAGGTGCCCCTACACCATCATTTTAGAAAACAGACCCAAGTTTTAGCTCTGGGACCCTCCAGGTAGCAGGATTTTAGGGGTACATTGAAGTTTTTGTGTGGTTTCTAAATTTTAAAAAGTATATGCACTGTTTATTTTTTGAAATACTGAGTTACTAAAGTAAGATGTATAAATTATTAAACAAAGTGGTGCTAAAGGCCTTATAATTAAAAAAAGTAGTCCTAATGTACCCTTCCCTCCATTCCCCACAGAGCTTCATTTCCAATACTTTGGTTTGTTTTATTTATGTACTCTTTAAAAATATGAAAATATACTGGTGTTTAAAATTTTTTTCTACTGATTGCTGAATTAAGTGAAGTATTGGTATTGTTACCATGACTGCTCCCTACTCTGCCCCTACCACACATACTCTCACCTTCCATTTCAACTTACTACAAACTCTAAGTACAGTTGTGTCTTTAGTTGGTTTCTTTTGGTTAAATGACTATACAGGGATTATATTATTAAGACTGTGGCTGACTCTTAATGATCAAGAACAAACTGAGGGTTGATGGAGGGGAGGTGGGTGGGAGATGGGCTAGATGAGTGATGGATATTAAGGAGGGCACTAATATGAGCATTGGTTGTTGTATGTAAGTGATGAATCACTGAATTCTCCTGAAACCCATACTGCACTGTATGTTAACCAACTAAAATTAAACAAAGACTGTCAATGGCTATGTTTTTTAAATCTTAGTCATGGGGTGTACCAGAATATACTGTCTTGTCATTACTTATGCTTGTCTTTACTTATCACTTAATTAGCCCTGAAATCTGTAATAATAGTAAGCCTCTCAGTGTGATCAAATGCATCAGTTAAGATCTCAGTTTTTGTGTTGGAGAGTTTTTTTGGAGTGTTTCATTCCCCTAATATCTGGACCTGAATTTTTTTGGAAGAGAGTGGTGGATTCTGGCCATCCAGGGCATTCCTGTCAATTGTTGTGTGTGTGTGTGTGTGTGTGTGTGTGTGTGTGTGTGTGTGTGTGTGGTGTTGGATTTTGTTTTCTGGATCCTGTGACTTCTTTTCGCTTATCACCTCATTTCAGTGGAATACTTTCCTTCCTAAAAAAAGACTGCACTGGATGAAGGTTAAACTCTTTTGAGTCCACAATTGTCTGAAAATACCTTAATCTTATCCTTGCACTTGATTGATAGTCTAACTAGGTATAGAAGTCTAGACTTGGTCATTTCCTCTTGGAATTACTAGGCTATATATATATATATATATATATATATATATATATATATATATATATTTTTTTTTTTTTTTTTTAAACTTCTAGATGAGAATTAGGATGTTTTGATTCCTGGTCATTTATATGTGGCCAAATTTTTCACACTGTAAACTGTTATAGAATTCTCACATTATTCTCAGTATTTCTGAAAAATCAGTATGATGTACCTTGTTGATATTTTTTGTTCTCTGTATTTATGTGTCACATTTATTCTGGAAACAGATTTTCATTGCTGCAGAATTTTTTATTTTATTTTTTAAATAAATTTCTTTCTGTAGTTTCTCTGTTCACTCTTTCTGTAGTCCTATTTTTTGAATGTTTGACCTTCTGGACAGAACTGTTAATTCCTTTATGTTTCCCCTCCCCCATTTTTCACTTCAACTTTTCTTTTTTATTTTCAACTTTTTGGTACTGTGTTTTAATTTTTTGTAGCATATTTGTAACTTCCTAAGTAATTTTCTTTTTTTCAGAATGTTCTTTTTTGTAGCCTTCTATTGTTATTTTTACCTGAAAATATTCTTTGAGGTAACTGTAGATTGATGTGCAGTTGTAAGAAAAAATACAGAGACTTTTCATATGTACTTATTAACTGTTTCCTCTGATGGCAGTATTTTGTTAAACTACAGTAAAATTTCATAGTCATAAAATTGACATTGATGTCACCTCTTCTTTATCCCTTCTTCTATTGATGGACATTTAGGTTGCTTCCATAATTTGACTACTATAAAAAATACTGCAATAAACATAGGGGTGCACATATCTTTTCAAATTAGTATTTTTGTATTGGGTAAATACAAAACTTGGAATTATTGGATCACATGGTAATTCTATTTGTAACTGTTTTGGGAACCTGCATAGTGTTTTCCAGAGTGACTCCACCATCTTGCATTTTTACCAACAGTGCACAGGGGTTCCTTTTTCTCCACATCTTCAGTAACACTTGTTGCTTGTGCTGTTGACGTTAGCCATCATGACAGATGTGAGGTGATAACTCATTGTAGTTTTGATTTTGCATTTCCCTGATTATTAGCATCTTGTCATGTGTTGGCCACCTGGATGGCTTTTTTTTGAGAAATGTCTTTTCATATCTTCTGACCATTTTTTAATTGGATTCTTTTTTGAAAAATTGTTTAATGTTTATTCATTTTTGAGAGACAGAGAGTGAGTGGAAGAGGAGCAGAGAGAGAGGGAGACACAGAATCCGAAGCAGGTTCCAGACTCTGAGCTGTTCAGACTGTGAGCACAGATCCTGATGCAGGGCTCAAACCCATGAACCGCAGGATCATGATCTGAACTCAAGTAGGTTGCTTAACCAACTGAGCCACCCAGGCACCCTTGGATTCTTTTTTGTGTTGAGTTATGTAAGTTCTTCATATATTTTGGATTGTAACTCTTTATTGTTTTATATGTCTTTTGCAAATATCTTCTCTCATTGTGTAGGTTAACTTTTCATTTTGTTGATTCTTTTGCTGTGCAGATGATTTTTATTTTTATTTTTATATACTCCAAATAGTTCATTTTTTATTTTGTTTCCCTTGCCTCAGGACATATATCTAGAAAGATGTTGCTATGACTGATATGAGAGAAATTACTGCCTATGCTCTCTTTTAAGATATTCATGGTTTCAGATATCACATTTAGTTCTTTAATCCATTTTGAGTTTATTTTTGTGTGTGGTATAAGAAACTATAGCTTTTATATGTAACTATCCAGTTTTCCCAACACCATTTGTTGAAGAGACTGTCTTTTCCCACGTTGCATATTCTTACCTACTTTGTCGAAGATTAATTAACCATATAGTTGTGGGTTCATTTCTGGGTTTTGTATTCTGTTCTGTGGATCATTGTGTCTATTTTTATGTCAATGCCATACTCTTTGGGTTACTATAGCTTTGTAGTGTAACTTGAAACCCAGAACTGTGATACCTCTAGGTTTTCTTTTCTTTTTGAAAATTGCTTTAGTCTTCTGTGGTCCCATACAAATGTTAGAATTTTTTAATCCAATTCTGTGAAAAATGCTGCTGGTATTTTGATGCAATTGCATTAAACCTGTGGATTGCTTTGATCAAGTGAACACTACAATAATATTTGTTCTTTTAGTCCATGAGTATGGAATATACTTCCATCTGCTTGTATTGTCTTTATTTTCTTTCACCCATGTTTTATAGTTTTTACACTATAAGTCTTTCACCTTTTGGTTAAGTTTGTTTCTAGGTGTCTTCTTATTTTTGGTGCATTTATAAATGTGATTTTTTTCTTCATTTCTCTTTGTGCTGCTTCATTATTAGTGTATAGAAATGCAGCAGATTTTTGCATTTTAATCTTGTATAGTGTAATTTATCATGAATTCATTTATCAGTTTCAGTAGTTTTTGGTGGACTCTTTCAGGTTTTCTGTATAATAGTGAAATATGCAAATTTCTGCAGATTACTGCAAATAGTAATCTGCAAATAGTGAAAGATTTACTTTTTCCTTATCATTGTGGATTCCTTTTATTCCTTTTTCTTACCCTGTGGTTACGACTTTCAGTACTATGTTGAATAAACATGATGAGCGTGGGCATTTTTTTCTTGTTCCTGATCTTAGGGGAACAGCTCTTGGTTTTTCACCATTGAGTATAATGTCAGCAGTGTATTTTTCTTCTATGGTCTTTAGTATGTTGAGGTATGTTCCTTTTAAAACTACTTTGTTGAAGGTTTTTATCATGAGTAGATGTTACACTTTGTCAAATGCTTTTCTGCATCTCTTGAGATGATCATAGGGTTGTTATCCTTCTCTTGTGATTTTCATATTGATTGATTTGCAAACACAGAACCACCCTTGCATCTCATGATGAATTCCACCTAATTGTGCTGAATAATTTTTTTAATGTATTGTTGGCTTCAGTTTGCTAATATTTTGTTGAGGATTTTTGCTTCTGCATTCATCAGAGATACTCTGAGAGAACCCTAGTTCTCTTTTCTTGTAGTGTCTTTACCTGGTTTTGGTATCAGGTAATGCTCACCTTGTAGAATGAATTTGGAAACTTTCCTTCCTCTTCTATTTTTTGGAATGGCTTGAGAAGAATAGCTATTATCTTTTCTTTAAATGTTTGGTGGAATTTGCTTGCAAAACTCTCTGGTCCTGGACTTTTGTTTGTTGGGAGTTTTTTGATTACTGATTCAATTTCATTGCTGGTTATTGGTCTGTTCAAATTTTCTATTTTTTCTGATTCATTTTGGGGACATTATATGTTTCTAGGAATCCATCTATTTCTTACAGGATCCCCAATTTGTTAATTTTTTAATGTTTATATTTTGAGAGAGGGGGAGAGAGAGAGATAAATAGAGAGAGGTGAGCATGAGTGGGGGAGGGCCAGAGAGAGACAGAGACAGAATCTGAAACAGGCTCCAGGGTCTGAACTGTCCAACACAGTAGGCCTTGAACTCACAAGCCACCAGATCATGACGTCAGCCAAAGTCAGATGCTTAACCAACTGAAATACCCAGGCACCCCCATAATATTCTCTTGTAATTGTTTGTATTTCTGTGATGTCAGTTCTTACTCCTCTTTCATTATTTCTGAATTTGCTTATTTGAGTCCTCTGTCTTTTAAGAAAAAAATTTTTTTAGGAGTCTAGTAAAGGTTTATCGATTTTGTTGATATTTGCAGAAAAAAAAATTCTTGGCTTCATTGATTTGTTCTATAGTTTTTTGTTTGTTTCTATTTAGGTTTTTTTTCCTGCTCCAATGTTTTTTTTTTATTTTCTTCTCTCTACTCATTTTAGGTTTTATTTGTTACTATTTTTGTAGCCCCTTTAGATGTAAGATTACGTTGTTTATTTGAGATTTTTCTTGCTTCTTCAGATAGGCCTGTGTTACTATAAACTTCCCTCTTAGAACTGCTTTTCCTGCATCCCAAAGGTTTTGGACAATTGGGTTTTCATTTTCATTTGTATTCATGTATTTTTTGATTTCCTCTTTGATATATTGGTTGAGCCATTCATTATTTAGTAGCATGTTATTTAACTTCCATGTATTTGTGTAATTTCCAGACTTTTTCTTATAGTTGATTTCTTTTTTTCTTAATGTTTATTTATTTTTGAGAGAGAGAGACAGACAGACAGACGTGAGCAGGGGAGGGACAGAGAGAGAGAGAGGGAGACACAGAATCTGAGGCAGGCTCCAGGTTCTAAGCTGTCAGCGCAGGGCTCGAACTCATGAATTGTGAGATCATGACCTGAACCTATGTCAGACTCTTAACTGACTGAGCCACCCAGGTGCCCCTCTTGTAGTTGATTTCTAATTTCACAGTATGTGGTCAGAGAAGATGTGTGGTATGACTTCACTCTTTTTTGAATTTGTTGGGACTTGTTTTGTGGCCTAATTGGTGATCTCTTCTGGAGAATGTTCTGTGTGCTCTTGAAAAGAATGTGTATTCTGCTATCGTAGAATGAAATGTTTTGAATATATCTGTTAGATCCATCTGGTACAATGTGTCTTTCAAAGACACTATTGTTTGTTGTTGTTGATTTTCTGTTTGGATGATCTATCTGTTGATATAAGTGAGGTATTGAAGTATACACTATCATTGCATTATTATCACTTGTTTATGTTTGTTATTAGCTGCTTTATGTTTTTGGGTGTTTCCATATTGGATGCATAAATATTTACAATTGTAATACCTTAATGGATTTTTTCTTTTGTGATTATATAGTATCCTTCTTTGTCTATTGTTACAGTCTTTGTTTTAAAGTCTATTCTGTCTGATACAAGTATTTCTATCCTGTTTTTTTTTTTTCACTTCCATATTCATGACAGATACTTTTCATTCCTTCACTTTCAATTTGTAGGTGTCTTTAGGTCTGAAATGAGTTTCTTGAAGGCAGCATATAGATGGTTCTTGCTTTTTTATACATTCCATCACCCTATGTCTTTTTTTCTTTCATATTTATTTTTTTGGGGGGTGGAGTGCAAGAGTGGGGGCAGAGAGAGGGGAACAGAGGATCTGAAGAAGGCTCTGTGCTGACAGGCTGACAGCAGTGAGCCTGATGTGGGGTTTGAGCTCACAAACTGTGAGATCATGACCTAAGCTGAAGGTCGGGCACTCAACATATTTAGGCACCCAGCGGCCCACCCTATGTCTTTTGATTGGAGTATTTAGTCCATTTATATTCAAAGTAGTTATATGGATAAGAATGTAATTATTGTCATTTCGTTACTTGTTTTATGGTTGTTTTTGTAGTTCTTCTCTGTTACTTTATTCTCTTGCTCTTTTATCTCACAGTCTGCTGGCTTTTTTTAGTGATATACTTGGATTCCTTTCTCTTCTTTGTTTGCATACCTATTACTGGGTTTCTATTTGTGGCTCCCATTAGGTTTGTATACCACATCGTATGCATATAGCAGTCTATATTCAGTTGATAGTCGCTTAAGTTTGAACTCATTCTTGACTCCTATCCTTGCCATATTTTAGGTATATGATGTCATACTTTACATTCATGCATTTTGTAAATTCCTTGACTGGGTTTTATAGATGCTCTTAATTTTACTGCTTTTATTCTTTCTACTTTTCTTACTCTTGCTTATGGTCTTTCCTTCCTACTCAAAAAGTCCCTTTAACATCTCCTATAGGGCTAGTTCAGTGGTCATAAATTCCTTTAACTTTTGTTTGGGAAACTTTTTATCTCTCCTTCTGTCCTGAATGATGGCCTCACTGGATAAAGTGTTCCTGGCTGCAGGTTTTCTTCTTTTAGCACCTTGTATGTCTCATGGTACTCTCTTGCCCACAGAGGTTCTGCTGAAAAATTAGCTGATAGCATAATGAGGTTTCCCTTGTATATAACTGTTTTCCTTTCCATTGCTGCTCTTAAAATTTTCTCTCTATGATTACCTTTTGCCATTTGAATTCCTCTGTGTCTTGGTGTGGACCTCCTCATGTTGTTTTTACTGGGGGCTCTCTGTGCCCCCTGCATCTGGATTTCTGTTTCCTTCCCCAGGTTCAGGAAATTTTCAGCTGTTATTACTTTAAATAAATTTTTCTGGGTGCTGGCTTTTTTCACCAAGTATAAAGCCTTTCTGATTCATCCAATTTGTTATGTGTATCAATAGTTTATTTCCTTTATTGCTTTGTGATATTTGTTGTTAGGTATATACAACCATTTGCTTAGCTGCTCACCTCTTGAATGGCAGCTGGGCTCATTGCAGTTTTTGGCTATTAGAAATAGAGATACTATCATCATTCATGCACAGGCTTTTACATGAGTATAAGTTTTCATTTCTCTAGGATAAATACCCAATTGTGTAATTGCTAGGCTGTATGGTAGTTGTATGTTAATTTGAAAAGGACTTGCCATTGGGGCACCTGAGTGGCTTAGTTGGCTGAGTGTCTGACTCGTGTTTTTGGCTCAGGTCATGATCCCAGGGTCATGGGATCAAGTTATGTGCTGGGCTCTGTGCTGAGTCTGGAACCTGTTTGGGATTCTCTCTCTCTCTCCCAATGCCCCTCTCTCCCACTCCCACTCTCTCTGCCTCTAAAATAAATGAATGAATTTATAGATGAATAAATAAAATTTAAAAAATGGAAAGAACTTGCCTTTGTCTTTATTAGATTATCTCTACTATGTTACATTTTTTACCAGTAATGTGTGAATAATCCAGTTTCTCTGCAATCATGCCAGAATTTGGTGTTGTAATTTTGTTACTTGAGCCTTTTTAATTGGTACGTAGTGCTGCCTCATAGGTTTTAGTTTGAATTTCCCTGATGATTATGAATTGGAACATCTTTTCATGTTTTATTTGAAATATGTGTGTTCTTTATTGAACTGTCTATGTCTTTTACATTTTTTCTAATTGGATTGTATCTTAAGGTTGAGATTGGGAAATTTTATTTGTTTAATCTAGAGACTGTTCCTTTGTTGGATATGTGGTTTGCAAAACCTTTCTCCCAATGTATAATTTATCGTCTCATCCTCTTTACATGGGCTTTCAAAGTGAAAATGGCATAGTCTAATTTATCAACTTTTCTTTTTAGAGATCATAATTTTATGTCAAGTCTAAGAATACCTCAGCCATAAATCTTGAAATTTTTCTTTTATAATGTTTCTAAATTGTATCTTCTTTATTTTAAATCTGTAATCCATTTTGACTTAATTTTGTTAATTTAAAGTGTCAGGTTTAGATTGAAGTTCACATTTTTGCTTAGGGATGTCCAGTTTCTCCAAAAGCATTTGGTAGAATGGTTATCATTCCTCCACTAAGTGGCTATTTCACTTTTGCAAAAAAAAAAAAATGAGTTTGGCACATTTGTGTGAAACTATTTCTAGGTTCTTGCTTTGGTCCATTGACTTCCATGTCTATCCCTCTGTCAATACTATACTGCCTTGGTTAGTATATCTATATAGTAGGTTGCAATATTGGGTAGGTATAATGGATCTTTTATTATTGTCTTATAGGTCCTTGAGATCTGAAATGAAAAGGTTAATGTTTATATAGCATATCATAAGATCTAGTTTTGTTAACAGGAAGTTTGTGATTAACTGGCAGTGTGCACCTTTTTAGACTTAATACTAGTAAGGAAAATAAAATTTCAGCAAGGATGATATACTTCTTATACACTTCTTTTTATGAGTCAGAATTTAAAGCTATACTCAACTTATTCCTTTTTATGTATATATCTTGGTGACATGTAGTACATTCACAGTGTTTTGCAGCCATCACTACTATTCATTTCCAGAACTTTTTCATCATCCCAAACAGACACTCTTTATTCACTTAAAAACAAATCCCTATTCCCATCCCTGGTAATGACTGTTGTACTTTATATCTCTATGAATTTGCTTATTCTTTATACCTAATAGAAATAGAATCATACAATATTTGTCCTTTCGTGTCTTGCTTATTTCACTTAGCATGGTTTTCAAGACTGATTTGTATTGAGTATGAAGAAATTATGTTTCCTTCCATGGTTGAATAATATTCCAGTGGAGTATGTACCACATTTTGTTTATTCACATCTTGATAGATGTTTGGGTTATCTCTACTTTTTGGCTATTTATGTTCTTTAAAATTTGGAAGTTCTTACAGAAACATTACGAGATAATTACTATAATTTCCTTTTAACCTCTTCAACAGAGGCTAAACAGAAGCCTAAAGATCTCATAGACATCAGGTCACTTTGAATGAGTTTGAGTTGATGTATATCTCACGAGAGAGGGACACAAATCATTAGATAAATTTCTAACATTGGGAAGTGCCTTGTAAATAAGGGAAGAGTTTGAGAAGCTTCTGATAGACTCTCAAAATACCCAAATTTAACCAGGGAAGCTCCCCCTTTATATGATTGACAGCTTGGTAGGACAAAAGTTTCTGTATCTAAAATAACTGAAAAGAAGTGCTTTAAATGAAATGATTCTTTCTATCTCAAAACTCAGAAATTTCCAACAGTATTTATATTAATAGGGAACAAATGCCTGAAAGTGTAGAAGGTGACTGCATAACTTAGGACAAGAAAAGGGATATGGTTTTCTAATTAAGTTGGAGAATCTTTGTATGGAAAAATTGTGCAATATATGCCAAAGAATACTGAGTCTAATGTCTTGTTCATCTTGCTGGGTAATTTCCACTTTACATCACCTTTGAGCTATTTTACAATAGCATTTGTAGAAAATTGCTTATAAAGCAAATTATTCTTGTCCATAGGCATGCATATGAATACCATCTGATGGAATGCAATTAATTATTTTCCTGTGGAAGGATAGTTTTTCACATTATTATAAATGCGTTTCAGAATTCTGGTTGAGCTAGGTAAATGAAGTCATCATTTTTCTGCTGGTAACATTTTAATGGCTTCCTCATTAATAAAAAATTTAAAGTCCTTTACAAGTGTTTATTTTGAATTTGTATGAGTTAGGATATTACCTTTTTCAATTTAAAAAAAATTAAGTTTTTAAATTTATTTATTTTGAGAGAGAGCACGAGCAGGTGAGGGGCTTGAAAGAGGGAGGGAGAGAGAGAGAGAATGAGAATCCCAGGCAGGATTCACACTGCCAGCACAGAGCCTGAAGCAGGGCTCAAACTCATGAACTGTGAAGTCATGACCTGAGCTGAACTCAGGATGGGGACACTCAACCGACTGAGTAACCCAGGTGCCCCACTTTTTTATTTTATTAATCACTTAATAACATGGTGACCTGGGGTTTAGGTAACCTGCCCAAGGCCTAGGAGATTAGGTCTTGGCCAAACCTGGGAGAAATTCTGAAGAGAATGAAATTACTTCCTAGGTGCCCAGAGGAGCTTACAGAAACCCTTACAGAATTCTAGAATTGTACAAACAGACTCAAGATTTCCTGACTTCCATCCAGACTTGTCTTCACATTGTAGATAATAAAGCCAAAAGTCAGCAGCTCCACCAACATATTCAGAGTCATCTAGCAAGGGAGTTACACACTTAGGGGGCAATTCCAAGACTCAAATTAGGTCTCTTAACCTTACAGCAAGAGAACTCTTGCTTCGACTAGAATTTTCCCTATAAGCACAAAACATGCAGCTTTTGTAAGTCTAAGGAGAGAATGTTTGGAATAGACATAAAATGAATTTTGCTAATAGAAATAGTGTTTTCTGAATGATAGGAACACATTGACCCAACTCATGCAACAATTTGCCTCTACTTTTATAAATTTTTACCTTTAGGTGATTGAGATGACTTTGTGACTTTCTGTTATATAAGTTATTCATGTGGTTGGTTTTGTGATAAATAAATATTGGCATCTTCAGCATTTTAGGCTAATGGTGTTGAGGCAAGTATATTAAAAATGGGCTGCATTATTTAAAATGTTAAGGTTTATTCTGTAGTTTTGCTTTATAAATAACCTGGAAGGGTGTTAACAATGAACAGAGCCATAACTGAACCTATCAATAATGAATCAGAAGGCCTTAATCTAGAAAATTCACTTACCTGTGGAGCAAAAAAAAATTTTTGTCCAAGAAGGAAACAAAGGTCACAAACCTAACATTTCAAATCATTTCCTCAATAAATATGCTACAGATAGCAGAAGTGACACTTCAGTACAAATGGAAACTTATTATTGTAATTTCATCATGAATTTTAGGGAGAAGACAAATATTAAGAATGAAGAAAATAAATATATGTATCTTAACCTTGTCGTGTTGCTTTCAGATGGTTTCTATCTCTGGCATACAAGTTGTTTCTACGCTAAAAATAGTCTCTTCCTTCTGAGAACTTACCCTTAGCATGCACACTCGCTCTCTCTGTCTCTCACTCTCTCTCTCTCTGACATTGAACCTGGATGACTTAGGCATTTCCGTTATTGATGTAGAATTCATGGCATCCTTAGATATTCAGTTAACAACTTTGAGAATCTTTATGAACCAGGATCTGACCAGAGTATTATCACTTGACTTGGGTCTTGAGGGAAGAAGAGTAAAGGTAGCAATAGAATGTCAGAAACTTGGAGCAGCCTCTGTGAAGGCATGAGATGGTGAAAAGACATGGCATCTTCCAGAAAGGTGTTGATACTTAAAGCATAGAGTCTTCCTACTAGTTGGAATTGAGTTTGGAGACAGAGTTGAGGAAGCTCCCCTCTCAAAGGCAGTATGCCATGATAAGAAATCTGGTCGTGTTGTTAAATAAATGACCTTGGTTGGGTCTCTACTTCCTAACTGGATTTTATGTGCCTGGAACCTAGAGATACTATAGTATATTCTTGATTTTTTGGATATTCTTGTATTTATATTAATTCTTAGATATAGTTAATTAGGGTAATAATGTGACCAGTATTACTGAAGGTATTTCAGTATACATTCTCTCCCTTTCCCCTGTATGGAATCCCCACATTTCAGCAGGCATATGGTAAGACACGTGTGTATATGTGATTGGATGTGTGTGTACATGCATGAATACACACGAACATATGTTCTAACTTGAAGGTCCTTGCCCAGCTTCAAGTCCATGAAAGCATGGACTTAATAGTTAGTTTCCTGCTATTCCTTAGGACAGAGCCTACCCTGCTGCAGGTGTTGAACAAGTTAAGTTGATGAAACAATGAATGTATTCAGTGGTGATAGTTGGAATGATAGGATTTTGTGAAGAATGAAACCTTTCCTCTAAACAAAAATGCACACCTCGTAAATCAGAGGACATCACTGGAGCCTGAAAGAGAGAATGAAGCAAGCACGTTGAGCTATTAAACATTTTCCTTCACACGTGTTGGAAGATGAGGGTAAAAGTCTTCAAGTGACTCATTTCCTGGGTAAAATGGAAGAGAAAATGATAGATGGAAAAATGACCTAAGGAAGATAGAAAAACGTAAATGTCAAAGAGAAAAATAGATTTCAAGCAAGAAACCTGAAGAAAGGACCGGTTAGTTGCTAGTTGATAATTAATCAAAGAGCACATTGTGGAAAGAAAAACTTTCCTGGTAAGACTGTGAAGAGCAGGATGCCTCATGGTGCTTGGAGTTTAGGGTTTTAAATTGCTATGACTGTGTGTGTGTAAGCGAGAGATTAATCATATTTTTCCCAGTGCAAAGCTAAGGTGAAGAACCCAAGTGCTGAGAACGGGCCCTGAGTTTGGTTTTCATATAAACAATTTTAAGAGACAATGCCAGATTTGCCCTATTTTATGTTTTTAATATTACAATGAAAGTTGAATTTATTCAAGAAAGGTCACAGTGTGCATTATTAATAGTCAAAATAATTAAAGGAAGTCACCAGTGAGGCGAAACTACTAAAAAATATTTAATAATGATCCTTACTGTGTGCAGACACTGCATGCACCACCAAGAGGAAGAAAAGATGGAGCGGAAACTAGCAGTTCTTGCCCTAATGGAACTTCCATTCACGGGAAGGAGAGAACGAAACACACACACAAATTAACTAAAGAAAATAACAGTCCCTTGCTACTGCTTGCAACAGAAATGAACAAAAAGCAGAGAGAGGAAGTGATACAGAGTGAAGGGATCTTCTTAAATAGCATGGTAGGGAAATCTTTTTAAAAAAGTGAATTGAAGGGGGGCGCCTGTGTGGCTCAGTTGGTTAAGCGACTGATTTTGGCTCAGGTCATGATCTCATAGTTCGTGGGTTTGAGCCCAGTGTGGGGCTCTGTGTTGACAGCTCAGAGCCTGGAGCCTGCTTTGGATTCTTTGTCTCCCTCTCTGCCCCTCCCTTGCTCATGCTCTGTCTCTGTCTCTCAGAGATAAACATTAAAAAAATAAAATAAAAGAAGGTGAGTTGAAGGGTACCTGGGTGGCTCAGTCAGTTGAATGCAGACTTTGGCTCAGGTCATGTGATCTCAAGGTTCATGAGTTCCAGTCCTGCATTGGCCTCTCCTCTGCCTCCCTCTCTCTGCCCCCCTCCCCGCCCCCCCCACCCCCACTTGCGCACGCACTCTTTCTCAAACGTTAAAACAAATATATGAATTTAAAGTGATATCTTAAGATAAGAAGGGAGAGGGGAAATAAAGTTCCTGGTAGAGGATGTAGTGTGTGTAAGGTCCTAGGGAAAGAACTCTGTAAATCCAGAATTACAGAAAGCTCACGTGTGCAAGTTTCAGGGAATAGGAAGAAGGTGGAGAATGTGGAGCTTCCTATTCCGTGACGCTGGAAGGCACTAGAGGAGAACAAAAATAAGGCAATGAGGCCTCCTCGTTTTTTTTGTGAATGAATATCAGAAATAATAGTTACTTGTTTCAGCAATATAGCCACTCAGTTGAGTCATGTTTACAAAAATACCTCCTGGAAATGTATTCCTATTTTTACTAAACTAGAAAAAGACTATTGTGCTTCTTTATATAGCTGGGAACAAAATTTATGGCTGATGTAGGTTAACTATATTATTTCCCATTCTTTTTTTTTTTTTTACTGCATACAGTATATTTTAGGGGGAAATTATTTGACCTCTGCTGAATCTAAGTGTGCAAGTCGTTTGAGTTGATAATCACTCCAAAACTTTTTATACTGAAGATTTCATATTTACTTATCTTGATCTAGAGCTGAATAGTTTGTGATACTTTGCTTTGTTATACCAGAAGGTGAAATGATAGGTTTAAATGATAAAATTAGTTAATCTAAGTAAGTTACCTACTTTATGTCATGAAGGAATCAAATTTTGGTGTAGTTAATGTTTCCAAAAAATTGTTATTTGTGTATTACAGACAGGGATTTGGGTTTTCTCAGCATTATTATGGGCCTTGTCTTGAGTAATGATATAGAGGAAATCATAGATCTGACGTGCTGGTTATATATCTTTGATACACATTAAAATGAATGCATGACAATACCAAAAATCATTGTTTATCATCTACCAAGTACAGTTATCTTGGGTACCACCGGTGTTACATAAAAATTTGGCATAAGCCAATGAGGCTCTTTTCTCATAGAGCCTGATCATGTGCCTAATCCATCCCTTGAGTAGGCAGACACAGCCTCTGTGCCTTCAGAAAAATCAGTAGCAACAAACCATGATGGAAGCATAAGCAAAAATGGAGCCCAACCCAATTCTAATGATCTGTACTCCCTGTAAACTGCTGAAGCCTGGGGCAATTCGGCATGTACTGCTCTGTTGGCAGTACATGAATTACTTACTGATGGCCACTCTCAGACTGAAGAACCTCGAATTTTGAGTTGTGCTGTAGATGCCTAGAACTAACTCATTACATACACTGATCAGAAGCTCATGACTTACAGAAGGCTAGCAAAGACAAATATGACTCATATGGATGCACCCTTCTCACCTCTGGCTTCTCCATGTAAGACACGCTTGGTTACACAGATGTCTTTTGCCTACTGTCAATTAAGAAATTAAAACATTTGAGAAAGTAGGGCATACGTTGACAACTAAAAGCAAGATTCATGTCGAGGCTAATTTAGATGAGGTAGACAGCCTCAGTCATCTAAAAGATAAGCCAAATCTTAATTACATTGGAATGTCATCAGGAATTCTCTTTTAAGCCTCTCCTCAAGAAGCAGGTAGATAGTTTGTCATCTTAAGAGGGAGAAATCTACTTGTTAAGCCTAATATAACCTTCAGAGATATGCTTTAAAACAAACTACTCAGAAGATCAATAGTGTTACAAATGGGAGGCTGAGGTAAAGGTTAGGACTAGAAATGTACCATCAGATTCTCTAATGGGGCTTTTCCAGTAATTTATTTTTTCCTTTCTTGCTCCCTTTTTCATTGTATTCAGACTATATTTTATACTTAAACATGAGGGAATTTTAAAGATACACCATTAATGTAGAAAGAATGTCATATAATGAAAACATCAGTATAAACCAAATGAAAATGTCAACCTCCATTGGTGTTTTTGTTTTGTTCATTTTAACTCAGCAAACACTTGTGGAGTGTCTAGCATGTGGTATAGTTGTTGCCGCCATTTTTAGGAGAGAAACCAAATGACATGACCCTTAATCTGAAGGAGTTCCAGTCTAGTGGGTTGTGGTCATAGATGTAGGATTTACCCATGAAGAGCTTGATGACCTCATGCAATGTAATGTGGGCTCTAGGGAGGTTTAAAAGGGATGCCACTCTCTTCTGCGCTTGCTAGTTCTGGCCACAAGAGTATTGGGGTGGCTTCACTGAACAGATGGAATATATGCTGGAACTCTTTTTTTTTTTCCAAATTTTTTCTTCTTCTTTTTTTTTTTTTAAAGGGAGAGGGGGAGTGGGGGGGCAGGGAGAGGGAGAGAGAGGGAGACACACACACACAAACACACACAGAGAGGGAGGGAGGGAGAGAGAGAGAGAGAGATAGAGAGAGAGAGAGAGAGAGAGAGAGAGAGAGAGAGAGAGAGAGAGAATCCCAAGCAAGCTCCATGCCATCAGCACAGAGGCGGATGTGGTGCTCAATCTTATGAACCACGAGATCATGGCCTGAGCTGAAATCAAGAGTCAGATGCTCAACTGACTGAGCCACCCAGGCATCCATTTCCAAATTTTTATTTAAATTCTAGTTAGTTAACATAGAGTGAAATACTGTTTCAGGAGTAGAATTTAGTGGTCTAATGTTCATCACTTATATTAACACCCAGTGCTCATCATAACAAGTACCCTCCTTAATGCCCATCACCCATCTAGCCAATCCCCTGCCCACCTCCCTCCATCAATCCTGTTTGTTTTCTGTAGCTAAGGGTATCTTTATGCTGTAACTCTTTACCTAAACTTCACATTTGTTATATTTCAGTTAAATATTCACCTTTGGGGAACAAGGGTAATAGGAACAGCCTATACCCAACAGTTAAATAGAATTCATAAGTATCCCACATTAAGACATACTACCTTGTATAAACACTGCTTCTCTCTCTCTCTCTGTCCCCCCTTTTTTTTTAAAGGGGAATTACATTTGAGTCTGTATCTCGCTGTATGTAATCTTGTCTCTGCATTTTGAACTCCTGATGGTCAGTTCCCCATTACTATCATTGCCCCCATTTCTGTGTTCATACCATGAGATACACTCAGTGGTTTTTCTCAGTGGAATAATAGTATGAATCTGAAGCCCAGGATACACAGAGGAAACCTCACAACTTTCCCAGGGAGCAAGAAAGCCACAATCTGTGAATACTTGTTGACAATAAATGCAAACCAAATCTAGTTTTATTGGCATTTGGATTAGAGAAGGGTAGGTAAGAGTGACTGTAGACTATCCATATGGGAAAATAGGTCTTCCTTATTTCTGTTAACACCTGACAGTGTGGGCATACCTTGTAATCATCCTTTCATTTGACTTCATGACAACCTTTCCCTAAGAAAAGAGTAATTCTAAGAGGTTAAGAAAATTCCCCAGACACAGAATCCATAAGGCTCAGAACCGGGACCAGGATCTGGATCCCATCTTCTGGCTCCATTTTCTTGTCATAAAACCACAAACAACTTATATGATGCAAGAATTGCCACTTGAACCATGAAATTATGTCCTGCCAAGATTGTCCTTTTTGTGAACAACAAAGAGCAATACATGTCACATAAAAACTAGCCAGAATTTCTGAGGCTCTTTTTAGCCATTATTTCCATAGGGCTTTGAGTGATTCATTTGATTAATTAGAATGGCGCTGAGTCAGCCATGTTCTACTTGATTGCTTTTTGCCCTAGCATAGGATCTATTTTTATTGATTGTGCTTCTGAACTGTTCACTGTTATGTTGTCAAATATTGTCCTATTAAGTGGTTTAGTTCCGTACAGTGACTTAAGCTGCACTGAAAGGAACTTCATTAGTCAGAAATTCCTCCTAATTGGACGTGAACGTGAAATGTTTACATGTCATCATGAACAACCTCTACAATCTGTTTTATCACTCAGTGGCCTCTGGCCTTCCCCAGTGCAGCATGTATGCCTCCATGTGCCATCATGCCTTCTCCCCCCTTGAGAATGATCCGTGAGCATGCGTTGATACATGTATTACACATGGATGCATGGATCTTGAAGCTGATTTGTTATGGGTGAAAGATGCTACAAAAAGGTGCTGTTGTAATAGAAAAATTAAATGGAAAAAAGTCATGAATAGTTTGAGAAAGAGAGAAGTTTCATGTTTTTAGTGTCAGTATCTGGACAAAAGGGAAAGTGTCCCTATGATCATTGAAAGAGAAAAAAGGGGAGATAAAATTAATAGTAGCACCATTTCTTAATTAGAGTCTCTGTCAGAGATGAACTCTTTCAATAGCTCATTAATGATTGTCAAAGGGACAACTTTACTCTCAACATAATGGACTGGTACCACTATGATAGGGGTATATTTGTATCATTTTACTAGCTCCATTTAGGGGGTCTGGGTGGCTCAGTCGGTTAAGCATACAACTTTGACTCGGGATGATCTCGCAGTCCATGAGACCCAGTCCTGTGTTGGGCTCTGTGCTGACAGCTCAGAGCTTGGAGCCTGCTTCAGATTCTGTGTCTCCCTCTCTCTCTGCCCCTCCCCTTATCATGCTCTGTCTCTCTCTCTCTCTCTCAAAAATAAAGATTAAAAAAAAAATTTACTAGCTCTATTTGGATTGTATTCTTAGCTGAATAATGTACTGAAAATAAAGGTGCAAATGTCCCCAAGGAGCAAAAATTCATTCTTCAGAGGACAGAAATCCTACTCTTTTTGTGTACCAGGAACAGATATACATAAAAAATAGAAACATACGTATGCATATATGTATGCATATTAAAATTTCTATGTATATGTTTTATCTATGCATATCTGTGATATTGAAATTTCATAGTGGGGGCAACTTGGAAAACAATGTCAAAAAAGTCTCCTTAGGGAGTGATAATAAAAAAATGGTTGAGAAACGCCACTGTAGACATAGTAATCTTTTTTTTTTTAATGTAGATTCCCAAAATAAGTCTGGTTATAATCTGTCACTTTACAAAGATATTAAAATTTTATTGACTGTATTCTCTGTGGTGTACATGATATTCTCATGACTTATTTACTTTATAGCTGGAAGTTTGAGCCTCTTAAATCCCTTTACCTATTTGACCTGCCCCCTTGCCCTCCCCTTTGTCCTCACCCCCCCAACACACTGCCCCTGACTGGTAACCAAATATTTGTTTCCCATACCTATGAGTCTGATTCTGTTCTGTTTTGTTTGTTTGATTTTAGATTCCAAGTATAAATGAAATCATACAGTATGTGTTTGTCTGACTACATATGTTGTTGTAAATGGCAAGATTTCATTCTTTTTTTATGCCTGAGTAATATTCCACTGTGTGTGTATGTGCACGTGTGTGCATACACCCCATATCTTTTTATCTATTTTCCTATTGATGGAGACTTCGGTTGCTTTTATATCTTGGCCTTTATAACTAATGATGCAATAAACATAAAAGTGCATATATCTCTTTGAACTGAGGTTCTTGTTTTCTTTGAAGAAATGCCCAGAAGTGGAATTGCTGGATCATATGGTAATTCTAATTTTATTTATTTATTTATTTATTCATTCATTCATTCATTTGTTCATTCATTTTAATTTTAACTTTATGTATTTATTTTGAGAGAGAGACTGAGTTGGGGAGGGGCAGAGAGAGAGGGAGAGAGAGAATCCCAAGCTGGTAGCTTGGAACCTGATGTGGCCTCCATCTAACAAAATGTGAGATCATGACCTGAGCCAAAATCCAGAGTTTGACACTTAACTGATCGAGTCACTCAGGTGCCCCAATTCTCATTGAACATGTGTGAGGAACCTCCATACTATTTACCAGAGTGACTGCACATCAATTCACCTTCTCACCAATAGTGCATGAGTGGTCCCTTTTCTCCACATCCTCACCAACATTTGTTTTTTCTTCTCTTTTTGATAACAGCCAATCTGACTTGTATGATGTGATACCTCATTGTTTTGATTTGCATGTTGCTGATGAGTGATGTTGAACATCTTTTCTTGCACCTGTTGGACCTCTGGATGTCTTCATCTGGGAGATTTCTATTCAAGTCCTCTGCCCATTTATTTGTTTATTTATTTATTTAAATGTTCTATACGCCCATCATGGGGCTCGAACTCACAGCCCTGAGATGAAGAGTCGCATGTGCTTCTCTGCCCATTTTTTAATTGTTTTTTATTACTAAGTTTTATAAGTTCTTTATGGTTTTTTGATATATATACCTTACCTGATATATGAATTGCAAATATCTTCTTGTTTTTTTCCCAAATATCTTCTGCCATTGTGTAGGTTGCCTTTTCCATTTTGTTGATGGTTTCCTTTTCTGTGCAGAAGCTTTTTAGTTTGATGTAGTCCCAGTTGTTTATGTTCGGTTTTGTTGCTCTTGCCTGAGGAGACTAGTCCAAAAAATATTGCTGAGACTGATGTCCAAGAGTTTACTGCCTGTATTTTCTTCTAGGAGTTTTATGGTTTCAGGTCTTAAGTTCAAGTCTTTAATCCACTGTGAATTTATTTTTGTGTGTGGTTTAAAGTAGTGGTCCGGCTTCATCCTTTTGCATGTAGCCATCCAGTTAGACATGGCAGTTTCTAGGGTCATTTTCAACACCATCTTTCTATGATGATGGACTTTTACATCTTGAATGTTACGATTATTGTATCTTTAAAGAAAGTGAGATAAAGAGACTGTTTCAAAGTGAACAATGATGCATGATTAGCAATACGCATGGTGTGGTCTGGAGGCTGTGGAATTGCTGGGTGTCGTATGGGGTACCCCGGGAGAACTTAGAAAGGGTAGGACATTTCATTTCTTGCAACTCTGATGATGTGTTGATTTGCATGGCAGCCGGAGCCTGAAAGTAGGGGTGGAATGTGGTAGAAAGCACTGGTGGAGAGACCTGGTAGAATTTGTGATAGAGTTCATTTGTAAACATGCCAGTTTCTGTGTGTCAATGGTAAAGTTTAGGAATATTTAATCTCAAATGTTTGTGTGGTTACTCTTATCTCATTTCTTTGATATATTAGGTAAGCAATTTCCAAAAGACATAAAGTAAGAGAGAAAATGACAAATTGATAATCATTTTATATTGCCCTGGTAATTGCATGCTGCTTTGTGCATATAAAATAAATAGCCATTGAGTTTTATTCCTTACGTGTAGCTCAAGTCAAGTGGAAGGAGTTAAAATGAATTTCAAGGACATCCTTTTAGCTTTTCTATAGGGATGGGGTGTGCCAGTGTGCCCTTAGGCCTCTGGCATATAACCATAGACACACACAGTTAGAGCTACACCACGTTATGATTTATAGATGCACTCAAAAATAAAGCTTACACTGTTAATGTACTTAAGAAAGGCTAGTAAAAATCAGAGTCCTGCCTCCATAAAATGTAAGTTTCATTACCTGACTCAGGGAATTGAGTGTCTCTCCACTTGTGAACACAACTCTACCACTCAAGCCCAAGTCACGGATCATTTATTAATGTAAAAATGACGAGAATAGAGGGAATAGGACAATTACTATTCTGGTCCATTCAGTCAATTAGCAAGCAAGGACATACACAAACAGCACTGGGAAGTGTGGCTGTTATTATTTACTTATTTAATGGAGAAAGAATTGAATCATGAGACAAATTTAGTGGGATCTTAAGATGTAAATAACAAAAATCAGAAAAATCAGAAGAGTGAGTATTATCCTTTTTTGGTTCTATAAATTGGTTCTAAAATAATTCTTTTTTTATTTTTATTTTAGAGAGAGAGAATATGTGAGCAGGGGAGGGGCAGAGGGAGAGAGAGAGATTGTCTTAAGCAGACTCTATGCTCTGCATGGAGCCCAACGCAGGGCTTGATCCCATGATTCTAGGATCATGACCTGAGCTGAAATCAAGAGTCAGAAGCTCAACCAACTAAGCCACCCAAGCACCCCAAGAAATAATTCTTAAACTAGGATGCTAGATACGAATTAGCAGGTAGTTACAGAATGAATACAAGTCTAGGTTTGCATTTGGGACTCTATTGTTCAGAGCTGAATCCATGTTTCATAATTAATTATGGCTATATTTTCCTTTTCAGGTAACATTTAATACATTTCATGTGTACATTTCCCATTTCATATAAGACTTAATTTTACAAACATTTGTAGAACATTTATGATGTCAATATAATATTTATAATTTTTTTTCCAGAAACACTGAGAGTATTTTTTTTCACATCTTATTATGCACAAACTTCTTTTTGTTTATTTGTGCTCTGGGCATCTAACTTGAGGATCGATGCACAATTTGAACAATAAATTCCTAATTTTTACTCGTTTCTTAAGAGCTAAGTATAAGAGATTGCGTGTGCACACCCATATGTATATACTGCCTAATATCAAGCCATATCTTACCCAGCTCCATTATTTAGTGGCACTTCAGGCACATAAAATACACTTCCAGGTAGATTTATTTTAGATTGAAAAAATGTTTAATCCTGCTATTGAAGGAATAGCTGTTTTTATCTAAGATGATAAATTTGTTTTTCTTTAATAATTTTATCTGTTTTGGCCACCATTAAGTCTTGGTAACTCCCTGAGCTCTTAACATAAAATGCCGTTGACTAAAAATAGCAGTATTTATGATAGGATCCAGAAATTGAGTTTGCTTTTTGAATTAATTTGTTTTAAAGTCCTTTCTCATGCTTATTACTACCACAAAGTCTGACATTCCTCAAACTGACCAAGTTAATTTTGGGGGTTTGGGATTTGATCCAGATCATCTGAATCTAGATGCTTTACAATATGTGTTATCCCTTAAAAATGGTTACTTTAGCTCAACTGAAACTCCTAAAAAATTCACATATTCTCTACTTTAAACATCTGAATTCTTTTAGGATCCCTTCAAAGCTGAAAAGCTCAATTTATCATCCAGATGGACTATATAAAATGAGCATTTAGTGTTTTGAGAAGTATCCTTACCTTTTCAGTTGAGCTGGCTTTATTTCAGCTTCTGTGTTACCCACAGAGAGAACACTACCACTCCATAATGTGGCTCTGTGTGTAAGTTCCTCGTGGGCAGGGGTCAGTGGGTGGTGGGGACGGTGATGGGGTTGTTTGGAGTCAAGAAATGAAAGGGAGACAAAGAAATAAAAGTACATAGGGGCTCTTGTGCTAAAATATGTCAATTCTGCTCTCTGATCAAGTTTCTCAATTGAATGTCAGATAATGGCCCTATTATTCCCCATGTTTATGTGTTATTTTTATGGTTCTCATTTCTTCTCTGTAATATTGGGGCAGACTCAGAGAACTTCCTGGGATATTACAAATGGAACCTGCACAGTAGTTGTATTGTTCAAGTGAGAGAAGAAATAGAACCAAGGGGGGAAGCTTGGAAAGGAAGTTGTCCTCGCTGGTAAAGGCCTGTTATTTTTAACCTTAGAAGGCTGTCTTAAAATGAAGGATTGTTAAGACTACAGTACCCAGGACTTGCCATATTATTTAATATCTAAACTCACTTTAGGTTAAATCCATAATTGGACCACCTGGACTAGAACCGTGAGGGGCTTTGGTTGTGAATGTGTGTTTGACAGCTTAATTCTCTTTGGAAATTTTCAAATAGAAAGACTTACATTTCCTCAGGGGACCAAAAGCACTGGCTTAGGCCTGCCAGGACAAGAATTTCTTAGCTTTGTATCTGACTCGCTTGATCTTCCTTTGCTTCTTTGTGCTCATTTGCAAAATGTGAATTGAAGAATTAATTTACCTCTCAAGGTACTATTGATGGAACCAAGAAAAATGGTTGTAGAACGTTTTGAATATATAAAGACCTATGTAAGTGTCAAATTATAATGACAAACTGGGTAGCCCAATTATCTATTACAACACTTCCCACTGTTTGATTAACCAAACAAGATTACCCATATTTCTTAAACTGCATCCTTCAAAAAATGTGCTGCTTGCTCTTGTAGACTGTCACACTGAAGTTTTAATGGTGAAAGGTGTCACATCTTGACAACCTTTTAAGCTTGTTTATGTTTATGAATTACATTACAAAAAGCCTTTTCATTTATGTTATAGGTTCTGAGTCGAGACTTCATTTTTATTCAAGACTTAAATCTTCATATTACCATGGGCCATATTTTGACTTAATTCTGTGACTGGAGTAGAGCCCAGGTCAAAGTTAAACTTGTATCCTGTTTACGTTTTAAAAAAGACAACCTTAATTCACTTTAGAAATAAGATGTTTCCAAAAATACTGTGGGGTGGTTTTTTATCTCATTCTAGGAAAATATATCATTCTAGGATAAGGGGTAAATTTGTTCTCTCTCTCTCTTTTTCCCCCAAAACAAATTTGTGTTGCCTAAACTTACGTGCATGTAGAGTAGGCCCCATGCCACAGGTTTTGAGTTGATAATTTATCCTCTTTTTTAACCACAAAGTTCAAATATGATTGGACCATAAATGGTTAAAGAAAACAAGAACCTTACAAGGTCACCCTATGAGCCAACTTCATAAATAGAAATTAGTAAATGAAAATTCAACCAGAGTTCAGATCAATCTCTACTGATAAATAAGTGATTGTAGATGTTTTTAAAGACTGTTTTAAAAGAGTCAACACCATAAATAGTTTACGATTAGAGTGTGGTCGTTGATAAAATGCTTTACCTTGCAAATCTGCATCCTGGGGTCCAGCTGCCTTCAAATTCATATACCTATAAGTATGCCATAAATAGTTCCTGCATTTGGGCTAAAATGGTCATCTCTCCAGATAGCAGTGTCTAATGTAGTGTCTCCTGAGAAGAGAGACATACAAGTATGCTATGATTCACACATTTCCTCCTGTTCATGCATCAAAATTGTTACCTGTATCTGTGAGAAGATAGTTAATCTCATACCCAACCTCAGTTTTTCATTAGAAGGTCAAGTTTGAGTAGAAGATAGAGCAAGTTCAAAAACGAATTGATTTGTTGAAAGGTGATACTGGACACATGTCTTTAGACATTTGTCAAAACCCATAGCCTGCACAACATGAAAAGTGAACCCTCATGTAAACTGTGGACTTCACTTAGTAATGATACATCTGTATTGGCTCATCAATTCTAACAAATGTGCCACACTTATGCAAGATGTTAGTAGGGGCAACTGGTGTGTGTGTGTGTGTGTGTGTGTGTGTGTGTGTGTGTGTGTGTGTGGTGGGGAGAAGTTTCAGGAATGCTCTACTTTCCACCCATTTTTCTGTAATTCTAATATTCATACTCTACAAAGTACAAATTTAATAATCTTTCAAGAAGGAAATTATACCCAACGATCATGATTAGCCCCTTTTGTGGTACATTAAACCTTGGTTTGCAAGCATAATTCATTCCAGAAAGACACTTGTAATCCAAAGTACTTGTATATCAAAGCAAATTTCAAGAACCCTTGGCTAAGTTGTGATCATGTGATGTTTAGCATTACATACTACTTGTTTTGCAAGACATTGCTCATTTATCAAGTTAAAATGTGTTAGAAATGTTTGCTTGTCTTGTGGAACACTCTCAGAACAAGTTACCATCGAGGTTTTACTGTATATTTTAAATTCTACCTCTTCTGTTATTAACAAAAATCTCTGAGATTGCTGAAATCTTAATAACACTAAAATCTTAATGGTTGTCCTGACCAGGAACATTACCATGCCACCATATTAAAAAAAAAAAAAAGAAAGGAAGAAACAGAAACAAATGTAAAAAAAATATGTATGTGGTTAAAAACCTTATTTAAAATTCCCTGTTCTGGAACAGAGGGGAAAAGATGAGTCACTGGTCTATTATATCTGAGTGATGACAATTGCTTCATGACTTAACACTGAATCATCTTGTAATTCCTGAAAAACAAATAGGATCTTATTCACACAGCATATCAAAAGTGAAACCCTTACCTTTCTTTTTCCATGGCATTGGTGGTAAACTCATGAAACTATTTTACAAATTAATATTAGAAAAACAAAATGAAGATTAACCGATTTTATTTTATTAAAAAATTTTTTTTAATATTTATTTATTTTTGAGAGAGAGAAAGAGACACAGAGCATGAGCAGAGGATGGGCAGGGAAACACAGAATCTGAAGGAGGCTCCAGGTTCTGGGCTGTCAGCACAGAGTCCGATGTGGGGCTTGAACCCACGGACCATGAGAGCATGACCTGAGCTAAAGTCAGCCGCTTAACCAACTGCACCACCCAGGCAACCCAAAGAGTAGCTGATTTTAAATCAAGATGGTAGACTTCAGTACATGTATTCATCTCTCATCTCTCTTTGGACTTGATAGAAATAAAGCTATAAAATATAAAAAAATCATAAACAAAAATGGATGTGAGTGTATTTACAGATGAAACAGTTTGTAAATACTAGTGGGCATATACTTTACACATCATTGTATATACTTTTCTTTTTCTTGAAAATTGAATGTATTGAAGAAGTCTTAGTATATTAGCACATACAGACCTGACTTTTTACTAGATTCCCGTTCATGGGCATTTAGTTGTTTCCAGGTTTTTGTTTTGTTTTGTTGCAAATAAAAATGTTTCAATTGGCTTGAACATAGCTTCCCCTGCAAGTGAAAGAACATTTATAGGACAAATTATTAGGAGTGAATTTTGGAGTCAAAGGATATGTGCATTGAAAATTTTGATACTGTTAATTCAGCAATGTCATATACTTAAAAATCTAATGAAATCTAGGGGTTTAGTTGGCACAAATTTATGATGAGTAAATCTTAAGGAATTACTAGAGAAGCCAATATTAAAAGCTGTAATGTTCAAATTCATATAAAATCTTAACTCAGTGTGAAGAAAGCAAATAGCTATAACAAAATGTCACAACACAGTGGACAGCTTCCACATGATTTGTCAGCCGAAACTGTTGTGTCGTTGCAACTTTACTTAGGGAGTTGCATTTAATGTGTGAATATCCTTTTTTTTTTTTTTTTTTTTTTAGATACACGGGTGATGTTTCCAGCTTCACTGTATTTCTGAAAATAACTAGAGTTTGATCCATAGTTGGTTAGGTACATCTCATTATTCCTTCCTACCTGTTTGTTTAGTCACTGGCATGAAACTTGACCGGAAATCTTTCTTCTGAGAAACCAAATCAGAAATTTATTTTCTCTGCCTCCATTTCCATTAGAATGGCAAAGTAAATTTGCAAAAGAAATTTAAAAAAGTAATTAAATTAAATAAAAGATCTGCCTTGTGCTGAGAAATTCCTCCATGTACCATTTTTTTTGCCCTCAGGCTATAAATTTGCATTGCTAATCAGAGCATTCTCTGGCACATGTCATTTTGATGGCTGTTGAGGGTAATGGCTAGTGCAGTTACAGTGCACCAGGAACCCCAGGCAGGAAGCCCCTTCTGTTGGCTCTGCTCTACAAGACTTTGAAGTAAGAAGGAGACTGTGATTATAACACGTCCTTCCTAGGGGACACCATGGAGATAAAGTTGAAAACCACCATCTGGATTCTTTAAGAGCTATGCTGAGGCATGCCTAATGATGGTAGCTCTGGTAATGTACCCCATACTGTCTGGCAACGGCATAATGATTGTTTTTAATGCATGATATGTAGGTCATACAGCTTTCTTCAAGTGAACTCTAAAGGTTTGCGTTCTCTCACTTTATTAAAAAAACATTGAAATTGCCTACGTGGTGCTGGAATAGTGACCCTGAAAACACACATGGCCAAACAGTTAAACTAAACAACATGCCTTATTTCATATATTAATGCACTTTTCTCCACAAAGAACCAACCCTTGTAAAGTTTTAAGTGAACTGTGAAAAGTTTAGGCCATTATTATTCCAGTGTTATTTAACCCAAGGTTAACCATCATAATGCGAGAACAGGCGCCACTAAGCCCTGATAGGAAGGTTTTGTCTGCACAGACCGGTGCTTGCCTGCTGTTTGCCTAATGGGACGATGTCACCTCCCACAGTTCAGAGACCTGGTTTGGGACCAAACCCCATAGGTCTTTGATGAAAAAAATCTGAGAACATTCTGGAGATGCTTGGAACTTCGCACAAGTCGTGGCTTCTTGACTTACTCCATAATGTTTACCGGGACAAGTTCTACCTTGTCCTTTCAGATGGAAGGTGCCTTATCTGGGTGCAAGGTTTCATTTCAGTTCCAGATGAGCTTTGAAAAGCAGCACAGCAAGGGAGGAGTCTATTTGATCACATGTGCAGACACCATGTTTAATTTGCGTTTATTTTTTAAATGTTTATTTGAGAGAGAGAGAGAGAGAGACAGACTGACAGAGAGACTGTGTGTGCACATATGAGTAGGGAAGGGGCAGAGAGAGAAGGAAAGAGAGAATCCTAAGCAGGCTCCACACTGTCAGTGCAGAGCCTGATGCAGGACTTGATCTCATGAAAGCCGAGATAATGACTGGAGCTGACATCAAGAGTCTGAAGCTTAAGCAACTGAGCCACCCAGGCGCCCTTCAATTTATTTTTAAACTTCATTTCTTCAAGATTTAAGCATTGGCATATACTGCAGAGCTGAGGACCAGGCAGCAAGACTTCTTTCCTCTCTGTGAGCACAGATGGGGGACTGGACGGTGGCTCATACAAGCTCACAATTCAGTAGAATTTCATTCATTTCCTACTAGGATACTCTATGTTTTGAGGAGCCCCAAATTACTAGCAGTGGGTTCCCCAGTTGCCCCAAAGAATTGGGCCCCACTACGACCTCCTCCTATCCATCCCATCTATTCCTACCTTCCCGGATGTATGCTTCATTCTAAAATCTTCAATCTAAAAGTCTTTGCCTAATGTGAGATAGTCAACTGTTCTTCTATCCTCAGAATGAAAAGAGTTGAGGTTGGCTGGGTCATGGGTTTTCATCTTTTGCTGTGTGCCTGGCATGGCTTGTAGCACTTTGACACACACTATTTTATGTAATTTTCATAGGTACCTTACAATGTAGGGTTATCATCTTTGGTGTCAAGATGAGGGCACTGATGTTTACCTGATGTACTCTGAACATACTATCTACTATCTAGGACCTCAGTGTATCCGCTGCCAAAGTTTGTGCCAGGCTTTATGCACAAAGTCCTACCACCTTCTAACTTTTGATCTGTGTTGTGTGGACAATTGGGGTGATAAGGGAGAAACCTCAAAGTGTTATTTTCCATTATTGAAAATGTTCTGAATATACACACAATATATTTGTAGGTGAAAACCTTAAATTACACTTTCAACTGGTAAAGATGTCTCTGGATGGTGAGATCACTGCAGTTTTTCTTAATTTGTACCTTTTTGTGTATTTCTAAGTGTTATGTATAGAAGATAGAAGTTTTGTAATAAAAAATGTGTGACAAATGATAAAGATTTTCAGCCATCAGTGATAAGTTTAAACCATTCCATGATTCCTCTAAATACAGTGAGTTACTTAGTATAGTTAGCCTGTTATATTTTTTAGCAGTGAATTCCTACTGTATGTTTATAGCAAGACTGAAATGACAAACTTTGTTTCCTTAAAACAATAATTTAATTCTTCAAGGTAGTAATATCACATACTTATTTACCTGTGTGATTATATAGGTGTACTTTTATGTCTGTATGTATGTGCTTATTTTCCAAGCATACTGACATAGAAAATTATCTGAAAAAAAGTACCATGGCACATACCCCAGTTTCTGTGTTTCAGGTACCTAAAAATTGCTAAAGGTACCAATAGCAGGGGCACCTGGGTTGTTCAGTCGGTTAAGCATCTGACTGTGGCTCAAGTCATGATCTCACAGTTGGTGAGTTCGAGCCCCGTGTTGGGCTCTGTGCTGACAGCTCAGAGCCTGGACCCTGCTTTGGATTCCATGTCTCCCTCTCTCTCTGCCCCTCCCCTGCTCACACTTGGTCTCTCTCTCTCAAAAATAAGCAAACATTAAAAAATTAAAAAAAATAAAGATATAAATAGGAGATACTTGCAGTAAATGCACTCCTATTTTTCCATTTAGCTAGTAGACCTGCAGTGCATATTCTTCAGTATTAATTTAGAGGAGAAAATATTCCTTATTCCCTAAGAATAAGAACCAGATTCCCAACTCTGTGAAATTGCAAGGCAGAATTTAAGAATAGCGTTCATAGAAAAATAAACTGTGATTTGTAGATGATAAACACTAAGGCTTAGAAGTCTTTCACTGGGCATCAAAATGCATTAATTATTCATCATGAAATAACATAATCTGAGCCAGAAGTTAGGCTAGTGTGGTCATGGGGGAGGATTTTACAACGGCTAAGATGTCATAATTTGGAAGTATTCGGGATTTTGTGATAGCCAACAGGAAGACAGAATTAAAAAACCAGATCAGATGGGATTTTAATAAAGGAATTAGTCTGCAGGTGATGCATTTCTTAGTATCTTCAAAGATTTGTCTGGATTCTCAACTGTCCCATCGCTTGACTTGATTAGAAGTCAATCCTCTGGAGCCTGGAGAACCTCAGGGCTTTCTCAGACTTGAGAGGTTCCAGGTTGTCCTGCCGTGCGTGGTGGAGTGAGGGCTCTACACTGGTACTGAACTTGAGCTGAAGCTTACTTTGAAGTAAAAAATGTAGGATTACTTAAAGATTTGTTGTTGTCACATAGAAGGAGAAACATCCCTGTGTGCATCCATATTCCAATGAATGTGAAAGCCGACTGAGGAGTCAGGCTGGCTGAGTTAGCCATGGTTAAAATGATCACCGGAGATTACCTGCAAGGAGTGTATAGAGCTACAAGGAAATTAAAGTACTCAGGTGCCTGCCTCTGAACTAGTTACCTGTGGTTCACTGTAGCACGTTTGGAATCTATCCTCTGGGTCCTAGTTTAATTTTTTTTCACTTCTGTATTCTCTGATCCTCATTTTACTGTTGGACTAGTCTGCTTTTGGATCCCTTTCCTCCTCCTCCGCCCGCGGCGGGGGGGGGGGGCGCCTGGGGGCGCCTCCTCCCTTCTCCTCTCGCCCCCTCCCTTCTCCTCCCTCCTCCTCCTCCCTCCTCCTCCCTCTCCCTCCCTTCTCCTCCTCCCTCTCCCTCCCTTCTCCTCCTCCCTCTTCCTCCCTTCTCCTCCTCCTCCTTCCTCCCTCCTTCCCTCCTCCTCCCTCCTCCTTCTTTTCCTCTATCCCTATTGCTTTGTTTCTTTATCAGTTCATTTGACTGTTTTGCCCCAGACTCTGGACCAAATGGTCATCCCGTTCATTTATCCATTGCTATTTGAAAAAACAGACAGCCCAAAGTGATTTCACCAGAAACAGTTCTTTTCCGGGGAGACCTGTGCCAAAATCGTTAATCCAAATATTAAATCAGGGTCCCTGTGGAATCATAACTCAAAAAAATGGAAAGTTAGGGGCTTATAAAAGTTTCTGTGATTTGGACGTTTTTCTTTCTGTGTGAATTTCAGCTAACATCGATTGCCCCATATCCTCAGTTTACTCTTGTTTCTTGGTATAGTTTGTGGACAATCTCTAATTTCAAGTCCTTGGGTTATTTAATCGTTCATTGGAGAGTTTAAAAAATTGGGGCACCTGGGTGGTTCAGTTGGTTAAGTGTCAGACTTTGGCTTAGGTCATGATCTCATGGTTCATGGGTTCAAGCCCCATGTCGGGCTCTGTGCTGACAGCTCAGAGCCTGCAGCCTGCTTCAGATTGTCTCTAGCTCTCTCTGCCCCTCCCCCTGCTTGTGCTCTGTCTCTCTGTCTCTAAAATAAATGTTTAAAAAAAAATAAAAAAAAAGAGTTTACAAAATTAAGCTGTGAGGAGAACTAAACAATGTTCATTAATTTACATAAGGAAAAGAAAATCTTACTCTAGAACTGCTAACCCTTGATGCTTTTCTAGGAAATGATAAAATTTATCTTGATATTTAAATGCATGAAATACTAAACATGCCCGTATTTGAAGTGTGGCTCTGAGCATGAGAACATGAATGTGTTTGAACTCTTCCGTTTATATACAGAGTCTAATTTCATCAAATAATTTCATTTTGCCTTGTCCATAATAAAATGTTGCCTAGTTACATTTCAGCTTTTTCGGAAATGTATCTTTTGCGGGACAGTATGAAAGCTAATTATTAAAATATAAGAAGACATGTTTTTTCTCAGGGGCTTACAATTCATTTTTTAACATCAGTATACTGCAAGACTGGGGACATGGTATTGATTTTAACACCCACTAGGTCTTTCTTTTTTTCCCCCTCATATGTATTATTGCCTTTAGTGTGACATGATGATTTATGAACCTTCTTCTGAGTCTTGATGTGAGAATGCTTGTAAATGTTTAAATACACTGGCATTTCTTGAGGGTTATTAATTTCAGATTACTTTATCTTTTACCTCTTTAGCTTCTATCCATACAAATCTGGATCTTCCCTATTCATTCAATTTATTTTTCTCCTTTTGCCTACTGCCTTTGATGTCATTTTTCTTTTGCTTTTCTGTAAACCTAAGTTTTCTCTAACTGGGCTCCCCTCCCATAGTTATGGACTACTTTTCTACTGAAAACAATGATACTTTGATTTTTTTTAAACATGTTTATTCATATTGGAGAAAGCATGAGTGGGGAGGGGCAGAGAGAGGGGAGGAGAGAGGAAGCTGTCTCTGTGCTGACAGCGGTGAGCCCTACGTGGGGCTCAAACTCACGAACTGTGAGATCATGACCTGAGCTGAAGTAAGATGGACCCTCCACCGACTGAGTCACCCAGGCGACCCAATGCTACTTTCAAACTTGATCCCTGCAGCTGAATCTCACTCTGAACAACATTGCAGTCCCTGAAATCCGCTTTCTACTGAAGATTAGTCTTCTGGCTTCATCATGGAGTCATTTAGTTTTTCACAGTGAGTGGATTAGAGGTCAGAGTTGAGGAGAAAGGGCAATGAAAAGACAGCTATTTAAATATGATTACCCTTTAAAACCTCCTCTTTCTGCATTTGAATTCATGATCATTAATATCTTCCCCTCACTGTCTTCATCTCTCATGTATCTCGTTATCAATTCAGGTACTCTTAAATTTTAGACTAGGTTATATTAAATTCCTGACATTTTAACGTTGGCCCTCCTTATGTCTCCTTTTCTAACTTTTATACACTGCTGCTTGTATTTATTTCTTGGTTTCAGACTGAAGATGCAAATGGTTAATTTTCATGCTTTTTTCCTCAATATAATATTCAATTGTTTTTGTTGTATAATGAAAGAATCTTAACAAAACCTTATTTAGATGGCTCGTTTATGAGACCATCCTAAGATGTTGGTTAGAACACAAAGAAATGGTCTTAATTTGATTTTATTGGTCAAACTTTTTTCCCTGTCATTTGGGGTGTTAAATTGTTGGGCTCTCTTGTGTATTTAACATGCTTAAAGGTGGTAGCAAAAATGGCAGGAAAGCTTGGCTCTGCTGAACAATGATTGGACAGGTAGTATACTCAGATACTTTCTGCTATTCAATTTAACAGCTAAAGGGCTTCATGCAACTTAATGTGGTTCTTCTCTTTTGAGTCTGATTGTGTCATTGCTAGGGGTCAAGTTCTCTCTCCTTTTCCAGGTGTAGTCTATGGGATGCCTACCTATAATATAACTAGATACACTGAGTGGTTCTTACAGTTGAAAGGACTTTTGAAAGGTCTCTAAAGTCAGTTTTGGCTTAAAGCATGAATGAGTTTGAGATTTTCACTTTGTGCTTTATCCATTCTGAGTTGATCAAAAAATTTTTTTAATATATTGTAACTTAATTGTTTACTGATGATGTTAACTTTCTTTTCCTCTAGATACTAGAAAACTTTAGGTACTGGGCCTCAAACATTTTCCCTTGCTCTTAATCTAATATGATTTGATTAATTGCAATTATATGACCAATACGAAGACTCTGTTTTCATGGACTTTAAGCTGTCTGTTTTCTCCTAGCCCTCTTGGTCAGATGGGTAAATTATTCTATTTGCCTATATCTGTCTTGGCTCACTTTTAGCTCGTCTCTTGCTTATTTTTGTCTTGCGTTTTTTTTTTTTTTTCTGCCGAAAGAGTGCTTTGATCTGGCTATATTATTATTTGTCTTTAAGACTTTTGTAGTTTCATTGTTATGAGATATTTGAGTTTTGACCTTCAGTCACATTTGGCATGTAGACCCCAATAGCTAAATTTATTTTCTTAGGGATCTCATTTCATTATTCTCACACTGTAAAAATCCTTTTGAGTATTAACTTCTTTTTTTAAAATTTTTTTTACATTTATTTATTTTTGAGAGACAGAGACAGAGCCTGAGCGGGCGAGGGGCAGAGAGAGAGGGACACAGAATCAAAAGCAGGCTCCAGGCTCCAAGCTGTCATCACAGAGCCGGACACGTGGCTCGAACCCACAAATTGTGAGATAATGACCTGAGCCGAAGTCAGACACTTAACTGACTGAGCTACCCAGGTGCCCCATAACTTTTATTTTTTTAATGCTCATAGTCTTATATGAAGAGTCATACATTTCTAGGAATCATTTCTAGAAATTTCTTCTGTTAAATTCACTTTGGTCTGCTAATAGTTTGCTCAGAAACATTGATTGACTCTCCATCATACTTCTAGGTCTGACATTCAGTATGGCCTGTGCAGTATGCTCCATCTCAGTGCCTTTTTGTATTGTTGATTTTGTTTTGTGTCCAGTAATGAAATCTAGTTGGACTACTTGTTTTTTTTTTTTGTTGTTGTTGTTGTTACATCTTAAGTTTGTACTTTTTAAAAAAGTTTATTTATTTTGGGGGGTGACAGGGAGAGAGGAAGAGAGAGAGGGAGAGAGAGCCTGACATGGGGCTCAAACTCACGAACCATAAGATCATGAACTGTGCCAAAACCAAGAGTTAGACACTTAATCGACTGAGCCACCCAGGCACCCCTAAATTCTGTACTTTTAATAAATGCTTTCTTCCTACAGAATTTCTTCTTTCCATTTAGACTGTCTCTTCTCATCTCTCTCCTTTAATATACCCATAATGCAAGCTCTTTGGAGCCAAGAACAGTAGTGCTGAAGTCAAAGTCATGGGTCACTTACCTTCACGCAAGAAAAAAGCCAATTTCAGGCCACATGTTTACCCTTATTCATGCTTTCTTGACTGTGCTTGTGATTGGTTCCAAGGAAGCAGAACCATATTCTGTGGGCAGTTCAGTATTACCCACACCTCCAGCCCAGACAGACACAAACATACACAAGTTTCCCAAGGAAAACAAAACATGTAATAATTCCTATAAGCAAAACTTTTTTTTTCTTTTTTTTGGGTACTTTTTATCAAAAGAATTACTTAGAAGAATGTGCCATACTGAGCGAATGCCATTGGAAATACACATGCTTTGAAGTATAGCTCAGTGGGATAGTGTTCAGATAAACAATGCATAGTAAAAAATAAGAGCCATGCCAGAGTTGGGAAAAAAGGTTAGGGCTAAATGTGGAAATGACACGAAGGGTGTCCCATAGGGACGAATGGGGATGTGTTATAGCTCGTCTCTCTGTCATCATGCTAGTGGCACTACCAAAGTATAGCTCTGGGAGAAGTAAAGAATGTGCCCCCTCCCCTCACTCCATTAGTCCTTCCTCCATGGATTACTATGAATTAATCTAAAAATGCCCACATGGTTGCTCCTGAGCTGCTACTTAAATTTTGGAGCTTTTCTAGTGACTCCATACATTGACTGCAACCACTGGGAATAACAAAAAGGTTAAGCAAACCAAAATGGCACAGCTCCTTGGACACTTTGTACTTTAATATTACATGAGGGCCATTCTGTTGAGCCTGTGTATGTTTACAAATTTCTTTTCCTTAGGCTACCCTCCCTCCCCCACTGACTCATGGTGAGGGAGTAGGGTGTACATCAAGTCTATTGCTACATTCTTTGCTTCTGTTATAGTTCAATAAAAAGTGTTTCTAGAGAGTTAGCTAAATAGCTGTGAGAACTTGATTAAACTAAGTCACTGGTATAATTGTCTTTCTCCTGCCAATCATCAACCCATGTATCCAATATTTATTGACTACCTACACTGAAGATATCCTGAAATTTATTGAGCCCTTTGGATCTATAAGCTTCTGTTTTATTGTTTCCTTAGGAAAATCTGGAAATCCTAGACTGAGCCTGTATTTCTTGTCTACTTGGTCTTTCATATTCCCTCATTTTTCACTTGTTTCCATAGAATAGCATTCATGTTTATCCTTAGCACAACTGATAGGATTGATTTTAGTGTATATTCTTTTTACTAATTTTAATGGATTCTAAATTTATTGAAGATTTCACTCTTCTTCTATTATGTTAAATCATTGAGTTTCAGTCTTCACCTGAACATGTTCTTTTCTTAAGTCCCATGGTTCTTGATTCCAAAACTATTTGTGTTATTTGTCTCTTTCTGGGTGCACTTCTGAAATCCTATTTCTGGTTAATTATCTGCAGAGATAGAACTTTGTTAAAGATAGGGAGAGATGTCTTGTTTTCTTTTTGTTTTAGTAATTCTTTTAGACTCCATAAGAAATCTATTTCCAGTGCTTCCCCAAAGAATGGCAGGATGGAATGTCTTTAGCTCCTTTCCATTAAGATCTAAACTTAAAGAAGAGGAAGATGGCTAAATTGTTCTTGAAGAAGCTGCAAAGGCATCATTTCATTATAAAACACTGGGCTAACATGGACTTCTCTGTGTTGAATATTGAGTTATCGAACCCCACACTACTGCAGGTGTGGTTCACAGAATATTGCCGGTATGCAAAATGTTGGCTACAAGTCCACAACAGATAATTATGGTAATTGAAAGTAAGGCTTTTGAAACTTGCTTTAAAAAAAATCACAGTTAGGGTAATTTCATGGCTGTTGAGTCTAATTGTTGAAAAAATATTGTCCTTAAATTTTGTATGATGGATGGTTACTTTAATTTGCTAAGTAATTCACTTTTATTTTCATTTTCTGAAGTATCATTCTGCCACAGATTGGAAATTTTAACAAAATGAATACAGTGATTTTTCACACAGGATAACTTGAGAAGCGCTGGTCTAAATAAGCAACAGAATCCTTAGCAGTATGGTTTGAAAAAAAAAAAAGGTTGTTTATTTTTGAGAGAGAGAAAGAGAGAGAGCCAGAGCATGGCATGAGCATGTGAGCAGGGGAGGGGGAGGGACAGAGAGAGAGGGAGACAAAGAATCTGAAGCAGGCTCCAGGTTCTGAGCTGTCAGCACAGAGCCCCAGGGATCTTGACCTAAGCCTAAATCAGAGGACTAACCAACAGAGCCACCCAGGTGCCCCCAGCAGTATGCTTTTAATTCATGAATTCAGAACACTGTGCTCCAATACTATTCCAGTATTAAAATTCAGCTGTAGTTTCTGAATGACTTAGGAGGAACAAGGGAAGGAGGAATGGCTCAGGATCTGGCTGATTTAGAAGATAAATTGCCTAGATTTTGAGGAATAGCAGCTTCTTACTGGGCAGCGATGATGTTGCATGAAGGAGCAGGAACTCAGCTATCAGGGTTGTATTTCCTTGCCTTAACGGGGCTTGGGGAGTCCATTTGGTCTGGGCCTGTCAGACCAAGGGGAATGGGTTAGATGGAAGAATGGATTTTCGAATCTATCCCCGTAGAAGGTGCCTTCAGTGTGAACTGCCATCCTACCCCCACCTGGGACTTTGACAAATTATCTACACTTATTTCTGTTTCCAGGGATTTTCTCAGTTATTATGTATTTGTTTACGTTCATGGGTATTTTATGAGGACCATTAGGAGGGATCCTACAGCTAGGTAATCTGCTACCTTAGTTTTGCAGAAAGGCTCCCAGTGTAGTTTACAAAGGACACCCCTTTGCTTCCCTTTAGTCGCAAAGAAAAAAATGTCTACCTTGTGTACTTTCTTTATGAACACATTCCAAGAGATATATTGAAGCTGCAGAAAGGAGGAGCCTTTTCATGACAGAGATTTCTAGCATGGAGACAGCTCTGTTAAGAGGAACTAATGATATATTGATTAATGTGAACTGAGCTTGGGGTTATCTCTTTTTTCTTCCTTCATCTACCATCTTACTCTGACACTTTGGGTTCTTTAGTATTGAATTTCTGCTTTGGAGCAAAATTCGACTTTATAATAGTCCTTTCAGTTATATTTATCTGACATAGATAAGATACAAACCCTGTTGGATCATGATCTTTGTCATCCATAGTAATCCCCAGAATCATCCAACTTCAGCAATTGATAACCTTATCCATTATGATTTAACTTGAGAAATACGCTATTGCCTTCTACAAAAAATGTAAACCTTTTCTGAGTGTAAATAAAACTTTCCCTGAAGACATACCAATAGGCATAAAAATAAGCCAAGTAAATGCCCTCATGTTGGAGGCTGGAGGTAGTGACAATGAAATGTCGGATGGGTTGAATTTGAAAGCCCTCGGCATGTGAAAATTGATTACCCTTAGCTGCTCATGCATTTTCCTGGGAATAAGAGCCTCTCTCTTTCCTTGGGAATTGAATAGCCTTTCATTACACCTGCTGTCTCTTGCTCCCAAACACAGATGCAACTAAATATTAAACAAGAAGCCAATAAAGTTAAATTTAATCTAATATTATGAATGCATCAAAATTGCCAACCTGTTTTTGCAAATTGATTGCTTGATTTCTGAACACTTGGAGGACTTTAGATGTCATGAGTATTTTTTTTTTTTCTGCTTCCACTGAGTAGCTGTCCATGTTGATATTCTTCAACCCTTTACTTGACATTCCAACGTCAATCTGTGTTCAACACAGTGGAAGATGGGGTAGACTTGTAACTTTTCTATATGAAGCAACAGAAAAGTGATGAACGGTCAAAAGAAAATGGTATACTAAAGTAACAGTAAATTCCCTGCAGGCCTCAAACTTTGAGATAAACTGATTGTGTGTCCTCAAGTAAACCAAGTGTGAACAATCTTAACTGAAAAGAAATTAAACAACAACAACAAAAACCTTCAAAAGGACTTAAATTGATTGCTTTCTCATTGGGACATTACTCATCACTGTCAAAACATGATTTGAAAACAAACAAAATGGCATCACTGAAATGTTCTTATTTCAATAAACTTAACGGATACTAAATTCAAATTTATAAGCTACTTAAACTTCATTCCTCCCAGCATCTGTGCCAATCGGAGTCTAACACAGAAGTCACGTTTCATTCAGAAAAAATGAAAGGGAGAAGAAAGGGGGTAAAAATGAGGGTGGCATCTGGTGGTATGGTTGCAAACAAATAGTTTTAGGTCAACTTAAAACAGGCCTTTTGGTTTTAGAGTAGATTTGTGCTGTGGAAAACACTGAAACAGGATCCCAACATTAATGAACAACCATGAGCCCTGTGAGGTTTGAAACAAGAGGAACAAGATGCTTAGTGCTTCCGAAAAAAGTTCCCTGAAATGTTTTAATTTTAAAGTTTATTTATTTTGAAAGAGAATGAGTGCGTAAGTGGGGGAGCAGGAAGGGGAGAGGTAAGTGACAGAATCTCAAGAAGCCTCCATGCTGTCAGCACAGAACCCCCAGTGGAGGTCGGGGGGTGGGGAGGCTCCACCCATGAACCATGAGATCATGACCTGAGGTGAAGTCAAGAGTTGGATGCTTAACCTACTGAGCCAGCCAGGTGTCCTAGTTAGTCTTTAGATTAAAATCAGCTGAGCCTAACTCTAGGTCTTTCTTTCTGTACTCCAAGTCAATGCAATGAATGAAAGCTCACTTTAATTTCTACACATCCTATGTTCTTAGCAGTAAGTTGCTAAGCAATTCAGGCAAAATACATTCTTTTGATATGAACCACATTGGTACCTACCCTGTATGGGTACTCAATATCTTTTGAATTAAGTAGATGTATGGAGTCCTACAACTCAGATTGGTGTCACATTTCAGTTTTGAAAGTATATTTACTAAAAGAAAAATGGATGTTTTATTTTTTATTTTAAACTGTTAGACCACAGATTAGTTCCTTGTTGTGAAATACACACATTAATAAATTCAGGACCTTAGTTTTTAAAAATATACATTTCAACCTAAAATCCTAATTCAAGACTTTAAGAATGAATGGTTAAATAGAAGTACACATTTTCTTATTGATTACAGTATTCTGGAGTCAAGAGTGATGGTTTCTTAGGTCAAATAAAAAGCTCATAAGAGTACAATGATTAATTTTTTCCACTTTATCTTATCACATAGTCAAAACACTAACTGAATATGTATTAAGTAATGTAGAACACTAACTGAATGTGTATTAAGTAATGTAGATTTAGTCTGCATTACACCTCTACAATGCCAAAATAATAATTCCTTTAAAAAAAAGTCTCTTAAGTAGTGTCCATCAAATAGGATGAAAGTTTAATTTATTGGGTCACATTATTTAGTTTTATGTTTAGGAAATGATTTTATCATTTTTTAACTTGTTTAGCTATATATTTGAACTACATACCAATATATATAATTGTGAATAATGGAATGTTGTGTTATAGATTTTAGGTTGTAATTTTGAACACAGATGTTTTTTCCTACAGAAAATAAGCCCTATATATTACATTTGGTTGCTAGAAGAGTCTTGAGAATCTTATCTAAAATAAACCTACCTAAAATCACTTGGGCTACCAATAACAACACCAACATCAAACTGTCACTTCTGATAGCACTTGACTCTGACAAAAATTTGCCCTGGATTTGAGGAGCCAATCCCCTTTGCAGAAAGTGCACGCTGAATCATGACCTCTCATGCAATCTCACTTGACAAGAAAGAAAACTGAGTCCTAGAGAGGTAAGCCTTACTTAAGAGAACTAGTTAATAGTGACAAAAACTTAAGTTTGTCAGCTTCTAATATAGTCCTTTTGCTATCATATGAAATAGTTAGGACTACCTGATCTTAGATACATGGGAACATTTTTGGTACATTTCGAGTGGTAAGAATCATGATTTTCCTTGGTAATATAAACTATAGGACCAGTGTATAACAAAGCTGTATGCTAATTAACAAAATATTTCTTTGGAAACATTGATTTATTGCCTGTTTTGTGCCCGGCTATGTGAAGGATAGCAAGACAAGAGCCTCTCTTATGCGGTCTAGTGGAAAAATCACTGTCTTGAGATTTGATAAAAAATAAAGAAAACTACATTAAATACCTACTGCATACACTACATCAAAAAAAGATGTTTTTATATCACTTTAGTTTTGTACACAGAGGTAAAATATGTATTCATATGCGGCCCATTTACAATAGCCAAGATAGAGAAGCAACCTAAGTATCCATTAGTACGTGAATGGATAAAGGAAATGTGATATCCTGGCATACATACATATATCACATCTCCTTTATCCATTCATCTATTAATGGATACTTAGGTTGCTTTCTAAGTGTCATATATATATATATATATATATATAATTGCATATATATATGTCATTGCATATATATATATGATGCATATCATGATATATCATTGCATATATATGAGTATACACACATATATATGCAATAAAATATTACTTAGCCATAAAAAGAAAGAAATCTTGTCATTGTGACAGCAGATGCTGTCTAGGATGGATCTTCAGGGTATCGGACCAAGTGCAATATGTCAGCAAGAGAAAGACGAATACTGTATGATTTCTCTTACATGTGGAATTTCAACAACAAAACAAGTGAGCAAAGAAAAGAGGAACTCAAACATACAGAGAATAAACTGGTGGTTGCCAGAAGAGAGGAGGGGGTGGGTGGGTGAAAGAGGTAAAGGGGATTGAGAGGTGCCAACTTTCAGTTATAAAAGGAATAAGTCACAGGGAGAGAAAATACAGCATAGGTGATACAGTCAATAATATTACAATAACTGTGTATGGTGACAAATGGCAAGACGACTTACCATGGTGATCATTTCACAATGTAGATAGATGTCAAATCACTCTGTTGTACACCTGAAACGAATATTGTTTGTCAACTATGATACAAAAAGCTAAAATACGTTTCCAAATGTGATTTCTTTCTCTTCTTCTTATATCCTGTTCCTTATTTGGACCTGACTTGTAAAATAATGAAATAGAATGGTTTTCCTCCTTTATCTAGCTCTGTTGACCATTTTCTGTCTGGCAAAATGGCATAGATGATCTGGTACTGCAGGATGATATTTTAAAACAAGCAGGAATATTTGGTCAGTCATATTAGGTTATTCTTCTCCTTTGGCATACTGAATCATTGCCTCTTTTGCAATATATAAAAATTTTAAATCAACTCAATTCCAGCGACCATCTGCCAACTCCCCTCTGGGATTTTCCTTTAGTAGGAAAAACAAAAACACACACACACACACACACAAAAACCCAACAACTAAATAGGGAATCATTTGGAAATGGGAAACAGAAAAGACTTATATTCTCAGCCAAACCCAAACTGACTTTGGAATAAGTGCTCTGGGGAAAAAAGAGTTTTAAAAAATCAGTTACTCTTCTCTGACTGATGCTGGATAAACTGGGAAAATCATCAGGATCATATCCTAATGTTACACTAATTTTAAAAAGACATATATAATGATAATAGTATCTTTTAAGTTATTCACTTAGATATTTTTCAAACTCCACCAAGAACAAATGACGGTTAAAATAAATGCTTAGCTATATTCAGTGTTAAAATCTTCACTTTAGTAATGTTCTTCTAGTATATTTATTCTCCCCCAACGACAACTGTGAATTTATGTTAACTTAGAAAATTTAGTGGTATTTCTATAGACATCAACAGACTTGTCCATATTAATTAACTGAATCCTTTTTAATCAGGCACAAATGAGTTATTTAAATTAACCATAAACTGTTGAGAAAAGAAACAATGCGATTAGAACACAAAACTAGATTGATTCCCCTGCCCCCAATTGTCAACTAAAATTTAACTTGGATGGGAACCGGAACGAGCTTGACATAAGAGGTATGGAATTATGATTCGATTGTCTTAATTTTAGTATTTAAATATGTTTGGAAAATGGATTATTTACCTTCTGCCTATAGTTAGTAGCTCCTGTTCTGTTAAGTCCCCAAACAGGACCCCAGAATAGCCTGTTCTTCAAACAAGAAGATCACCACCCTGCAAAGTGATTAGTAATGCTTAGAATGCAGCAGGGGTCCTGACTAATATAGAGATAATGTTTATAGGTGGTTTAAGGCAGGTGTTTCACATGGCTTAGAATGGATAAAACCTGATGAGGATTGTGCACCTTTTTAAAAAACACTTATTTTCTAGTTAACATACGGTGTAGTCTTGGCTTCGGGAGTAGGACCCAGTGATTCATGTCTTAAATTTGACACCCAGTGCTCATCGTGAAAAGTGCCCTCCTTAATACTCGTCACCCACTTAAACCCCTCCCCTACCACCCATCCACCCTCTTCAGCAACCCTCAGTTTGTTCTCTGTATTTAAGAGACTCTTATGGTTTGCCTCCCACTGTTTTTATCTTATTTTGCCTTACCTTCCTGTATGTTCATCTGTTGATTTTCTCAAATTCCACATATGAGTGAAATCATATGATATCTGTCTTTGACTGACTTATTTGTACACATTTTGACATGGAACAGTTCAGAATTGGTGGACACAGCCAGGAGAAAGTTTTAAAAAACAAGTTGAGAATTAAACAGTCCTTGGAAAAGCCCAGCCAACCATTCTATTCTACAAAGAGGTGATTACTCGCATGGAATCTAGTTGAATAGGTTAGGTAAATAGATTTTCAGAAAGTTCCTGAAACCAACAATAAAGTTATTTGTAATTTTGTCTTCCAGGGAGAGATGGTTCTTGAATAATAATAGTAAGTGTATTACTATTTGAAATAGTAATACTAAATGAAATACACACAGAAGCATTGTGTCTGTATATAGATTCTGTTCTCAAGTAATTATTGCCATAAATATTTTTACAATATCAATCAGTAAACCTGAAATTCTGTTTTCTAATTAGCTGATTACTATGTAATAGTTGTCATTACTAATAAAGATTATCTAATAGGATTTATACCAGATACGTGCCCTGAGCCATGTTTACCAAATGAAAGTCTGAGAGTAAGCCTGTTACCATTCGTTATGGTTCTACATATAGATAAAGATTTACATATGCCTTTGGAGGAACAATGTGCTTCACAAGCCAAAGAATGCAAGGTTTTCACCAGCCCATTAGAGTCTTTTAGTCTGTAGGGGCACCTGGGTTGCTTAGTCCATAAGTGGCCAAGGGGCCAACTTCAGCTCAGGTCATAATCTCACAGTTCATGAGTTCAAAACCCTCATTGGGCTCTCTGCTGTCAGCACAGGGCCTGCTTTGGATTATCTGTCCCCTCACTCTCTCCTCCCCTGCTTGCACTCTCTTTGTCTCTGTCCCTCTCTCTCTCTCTCTCTCTCACAAGTAAATAAACATAAAAGAATCTTTTAGTCTGTAGAAAATTAAAAACGAAGCGTTTTCCTTGTTCACGGCTTAAAAAATAACATGATGTTCTTTTCCCCAGGCTAAAAAACGTGAAGACAGGTAGGTGGCAGGATAAGGAGTGGGAATAATAAAAAACCTCCAGTTTTTACTTTAAGTGGGGAGCGGCAGTGTTTCAGCAAGCCTGAGACGTAATGTTATGTACTCCACTACCTGTAGCAACTTGGACGTGTTTGTCTAAAGGGTGATCGATAGCGGTGACCCCTTCTCTTCTCTCCTGCTATCTGCTCATAGTTATAGTGATGTATTAGGTTTTCCTTGGCATAGCAAAAGCTTTCAAAACCTACTTGCTTTTTTTTTCTTTTTTTGGTCAGGGTTTGAGTGCCTTTACAAAACAAAACGAAACAAAAAAATCTCTCCTATTTATCTTCCTGCAGTTTGAATTGCCTAGTGCTTTCCAGTTTCTTTCTGCGGCCTGCTCCTGACTGCATGGGCAGGGAGAACAGTGCGTTCAAATCTTATTAATATTTTTTACTTCCATTATGATCTCAAGTGTCCAGCCAGAGTATAAAGTAAGCCAGGGTGCCCCCTCCTTGTCCTAAATATATGTGGCCCCCATGTTTAGTTTCAGTATCCAAGACTTACCTCAGTCTCTTGCTCTGTGTATGTGGGTACAGTCACTTTGAAACTTGGAGCTCCAATTTCCAAGAGTGACTATGAAGGTAGAAAATAATTCGAGTATGGAAAAAGTGAATAAACCCACAACGCCGTTCATTCATTCACTCATTTATTTTTTTAACATTCTGTAACAGAATTAACCGCACTTCGACCCTGGAAGAGCAGAAAGTGAAGCTCACCCCCAAGTTGAATTCCTTACGAAAAAGAAAGAATTGTAGGATTTTATTCCATTTCCCAATCGATAACCTTCTTCACTTCTGTTACATTTTATGTAATGAAGTATTTCTATTTATTTCTAGTGCACAAAAGCATTGCTACTGGGTATTTCCCCCCCTTTTTAGATACAATGAGATGGAAACAGCTTAGCTGCGTTGGAAAAGCTTGTAGTCCAAAATATCTACATTTCAGTCCCAGCTCTGTACTTATCAGATACGTGAGATCGAGCAAGTTACATATCTACTTTGAGATTGCATTTTCTCATATGGCAGCTGGAATAGTTGTATCTGCTTAATTGAGTGCTTATGAGGCTCAAATGAGGCCGGCCGGTACTGTTCCTTCAGTCTTGTGGATCTGATCTCTTAACCACGTCTCCACTATAGTCGGTACTCAATTAAGGGTGAACAGACAGAACATGTACTGCCTGCAATCCACAGAAGCTTTCCCAAGGCAGATATGTTGAATGTCAAAGGCACGGGGTTTCAAAGTTTGTATCTTGTGTTTCTCAAGTGTAAGTGGTAGGGAAAGTGAAGTCCATAGAAATCAAGATGCTTACTCGGAAGAATTCATGTTGTCAGTGGCCCATCTAGGATCAGAATTTACCTCCTGATGTCTAGGCTGGTGCCATTTATATTAACCATATGACTGTGTAATCCATGGAAATTGGATCTTATGTGGAGTGTCATTACAATTGCACTGAAAAAAAAAAGTTTGAGAAAAACATTTCTCTCATCGCTTAGTAAATTCACTGGTTGGAAGGGTCAATATTCATTCTGTAGTAAGACACATTAATGTTAGTCAAAGTATTACAGATAATGAAGATTCTACATACACGTTGGTGTATTGACTGATCTACACAACCCTCATTTACTAAGTACTTGAGTATCAGCCGCGAGTGTAGTTATAACAACACTGTGACTGGCTCAGGGAACATCCAGAAGAAATCACAAGCCCTCTAGTGAAGAGATGTGAAAACAAGTGACTTCACATCCTAGTAAGGGTTTTAAAAGGAGGGAGGGGGTTTTAGGGGACAGACGTCAGATTGTCAAAGAGAAGTAGGAATCTTCCAGATGGATGGGGCAAAGGACAACCTCAGTTAAGTTAGAAGGAGTAGGTAGTAGAGGCCAAGACAGAAGAATGCATCAATATAAAATCGTGAATAAACAAAGTAACTGGTTGACTGGAGCTTAGTCTTTAAAGGAACCATCAGTGGGATACAAAGCTGACTGAATGATCAGGAGCAGATCCTGGGAGCCCTTAACATTCTGTGGTGAGTTTGGCCTTTACTAGGTAGCTTTTTATTTCAACATACTATTTCAACAGTTAGGTTGTGGAAAATAACCATCAAGTTGTCTAACAGGAATTGGGAACATTTACATGATAGTTGTTAATGTATCCAGCAAATATTTATAATGCACTTGCTTGGTAATTGGGAGGAAATCCCTCTGCAACTGATAGGGCTCAGAGGGAAATGTTATTAGTCTGAGGACAGCGAAAGAGCCCCTGAGAAATCAGTCTTTGACCAAAGCGATCCCCATTAGTGCCCAGAAGGAAAACTTACCAGACAAACATTTAAACATGATGGAAGTGGGCATTTTCCAATGAGAACTATGCAAGACTCCTTGTTTTTCACTTGGTCAGACATAGGAGTAGAAAGATTTCATGTATTCTCTTTGGGTTGGGGGAAAGGGGATGTTCTTGGTACATATTGTTCCCTCAGGGTGTCAACAGTGACCCAGCAGTCATAAACTGACCATAACATCCAAACGTGTAAAATGGCCCCGGTATGGTCACACTCCCTTACATCTGCAGTGCAGCATGGATTTTCCTCTCTGTTTTCCACTCTGCAGAGAAGATTATAAAAACCAATTTCCTGTCATTATTTAAATTAATATTATCTTTTAGTATGTGGCTGAAAGTGGTGCCCAGGATTTTGCTGCCTAAGGAGAGAAGGAAAGACATTTGAAAATTAATGACATCATTGTTTAGTAGAAAGGTAACTGAGGGGCGCCTGGGTGGCTCAGTCGGTTAAGCGTCCGACTTCAGCCAGGTCACAATCTCGCGGTCCGTGAGTTCAGCCCCGCGTCAGGCTCTGGGCTGATGGCTCGGAGCCTGGAGCCTGTTTCCGATTCTGTGTCTCCCTCTCTCTCTGCCCCTCCCCCGTTCATGCTCTATTTCTCTCTATCCCAAAAATAAATAAAAAATGTTGAAAAAAATTAAAAAAAAAAAGAAAGGTAACTGAAAAGCAAAGTTTACATAAAAATGGGCATTTTAAGGGAAGAAAAACATTAAGTAGTAATAAAAACAGAGATGCATCTGTTCTTTATTTCTCCTTTTGAATGTGTTCTCCCCACCAATTTCAACAAAGGAGAGAAAATTTTCAAGTATGTTTATTCCCCCTTAAACAGGACTTTAACTGGCAGTATGTAGAAATACTAACAAAGAGAAAACAACAACAGTGGGGCTTTAAAAAATGGGTAGAAACCAGAAATGGTTGCCTAAGTGGTCTGTCTTTTAAAGTCTGGCTTTAGATAATGATGAGAAGAAAAACTCCTGTAAACCTTTTTGAGTTTCACATGCACATTTAGAACACTTCATAGGAGGGGAAAGTATATAATCAGGCTGTTTCACATACAGATTTTTTTTAACGTTTATTTATTTTGAAAGAGAGAGAGAGAGTGTGTGTGTGTGTGTGTGTGTGCGCGCGCGCGCGCCCGCAGGGGAGGGGCAGAGAGAGAGGGAGAGAGAGAAAGCAAAGCAGGTTCCGCACCGTCAGTGTAGAGACCGACATGAGGATCTATCTCACAAATACCGTCAGATCGTGACTTGAGCTGAAACCAAGAGTTGGACACTTAACCGACTGCCCCATGTTTCACATATAGATTAAATAGTAACTACCTTACTGATGTGAAAATCACATTTAATCTACAATTTTTTTTCAGTAAATCTTTCAAACTTGTATCGTTTCGAATGTGTTAGGACCTTCCTTTCTCAGTCTTATCTGGGCACAGTAACTACAAAGAAATAATACTAGGCTAGTGATCTTGGTTTTTGCTCTCTTGCTCTGTCTCTGGATCCATTGGAGCAAACCTCTACCCCCATGAGTGTCTTCCCAGTTCTAGCAGTTGTGTCATAGAAACCTTTTGTATCACCAGGGGTACACTGCTGGGTATTTTGAGCCTGGGATTGTAGAAAGCCAGAGGCTGTCCCAGTCTCCCTCAATGGAATGGAGAAGGGGTAATGACTTCTCCCCACAAAATGCTCCAGCCTCAGTAGTCAGGACACCAGATCCATACTTCTCTTTCTGACACTACAAGCTTCATCTCTCTGATTGTAGACACTTTCTGGGAAAATCTCCATAGATTTGACCTAAGGATGACACAAGGTCATATGGCAAAGCAATCTTTAAAATTGCACATTTGTTTATTTCTCAGGTAGGCTCAGATAGTCCACTCCCAGGGATCGGGAGTAGAGAGGGCTTGACAGTTAAATGAAAGCAGAGTCAAGTTTTTGATTGCCTAGAGATTAGAAGAGAACCAGTGAGTCCACAGAAAAGAGTTCACATGCACATCTTTCGCTTCACTCTTAGGATCAGAGGACCTGCATGGCTTTTGGGGGAAAGAGTGGGTCCATCAGATTTCTCCATCCCGGAATTGGTAGAGCTCCAGGCATGTGCTCCTGCCCCTGCCAAAGTTTTAGTCCTGCTCCAATGCAGGAGCTGAAGAAGCCTGGCAACATGATTGCCTTCCTTCTGTGAACCAGAAACATCTATGGTTTTCTAAGTGTGAGCCTTCCTGCGTTTCTTGGCTACATAAAGCAGTGGCTCATGTTAACAAGACTGAGATTGAGTCGTTGTAAAAGCACCTTTGTCCTTGCAATGCCTATCAGAGCCAGACAGCGCCCAGATGGACTTTCTGAAGCATGGTACCATGCAGTCGTTGATGTATGGGCTTTCGACATGGAGGTTTATGTGAAAAATTCTCAAACCTGTTTGTATTATTGTGCAAGAGGGAAGGAAAAGGGAGGGAGTAGAGAGGTCAAAGTTGCAAATAAATGAGTAAATGACTAACTTGTCAGTTGTGATTTTGATTTCTGCCAGTTTGGCTAATGTCTCAACTTTGGAAAACACTCAGTGGAAACTTTTTTTTTCTCCTTTTTTAATCAGTCAGGAGAAATGAAAGAAGAGGAAATAGTTATCTACAAAGTGTAAAGCACATTTTCCTTGGTGCTGAATTTTCGTCTGGAATGAATTTTTATGACCACATTATAAACCTCTGAAAATAGAGTTTAGTGGAAGTGCCGAAACTGCCTTAAATATATTTTACTGGCAAATGTGCTCCTGGAATGATTTTTGTAAAGGTAAAGGTATTAATTTTATGCAATCCATATGTATGTGTGTTTTAAAACATTTGAAGGGTTACTTATTTTCAGCATAACTAGCACATAATCAAAGATGGAACAGAATGATTTGAAGAGTTTTTTCAAGAAGAAATTACACATGCTGTCTGTCAAAGGTCCTGCATAATTCATTTTATTCTAATACCATGGTGCATTTAGCTCCTTATGATGTAAGCACCGGGGAAGATAGATCAGTCGGGTATGATTCCAGAATTTCCTCCTTAGAGACCAATACCCATTTCATTTCTGATGAGAGTATTCAATCAAAGTGTGAAAAAAAAGTCTCTTTTCCCATCAGGGTGTTTGCAGTTAGAAGTCCAACAATTGATTTGAGAATTTAAAAACAACAAAAATGGATTTTTCTACTAAACCATATCATCCTTATTGAGTGATATTTGAAAGAATAATAAAAAGTTATGATGTGTATATACATACAGTATTTTAGCACAAGACTCTTTGCAGAAAATTCTTAGAATAAAGTTTAATTAAAGTTTGAAAGAAAATCATATCTCCCATAATAGACATCAGATTTGCCTCCATTTTAGGGTGGTTTAGACTGATTTGGCCATGTTGCTATGGGGAAAAAAATTCCAGTCTTGCAATTTCTCTTGGCGCCGAGGCAAGAAATACCAGCTGAGAAAAAGTATAGGCCAGAAGGAAATCATAAACAATTTTTGTAGGAACTTTTAATGCAAATGTTGATGCAAAAAGAAAGAAGGAAAAAGATAAAAAGGCACATCCACTGTTTAAATAGATGATGGGTAAAGTGTTTAAGTGGAAAATTATTGGAAAAAGAAAAGTGAACTCTTTTTTCAATATTTATTATTTTGAGAGAGAGTACAAGCAGGGGAGGGGCAGAGAGAGAGAGAGAGAGAGAGAGAGAGAGAGAGAGAGAGAGAGAATCCCAAGCAGGATCCACACCATCAGGGCAGAGTCCAACATGGGGCTTGAAATCACAAACTGTGAGATCATGACCTGAGCTGAAATCGAGAATCAGATGCTCAACTGACTGAGTCACCCAGGTTCCCTGAAAAGTGAACTTTTTTTGATAGAAGTCTCATGTAGACTATGGTCTCGGTGACTCTACCCTTGTCATCCACACCGCACTGTGTTCTGTATTTGTTTTGGGCATCACAGTTGACAAGATGACATAAAGGGATCTGTTGAAGGAGAGTCACTCAATCAGGTCCTCTTAATTAAGATAGTAGCTGAGGACCTATGGAAACAAGCTTCCGGAAGCTCATGAAATGACTTCATGTATTAGTGAACACAGGGTTTATTCTGAGTGGTTCTGAGGAGGAAGTATGAGTACCACTGGTTCTAGGTAAGCCAGGTGGATTTTTCTTCAAAACAATGAAGAAGTGTTGGATAGTTAGAGCTCTTGGAAGCTGGAGTAGGTCACCTCATGTACTGAGTTCGTTTTCTGTCACAGGAGAGTTAAAGGAGAAGCTGAGGGATTTAGTAAGAATTAAGGAATCCTGTGGAGTGTTAAATCAAATACTATTTTAGAGTCTGACTGTGACAAGTAAGGTATCTTTGAGGTAGCTGTGTTTGCAGAGCCCTCCTTTACCTGCAAGAGTACGTTGGTAGGCTCTGTCAATCCTGAACCATTGCCCCTTCTGGACGAAGTGCTCAAGCCTTGGACATGGCTGAACAGGTCCGTGGAGTAGAAGAAAGTAGGTGTAATGCCTTTTGCAGAAAAATCACTTAAGGAAACCCAAAGTATGCATGCACCTCAACTTCTACCCTACTCTTCTTCGGGAGAAAAGAGAACATTGAGGCAAGACAAAATGGGAAGAAAATAAAAGTTATTGCGGCTTACAATAAGGGGTATTTGAGTACTAGGGATATCTAGGTTACTAGCTCAAACTGTTTTAGTTATGGCTTAAGGGTCTGGGTGTCAATCTTACCAGTTGTAAACCTGAAGCTCAGTAGATTTTCAACTCACCTCTGACCTGGGGTGCTCACTAGTGCATGGGCAATGAGTTTCCAGAAACAATTTGTCCTTTCGATGAACAGGGTTGGTATGACAATTTGGTGTAATAATGGAGATGTTGGCTTGTTGTAGCCTCTTTATACATTCTGTTTTTGTTCTTATAAAAATTATTATTACTCAGCTCCAGAAGCTATAAGCAAGTATCTCCCTTTTACAGTGGATATTAACATGAACTGCACCTTCTATTAACCTGGGTGCTTTTTACTTTTTTTTTCCATGGATCTATAAATTCTTTACTACTTGAGAGCTCTCTGAAAGGATATACAGAGAGATTTCTTGATCCTGCGTATCCAAAGTCAAAGTCTTTACTGTACTCTCTTTGAAATGTGTTTTTCTCTTTGGTATAGCCTGCAGATGTGAGCTTTCTTAGGGATGCTGAGACCCAAGATTCATCCATCACCTTCATCAGTATTTCAATCTACATCTCTCTCTCTTCCTAAAAAGTTACTTTAGGTATACCTGGGTGGCTCAGTTGGTTAAGCGTCCCACTTTGGCTCAGGTCATGATCTCACAGTCCCTGAGTTCAAGCCCTGTGTCGGGCTCTGTGCTGACAGCTCGAAGCCTGGAGCCTGCTTCTGATTCTGTGTCTCTCTCTCTCTCTGCCCATCCCCTGCTCATGCTCTGTTGCTCTCTGTCAAAAATAAACATATTAAAATTAATATGATTAAAATTTTAATTAAATAGATAAAATGTTACATCAATCTGATCAATTGATATGACAACAATTCAGTTGATGATATTACTTTAGGCAGTAAAACCATTTTAAACTCTCTTTATTCCTTTCATTCCTGTGTAAAAAAAGAGTGGTCCTGTAGTTGGTGGAGAAGAGCATACATTCACAAGTGAATATGAATAAAACTTTGTGTTTCCTACTATTTTTTTTTTAAGTTCTGAAAGGTGCCTACCAGTAAGGTAGTTATAATTTTGAATTATACTGACAAAAAGAAACTTAACAATGACAAGTCTTAGGAAGATTCTATTATTTGAATTTCTCACAACAACCGTTTTTTCCCTCAGAAAATTACATTGGGTAAGTGTTAAAGCCAATAGCTTTATTTTGGTCATCTTGTTTCTAGTCAGCTAGGGAATAGTTTCTTTTTTCTCCTGAGGTAAAATTGGTATATGACGTGACATAATTTTCAATTGTATAACACTGTAATCGGCTATTTGTGTGCACTACAAAGTGTGCTTACCTTCCATTACTGTATAATTAAGTCCCTTCACCCATTTAAAACTTTGTGATGCTGGGTCCTGCTCTATACCAGTAAAATAAGAATCTCTGGAGATGGAGCCCCAGGCATTAGTATTCATTTCTCTGGATGATTCTCAAATATGATACCAAGATTCATTATACTGTGTTATTGGATGTACCACAAATAAAGCCAAATGCCTAGTGGGAGAAAAAAGACTATTTGATTTAATGTGAAATTGGCCAGAAATAGCTGATCACTAATTTATGTCAGTACAAGAAATAAATACGAGGAACAAGCAATCAGAGGGATTTCCTGGTTCCCTGTCTTCCTGGGATATGTACATTCAGAAGTGAACCCCAATGGTGACTTTCCTGAACTGAACATAATACCGCAAAGTAGAATGTTCCACTAAATGAGATCAACACTACTGGAATCAGTAATAGATTGGGTTAGTTTGTGATTTGGGCCAAGAGAAGATGTTTCCTATGAAGTATAATTCTCCTAAAAATATATAAAATATCAACATAAAAATACTTGATAGTATGTCAGAAGGGATTCCGAGGAAGGTGACAACTTCTCTCAAGGCATTCAGTATTTGTCACATCACCTGGCCCTCTAATAATCAAAAGCCATTGTAATATGACAATGCATTGGCTCATTCAAAAGAAACGTTAGTATGAGAAGAGATGTGATCCTAATACAGCCAGAAATGGGTATGTTTGGTATATACTGTAAGACAATATAGAATTTATTAAAAACCAACTAGGGTATCAATAGCAAAGCAGTCCCTATTGGAAAAACAGGTGACAACGTATGGCAGTATGGCTGATAATTAGACTATTTCATTGGCATATGACGCATGTCCCTATGTCAGAATTGTGATGTTCTTTCACAAGTTAGAAAGTTACCTTTCTTCTGAGCCTGCATCAGTGTGCACCCCTGCCAATCCACTCCCCCAAATAATAGGGCTTGCTACCAGACATGGGTAATGAGGAATAGGGATTTTGTGGTTTGCAGCAGGCTCCCTGTGGAATTTCTTTGAACTACAGAAACCCTGCTACTTGCTGTCTTTCTTGTTTTTACCAGTTGAGCACAAATGCTGCCTTTCAATGCAACTACATGTTCAAAGCACAACATAAAATTGTGTTAGTTTAAAGGACTCATTAATTTCCTTTTGTACTCCAAATCCTCCGCGTTAACAAATGCAATATGCTGATTCTATATTCAAACTTATTCCATTTTGGCTGCTATTAACTTCAAAGGAAATCTGAAAAAAAAGAGTGTAAGAGTATTAAATTCCTGTGTTGAAAAATTAATACATTACTGACAACTGACCCACTTTTCAGTTCCTCTATTTTATGAAATTTTAAAGTTTTTCTATTTGTAAGACAGATCTGTGCTTAAACTTGTAACAGAGTATTGGTTCCTTAAAGATTAAATCTCCTGCCCTATCAAGTCATTGTTGTTCTGTCAAAGCTTGCGTGCAGCATAGTTGTTTTAAAATCTCCCTCAGAACTTTGCCATTCTGTTTGTGAGTGTGTGTGTGTGTGTGTGTGTGTGTGTGTAAGTATTAAGAATACAGATATTTCATATCTAAAATGATAAACTAGAAACAATAGTTAAGGAAAAAGGATGTTGTTTCATATTGCTGGTCTTAAAAATTATCCATTACTTTAACAAATTTTAATGTTTATTTTGAGAGAGTGGGAGAGACAGAGAGAGAGAGAGAGAGAGAGAGAGAGAGAGGAAGAGGAGAGGGAGAGGGAGAAGGAATCCCAAGAAGGTTCTGCCCTGTCAGCACAGAGCCCAATGTGGGTCTCCATCTCATGAACTGTGAGATCATGACCCAAGCTGAAACAAGCAGTCAGACACCTAACCCAGTGAACCACCCAGACACCTCAAATTATCCATTACTTTAAATAATTTTTACCATTCACCTTATCGGGAATTGTCAATATGTGCGCATATTAAGACTCAACTAATATAATTTAAATATTAAAAATGAATAAATACGTGTGTAATCCAGTATTATCACTTAGTGATGGGATTAACTAGGTTATCAATTTAGTAAAACAAATCCAAATAGTTGGCCCTAAATTAGTACCCTTCTAATGAATAAATTTTAACAAATTTTCCCTGTGATGATGAACTAAGCTTGGTCTTTTACACTGACAAATGCTAAGCAGGATAAAAGGAAATGTAGTTGCTAGGTGATATCAATAATTCATTCATTTGATACTAAGCAGAAAGTTTAAATCCCAAGATGATATGACAATTTCTGAAGAATATCTATATCCAGCATAAAGGCGATGTCAATTTCTTAGGATATCTTTCTTCTGTATGAATATAAAAGAAATATATTTTCTATAAAATGAGTTTTAAAAATCTGTTTTCTAGTTTGCTCTTTTAATTTATCATTTTGGTTCTACATTTGTCTAAACAAAGCAAAAACATATGAGGGGAAAAACTCAAATTATTACAACAGTTTTTCATATTGCTACCAGCAGAGCTGAAGCTCATGATTGTGTTTTCAGAATTATTTAACTTGAAAATTGGTACATCTTTCCTAACTCCAAGTTTCTAGACGATTACATTTGGGGGGGGGGG
>NW_024412423.1:6831258-6899904 GCF_014898765.1 Herpailurus yagouaroundi | reverse complement strand
CTCTCTCCTAACTCCAAGTTTCTAGACGATTACAGGGGGGGGGGGGCCCCCCATAGAAATGCTATGAAATTTGAAAGGTTTTTCACCTTAACAACAATGGAAAGTGATGGGAATTGAGGAGGGCACGTGTTGGGATGAGCACTGGCTGTTGTATGGAAACCAATCTGACAATAAATTTCATATTAAAAAACAAAACAAAAAATCCAAAACCAACCAACCAAACAAAAAAAAAAACCCACAACAGTGGAGACTTTGTGCTGATGGTTCAGAAGGCTGGTAAAGCCACATCCTTTACTGGGTTTCAGGGATACTTCCCTTGGGAGCTCTTTCTGCATTAATAATATGGTATATCTTACTATTAAATCAGTGAGTAGAATCTAGCAAAAATTTTACATTAGACCTTAATGGTATTTTTACTTCATGTCTTGCCCTGTTACTTTCTGAATAACTATTACCTGTGAAGGTAGAAATGGATGACTCTTACTCTTGGAGAACAATATGGGGGTCTGCAAAAACTTCAAAATAGAACTACCCTATGACCCAGCATTTGCATTACTAGGTGTTTACCCAAAGTGTACAAAAATACTGATTTGAAGGGGTACATGAACCCCAATGTTTAAGACAGCATTATCAACAATAGCTAAATTACGGAAATAGACCAAATGGCCATTGATGGATGAATGAATAGAGAAGATGTGGTATATATATACAATGGAGTATTACTCAGCAATCAAAAAGAATGAAATTTTGCCATTTGCAATGATGTGGATGGAGCTAGAGAGTATTAAGCTAATCAAAATAAGTCAGAGAAAGACAAATACCATATGATTTCACTCTTATGTGAAGTTTAAGAAACCAAACAGAACAACATAGGGGAAGGGAAGGAAAAATTGGAGGAAAAAACACAGAGGGAGTCAAACCATAAGAGACTTAAATACAGAGAACAAACTGAGGGTTTATGGGGGGAGGTGGGCAAGAGGGGTGGACTAAATAGGTGATGGCATTAAAGAGGGCACTTTTTGGGATGCCCACTGGGTGTTCTATGTATGTGATGACTCACTAAATTCTACACACAAAACCAATTTTACCCTATATGTTAACTAACAAGAATCTACTAAAAACTTGAAATTAAAAAAATGGATGGCTCTTTTTGTTCTATTTATATTGCTTTATCATGACTTTTTTCTCCCTATCAATGTAAAAGCACATGTAGTCAAAGAAAAGGTATGAGATTGAATATAATTAAAGAGTTTATGAAGTGCTTAACATAGCAGACATTCAAAACACAGTAAAGAGATACAAAAAACCTGGTCTGGTGAACTGAAAAATACTGGGGTCATGTGTAGACCTCATGCTTCTTTAATGGCAAAATAACTGTTTACCTCCAAGAAATAATTTTCATGTAGAAATGACAGCCACCCAGGTGGCTCAGTCAGTTGAATGTCCAACTTTGGTTCAGGTCATGATTTCGCAGTTCCTGAGTTTAAGCTTCACATCGGGCTTTCTGCTGGCAGCACAAAGCCTGCTTCGTATGCTCTGTCTGCCTCTCTCTCTCTCTCTCTGCACCTCGCCCTCTTATGCCCTCTCTCTCAAAAATAACACTTAAAAAAAAAAAAAAAGAAATGACAGCCTTGAGTTGCCAGACCTGCTAATTTTTCTTTCTTTCTTTTTTTTTTAATGTTTGTTTATTTTTGAAGAAGACAGAGACAGAGCATGAGTGAGGTAGGAGCAGAGAGAGAGGGAGACACAGAATCTAAAGCAGGCTCCAAACTGTCAGCACAGAGCGCAACGTTGGGCTCAAACCCACAAACTGGGAGATCATGACCTGAGCCCAAGTAGGACCCTCAACCGACTGAGCCACCCAGGCGTCACCTTTTTACTTAACATTTTTTTTTGAATTTTGTTTATTTTTGAAGGAAAAGAGAGACAGATAGTGGGGGAAGAGCAGAGAGAGAGGGGGACTGAACCTGTTAATTTTTCAAGAGAAGCCCATGTGCTGGTGTTTTATGTAAAATCTCCCAACATTTATATTTTATTTTTTTTTAAATTTTTTTTTTAACGTTTATTTATTTTTTGGGGACAGAGAGAGACAGAGCATGAACGGGGGAGGGGCAGAGAGAGAGGGAGACACAGAATCAGAAACAGGCTCCAGGCTCTGAGCCATCAGCCCAGAGCCCGACGCGGGGCTTGAACTCATGGACCGTGAGATCGTGACCTGGCTGAAGTCGGACGCTTAACCGACTGCGCCACCCAGGCGCCCCCCAACATTTATATTTTAGCTTAATTTTTAAAAGTTCAGGTTAAATTTTTTTCTGTGGGCAGGATTTGGCTTGGAGCATGTAAACTTCCCCTAGAAACAAAGAAATGCCCATCAGTGAAGATGATTCTCGTATATGTTAGAATACAGAGTGATAGCTGACATCTCTGTATAAGTTTCTTTTTTTCCTCCTTGGAGCCTAAGTGTATCTTGGAAGTAGCATGACTAGGTCTTGCCATCATCCAAGGTGTCCATGGCCATATTCTTAGCAGCTGTATGAATCTCATCACGTTCTTTAAAGTTTCGTACCCTTAATTTGTTCATGCAAATGAGACTAAGGATACATCTAGATAACGTATCAGTCGTCAGAATCGCATAGTTTCTTGCATTTATTTATTTAAAAGATGACCTTAAAAAATGTTTATTTCTGAGAGAGAGAGCGAGCGTGCACACAAGCAGGGGAGGGGCAGAAAGAGGGAGACACAGAATTTGAAGCAGGCTCTAGGCTCATAGCTGTCAGCACAGAGCCTGACACGGGGCTTGAATCCACGAACCATGAGATCATGACCTGAGCCTAAATTGGATGCCTGACCAGCTGAGCTACCCAGGCACCCCAGTTTCTTACATTTAACAACTTGTTTTAATTTTCATTTTGTGTTTTTGTTGTTTCCCATGAGTAACACCAAAGAATAAAGAGCTGTCTTCATTCGTAAGTGATCACACAGGTTAAGTGCTGACTTGAAGACTTCTGAGTATCTTTTCTGTTGGACTCTGAGGACAACACCTCTTTCGAGAAGTACTGATGTTTTGCAGTTAAAGTTCAAGTTAGGCTCACATTTTCAATGTGCCACATTACATGCAGATAACAGCTTTTAAACTTCTATATCTCTCTCTTGTTCCAGCAAGATGAACACCGATTTATGATCCCTAGGCCTAAGGAAGGATCTCTTGGGGCATTACCTAACCAGTTTTCCAGTTGTGTTTTAGAGGTAGTGACAACAGCATTGAAATTATGAATCAGGAGCACTTAAAGGGGTTACCATTACCAGATTCTCATATTTCCAATGGCTTCTTCCAAATTCTTATTTGTCTCTCAGTAATACTTCAGTCTGCTCATAATGGTTTAGAACAGCTGGATTTAATGTGGGAACAGATTTCCCCTAACAGATTTTTCAACACAGTAGTCATTCAGTTAGTGGCTGGGAGTCATAAAGCTACATTGCAGCCTCTTCTCAAAAATTTGTAAGATATTTGAATTATTTGTTAAGAAATATTAGCATGTTATTTTCATCCCTCTCTTGAAATGGTTCTTGGTCTCCCCTCTCACCCTCACCCCACATTCCTGCTTTCCCTAACTCTTTATCTCAAGATTTTGGTCATTTGTATTCCTTTTATTCTGCTGTTTCCTGGTTTCTTACCATCTTAATAATTCATGGAAAAGTGAAACAAAGTCTTACTCCCAATTTTAAATCAATCTTTGAAGATTCTAAAATTCTCTATAGGGAATTCAGCTCAGGGAATACTCCTCTGCCCAGCTGCCATGCCCAGAGATTGCCTAAATGTGACAAATGAAGGGGTGCCTGGGTGGCTCAGTGGACTGAACATCCATCTGGCTCTTCGTTTCAGCTCAGGTCATGATCCAAGGGTTGTGAGATCCAGCCCTGCACTGAGCGTGGAGCCTGCTTAAGATTTTCTCTGCTCTTTTCCTCCACTTGTGCGTGCTCAGTCTCTCTATAAACAAACAAACAAAGAAACAAACAATTTAAATGACAGGTGAAACTAGCATCAGCAATGAGTAACAAAGGTCACTGCAGACTAGGTTACCTGGGTTCTGACAGAAGCCAAAGCCAAAGCTGGTTTCTCAGTCTCATGTCCACCATCAAGGTGGTGAAGGGAGGAAAGATTACCTCCTCACTTTCTCAACTCAAAGAAGCAGTAATAAATATGATTGGGTATAGTCTCAGAACACTGAGTAGCTAGGTCGACCAGCTGGCAGAGCGACTGATATTAAAAGGTCAGATACTTGATTTTCTCTTCCGTCTCTTCCATGAGAAAAGTTGGCAAGCAAGAATGACAATGGATTTAGGAATACCCATCAGTTTATTAGCCCAAATGGAAAGTGATTATGGAGGAGATCAAGGAAGCATGAAGTGGGGCTACATGGATACCAAGGAATGGAGAAATATTTAGAGGTAAACTCTGTTTCAACTTGGCGAGAATAATGAGTTAAAGCAGATGATCTAGGATGCCTTATGGGTCTCTAACTTCAGAGACTGGACTGCTGGTCATGACAATCTGGAAATAGTGAATACTGTTTGGGGGTTCTAAAGGTTTGAGAGGGAGGAAGGATGAATTACATTATAATATGTTGAATATGAGATGTCTGTGACACTACATCCAGGCAGTGTCATTATTCAGGAAAGGCATAATAGATTTAAATTTCAGTAAAGAGGCTTAGGAGGATGTACAGTATGGAATTACCAGAAAATAGCATGGACGTGCCCACTATATGTGTGGAAAATGTTGCATTCTAGGGATCACAAACCTTAGAAGAGTTGATAAGAGGGAAGTTGATAAGTTGATAAAATGAAGGGAGGTGATAAGGAGAAAAAGAATAAGAGGTAAGGGGCCCATTGGTGTTACAGGGCTGCTATAGAGTGATAAGTTGACCTACAAGGAAACTGAGCAGTAGCCAGTGAGATGGAAAATTAATCACCACAAAATGCAGGCATAAACCCTCAGGAAAGCATTTTACATTGAAGACCATGGACAGCACAGTGAATAAATAAATGAAAGCAATTAGGGACTTAGACAAGAGAAATTATAGAAGTAAAGGTAGTATAAATTCAGGGACTTGAGCAGTGGGTACAAAAACATGATTACGAGAAAGAACTGGAAACTCAACGGAACAAAGAGAGATTTTTCATTTTCCTTTTTCACTTGATGGTGTGTGTGTGTGTGTGTGTGTGTTAAGATGGGGAGAACTTACCCGTGTTTACAGGGTGTGGGGATGGAAGATAAGGGAGACAGAAGAGAGAGAAAGCGTGAAGTTATAGGGGAGGAAAGAAGGAACCAAGAGCGAGTCTCAGAAGGGTGACTGAGCAGAGGTGGAAAAGTGGGTCCTGAAGCATAGAAGGTACTGACAAGAAGGGGGTTTGCAAGATGAGGGCAATGACCTGTGTTGGTGCAGGGCAAAGAATGTCTAAACTTGATTTCTTCATAAGTAGAAAAGAGTTTCTGCTGATTGGCTGAGCTTGAGGGGGTTCATGAAGAGTCAGAACAACCAATATGGGAAATGACAGAAGCTGCACAACATGGTCATTTAAGGAGAAGGAGGAGTGATCCTAGAGATGGGGCATTTCTCTTATTTTGTATTAAAATAAAGGGAGGTGATAAGAAAAAGAATAAGAGCTAAGGGGCCCCTTGGTGTTGAAGAGTCGCTGTAGGGTGCAATGCTCACTAGTGGTGCTCAGACCATGGGCTTGCAAAAGCCTGGAGCTCCCACTCACCTGGTCTACAGGATCCTGAATTTCTCCTCTAAGATCCTGATCCATTCAAGGACTCTGTTTGGGATGGTGATTTCCTGCCAAGTTCAAACTGCTTTAAGCCTCGGGTGCAATTTGAAAAGCTCATGACCAATAAAGGAAGGCCTTCAACAAGGAAAGAAATGGGAAAGCCATTTATATCGACAAATTGGTAACATTGCCCTCTAACATAGCCATTAACTAATTAGACACCATTTCAATGCAAGGAGTTTGTCTCGGTGTCTTTGCTCAGTTGGAACTGATGAAAAGTGCTTTTATTCTGTTTGCTCATAACTTGAGCAAGTTACCTTTGTTCTGGGGGCTCCACCGCATATTTCCGGCTCACTCATCTGTGGCTGAATTTAATGAGACCTACATCTTGCTGTGAAGTAGGTTGTGGCAATTATTGTGATGATTATTAAATCATTTTCCCCAGTCCTTTTAATCTTGGAAATGTTTAATTTTCCAAATCCCAAGTCATCTGGTAAAAGAAAAAGACTGCAAAAGCATCAACGCTCCCTACCTTGGCCTAAAGTACAGGTTTTCCCTCCCATCTCCTTGATATTTACCGACATCCATTATGGAAATTAAAAAGCAGCAGTAACCCACATCATGAGGCACTTGCTGTTTGTTTGGAGATATGAGATTGAAAGTTGAGAAGGGAGACCAACACGAAACTTAAAGGTTGTCATGGCAAAATGGTGAGATGGCGTATAAGGATGATATTTTGGCAGTCTACGGTTTTATTTTTTGGAAATTCATGTATAAGTGTGTATATATATATATATATATGTGTGTGTGTGTATGCATGTGTGTAATATATATATTATATCTCATATGTAATATACATAATTTTTATTATATATTTTATAATATATAATATATTTGTATTTATATTCTATAAATATATTTTATATATAATTTTATATTATGTATGTAATAGCATTTTTTTGCTGAACTCTGAAGATCCTTATTTTTGAGTATATTAGTATATATATTTTGAAAGATTGTGAGTTGCTGGGAAGACATTTTGGAAACTTATTTGCATTTCTTACCTACTTTCTTACTTATGTCAGTTACAGCCGAGATGCCCACACATGCAGTTTGCCCAGCAAAGTTCCAGTTTACCTCTGTTGTCTCTGAGTAATTAGTAATTGTGTCTTTCTTTCACTTTGTCTTAAAAGGCAATATTTATGTTCACCTTACCTTGGTATAGAGACCACGTTGTAGTTGACCTAGGATAGCAAGTGACAATAAAGCCCTACTTTTCAATTTGGAAAGTCTTTTCAGTTTGGTTTTCCTGGTAGGATGTGTTGTAAAGTGACCCTGATATAAACCCTTGCTGGCTCTCTTAGAAATGGTAAGAATGCCTGCATTTCTGCAACTTATCAAAATATAGGAAAATGTGAATGACCTTATGGTTATGCCTTTTGCAGCTCATTGCCAAAGCTATATTTTACTATAAATGTAAGAGCTTGAAAACACTGTCAAAAGCAGATCCTGAAAATGCTACAGATTTCCTTCCATAAGTAATGCAAAGTGGGGAATGATTCATTTCTGTCTGTGAAGTTGAGAAAAATAAATATTTGATGATATGACAGTCATCTTTGAAAAATAGACTGCTTTGAGGAATTCATTAGATTCCTTTATCACTTTTACTTAGAGAATATTGAAATTGCTTCTGAAATAATCAACATGTTCTACCAAAGGTAGGGAAAGCATGTTATGTCAGTATGAAACCAACGTGCAGTTAAGGTGTAGGACCATGTACAGAATTTAATAATTTTTTATTGGCTTTTAAGAAGTTGCCTCATTGTCATGTTACTTCTGAAGGATGAGAAAAAGACAATGAAACAAACTATTACGATGAGTTTGCCTATTACAGCTCTCTTTTACCGAGCAAGATGGAACTGATAGGGTATACACAAAAATCACATTCGTTCTTCCCTGTCACCCCCTGTTCAAACCTACCCCTAAGCAAACCAACTTGCTTTGCCAAAAAATCCTTTCCTTGCCCCTGGGTGAAATCAGGTGTATTATGGAGTGTTTATGACCCTTCTTAGATAAAATCTAGCTGCTTTTAGACTCAAAAATGGCCTTATTTGAGTTAAGATGTCTCTGATAGGGAATTAATCATATAATTAATCACATAATTTCAGTCTTGGGTTTGGCTTCATGAAAGGGAGCTGATGATAGTTTATTGTCTTTCTCTTCATTTCTTCCTTCCTTACATTCCTCTGCAAGGACAGGGATTTAGGAGAAAGAGGTACAAGGTTAGGTGGTAATTATAATTATAGTCCATCCTTGGTTTACTCTCAGCTTGGAACATGTACAAGCCCATGGGATATTCTGGGTTTTCTAAACACATATTCTGCTCTTGTACCCTGATTGTAGCTTCCTTGGGGCAGGCAATACATCGGGTTCTGTCTTTCAAGGCTTTCAAATTGGCCACAGATGCCTGATCCTTGGATTACAAAAGTGAACTCCACACGGAATTGCTTTGTTGGGATCTCTTTACCCCTTTGGGCGATCTTACTGTGTAATGTCCCCTTTAAAAAGTTTTAGGCCGGTCCCTTTCTGGGCCCAAGCAAAAACTCATATATCCTTTCCCACAGGTGGAAGGACAGTGGCCTGCCAGTACAGTTCTGATTCTCTTTGCCATGGGAAGACAAGACTTCAAGGTAAGCATATTGTCTCCATGTGCTAGGAAACAACCCTTGCTTCTCTGCATATTGGGAGTGGTAAAGAAATTACCATACTGACAAGTGTCCCATAGGAAATTTTTTCTCAGCCTCTTTAACTTTTCAAACTTTGTGTTACCTTAAGATAGGGACATAGTTTCATGTGGGAGAAGAAAGACAATTCCACACGACTTCGGCCATCTTCCCCACCACCAACGGAATATATTTAATCTCTTAGTATGTCCCATATAGATGGTCTAGCGCATCTTTGAAGAATAGAGGTTGGCAAACTTTGGCCTGCTGGCTTGCTACCTACTGGTACTCTGAGAATGATTTTTATGATTTTAAATAGTTAAAAAACATTCAAAAGAAGAAGAATGTTTTGTGACATGTGAAAGTCATGAGAAATCCAAGTTTCATTGTCTTCAGAGTTTTATTGGAACATCATGCCCATTCATTGGCATGTTACCTATGATGCTTTCTCCATACGACGGCACAGTTGAGTGATTAAAAGTTTGTAAGCTGAAAAGCTGGAAATATTCACTCTTGAGTCTTTTTCAGGAAAACTTTGTTTACCCCTGCCATAGAATGTAGGCTACTTGGCATTTATTTTACTGTTCTTGGCTATTGAGTTTTGAATGAAACTGAGAGAGTAAAAGTTCCATTTTAATATCCTTTTATTCTTCATATGAAAACTCTCAAAATATTCGCACTCTTAATTTATGATTCTTTAAATATTTTTTTAATGCTTATTTTTGAGAGAGAGAGACAGAGAGTAGGCAGGGGAGGGGCAGAGAGAGAGGGAGACACAGAATCCGAAGCAGGCTCCAGACTCTGAGCTGTTAGCCCCGAGCCCAACGTGGGGCTCGAACTTACAAACCATGAGATCATGACCTGAACTGAAGTCAGATGCTTAACTGACTCAGCCACCCAGGCACCCCTCTTAATTTATAATTTTTGGATCTTTCCATTATCCATCTACATAGAGGTTTCAAGAACATAGGCAGTACGCTATGCTTTCTCATCAGGAATATTTGGGGCTGGAAATGGTGTACACCAGACCTCTCCAGAATAATTTATAACATAGAACATTTAACTTTTGGGACAACCCAAAGCTTAGGATCAAAGCCCAAGTTACTACGAGCCGCACATTGTTGGTGGTCTGTTGGCAGTGCCTGGTGGGGTGAGGGATCCGCCTGCCTGGTTTCAGTTGAGGATGGTTTCTTCTTAAAGTCATGAAAGGGTAGAAAATTATGACTCTGATGTCTCAGCAACTTAGATTTGAGTATGGGAACTACATAAAGAAACAAAACAGAAATCACAAAATGATAACAGATGAGCAGAAATGTTAATTTGGAGAGTCACAAGTAAGATGGGTAGGAATTACCAGCAGCCCTAATGCTGCATGGCATTCCACAAAATAATTTACGTGATTGTTTCCAGAATTTGAAGTTTGGCAGAACTGGCTATTAACTATATGAAAACTCTTTATAATTTAGGTAAAAGATACACGTATAAATCTGCTTTGGGTGGCCTCCACGGACTCCTTGGTGGTTTCAGAGTATATTGTACTTTTCACATTCTTTGTGTATTTGCTCAGAAGATTTCCTTAGACCAGAGGCACATAGGTCACCCTCTTAAAAAATCCTACCTGGTCTTTAAGAGTTCACTCAATTTTATCTCTGCTGTGGCATTAATTGTACTCTCTTTCTCTCTTATAATTTTATTATTCCTCCTAATTGTTTCAAAACCACATTTTATTGTGCTATATAGTTTGCATTTGTATCTCTCTCTCTCTCTCTTTTTTTTTTTTTTTGAAAGCGGGAAGCGTATCTTGAATGTTTTGTCTTACCACAACCCTGGTCCTTAGTAGGTTTCACAAAAACTAGCTATTGAAAAAAGGCAGACTTTTAAGTTTAATAAGCTATTTAAGTTCAATAAAATTGAAGCATAAGTCAAAAAAGTGACTATTGATCTGTTTCTATGCAAAGCTACAGTTTTCATTGTCCATTTTTTTCCCCAGAAAAATGAATGTTGCAGTGCCCAATTAGCTCTTAAAGAGTTACTGCACAATGAAAGCCTTACCATCCTGTGGATGCTATCTATGTATCTATCTATATATCTATGTATCTATCTGTGTACCTATTTTTAATTTTGGAAGATAAATCTGAAGAAGAATCTTAAAGAGTTTCCTCTTTAAGGGAATAAAAAAGGGTATCCGGTATGCATCTATATGAGTTCAACTGAGTCAGAAAGTCCAGAGGTCAATCATACAAATCAGCATGCAAAGTGCTTTCAGATGACATGGTGTTTCTACGATACCTACTTTCAGTGGAATATGAGTTGTTGATGGGCTTGGTTTGGCCATGCAAGCTTTGCTAGAGTACTCTTTTGCAAGACATTGTAGAATTTCCTTTAGGGAGTTTTCACAAGTTTTATATATCTACACTTTTGCTCAGGATAGTTTCAGGCCCAGAGTCCTGCATTAAAAAAAGGAAAATTGGCTATGTAGGTGGTAACTGAATTCCATTTAGCCAGTGCTTACCATCTGACTTGATTTGATTTTTCATCTTTATTCCAAAAATTGCTTCTATTAAAATGGTATCAAATTGTTATATAAGGATACTGGTTCTAAAAAAACTCTCTTCGTTTTTCTTTTTAAAGAAATCATCATAACATTTTCTGAGTAGGCATTTAAGCAGTATATTGTTGACTAGTTGAATGCTAGTTGAGTAAGTAAATGACAACAAAGTAGAGAAATAACAGCATCATGGAAGTTTATGATGTTTGCTCAAATCTATTTATTGGTATCTATTCACATCAAATTACCCACGTTTCTTTATTGTAGTCGTTTTACAAAAAGAAAAAAAAAGGAAAAAGGTAGGAAGCCTTATTATTTTTTTTTTCATTGACTTCACATTGAATATGGTCATTAGGCAGACTTATTTTGGAGTTTCTCCATCTCATATTCCAAGAATAGCCAAATGACTTAATACAAACGTTCCCGAGGTATTATTAGTCACTGGTTTTGAAATTTTACTTTCAACACTGTTCTCTAGACAAGTCATTTCATTTCCATACCCTAATTTTTCCATTTTCTAAATGCTAGGACTATGACTGTTTTATGGGAATAAGTGAAAGTTCATCAAATTTTATTCAAAATAAATTTGAATTTTTTAAATGGAAGTATGAACACTGTATTACATAGGGTATCATTTTATGTAATGACAACATAACTTATTATACTTGCCTATTCCAGTGTGTAAGTCATGTTGTTATTTGTCTTATCCCCTGGAAAGATGTGCTGGGAGGAAAGTAGACACTTTACTGGGCATCTAGGCTTATTCATGCATTTGAGGACAGCCGGATGACCTAACACCCATCCATTCTGCTACGTGTTAATTTGTGTGTGGAAATCACTTTTCTGAAACACTGGATTTTGGAGAGGGATGCATTGCCCGCTTTCTCTGAAGGGATGCACTGGGGAATGGAAGCATCTATTTGAGTCAACTTTCTCTATCAAGATGCAAAGATTTAAGGCAGAAGGTGAAATGTAGTTAGATAATGATGTAAACGTTCTGTGGATTACTTGAGGTGTGTGTGTGTGTGTGTTCTCACATTCCATTTTTGTCCTTTGACCTCTCCTCATTTCTTGTTACACATGAGCAATTGTTTGTTTTAGGGAAGCTTATCACTATATAACCAAGGAACAAAGGTATCAAATTTTGGCTTGAACTTCTAAAGCTGTGGTTGAGGTGTGAAATGGCAAGATTGGAAGACTATACATTCAAGCAGAACCACCTTCCCTCTCAGGAGAGTTTGAAGATCCTCTGAATTTAGGAGGGGGAGGGGAGACGGGAAGGAACAGAAGAGTAAGACAGTGAAAAAAAAACCTCTTGGAGGGAGATGCTGGAGAACAGAGATCCTTGCTCACACTTGATGAGGGGATCTCTTCCTCCAGCCTCTACACTCCATAAGCACCCTGAAAACTGAGATGCTGTCCTGTAGAGACACAGAGGAAGGGAAATGAAAGGTGAACAAATGGAGTTTACTCGGCAGGGTTCAAGTTCAGCGTAAATTAGAAATACTCTCTTACACTTCTAGATGGACTGGGACCTCCAGCTAGAGAGTAAATGCACTTTTAAAAGAAGGTAAGAAGTGAAATTTCTCACACCCCTGTTTGGGTTTCACACCCTGTGAAGATTGAACTGTCAGAGTCCGTTTAAGGACACATAGCAAAGTGAGTCCTCATTGTTTGCTTGCTCGACTTGGCTTTCCTTTGATTAACACCATGCATCCGGCCTTCTCCTGGCTCAGAAAGCTGTCTAATTGAACTGTCTCACCATTGGCCGTCACCATAGCACGTGTGCTATGCACAAGACAGGGTCTTCCATATGCTTTCATTTCTTGATAAACAAAATGTATTTACCTTTCTTGTATGCAATTTGTTAGGGCACTATGAGGTCATCTCATAAACCAGGCAGGTTCAACTTGTGTCTTTCTGTTTTGACATACATGAAGAATAATGTATTTTCATATCTGTAATGCTAGCTTACTAGGTTATGATTTTGTTTTTACTTTATTTTCTTAATTTTTTAATTATTTTTTTAATGTTTATTTACTTTTGACACAGAGAGAGAAAGAGAGAGACAGAACATGAATGGGGGAGGGGCAGAGAGAGAGGGAGACACAGAATCTGAAGCAGGCTCCAGGCTCTGAGCCGTCAGCACAGGCCTGACATGGGGCTCGAATGCACAGACCACGAGGTCGTGACCTGAGCTGAAGTCAGATGTTCCAACCAACTGAGCTACCCAGGTGCCCCGATTTTTTTTTAATTTTAAAGAGAGAAAGAAAGAGAGCATAAGCAGGGGTGAAGGGGAGAGGGAGAGAGAGCATCTTAAGCAGGCTCCATGCTCAGCCCAGAGCCCAGCATGAGGAGCTGAAATCAAGACTCAGGTACTCAACCAACTGAGCCACCCAGGCACCCCTGATTCTTTATTCTCAAGTTCAAGGGTGGGTATATCAAAATTTATGGTGTCGATATAGAATGCAATCCAGAGGGAAAATATTTCCACCCTTGGTTTTGATCTAACACAACACCGCCCATGACCCCGAATTTTATCAGGTCATTTCTCATTATGGGCTATGTGGCAAACAATTATATACCATGGAACAATTATTTGAGCATTTAATTTTAATGGGGGGTCTTTTAAAATGCTGTGTAATTTGTGGGGGAAAAAGTTGATGTGATTATATATTTACAAAAGACTTTGTTCAGATAAAGTTAATGGACTAATGATCACCTGAGAGAAGAAATGTGTACCATCTAAGACTGAGAGTATCCCTTACAGTGTAACTTTTAAAAAATTTTCATTCTTATATTTAATGCTTTAGTTACATACCTTCAGGCAGTATATCATTATATATTCAAATTTATATAAATACTATATAAGTGTGTATATATATTATATATAATTATACATATAAATATGTACAAAAATCCCCTATATATACACTATTATATACTATGTGTACAGTGTCTATAAATATACACACGCTATACACACACGTATATATGTATATACACTCACAGATCTCTCTCTCTCTCTCTCTCTCACTCTCAAGAGTCATTGTTTACTATTATTCCCTGACTTCTTCATTGTCAACCATGGTGAGGTCTCTGTTTTTGATTCATTTGTTATCTGGTTAGAAACCTTTCTTGTTTTCCTTACATTTTTTCTTTCATTTTTTTAAACATTTATTTATTTTTGAGAGAGAGAGAGAGAGAGAGAGAGAGAGAGAGAGAGAGAGTGTGTGTTTACAGGGAAGAGGCAGAGAGAGAGGGAGACAAAGAATCCAAAGCATGCTCCAGGTTCTGAGCTGTCAGCACAGAGCCTGATGTGGGGCTTGAACTCATGACCTGCGAGATCATGACCTGAGATGAAGTCGGATGCATAACCAACTGAGCCCCCCAGGTGCTCCTGTTTTCCTTAGATATTTAAATATCCATCATAATTTCCTTTTTCCTAGATGGGTGAATGATACATTGGCCAAATGTGAAATTCTAAAGTTGTAGCTCCCTTTTTATGACTTGTAGACATATTCATGCTCTCTTCTAGCTTCGTGGATTGAGGAAGAATTTTCTATTATCAGTCTCTCAGCACCATTTTGGGATGTTGGAAGTGAACGATAGGGGCGCATTAAGATCTAGTAATAAAAGGCCAATTTCACATAACCCCTGGGCATGCACAGATTTCATAATAGGCCATTTTCCCCAGTGCTCAGGCTTTCAGGTTCTGTGCCAGGGGCTCCAAGTCCAGTCTCAGGTAGCCTTTCTCAGATCTAAGTCATCTCTTATATTCCAGCAACCAATAGACTTAGGCAAGGAAGATAGATTGGAATTATTAATGGAGAAAAATGGAACTGCATATGATTGCCATTTTTCCCAGAATCCTCTGCTCTATTTCTTTATCGTCTCCCTCTTAAAATTTTAAAGATACCGAACTGTTTCCCTTAGTCCCTGGGAACTCCTATACAGACTTAGTCCTGAATTAATCACTTCTGCGTTCCATCAGTTAATCATTAGGTAGAATCTAGTCTATTCTGTTGGAATCTACAACTACTTCTAACTTGTCTATGGACACATAGCTATAGCTATACCTAGTTGTACCTAAGCAGATTGTACATCTCAAGTGAACACTTCTTAAAATAGGAAAATAATCATGCACTGAGGGTAAGAACAAGTAAAAGCGTAGCTCTAAAGGGCCCTTGGAAGTAGTTTTCCTTTGAGTGGGCGTGACGTTAATAGAGCCGATAATAAACTCTCTTCAGGGGCCAGAGAAGGACTGTTTTCTACTTATCAGGTATGTTGAACCAGGGTAATCCCCAGGCGTCCTAAAGAGTACGCCAAACTCTGCTGTTATGTTTCAGCCCTAGAAAATAGGGTAGAGCCATCCATACAGATGTGCAGTATTGTTTACACTGGGGCAAGCAGCCATTACCTTACTGATTTTCATTCTCAGTCTTATCGGATTAAGATAGGGAAATATGTGTGGAAGTTTTTTCTCCACGGGAATTGATTTTAGAAGGACAAAGTCAGGAATGCGATTTTGTCCACATGCTCCTTCAACAATTTTAGGCAAATGCTGACTCTCTGAACAATGGGGAGTATGTGAGGAAGGAAACGCCTCACCCCCATGGGACGCTCAGGTGCTAAATTCTATTGCTTCTCACTTTAGCGCTGGGGAGCACTGCTTTGTTTAGTGTATTGATTCCAGATGTTGGGAAAATACCCAATTCATTTAGGAGAGCTCAGATTTCCTGCACAATGGCTCATGGCTACACTCTGTATGTGATACACACGCCCCGGCACCATAACTAATGGTTACAACATGTATATCTGAAACAGTACTTCCATTTTATTCCCAAATAGGCACCACTCAAGCTACTGGGGACTGGTATGTATAAAACCTCAGCGATTTAAAATTAGAGGTAGTACGCCGAAATATTTGAACTATGCCCCCAGACATACACATCGACTGTTTTCACTGATGTGTGATTCTATTTATTCTCACCCTCATTTAATCCTTCTGAAAATCCTATAAGTATTGTCGTTACCTGTCACTTGCCTAAGATTATGCAACAGGTGCCAGAGCTGGGATTTGAGTCCAGTAACCTGATTCCAGAATCAGGGCTCTTCACTCCCTCAGGAGCTTTGAAGCTTTCCTATAATCACCCTGCATCTCAGTTTTCTCAACCCTGAAATAGGGTTAGTTAAATTAAGGTTAACAAAGCATTGAGCAGCTGGTACATATTAAGTATTCAAGAAATAGCTGTTGTTGTTATTACAGTAATTATTAAGTATATGTTCTGTGCCAAGTATGAGGCTAAGTGTTTTATTTCATATATAATAGAAGATATTAATTATGGGCTTACAGGGGTGACGTGTGCTAGCCAGAAGTATAAGGTACCTTGGAAAAATAGGATGAGGGCTTAATGAATGTAATCTTTAGGTCTGGGAAAGATTCCCTCTGGAGGTTACACTTAGGCTGTATTTGGAAAAGTGAGCAGGAATTCACAGACCAAAGAGGACCAGGGAGAAGAGTAGCATATAAACGTATTGTAGATTCATTCTGGGCTGGAGGAGGCTGGGCTCCCTGAACCAAGTTAAAGATTCTGGTTTTTTTTCCATGCGCACTTAGAGGTTGTTACAGGGTTTCAGCAGGAGAGTGACCTGATGAGATTTGGATTTTTAACATCACTCTGAGTGCCGTATGAAGAATGGCTAGAGCTAGGTTATGAGTGGGTACATAGAGATCAATTAGGAGGTCTTTCAGCAGCTGGTAGGAGAGATAATAGTGTTGTAAATAAGGGTGGTGACCTTCGAGAAGGGGATTCTTAGTGGATTCAAGAACCATCTAACACTAGGGAAGAGAATGGATTGGCAAATTGTGTCTAGTCTTATTTTTTTTTTCCTTCTTCCTGCTTGCCAGTAAAATAGAACTCTAGTGTAGTTACTAATCCTGGGTGGTATGTATTTCTGGGTTATACTTGCCTCTTTGTGTTCCAACCCAATTTCCCTGTTGTCTCCTTCTACGTTCTCATTTCTGTTTTTTAAATAATTTTTTAAAGTTTTTATTGATTGAGAGAGAGAGAGAGAGAGAGAGAGAGAGGAAGATGGGTAGAGATAGAGAGAGAGAGAGAGAGAGAGAGAGAGAGAGAGAGAGAGAGAATTCCAAGCAGGCTCTGCACTGTCACCACAGAACTCGACATGGGGCTCACATTCACAAACTGTGAAATCATGACCCAAGCCAAAATCAAGAGTCCAACGCTCACCTGACTGAGCCACCCAGACACCCCCATTCTCATTTCTAAACTCAGCTTTAAACCTCCCTATGTTGCCACTGCCCTACCGTGTCCTTACCCCCACCTTGCTAGTATTCAAGGAGATTCTGGTACCATTTTGAGTAAATATTTGATCTGATAAAAATAATTGAAATTTTTGAACGAATACACTCTCTGCATCCAAACATGAAAAAGTGGCCTTTTCAACAAAAGGCAATTGTCCTTAGTCTTTTTTGCATACAGATAACTCAATAAACGGTCCTATTCACTGACTGAATAAGCATACAACATTATTCTACTCATTTGTACCAATGATCACTTTTATAGGTCGAGGTCATATTTACAAGAGCCTCTTCTACTAGACTGATACCTTTACTCTTCTTCATTTATTATCAAAGGGTTAGAATGATTTTAGAGCAAGAGTACATGATTAGGACACACTTCAGGAAGATCACCTTGCATTGGTGGGAAGGATGATTTGAAGTGGGAAATAGATTTGAAATAGATTTCTCACTAGCAGAGAAATAGTGTGGTAAATGGAAAATCATAAATACAAGGTTATGCAAATTTGTATTTGAATCTTGGTGCAGTCATTTATTTGACACGTATTTGAGTTTCTATTAGCTATAATAAGGAGATGAGGTAGATTTGCAGAGGTTGTCAAGGACCTAATTATTTCCAACCTTCTAGCCATGGTATGAAATTTAGCCTTTATTTGAAGTACAGTTGGATGATATTAGATAATGGAAAAACATGATTTAAGCTTTGTAAAAATCACTGCAGCACCTAAAGATGATGGGTTGGTGGAAACCATGACTGCAAAAGGCAAACAACCTGAAGAAATATGATCTTTGTTTAGATTCTAGAAAGGACTGTGCTAATAACCCCAAAATACAATCACATAAAGTAAAGAAAGCAGAGCTCTTGGAACATAAAATGCGACACTGGAATAGAATACCAGCTAAAAGGATTAGATCATTTAGTGCAGAAAAGCTCCTGGAGGATGGCACAAAAAGTCAATGACAAGGAAATCAGAGGGCTGTTCCAGCAGGTCCATTCTCAAATTAATGGCATTCTAGAAAGAGAAAATACAGGACTAGAAATTGTGAAGGAAAGAAACATCTCACAAGTAAATGATCTGAATTGCCAGACTTAAAGGATTCACCACGTAATCAGCACAACAGATGAAAAGGATATATATCAAGGCACATTACTGTAAAATAGCAAACTTTTCAGCCAAATCTCGCAGAATTCACAGGAGTTTCCTGCAAATTATGGGGATTGCAGTGGCTTCCCACTTTTTAGCAATGATATGTACACCGGAAGACAATGGAACAATTCTTGAAAACTTCTGAGTGAAATGCTTCCTGGCCTAGAATCTCAAAGATGTTACTATAAATTACCAATGAAGAATAAGGGTAGATAAATACATTCACATTTATGCAAGTTGTAAAAAATTAATTTCGCGTGTTCTTTTTCAGCACGTTATTAGATAAGGGACTCTATGAAAATGAGTAAATGAAGAAATAGGAAGCATGGGGTCCATGACACAAAGCACAGATACTGAAAACTAGCAAAGAGACACTCTTCAAGATACTGATGAAGGAGGATTCCAGAATCATATCTGTGTATTAGGTTTAAAGCCCAACTGGTCAGATAGAATAGGTGAGAAGAAACAAACAGTAGAAATTCTTTAAGAAAAAAAAGTGCAGTAGACAAAAGATGTAACGTGTGTTTGAATGTACTGAAGAAAAATCTCATATCGGCAGGAGAGTGAGGGTTAAATTTATTATAAGTGTCTAGAATAACTAAACATGCATGGGCTTGGCTACAAGTAGCATTTATGCAGTCAATAGTATAAATACTGCATCTATCTATCTATCTATCTATCTATCTATCTATCTATCTATCTATCTCCAAAACAAGATGAAAAATAGGAGAGAAGGATGAAGGTATAGGAAGTAAATATGTTTGTGGAAGGGAACGGTAAGAACCAAATCCTCATGGTCTCTAGGTGGAAGTAAATAGATAATACCTCAGAATGAAAAATCAAGAAGCAGTACGAGTCTTGTGATTGCCTTTGCTGATAACTAAACTCAGTATTCTACTTTTTGCAAAGTGTTTATTAGGGATCCAAGGTATGAGAAAGTTTGCTGTCCATATTTCGGACTACCATGACCACCCATTTTGGACTACCATGACCATGAGTAACGTAGTGGTAAGTGGCCACCTTATTATTCAGTCAGCAGTTACATAATTGTCAAACAGCAGTTTAGAGATGATAATAATAATTCAGTGGTCTCTCTCCTTCTCTGTTCACAATGCTACTAATATGGTAACTGCCTTCATAAAATCAAGCTTATTACGGTGTTTATCAAAACGTGGTGGGGCGCCTGGGTGGCGCAGTCGGTTAAGCGTCCGACTTCAGCCAGGTCACGATCTCGCGGTCCGTGAGTTCAAGCCCCACGTCAGGCTGATGGCTCAGAGCCTGGAGCCTGTTTCCGATTCTGTGTCTCCCTCTCTCCCTGCCCCTCCCCCGTTCATGCTCTGTCTCTTTCTGTCCCAAAAATAAATAAACGTTGAAAAAAAAAATTAAAAAAACAAAAAAAAAACAAAAAAAAAACGTGGTTTGCATTAACCTGTACAGTGTTTTTTTTTACAAGAGAGCAAAATGTGTTCCCTTTGGGAAAAGGGAAGTAGCCTGTCATAAACATATTTATACAAAAACACACATACACAAAGGTTAGTACCAGACGAATTGAGAGTGATCTTCTCTGAGGAGTTTGATAGGACTCTGAATTGGGGGAATTCCTTCCTAATGAAATTGGTGGAATTCATTTATTTCTTTGAACCATTTACTTGTATAACTGATAAGAGTTACAAGGACATTTTTCCACCTTTGATTCTGCCTGATGTGTTCAAAGTGGATTCTGGTAGAAAGAGACAATGAATGCGAGAGTGGAGGGTTTTACAGTCATCAAGAGGAGAAGGATGTTAAGAACACCTAACAATTCTAATAGCACTAGGGCATTGCAGTCATAGATGTGGGGAAGTTTCCGATTTTCTCTGGTTATCAGACTGCCAGGATGGATGATGGCAGTAAGGACTAGAGTGGTATGAAGAGAGGGGTGGAAGGGAACCTGTTCAGAAGCAATCTTGGAAGCAGAGCCAAAAGAACTTGCAGATGAGGGAAGGGGGAGAAAAAGAAAAACAAGGAGTGACTGCCCAAAAGTTGGGTTTCTTGACCAAGTGGGTGGATCATGGTCCTGTGTAGAGATGAGAACACTGGGAAAGGAAGTGGCTGTAGGAGAAAATCAAGGATTTTGTTTTGGATGCCACATTCAGTTGGAATTGACAGTTAGGACATCCAAGCAGAGAGGTGAGGGTAAGCCCTTGATAGCCACCTGCTGACCTGCCTTTCTTCCCTGTGAGGTCCCAGACTCCTGAGTGCTGTGTCTCACTCATTATCATCCCTTTTTGACAGCCCTCCCATCCAGGGAGGTAACAGCATTAGATCTAAAGTTCCTAGTTCTCTGTAACTCACTAGTAATAATAGATTCTTGTTGTGTCAGTCTTTTCCCTGTCCTAGAAAACACTTAATAATTCTTGTCGCCTAAGTTCCCTGAAGGCATATTGTGCGCATCAATAAGATATCTGTAAAGCATATTGAGCTTTTGGGGGAAGAGAGCTGTTTTATAAATTATGAAGTATTAGAGTGTTGACAGGCTTGAGGTGCTGGGTAGAAATATTCACTGCCTGTCCAATCAAAAGAAAAATGTAAAACATTAGATCAAAAGGTGGGCCTGCCTTAATGTTGTGAGGCTGTTGTCTTGTCCTGTTCTCCCCCTTCCCCTTGTGTTTTTCCAGGGGGAGCGCTCTTAGATAAAACACTAATCCTAAAGTGTCTAGTGGGAGGTGGGAGGGAGGGATTTAATTTATGAAGTGACTTGAATGAAGATAGTATAGTTACCAAAGGTGTGAAGCTAAAAAAAAAAAAAAAAAAAAAAAAAAAAAAAAAAAAAAAAAAAAAAAAGAAGAAGAAGAAAAACAGAAAAGTCAAGGAATACATAAAAATTTGATGAAGGCTGCCATTTGCTGCCTTTTTTCTTCTGTTCCGTTTTGAGACTTTCTGCTTGTGCTCTCTTTCTGTTCTCTGTGTCTTTCATGAGCTTCCCCCACTCCAGCAACACACAAGCAAATTAGGAAGTTTGTCATCAGGTCAGCATGTTTAAATTTTCCCGAGATTTCATATTCTGTGAAGATTCCCCTTGATGCAAAACCTCAAGGATGCTGGACGGCTTTCACGTACCTGGTGTCCAAATCTAATACTGAACGAGCAATGGGCTTGTGCTACGCTGTTCTTAACGACCTCGTTAATATAGAAGTTTCTTTTCATTCATTTGCCAGTGAAAAACGAAAAATGGGAGTGTGATTTTCACATTTATACATGTCAAAAAAAATAGAAGGCATTTTCAACCTAGTATGTAACAGAACCCCTGCTCTCTGCTTAGTAGTTTTGCCAAGTTACCTAATCTAAGTGTCATTTTCTCACTTACGCAATGCCAATAAAAGGGGACCTATATATATATAAAATTATTAATATCTATATAAATATATAAAATTATTATACAATAATAATAGCCTGGAACCTGCTTCAGAATCTGCATCTCCCTCTCTCTCTGCCCCTCCGTGGCTGTACTCTGTCTCTCTCAAAAATAAATAAATATCAAAAAAAATTTTTTTAAACAAAGCTACCATATAAGTTTTAAAAGGGACAATAATATTCCTTGGCATTTACCACTAACATCTCTGATTGCCCAGGCAGTAAATGTAACTTCTAAATATTTTAATTAAATATGAACCCCTTACAATGTTAATTTTACATTTTTGCAATTATATATAATTGCAACTGCAATTATATGTAATTATATATTATATATTTTACTTTATATAATACATATATCATATAATATTATAAGGGTTATATGAGATAATTACTATCATGTGCTAAAAATAGTGATTGCTGCTGTTTATACTGGTTTTTAATTATTAGTTGTATTAAGGTTGTTTTCTGCTTATATATTTACTTGGTGTTTATCTCTGAATTAAGAATAAATCAGGCTATGCACTGTGTGTGTGTGTGTGTGTGTGTGTGTGTGTGTGTGTCTGTGTGTATGTGTGTGTGAGTGTATGAAATTTATGTGAGGAAGAATATGAGCTGTTTGGGATGCAGTTGGTCAAGAGCGGGGCAAATCCGTTAGCTAAGGGTGAACACTTCTTAACTTTGCCCTCAATTGCAGATAAGTATAAAATAAAAAAATTATATGTTATAAATACCTTCATAGAGTCACATAAATACAGCTGAAAATTTCCTTCAAAATGGTGTGATCAAACCTTTCCATATATTCGGAAACCCTAAGATGTTAAATAACTTTCTAGGACCCTGGTCAAGGGTACTTACACTGCATTGGCTGTTTGTAAACACATTCTGGTCACACTCAGTCCATGCATGTTATTGTGGAGTTTGGTTTCATTTTAATACATTTTTTCTGGAAAATATGTAAAATCCATCTGTGAAACTAGAACCGTTAATGATCAGAGTAAATGTGGCTTTAAAAACAAACCTACCAAGGGGCACCTGGATGGGTCAGTTGGTTAAGCTTCGACTTCAGCTCAGGTCATGATCTTACAGCTTGTGAGTTTAAGTCCTGCATTGGGCTCTGTGCTTACAGCTCATAGCCTGGAACCTACTTCAGATTCTGCGTCTCCCTTTCTCTCTGCCCCTCCCCTGCTGCACTCTGTCTCTCTCAAAAATAAATAAATAGTAAAAAAATTGTTTTTAAAACAAACCTGCCATATAAATTTTAAAAGGGACAATAATATTCCTTGGCATTTACCACTAACATCTCTAATTGCCCATGCGGTCAATATAACTTCTAAATATTTAAAATTAAATATGAACCCCTTGCAAAGTTAATTTTACATTTTGTAACAAATAAGATATCAAACCAATAAAATGATGTTCAAACAATCATATTCAAACTACTTGAAGGGGAATATTTGGTAGAGTAAGACTAGTAAATAGTAATAGAGGTACAGAATATAAGTAAATAATTGGATGTTAGACTTTTCTTTAAAAAAAAAAGTCAAACAAGTAATATAAGCTTGTACCTGAGGAGGGGTGTAGAGAAAGAAGAACCTATCAAACTCAGAAAAGGTGAAGGAGAAAAAGAATAACGATAAAAACAGGAATTGATGAAAACAGAAAGCAACAAGAAAATCTATGACCCCAAAGACCACTTATTTGAAAAGGTTGATATCCTTCCGAGGAAGACATACAGGTGGCCAATGGATACATGAAAAGATGTTCAACATCACGCATCATCAGGGAAAGCAAATCAAAACCACCAAGGAGATCTCACTTGACACCTGTCAGAATGGCTAAAATCAAAAAGACAGAAATAACAAGTGTTGGCAAAGATGTGGAGAAAAAGAAACATCTGTGCACTGTTGGTGGGCATGAGAGTTGGCACATCCCCATGGAAAACGGTATGGAGATTCCTCAAAAAAGTGAAAATAGAAATACTGTATAATCCGGGAATTCCATTGCTAGGTATTTGTATATGCATGCCAATGTTTCTTGTAGCATTATTTATAATATCCATGATACAGAAGAAAACTAAGTGTCCATTGATAGATGGATGAAGACAATGTGTTGTTATACACACACACACACATACACATACAATGGGATATTATGCAGCCATAAAAAGGATGATGTCTGGCCATTTGCAATAGCATGTATGCACCTAGAGAGTATTATGCTAAGTGAAATAAATCAGACTAAAAAAGATAGATACCATATGGTTTCACTCATATGGGGAATCTAAGAAAAAAGCAAACAAACAAATAAACAAAAAGTAGAAACAGATGTAGAAATACAGAGGACAATCTAATGGTTGCCAGAAGTGTGGGGGTGGGGGGTGGGCAAAATGGATGAAGGGGAGTGGGAGGTACAGGCTTCCAGTTATGTAATTAATGTCACAGGGATAAAAGACACAGCATAAGGAATATAGTCAATGGTATTATGATAACGTTGTATGGTGACACATGGTAGTTATACTTGCAGTGAGCATAGCATCACATATAGAGAAGTTGAATCACTATGTTGTATACCTGAAACTAACTTTAAAAAGTAAGAAAGAAATATATATATATATTATATATTATATATATATACCATGATATATATATATATATATATACACACACACACACACACACACACCATGGTGTGTGTGTATATATATATATTATATATATATTATATATATATATACACACCATATACCATATATACCACCTTATATAACATATAAATATATATATATAAATATATATAAATATATACATATATATATATATACACACATACACACACACACACACACCATGGTATATATATATATACCATAGAAAATAGTGAGGGGTGCCTGGGTGTCTCAGTGAAGCATCTCACTCTTTATTTTGGCTCAGGTCATGATCAATGGTACATGAGATCAAGATCCGTGTTGGGCTCTGCGCTAACCACAGGGATCCTGCTTGGGATTCTCTCTTTCCCTCTCTGTCTGCTTCTTCTCCTCTGAAAGTAAATAAATAAACTTAAAAAAAGTTAGAAAATTGTGATGGATGATCAGTTTATAAATAATGTGACATGGAGTTAAGTACTATGCCATCTTTATTCTTTCAGAAATTTGGTGACATTAAAGAGGCACTTCTCCAGCATCTTGGAGAAAAGATTGTGATATATTCAAAAATAAGATGTTCTCCCAGAAACCAAGGGAAATAAAAACAAATCAATGAAAAAAATAAGGAGATTGAAACTGGTTTGACCTATTTCCTCAGGAGTGGATATACAACAGTAAAACATTAAAAATTAAACTTGTAGACTCCTTGATAAATAATGTTAGGAAAATTGATTTTATAGTTAAGAATAATAAATTTTCATATTTATAGATTACATTTTAGTACCTTTTATGGTTGGTATTTCTGAAACCTGTAGTCTTCCTAGGGTGCTATCTGCACTTGTCCCCCTATGAGTGAGTGCCTCTTTAAATTGTACACCCCAGGAGTTTTACTTGCTTTATTATCTGAACAACATTCACTTTGAGCTGGAACCCCAAATGTCTATGCTTTTCAAATGATAATAAACTGTTTACTATACATTGGAAGAGCTTGAAGTTTGTTTTTTTTTTTTTATCTCCTGGCTGTTCAGAAACTTAAATCTAATAATGAAATGATGTGGTTCTGAATTAGTAGTACCTCTAAGTGCAGGACAGAAAGAAGTACAATCCAGAAGATACTCCTGTAGTCCTGGCTGTTAAATTATTTCTGCAAAAGTTGTTTCCAAATACCATGTACAGTAAGTAGCCCAAGTTAATCAGGCACCTATGGAAACTGGATACATTACTTTTAAGAACCATCAGAAACAACAGGCAACAGAAGCAAATTGCCCAACATGTGGATACATCTTAGAAATGTGATGTTCAGTGAAAACAGCACACCTAGAGAAATATATGAAAAAAAAAATGGAAGAGAAGCAAGCACAATAAAAGTAAAATTTATGCATACCCACAGATATGATTAACACTTAAATCTTAAGGAAATATTAAACACAGAAAGGGGGGCTTTGCTTTGGAGAAGAGGACAGGATATGTGTCCTGGAAGCAGCCATTGATAATGTTCTGGTGGTGAATTCACAGGTGGTTATTTTATTTTTATGTTTCACAATTAACATGTATGCTTCTTAAAATATGTGTATATTGAAAAATATAAAAAGGAGACTGAAAAATAATGACCTTGAAAGACTGTTAATTTGTAACAAATTATTAGTAATACATATCATTAGCAAATAATTGTACTCTAAATTAATAATTGAATTTTGGCTTTAATTTATATTGCATTAATAATTTAATTATGGCTTTAATTAATAATGGCTTTTACAAATTAGCAAGACAAAAAGTGTAACAAATGGGAATTTAATAGTGCACATAAATTCTATAAAAGTTAACACTAATGTTTATGCAGGTTACAATAAGGAGATACTGTTTCAGAACTCACAAGAGTTGCAACAGTTAAAAGGGTGATAAAATAAATACCAAGCCTTGGAGACTTGGTGACTCTTTGGGAAGATAGGAATTACCTCAGTCTCATGGCAAAGTTATAAACTGGTATAGCTATCTCAGAGAGGTTTGCCAAATTCAAAGATGTCAAGATTTTAGGGCAATAAATATGTTAGCAATTCTAGGTCAGAAAGTGTACCTCATAGAAACTTTTGTAAATGATGTTTATTTCTACATCAGCAAATAAATAATTGTGGAATATTTGTGAAATGAATGGGATGTTATACTGAAATAAACTAAATTTACATATTAATGAGGATAGATCTCAAAAATAACGTTAAGTTTAAAAGTAAGATATAGAAATATATAGACAAAATAAAACATTTATACAAAGATGTAAAAAGAACACTGACATGATATATATTTCATGGATCTGTACATATTAAATGTATACAAACCAAGAAAGATTTTGATTTTATCATGTTTTATTCATTATAAAACACATTCTGAAGGAAATAAATTAAAAAATTTAATATTAAGTCTGGGATGTGGTTCATGCCTCTTGTTTAAAGTCTCTTAATTTTTTCTGTAACTTAAAAAATGTTAAACATATATTTATGAAGTCCTTGAGAAAATGGAAAACATTTTCACATACTTGTTGCAAAAGACTTCTTTGTTATATCTATGCTGTGAAAGTAAAAAAAAAAAAATGTGAAACCTACTTTTCATGGAACACTCAATCTTACTGGAAAAAATGTATATAAAGAAGAACAATAGATCTGAAATATTCTTTGTTTTCCATAATTGCAGTTAGAAATGAAATTTTGTTTGATATTAATAAAATATTACTTAATACTTTTATTTTCAAGGTAAAATCCCAAGCAAGTTAAAAATATTTACTATGAAATTTTAATCCTGTTTGAGGTAGATTTCTTTTTGTTTGTTTGTTTGTTTTAGATTTGAGTGTCCTTTTCTAAGACTCAATTTTTTGAAACAAATAGACTTTTTTTTTTTTTTTAACGTTTATTCACTTTTTGAGAGACAGAGACAGTGCGAACAGGGCAGGGGCAGAAAGAGGGAGACACAGAATCTGAAGCAGGCTACTGAGCTGTCAGCACAGACCCTGACACATGGCTGGAACTCAAGGACTGTGAGAGCATGACCTGAGCCGAAGTCGGACCCTTAACCGACTGAGCCACCCAGGCACCCCAAGGCTTCTCGTTTTGAAAAACAGACTGCAAATGTCTCTGGACATTCTAGATGCATAAAATAAATTTCTTAATAAATCGAAGACTTAAACTGATGATATATTTAAAGTAGAATTTTCTCTTTTTTATGAGCAAGACAGCTTACATGAGTAGGGGAGGGTCAGAGGGAAAGAATCTTTTTTTAAATATTTATGTTTGAGAGAGAGACCTATCAATCGATCCTGAGCCGGGATGGGGAAGAGAGACAGGAGAGAGAAAATCCCAAGCAGGCTTGACACTCAGCACAGAGCCTATCCTGGGTGTTGATCTCACAACCCTGGAATCATGAACTGAAAGCAAGAGTCAGCTGCTTAATCTACTGAGCCACACATAGGTGTCCCTAAAATAACATTTTCCAAGACCAATTTTTATTTTAGCCTCTCTAAAATATTTCTTCTTCCTTTTTTTTTTTTTTTTTAAGTCTCCCTAGTACCATCAAGACTCATGAGTAAGATTCACCCATATGATAAATAATCCACATAGTAAAGAATGGGAGTGTGTGTTCACATGATAGTAATTGTGGGGAGTAGTAAGGGGTCTGGAAACCTCCACACCCAATTTGCTGAAACTCCTTATCTTACACTATCTTTATAACAAAGAGAGTACATAACAAACAGCCAAGTAACAGATGACAAATATTAAAGAAATGTTTATAAGCACAAATAGTTTTTTTTAATTTTAAGAAAAACACAACCATCCAGGTTAATAGAAAGTAGTTTGGCTATTGCATCTGTGGTCATCAGATTTAGACAAATCTAATCTGAAAGTTGAGAAATATAGCTGCCCATCTAGGCATAAACTGCCCTATTTATTTATGTATTTATTTATTTTTTAAATATATAAAATTCGTTGTCGAATTGGTTTCCATACAACACCCAGTGCTCATCCCAAAAGATGCCGTCTTCAATACCCACCCCCCCCCCCCCCCCCCCCCCATCAACCCTCAGTTTGTTCTCAGTTTTTAAGAGTCTCTTGTGCTTTGGCTCTTTCCCACTCTAACCTCTCTCTCTCTTTTTTTTTCCCTCCCCCTCCCCCATGGGTTCCTGTTGAGTTTCTCGGGATCCACATAAGAGTGAAAACATATGGTATCTGCCCTCTTAAATGCAAGACACCGCTCATTTCATTTGGAGCAGTGGTCCAGCTGGAAGATGATATTTCCTCACCTCAGTTGCTTTGAAAAGTGACTAATGAGCTATAAATCAAAGCCATTGGGTGTGGTTTTCAGAATAACTCTTTAAAGGGCTCTTTCTTGGATGGGAGAACTTTGTTATTTCCCTTGCTTTGCAGGAAAATGAACATGATGAGTAGAAATTCAGAGCCATCCTAAGACCTTAAGACCTAAAGATGATGGTGGAGTCAAGAAAGATAATAGAAGCTTGATTGCTTAATGGCTTTGTAGAACTGCCCTAGGAGTGCCGGATGGATTTAACGTAAGAAAGTAAGCCATTAATTAAAAACAAATAGGGGTGCCTGGGTGGCTCAGTTGGTTAAGCCTCTGATTTCAGTTCAGGTCATGATCTCAAGGTTTGTGAGTTCGGGCCCCCCATCAGGCTCTGTGCTGACAGCTCAGAGCCTGGAGCCTGCTTCAAATTCTGTCTCCTTCTCTCTCTAAACCTCTCCCACTCATGTTCTGTCTCTCTTTCTCAAAAATAAAAATAAACATTAAAAAAATTAACAAACAAACAAAAAAACCCCAGAGAACAGCTGTAGGCCTCAGGACTCTTAATGAAAGAACAGAAAAAGGAACTGTATGCAGTTCCTAATTAATACATAGTCTGAAAAATTCATGCTCAGTAATCAAGATAGAAACTTCATAGGCCTGTGTCTTCATTTGTGAGAAAGCTGGTGGGGAGAAGATAAGGAATTGGGATTTTATCTGGAAAATAAAGCATTCTAAGAAGAAAAGGTGATCATGATAAAATATAAAAGTAGTCCTGCAGTTGATGTGGTGAGAATTAGCAAAGACATTGAATAAGCCGATAAAGGCAACTGAAGCTATGAAAGGTAAAATTTTTGGAGAATAAAGACACTGGTGCTCAGAGAACCCCAAATTTTGGAGAATTGTAAGTAATACAGGGCAGAAGAGAAAAAAGTTGAAAATAAGTTAGAGGAGAGAAATGTTAAAGATAAGCAAGCATCCAAGTGGTTGTGGGCAAAGTTTAGATAAGACAGGCAAAGTGATTTTTGACTGCTGAAATTTGTAGTTAGAATTTTTGGAGGATACCAACTTTTATTTATGTGTGGTGAAGAAATAATTTACTTTAGAAATATAGTGACACATCATTTTGTAAGCATACTGTGTGCTATATCAGTAAAGAAGGGGTAAAATCATAAGATTATCATACTAATGACAGAATTTAGGCACCAACAATAATTTCCCACAACTAGTTAGTAGAGCTAGGAATAGAATTTAATTCTAATAACCATATGGCATAGAATTTGTATATTTTCTAAAATATATATTTAACATTTTGTTTTGAAAAATATAGTCTTATGTTTAGAGGTAAAATTTTAAATTTACGTAATTGTCCTAATTCTCTAGCAATATAATAATAATTTTCTATTTAATGGAGAATTTACTCTTACTTGAGATATTTTTTAATGTTTACTTATTTATTTTGAGGTCGGGGAAGGGGTGGAACGGGAGAGAGAATCCCAAGAAGGCTTCACATCATCAGCTCAGAGCCAGATATGGAGCTCTAACTCAGACACCATGAGATCATGACCTGAGCCAAAATCAACAGTCAACAACTTAACCAACTGAGCCACTCAGGTGCCCCAGAGACATTTAAATCAAATATTAATTTCATTTCTAAAAGAATTCGGGGTTATAGACTAAATCTTATTGAAGATTAGAGAAGTCCGAGCTATATGAAACTCAGGTTTTCTTAGACCATGAAGGACAGAAATCCCAAAATACCTGCTCAAAAATGTCTTATCTATTTGTCAAAATCAAAACCAAAGCAATGAGGAAAAACCTTCTAAAAGTTATCTAAAGATATCTTATGTAGATTAAATACATCATTAAAGGTAAATCAGTTTTTTTCAGACTCCAACTAATGTAGGAGTGACTTTAGATTAAATATGCCCTCAAACAGAGGAGAAAAGCTAATTTATAGCAAGTCTAAACAAATGTCTCTAGTGTTAACTTTTATTGCAATCTTAGCAAAATTGCAGAATGCACAGAAACAATAACCAGACAAAAGGTATCTATTGAATAGGTACGAAATAGGTATTGAACAGGTAGAAACGGTAACATTTATTCAGAAGATGCTAACTTTGTCAAATTCTGGTATAACAAGATCTTTGGGACCTATTTAACATGTACTTTTGCAGGGCATCTGGGTGGCTCAGTCATTTAAGCCTCTGACTTCAGCTCAGGTCGTGATCTTGCAGTTTGTGAATTCAAGCCCGGCTTCGGACTCCGCTGACAGCTCAGAGCCTGATGCCTGCTTTGGTTTCTGTGCCCTGCCCCTGCTCATGCTCTGTCTCAAAAATAAAAATAAACATTAAAAAAAAAAAGAAAAAAATTTAATATGTAGTTTTGCTATTTTCTGTTGATAACTTGTGTAAATTCTACACTGTTTGAAAACAGATCCCTTTTTGTGTGCTCTAGAACAGTTTCTGTAACATATGTTCTATTTCTTAAAAATTTGAATATACCACTGATAATACATGTAGGGGTAAAATACTTTTTGGAGGTAATTCTTTGAAAAAATTGTATATTCTTCCATGATCACTTGAATATTGAATTTAAGATCAGTTTTAATTTTTTTAATGTTTATTTTTAAGAGAGAGAGACAGAGTATGATCAGGGAAGGAGCAGAGAGAGAGGGAGACACAGAATCCAAAGCAGGCTCCAGGCTCTGAGCTGTTGGCACAGAGCCCGATGCGAGGCTCAAACTCATAAACCGTGGTGAGATCATGACCTGAGCTGAAATTTGACGCTTAACCGACTGAGCCACCCAGGTGCCCCAAGATCAATTTTAATTATTTATTCTTCTGAGACTATATGTTAAAGTTTTTTTCCTTTGCATCTGATGATGAGTTTTCTTTAGATTGGTCTGAGCTATGAAAAAAAAAATAACTCACTAATAAAAATTCAAACAAGTGATGAATCAAAATAATGAATTAAGGAGTGTGGCTTCTTTGTTGTAAGAATTATGGTGAGCATTAAATCCACTTAATTATAGAACTAAAACAAAATAATAGGAGAGATTACAGTTACAAGAATATAAATATCATAAATCTTCAAAAGGAAAAATAATTTCAGAAACAAAGCGATAAAAATAAAGCCAAAGAAAGCAGATGTATAATACATTTGATGGGTTTGAATTTATCTCCCAGGCCATAAAATGTCAGAGTCTCAAAAACCAAAGCAACAAGTACAAAAACAGAAAATTAAATGATGCAAATACAACCCATTAGAATAATGTACCCGCTAGAATAAACACACTAACAAACAAGCAAACAAATAATTTTTCACCCAGATTAAAAAGTAAATTGGACCTTTACTTCAGAAGTTTGTAAGATGTGTGGTAGGCTGGAATAATTGTAGGGAGATTAATGGTGCTGATGCCGTTGGTCTCATCTTTCATTATGTTCATGCTTTCTGTTGCACACATCCTTTGATGTTTAACTTTTTTTTTTTTTCTGGATTGACCATATTTTATTTGCCTCTGTTTTCTCCAGTGTCTTGGGAGCTCAATTGTCCTATCTAAGGACTTCATTACCCTTGTTAGTGTACAATGAAGAATCAGAAACAGAAATCAACAGATGCAAAATGAATAGCTCCATGAGATGACGTTAGAGGAACAGTCTTGTTAACCGCTGCTTAAATGAAGGAACAGCATTTCGCCAGCCGCCACAGCTGTCCCTCTGTGTGCCCTGTGTCGTTCATAATTCTGTCTTCCACTTAAAAGTAGTTATTCATCTGAGTGTTAGGGTAGTGACTTCCTTGCGTTGTTTTCTAGCTCTCTCAAGTGTGCATCTGTACACAGTAGACTTTAGTCTTGCTCATTTTAAAATCTTTTAAATCTCTTTTAATGTGTCATTTCCTTCTCTATTCATTTCTCTTTTTTGAAATCTATCTGTTGAAGAACAAAAGGTACTGGATCTGTACAGGTAGGGCTACTCTGGGTATAGTTGCTGGCATAGTAATGATGTGGTTGAACACATTTCTCTGCGCTCTTTGTGTTCTGAAAAGGAACAGCTGGAGGGGTGCCTGGGTGGTTCAGTCGGTTAACTGTCCAACTTCAGCTCAGGTCACGATCTCGTGGTTTGTGAGTTCGAGTCCCGCGTCAGGCTCTGTGCTAGCAGCTCAGAGCCTGGAGCCTGCTTCAGAGTCTGTGCCTTCCTCTCTCTCTCTGCCCTTAACTCACTCGTGCTCTGTCTCTCTCTCTCAAAAAAACCCCAAACATTTAAAAAAACAAAGAAAAAGAAAAAAGAATTGTTGAAAAGGAACAGCTGGATCCAGACACAGTTTCCAACTCAACTTCTATCCTTTTAATGGAATTTTAACGGATAGAGGTTATAGAGGTTATAACGAATCAGAGGTCATAGTTTTGTTCTTTTAACGGGGGGCACTTCGTGTCTGGTGATCTGCCTTTTTGTGATCTCACAGCCATTCTTCAGTGTTTAGATCCACTAAGTAATTGGGGATGCAAATCTATCATTTTCTTATTTATTAGTAAGGATAGTTTCATAATAATTTTTCCCCTAATCTACTAATTGGTTATCTAGTGGTAAATTCATATAAGCCAGGATAAATACTTATTTCTCTTAATTACCAGTTTTTGAGATACTGAATTTTCTTTCTCCATAAGTGATCATTTAAAAATATCATCGTTATTAATTTATTTCATTTGGACATTGAACCCTTATTTTGATGTTTATTTTTTGAGAGAGAGAGAGAGAGAGAGAGAGAGACAGTGCAGCGTGCAAACAGGAGAGGGACAGAGAGAGGGGGAGACACAGAATCTAAAGCTGGCTCCAGACTCTGAGCTGTTGGCACAACGCCCGACAGGGTCTAAAACTCATGAACCATGAGGTCATGACCTGAGCCGAGGTCAGATGCTTAACTCACTGAGCCATCCTGGTGCCCCTACACCTTACCCTTTTAAAGTTTAAAACCTCTCATCTTTGGTCTTTTGAAACCTTGACAATTGATCTCTTGATTCTTGTTTGATATGTCCTTGTAATCTTTGAGTGTGTCCTTGCAATTTCAGTCATGTTTCAGTCAACTCGGACATTTTCAGAGATGTTTCGGTCAATTTGGACACTTTCTGCTTGAGTTCTGGAATCTACCATCTCTTTCGGAAGTTCTATTTTTTTGTTCTGAAATGCTATTTCAAGAATGCAGTCTGGATGCTAGAGATGCCCACTGATGTCGGATTGTTCATTATACCTAAGCCTCTTCATTGGATAAAATGAGAATAAATCTGTATATATTTATCTCTTGATCTACAAGTATATTTGACATGCTTCAGGAAGTGAATTGTTCATTCAACCAAGTTTTGACTACAGGATTTTTATTTAAATTCTTATGTATTTGTGTCATCTTTTTCCACCCTGCAAACCCTTTTGTCAAGGTCACAACAAAGGATAGAATTATTCCATAACTCCTTAATTTCCTTATTCCACAACACACAGAAAATGGTCTCAAACTCACAGCTGAAGAATAATACTAAACATATTACCACCCATATTACCAAACAATGGATAGGCAGATCTCCTTTTCTGGTGAAAATTTTTCTCCAAATATTTTTGAACAGCTTTATTAAGATACACTTTATCCTTAAATTCACCTGTTTCAAATGTTAAGATTGAATGGTCTTTATTGTATTTGTAGAGTTGTATAATTACCACTGCAATCAATTTTAGAATATTTTTTATCTCACAAAGAAAATCTCCTCACTTTTAGTCCCTATACCTGCCAATCTGCTTTCTACTTCCATAGGTTTGCCTTTGGGGGGCATTCCACATTAATAGTATTATATATTATGCTGTCTTTTAAGAAGTTTTCAGACTTCTTTCAGTTAGTATAATTGAGATTACCCTATGTTTTAGCACTATTTCACTCTCTTTTTTATTGCTGAGTGTTATATTTTATGTATATGTCACATTTGTTTACCCCCTCACTGGGTGATGGACATTTGGGGCGTTTCTACTTATTGAATATTATGAAGAATGCTACTATGAACATTTGTGTCCAAAGCATTGTGTGGTCACATATTGCAATTTCTCTTGGATAGATACGTAGGTTTGGAATTACTAGGTCGTATGCTCACTCTGTGTTTCACATTTTGAAAAACTACCAAGCATTTCCAATGTCACTACACCCTTTTACAGTCCCACCAGCAGTAGACAAAGATTTCAACTTGTCTACGTCTTCACCAACACTTGCTATTCTCTATGCTTTTATTTATAGCCATCCTAATAGATTGCAAAGTGGTTTCAATTCCCTGTGGATATGGATGTTACTGTGTTTTTGATTCACATTTCCCTATTGATGTTGCATATCTTCTCATGTCTTTATTAGCCTTTCCAACATTGTCTTTGGTGAGCTGTCTCTTCAAATCTTTTACCCATTTTTGAATTTTATTTCTTTTTATTATTGAGTTATTAGTGTTCTTTATATGTTCTAAAAAAATAGCCCTGCTTTGTCAATTTTCTTTTTAATTGCTTAATGGTTTTCTTGATGTGTGAACATTTAAAAATGAAGTACAATTTATCTATTTTTTTTTTATTAGTTATGCTTTTGGTCTTCTGAGAAACCACTGCCTAATCCAAGGTCAGGAAGATTTATTGCTATGTTTTCTTCTAAGAGTTTTATAGTTGTAGATATTACATTTAGGTATATGATTCATTTTGAGTTCATGTTTGAGTATGGTGTGAAGTAGGGTTTTAAATTCATGGTTTTGCATGTGCATATCCAATCATTCCAGTGCCATTCCTTGAAAGGTGATTTTTTTTCTCCATTGAATTTTCTTGGCAGATATGTTACAGTTCATTTGACCATAAATGTAAGGGTTTATTTTTGACTCTTAATGCACTTCCATTTATCTATGCTTTCTTTATGCCCATCTCCTGCTGTCTTGATTATTACTGCTTTATAGTAAGTATTGATAGTAGGAAATATAAATTATCAAATTTAGTTGTTTATCAGATTGCTTTAACTATTTCAAGTCCTTTCATTTCTATATGAATTTTATCATCACTCTGTCAGCTTCTTCAAAAAAGGCAGCTATGATTTTGGTCAGGGATTGTGTTAAATTTGTAGATCCGTTCAGGGAATTTTGCTATTATATAATATTAAGTGTACTGTTCCATGAACATGGGATGTCTTTCTATTTATTTAAATCATCTTCAAAATTTGTCAATAATGTTTTCCAAGTACAAATCCTACACTTACTGTATTAAGTTTATTCCTAAGTATTTTATTTTTTTTTGATGCTTTTTGAAGTGGAAATTGGTTTCTTATTTTTATATTTAGATTTTTCATTGATAGTGTGTAGAAATCCTGTTGATTTTGTATATTGACCTTGTGTTCTTGACATTGCTGAGCTTGTTTAATAATTTTAGTGGTTATATAGTGGATCATTAGGATTTTCAATATAAATGTTTTATTATTTTCAAATAAAGATAGTTTTCTACTTTCCCTTCCAATCTGGATCCCTATTATCTCTTTGTGTTGGCCATTTATTATCAAAACAATTTTTAAACCAAAGGAGAAAAAATTAGACTCAATTATTTAGGTCTTCTTTTTCCTTTACTTCCCCTCACTGTTTTCTGAAGGGGATGATATTGGTGTATATTTTTTGTTATTTTTGTGAATACTTGTGTTAAAGCCTCCCAGTGTAAATGAAGGTAATTAACATTTCCTCTGCACTTATCCTGCTCCAGACATTGGTATAGATATCTTTTCTAACCTTGTAAAGTCATTATTTCTACTTTGTTATTGTGAATAAAGAATCATTGGTCAGGAGTTGGAGAATTTGATATTTAGGTGGTAAATTTGAAATTTTGACCCAGTTTACCTCAGGCTACGAGGCATACTCTTTTCAAAACACAATGCCAATTCACGTTACAGTTGCTTAATAGGTATTTATTTATTTTCTGAAATAAAAACAAACCTCTGTCATAAAATTAATGTCAAATTATTTTGTGCGATATAAGTTTTTCAGTGTATCAAATTCATTTTTGATTGAGTGTTCTCTTTTTTATTTTTTCCTTTTAAAGGAAAAAAAATGTACAAATTTCAGTACCCTGACCTTGTGTAAGTTATTTGGTTGTGAGAAGTTACTGTTTTTTTTCCTTCATGCTTGAACAGGTTCATTGCTGCTTTATACTTCACTGAAGCACTACAGCCATATGAACACTTTGATGAGGAAATAAAGTCTGGGGAATTGAATTAACCATTGCCACAGTCACAAAAGTCACAGGGCAAAGAAAAGCAATACTCATCTGGCATCCTTTCATGAATGAAAGAGCCCAGGAAACTGTAGAATAATAAATTCAACAATTTGAACCTAAACTGCTAATAGATAGTTTAGCCTTAGCCTGCAAATGAAAATGTCTCAAGAATTCATAAATCTCTACTGTCATTATCTTGTATTATGCCACATAATTCATATAACTGTTGACCTTAGAATAAAACAAAAGAAGAAACAAATGACGTATAAAAACATAAATAATAACGTTAAATATGTGAGGATTAAATAAATATTCTTGAAACAAGGATCAAAGTATTCTATTCTTTGCCGTTTATATTCTCATCAGAGAATATTAATCACACTCCCTTATATTTGTTTGCAATATGCAAATATTAAACATTTTATCTGTAGATACTATTATTGTAGGCTGTAATATGAGTAGGCTAAAGTTGGTATAATATGGTTTCTGGTGGTTCTTTATAAACTTTAGGTGTTTCTTGCCAGCCTTCGAATTCTTCGCTATAATTGTGAACAGCCGTATTTTTTAAAATAATCTATTTACTTAAGTAATGAGTTTTAATTAGTGTAAGTGTACATACTTATCCTTATATTTATATACATGGCATATATATGTGTATATGCAGACATACATACATGTAATACATATTACTAATGCCATATCATAGGTATCATGTAAAAAGAATAACTCAACCCACTTTTTAAAAAAAAGTGAAAATTTTGCTTTTGGTAGAACTCAGGATCATTTATCACCAGGAGCATTCATTCAGTACTTTGGATAAACATTATTGTACGCCTACCCTTTTGGCCAAATAGCTACACTGACAAGGAACCTGAAATCCCATCATCACAGTCATCAAACATTTTTGTATAAAAAGAATCGTATTAAGTAATAGATTTCTGGCATTATGATGGTGGGACCAAGTGTCAGAGAAAGCCCTTGCAGAAGGCGAATAAGGAAAATGGAGCGTGGCACAGAACAATGTGCGTAGTCCAGGAATGTGCCAGAGTTTACTGTTTGCTTTAGTAATTGCTTTTGTCAGCCAGCATTATCTGAAGGTATAGCAGGGCATTTCTGTTTTTGCTGGTCACCGAAATAGAGGAACACAGGACCCTGGGCTAGCCTTAAAGCTACCTATTTTTAGAAAACTCAGTTCTAGTATCAGTAACTTAACGATAATAAGTATATGGCTCCCATTATTGAGCATAAGGTAACATTCATAGTTTTAAGGGAGTATTTGCTTTGGCGAAACAAAATTGCAATGATACATTTCTTTGCAGGTATGTGTGCACATGCATATAATGGTCTTCTTTTTTAGTCGTTTGATGAATCCCTCTGAAGCTAATCTCTGGTGTCAAGAAAAGAACTGATGGTTTAAAGCATTTTTACTGAAAACCTAAACTCTCTTAGAAAAAAGTGCCCTTAAAACATAATATGTGCTTATTTTACAAAGTGGGTCTTTCTTAAGAGCTGTTTGATCTCAGGTTTGGATCCCATATTTCTCCAGAGAATTAGCCTCAAAAAAATCTGAATCCCTGTGGGACTCTAATATATACTTTTTGGAATATTTATTTAGATGAAAAGCCTGTGTTAACTTTGAAAATTCTAAATGGACAGCAGTGTTGCTTCTGGCCTCAGATTTGAGCTGTCTTTAGTTTTCAAAGTCTGCTAATGTGTGAGAATTTTCCTCTTCTTTTCATAGTGTCTCATTAGGACATGGGTTCCTTGAGTTTAAAATTAAATCAGGCTTGCAAAAAATATTTTTTTCTGACAATATACAAGTTGTAAATAGCACAGTGATCATGATCGCTATTGTGGTGATAAAACATCAGTATACGTTATGTTTGAGGGCTGGGCAGAATACTGTTGCAAGGATTATGTTTTCTTTTTTTATTTAAAGTAATGTAAAAATATGTTCTATTTCAAGCAGCATTTGTAGTGTCATGTGTAATTTTCAATGCCATTAACAACCTTAAAACAGGTAAAGTCATGGTGTGGTGCCCATACGAGATGTCCAATAGAAACAAATCAAATTATGATCGATGTTTGCAATCTTCATACCCCAAATAGCATTTATTATGTGAAGCCCAAAGATACACACTATTGAATTTAAAATAGATGAAAGAGTGCCTTGTTTTCAACAATGCTGGAAGATTCATATATACAGCTCTCGTTTAGGCCACAGGTAGAGATTGATATTTGTCATTATTATAGTTATTTGAATTCAAGTTTGGAGCCAAATAGAAAAGAAAATACTTTTTTTTCCCTTGAAGATTTGCAACCTTAAAAAAAAAAAAAACAGCAAACAAACAAACCCATCTGTTATGATTTGGAAAATACTCAGTGTTCTGTATTGCAGAAAAGACAGAGGAAATAATACAATTTTTCAGACCTTATGCAAAGTATAGCAAAACTTTTCTGACCTACAACTCCACACTGTATAATAAGAGATGCAGTGTGACTTTTGAGGGTAAAATGTGCTTGGGTCCTCAGGCACTGAGAAAGCAGTGGTTATAGGTGAGGTCCATTCGATCAAAATTCTTGTCGTGCATACTGGTTCCAGGACTTATTAAGGTTTAACCTTGAGCAATTTACTCAATTACGTTATGATGAGGGACCATAAGGCTAGCTGAGGGCCAAGCACAAGCTAGCATTATCCCCTGGACCACTGGTGGGATATGTGTGATATTCCTTGGGGACTGCCAGCTGCTCAAGAACAAAGGAATGAAAACACAGGGTTAACTGACAGACATTACAGTCTTGCAGGACATGAGTGTCCATCCATTTACACATTTATTAGCAAATTCCAAGTAAAAGGCAATCTTACCAATAGCCTGATCTCCAGAAACCTACAGACTCTGTTTCCCGGAGCCCCAAAATCACCCCTCCATGGTGATATGGGGAACAAAGGCAAGAAGGAAATGGCAGGTAAAATTAAACTTACTTATAACCTGCAGCTCATTGACAGATACTAGAGGCTGACAGGGTAAAACATTTTTTCAGGAACTCCATACTATCTTAATGTTAACGCTTTGCTAGAGGGAAAAGCAACTTTTGTTTGACAATAGCTAGGTCTCTAGCATCCTGTGAGGCTTCTTTAGCATATAAAATTCTCTTTGGAAACTTCCCTTTTGACTGTACTGGTGTGTAACCAGTCGTCCTTCACAACTCCAGTGCAGCAACTTCTGCCTATGGGTCCTGTCATGTGCCTTAATAAAATCACTTTTTAGCACCAAAGGCATGTCAAGAATTCTTTCTTGGCCCACAGCTCTGGACCCCCCCCATCACCCCCAAAACCCCATCAGTTATCCTTCAGTGTCTTTTAGATTTATTTAAAATAAAATTTCATAATACCTGCAAAGTACTTATAGTAGTGTAAATAATAAATGATGACATTAACATTTTTAGTTGAAAGTTTCAGGTTATTTTTCTACCCAGTATTGTGCTGAATTTTCAATCAGTATTCACAGATCAGCTGATTGTAGCTTAGGCTGGCTGCTTTCATACTTTGCAGCAAAAGTACAGCCATCAGGCGATTTGCTTTGTGATGGTTAGGTTCCTACAGATCGCTAAAGCCAAAGGTGGTTTGAATGATGGCTATGGGTTTCTTCTCATTAAGCCGTCAATTTTTCACCAGAAGGACATCACTGAAGAAGGAGAATAGGTGTGGAGTCTAGTGGGTATGCAGGAGGGGATGTAAAATTACTGAGTATCTCTGACCTGATAATCTGGAAAAGTTGTTCTTAGGGACATTAACTTGGAACATGAATTAAAAACACAATTCTGCATTAGTTGAGCAATTATGTAATTGGCTGTCTTCAGAAAATGATGTAGGGTCATTTTCAGGATTTTGCACTGGTAAAAGACTTTACCTCCTCTGTACACGGCCCCCGAGAAAGAACAAATTAGTGAATGTGAAATACTTACCTAATAGGCTATGCTTCATCGTTATCAACGGATTGTAATTTGTAAAAGCATACTCATTTATGAATAAACTTTCACACCCATGTCCAAAATAAATCACTAGTTCATTCATCATTGCCAATCCCTTTTTGTAATTTCGGAGCAGATATTTTTAAATCACAGGGAAACAAACCCAAAGCAGCATTTGAGGGGCATTTTAATTAAACAGCATCACTGAATCTGCTACGTTCCAGGCAGTGTATCAGGCACTGGGAATACAAAGAGAAGCACCAATAGATTTTCTTTCCTTGGAGGAAGATAGCACACACAATGTTTTATGATGAATACTGAGACCGCCTACCTGCTAGCCCCCTGACCCCTGTTCCAGCCTTGTGGCATTCCGTCACCACGATTACCCTGGACCAGCTGCCGAGTCTATGCATGCTTGATGGGCACTAACTCATTTACTTCTCAGTAGCACTGTGAGAGAGTTACCATTTTGTCCCTATTTTACACGTGAGAAAATGCTGTAGGAGACCCAGAAACTCAGAACCAAATCTGTTATCTATATTTAGCAAGTGAGTAGCTCTATAAACAATTCTGTAAAATGAAAAATGACCTCCTCCCAGAGTTATTTTATTTTCTCACCCTTGCATTATTCTGGTTCAATTTACTTTTATTTTAACTTAACCCTGTTTGTTAAAAAAAAAAAAAGTGCACCTTTAAACGATCTCACATCTTGTGTGTTAGGTAGGAAATGTATACAGTTTTCTCCATCGGCTTTTGTGAAACAGTAGCCTCCTGGGCTTTGCTTTCTACCTTTCAGTGACTTGTTTAGATGTTTGAGATTCATCTTCTAACTAGCCATTGAACACAGATTTTCACAGGGTTGAAGACCGTCTCCATTTCTTGCCCTATAGGCAATTTTGTCCATTTCTTAATTTCTACCAATTCACCACTGATTCACTCTTTATTATCTCTTGTTCCCTTCTTGATTCTGAGTGCAAAGCTAATATGTTTATCCATCTTTTAGAAATCTCATGGTGGAACTTCACCATTTTACCCATTATTTCTCTGCCTGTCCTCCAGTGCGGTAAAACAATATCATGATCGTCTTTCAGTAAATAATGCCACAGTTTTGCCAGTTTCCCAGCCAGGGAAAAGTTATCCTGGTGCTTATCCTTCCTTTAGTGTAGTTTCTGTATCCATCTGTTGGGGTTTTGGAGTGGTGGGGGTCTGGAGCTGATGGCCAAGAAAGAATTCTTGAGATGTCTTTGGTTCAAAAAAAGTGATTTTATTAAAGCACATGGACAGGACCCTTGGGCAGAAGGAGCTGCACTGGGGTTGTGGAGAATGACTGGTGATATACTATGGAGTTGGGGGAGGTAAAGACAAAAGGAGGCCTCCAGAAGGACTTTCATACACTAAGTGGGACTCCTAAGAAGCCAGAGGCCTTGCTGTTATCTAGCGAAGATTGTTTTCCCTTCAGTAAGACATTAGCATTAAGACCAAAGGGAGTTTCTGCAGAAATGTAACACTGTATTTGCCTCAAGTATTTGTCAGTGGGCAGCAGGTCATAAGGAAATTTCACGCTATTTACATTTCCTCCTTGCCTTTGTTCCCCACATCTCTGTGGAGGAGGATAGATGTTAGGGCTCCAGGAAACTGAGTCTATGGGTTTCTGGAGGGTAGGCTATTGCTAAGTTTGCCTTTTCTTGTAATTTTCTAGGAAATTTGTAAACTAATGGAGACCCCTGTCCTGCGTGACTGTGACCTCTATCAGTTAACCCTTTGTTTTCCCCTTTCCTTTGTTCTTGGGCAGCCAGGAGTGCCAGAGGAATATCACACATATCCACCCCCCCCCCCACCAGGCGGTGGGGAGTGTTTGTGGGTATCAGCTTGCCTTATGCTTCCTCATCACATCTCTGGAACGGTCTGTCTACTTTTCTTTACGCCACCGCCAACATTGAAGTTCAAGGTAACTAGCACACCTTTCTTACACTTCTGAAATAACCCCCTAACTAGTTTCCCTGCAAAAATAAGTTCTGATACTGAACTGCAGTACACTGAAGTCAAAGATCTTTCCAGTGCTAAAAATCTTTTCAATGGCTTTGTGGTACCATCAGCAATGAGGAGAGAAGACTCCTTCAAATGGCCCCCAACGTCCTGCATTGTCTGGGTCCTAAGAGCCACTCTGCACTTTATCATTTCCTTGTGGTGATTATGATCCTGCCCACCCCAGGGCTTTTCCATATGGTGTTTCCTCTGTCTGGAATGCTTTTACCCATCCCAGCCCCATTCCTCTTTGGTTAATGTAAGTCTGTCTCATGCCTCATGTTTTTCCTTCCCTGAGTCAATTTCCCAATCATAGGCTGCCATGGTATTATGAGTCTTTAAGGCATAACCTTTTTCATAGTTGCAAATTTGATACATACATATTTCAATTTACTGTTCTGCTAGATAGATGAGAAGTAATATTACAATAGTAAGTTTTTCCTGAATTGATAAGTCATTGGGCAGCAGGTCTGTTATATAAATTTATATTATCTGTAGCAAGATAAAACTTACGTATTTAAATAAAGGTACCTCTGATTACTTTTGAAATGAGATAGGGGTAAAAATAAACAGATTTTTCTAGAGTATGCTAAATATGATACACAGCACTTCTCATCTTGGAAGGCTCCTGTTGGTTTATCATTTTGGTAAATGATACCCAAAGATAGCATCTGACTGAAGTTGAGAGATTTGGAGAAACAGAGTATTTCCTAGATCTTTGCTCTTCAGTATGACAGCCAATAGTCACATGTGGTTATTTATATATAAATTTAAATTTATTAGAATTAAGTAATTTAAACACGCAGTTTCTTGATTACTATAGCCATAGTTCACCTATTTAACAAACACAACTAATTAGCATAAAGAGCATCACTGTCATCCCAGAACACTATCACAGAGCATTGCCCTAGACAGCTTCCACTCAAGATGGAAATGTTAAGTGAAATTAGAAAAAAAAAATAACTGAAGGATTTTTTGAGGTAAAATTAATTGCTTTCAAAGCAAGAGCTCTTTGAGAAGTTACAAATAAATTTTAATGAATTTCCCTTAAGCGGTTTGTGCTGGCTTGTAAAATACAGTTACATCTTTCTGAAAGCCCCTTTCTCCTCAGAGAATTCTATTTATAGATATGTGAAACTTTCCTGATGTTTTCTACAAGGTAAATTGAATAACAAATTCAAAACCTGCCACTAAACTGAAGAATGCAGTTATAATCAAATTGGACTTAAAAATTGCTGGGTTCAAAGATTTATCTAGAAAGTATGTTCTTGTTTAGAATGTAAGGTTTTCTATTAAATATGGGTTACACAGATAAGACCTCTACCCCTTTCATCCCTGTTTATTTTTATAAGGGACTCTTTTCACATCTTTTCTTGTTATTAGATGGGGTATTTGAAGGCAAAGTCAGAAGGTACACTTTAATTTCCCACAGAGTACAGTTGAAACTCCACATGAAAACTTTTAATGATATCAAATCATTCATTTGACATATTTTTACAGATCCTGTTCTTTGTGCTGAATCTTGTGCCGACTCTGATGGGAAGGAGGAGTAAGCATGTTGGAGGAAGGAAGGGACTGCATAAGACAGAATATTAGGGGTCGAGTTAATAATTTGAACAAAGAACGAAGAGAAGAAACGTATGTAGAACTCTGGCTGATTTAGGACATAGTTAGCCCTAGGCACATTGTATAAATGGAGAAATCGAGGCAGAGTAGAAATGCACTCACTGTAAAATAGTCCTAAATACAACAATACCCAGCTCATACAGGTGCCATATATGAGCTGGATTTTCAGAGGTTACATATAATCTAGATTTTTATGATATTCCCTAGGGGGTAAAAGCAACTATATCCCAGGAGATGAAACAACATATGAATGGATGAAGCATCATGAAGGAGTATTTGGGGACACAGGAGAAAGTTATCACGGCTGGAAAACAGGATGTGGGTGTATGTGTGTATATCAGATTACTGGGAGTTGCAGAGAGGTGAAACTGAAGAAATATTTTGAAGTCATTGAAGCAAATACATCTCCAGGATAGAAACTTCATATTATCTATCTGTTGCCAGTGCCTACAGGGAGCCTACACACTCAAATTCATGCTTTTGAAGTATATGGATGGATGGATGGATGAATGGATGGATGGATGGATGGATGAATCAATGAATAGATAGATGAACACTGAGTACATTTAACTGAAGTAAGGGCACCTAGTTTTAGTTTCATCCTTTGGTTAGTTAAGACACTAGAAATACGTTAAAGCAGGAAAATCATGCGACCAAACTTGATCATAGATGTCAGTGTTAAAGAGAACTGGCTGGAGCAAGGGGAGAACACAGGGAGAGCACTTACAAGGAGGTTTTTAATATATATTATACATTATATATTATATATGTGTGCAGATATATAGATACACATACATATATATACATACATACATACATTTATACATACATAATATACATACATATATATATTCTAGACAATAGATGTTGAATCCTGTAAGTAGGGAAGTAAAGAAGAAATGGAATTTAAGAACATTTTAGGCAGAGGGAATAAAATGTGTGAAGATGCTTTTATGGGGTAGGAGACAGAGATGTGTGAACCATATGAATCTCTTCACCTGAAAAAATAATAAGAATTTGTCTAAATCATTTCTAAATCTATTCTGATGTTAGAATATTTGATCTGATGTTATCACTGCAGCAACTTTTTTTTCAGGTAACTCTCGAATATTTTGTCCTTTATCCACTAAAACTATTTTGTGTCTGCACCCTTAACCCTCCCTGGGTTGTAATAGAGTGTTCACTTGCTTATAACCCTTGCTAAGCTGTTTACTCTTTAATGGCAAACGCTATATCTTGTTCACTCTTTTATCTCCAGCATCTAAAACAGTGCCTAGTATATAGTAGTTTCTCAAAACTATTTTTTTTTTGAATTAATACATGAAGAAATGAATGAATGAACTTCTAACTAGGGGAAACTTTGGGATCCTAGTGGTGCTCTCAGGAACTTATAGCTACGATCCAAGGTGATAAAGACCTTGGGTTTGATGCATTATGGCATCACCTCTAATCTTTCTATTGTGCTGGATTCTGGGGGGTGGGGGGACAAAGACCCTTTGGAATGACTTAAATCCTCTGGCACCAACTTTTTTCCTTGGATTTTGTCTTTTCCTCCAAAGAAGTGTTGGGAAAAAGGAATATGCTAAGCTGGTTCATTCTCTGTACCCTCCTTTCCTGGGGTAGACAGGGGAAGGCGTTTCCTTAGATCCGAGAACTGTGAAATGCCCCAGGTTGAGGATGCGCCATACTTCTTCATCCAGGTATCACCGGATTACATGACCAATGTGCTGTGGAATGTCACACAGGGAGAGCAAAGCAAACAAAAAGCCAAGCCTAGTGAACTTGGTACTTTGTGGGTGATTGCTTTCCTGTGAGAGGATGTTCCTGGGTGATTACGGTTAAGTCAGGAAATACAGAGTCACAGTTGCAGTACCAATTTATCTCTATCGCAATAATTGAATTTGAGGTTAATGAATACTGTATTGTAAACATCATGTGGTGCTTTACATCTTTTTAATGGCCAAATTCCCTGGTTTCAAATAAATGAAGTATGTTGCCCTGAATAGTGAAACAAAAATATTTCAAAACAGATTCTCCACTCCATGCTTTAATGAATTATTTCACACTAGGGATCCATAAAATAAGTACCTTTAAGAAACAACAGTTTTGTTTTAATGGAACTTTATATTATTTTTGACTGAATAAAAACTTACGTCTTTTCAAATTTACATTGGAGATTTATCTATTTGAGTTGGCCCATTTACTTAAATTCTCTGATACTGCTGTGAATATGACATTTATTTTTGTTTGTTTTGCTTTGTTTCAATTTCAGAGATGAAGTGTTTAACTTTCAGTGTCTAAAGTCAGAACCTGGGATGGATGCTTTAATATCACTTGTGATGATACTTAGTATCGCAGCAAAAAACTCTTAAACTCTGAGGGTAAGGCACAAAATTGACATATGATACCTGAAGTTAGAGGCTTGCTAGGGCAAGATGACATTATTTCAAAGATCAAGCCTTCTCTAGACCATAAAGAAACAAGACTCAGTAATAGAGTGTGCCTCTGTTCTAATGAGTGACCACATTAACAACCAAAGAAAGAATTAATCCACCAAAAGGGAACAGTAAGTTGCAGCTTAAGGAAGATGACAGGAAAGATGAATGTGTTGACTTGTTCCGCCAGCACCGTGCCCAAGAAAGGGTCACTTGCAAACCACCTCAACTTACACGCCCTGGTGGCAGTGATGCCTTTGGTAGGCATAACGCATTCATTGTCATAACCTGATGCCCAGGGCCATTAAAATAGTGCTGTGGATTTTTATTCTTCTGATTCAACGTGTACAAAGCAACATTGGATTAAAATTTGGTTATCTGTTTCTGGGTGATGAGTTGTGAATGGCTCACAACTTAGTAGCTTAAAATATTAACTAATTCCCCTGGTTGTCCTGGTTGACTAGGAACAGCAGGGAAGTTTCCACTTGTATTTTCTCCTGGTAGCGTTGGAGACGTCTGAAGCCTCAATTGGACAAGAGGGACATGATAGTCCCTTCTTTATCATGTCTCACACTTCAGGTGGAGGAATGGCTGAGCCTCTCTTTCTCCTTGTGACTTTGCCACATGCCTTGCTTGGGTTTCCTCACAGCATGATAGTCTGAGGTAAGTCAGACAGCTTACATCCTTGTTGGTTTCCCAGAGACAGAGTTTCTATAAATCTATGCAGAAGCTGCAAGACTTTTCATGACTTAGCCATGGAAGTCATAGGACATTGCTTCTGTCATATTCTATTAGACAGAAGGCAAAGAGTCAAACCAGATTCTTGTTGAGGGGACTACCAGCAAGCCCATTGGAGGCCATCTTTGGAGACTAGATACACCAGAGGGTTAAAAGCTAAGCAGTTTCTCGAGTTACTTCTTGATGTTAGAAGTAACACCCACTTTTTCTGTTTATTTTCAGATTACCTATAAAAAAGTACACAGACATGTACAAAACAATATAAACATGTTTTAATGGTGTTGAGTGAAAAGTAAATCTTACCACTGCCAGCTTTCCTAATTTCATCTCCATATCCTTCGTAAGCATTTTTGGCTGCATTTTTCATCATAATCATAAAACAATATATTTACAGTTCTTTTGCTTGATTTATCACGTTATAAAATATATTCAAACTCCTATCTTCAGAAATGAGTAAACTGATGTCCTTTATATACTTTTTAATCTCCCTTCCACACAAATTTTATTGTATTTTTATTTTGTTTATTTTATTGCTCTCGTCATCATTTTAAACAATATATTTAACTCTCTGTTACATGCTTAATTAAAAGTATCGGTATTGGGTTCATCACTATTAGAATAAAGGAAAAGATTATACTTTATCACTTCTAACTTTATGCTTTACATTAATGACATTTTTAAATTTTTTTTAACTTTTCTTTATTTTTGAGAGAGAGAGAGAGAGAGCGCGCACAAGTGGAGGAGGGGCAGAGAGAGAGACACACACACAGAATTCTAAGCAGGCCCTAGGCTCTGAGCTGTCAGCAAGGAGCCCCACGCGGGGCTCAAACTCATAAACCCCAAGATCATGGCTTGAGCCAAAGTCAATGCTTAACCAACTAAGCCACCCAGGTGTCCCTCATCCTTTTTTTTAAAAAATAAATTTTGTTTTTAATATTTATTTTTGAGAGAGACAGAACATGAGCGGGGGGGTGGGGGGTGAGAGAGGAAAACACAAAATGTAAAGTAGGCTACAGGTTCTGAGCTGTCAGCACAGAGCCCAATGTGGGCTCAAACTCATAAGCCAAGAGATCATGATCTGAGCTCAAGTAGGACGCTTAACCAACTGAGACACTGAGACACCCCCTACAGTAATCACATTTTTAAAAGTTTATTTAGAGAGAGAGAATCAGTGGAGAAGGAGCAGAGAGAGGGGAACAGAGGATCTGAGGTGGGCTCTGTGTTGACAGCAGAAAGCCTGACATAGGGCTTGAATTCAGAAACTGTGAGATCATGACCTGGGCCAAAGTCAGATGCTTGACTGACTTAGCCACTCAGGCACCCCAACAGTAATGACTTTTTATATTTAAAGTTTGATAATGTTTAAAACATATCTATAAATATAATTAAGTCTTCATTTTTCAGTATATATATTGATTTTAAAATTCGTGAGGGAGGAATTTTTTTTAACATATTATAATCTGCAAGTGTTAGTTTTCAGAATCATATATAATTGGCCCTGTATGAAGAAAAAGTAATCATGTATCATTAAAACTGTACTACATGACTAAGAATATTTCTATGTCAAGATCAAATAGATGGGTTTTTTTATACCCCATATTTTTTGAAAATTATAACCTATTTATTATTTGGACTATTTCTTGTTTGGTATTTTTACTGTTTTATAAAACTTTACTTTTTGACTCATTTTGCTATAATACATCTCTTCAAACCTCGTACTGATGGTATCAGTTGAATTAAAATATAAATCTGTTTCTTGGTGAAAAAACGATTTGTGAAGCTCCGTGAGTTCTTGTGGTAGGTAGCCTCTTAAGATGGTCCCAAATGGTCTCTATCTCCTGGTATTCCTCCTTACATAATTCTTTCTTCTTTTGTGTGGGATGGACTTGCTTCTGATGGATAAATTATGGCAAAAGTGATGGGTTGTCATTTCTAAGATTAGGTTACAAAAATTGTGGCTTCTATTTTGGGTATTGTCTCTTGGATTGCTTGTCTTAGAAAAAAGTCATTTGCCACTCATGAGGGAGTCCTCCAGAGAGGTAAGCCAGTAAGTGTGTAAGAAAGAAGGTCTCCTAATTGAGACTTCAGATGAGACTGAAGCCAGAACCAATAGTGATCTTGAGGTGGCCCTGAGCCATGAATACCCAGCTAAACTATATCATTCAGATTCCTAAGCCACAGAAGTAATAAATATCTGTTATTTTAAATTGTAAATTTGTGGAATAATTTGTTTTATACAGAAACATAATTAAAACAGATTTTTTTTTTTTAAATCAGAATACTGGTTCTTGGAGTAGGAAAGCCAGAGGGGTAGCACTCCTTTAAAAACCCGTTAGTTACAATTAAGTTCACCTGAGAAGGGCACAACATTATGTTTTCATATATATTATTTCATTTGATCAATCCAACCGGGTGTTATTGCCCTTCTTTTATGAAAAGAGATATTTAAGCCTATATGTAATAATTATTTATTCTTCAGGGCTCCTCAGACTGAAATGTCACTAGAATGTGGATTGTTTTCTTCCTAATCCAATTGGTACAAACAATGCCTGCAACAATATAGCACTCTGAAAGCATTTGATAAATATATCAAAACTTATAAAAGATTTCTGCTCACCATCAACAACACAAAACACACAACCTACCAGACTTTTGTACCTGGAAGTGAGGGGCTGCTAAACCAGGAACTTGAAATGTGGGAGCATTTTCAAAAGAAGCAGTAGGCTTTGAAGAGAATGCTAGTGAAGGTATTATGTGAATTAAAGAAGTTTTTGTATTTTTATTTACTTATTTTTAATGTTTATTTTTGAGAGAGACAGAAAGAGTATGAGCAGGGCACAGGCAGAGAGAGAGGGAGACACAGAATCATAAACAGTCTCCACGCTCTGAGCTGTCAACACAGAGCCTGAGGCAGGGCTTAAACCCACGAGCAGAGAGGCCATGACCTGAACTGAATCATGAATGGAGCTGCAGTCAGATGTTTAACTGACTCAGCCACCCAGGCACCCCTAAAGAAATTTTTAATAGAAAACTCATGTTCTTTGATAAGGTTGCTCTCAGGGGCTCGCAGGAGGAGGTAAATGTTATTGGAAGCTGGAGGAAAGGGGTTACTTGTTATTTGGTGGCAGAAACTTAAGACCATTGTTGTCTGCAATAACATGAAGACTAGAAAATGTGCCTGATGAACTGAACCATCTAGCTAGGATTATTTCCAAGCAAAATGGTAAAAGTGATGTCTAATTTTGGTAAAACCTAAGAGGCAAGAGTTAAATTGAGGGAAAGATTATTAAATGTAAGGAGTCAGAAGTTGAGGTTTTGAAACTTCTCAGCTTTTATAGATGACAAATAAGGCTTAATTAAGAAATGGCTTCCAAGCAAGGATCACATCCAGGGCTTAGCCAGAAAGACATATTCCAAAATGAAGTCAAGGGTGCAACTTTAAAATACTTCTTTTTTTAATCTCTGAAAGATCTAAGTTGGTATAACACCATGTTATATAGGCAAAAGGCTTTCTAAGGAGAATAAAGGTGTTTCTCACGATCTTCTCAAAATAACAGAGATTTTTGTGAAAAGCTTCTCTCAAAGACATTTTTCACTGTAGCTTTTAATAGAGTGCAATCCAAGAGAATTCCAAGGAGACCCTTTAAGAAATTTAAGAAATGCTGTAGGAATACCCACCATCTTGAATTGAGGGAGACAAAATGTTAGGACTGAGGAAAGATCCTCAGACTTCAGAATTCTACTGGCAAGAAGAGTGCTGAGAAAGCTGGTTAGCCACCAACGCATGATACTTTTCATGAAAAAGGAAAGATGATGTGGGGGCAGAAATGAGAGTCCAGCCGGTAGAGCCAAGAGCTATGGAAAATTATTTCTAGATTTTGAGACCTAACTCAAGGGATTTCCAATGTTTTCCAGGCTGGCTTTCAGGATTTCTATGAAGTAGTAACAGCCCTCTGCCTTCCATTTTCTTCCTCTTTGAGCAAGAATGTCTAGAATGTCTAGTTATCCTTCCCATGTATTGTACCTTGGTGTGTGTGTGTGTGTGTGTGTGTGTGTGTGTGTGTGTGTGTGTGTGTGTGTAAGGACAATTTATCTCTCTGGTTGCACAGCTCTACAGATGGATAGAGGCTATATGTGAGGTATACTGCCCAAGGAGCCTCTTCACACATGGCACTGATTTAGATGATGATTCTGAACTTGGAGCTGGTGCTATAATAGGATGTCACTTCCGAGATATAGTCACAAAATATCTATGACTTCTGTCTTGAGTGTTTTCTCTTATTCTTTCATGGAATGTTTGCTCCAGGGGGAGCCAACTGCAATTTTGAGGGGCAGCTCCGTGGAGAGGCCCATATGTTGAGGGACTGTGACCTGCCAATAACAGTGTAAGTGAACACCCATTTAAGGTTGAAGTCAAACTGTTCGCCAGAGCTGCAGTCTTATCTGGAGGCTGATTGTACTAGGCTCAGAGGAAATCTATTTCCACGCCATGAATGTGCTCCTAACTACATGAAACTGTGTCATATAATACATGTTTGTGGTTTAGGGGTAGTGTCTTACATAGAAACAGACCACTACCATAGGTGTGAGGTTGCTCCCTAAGGTGTTAGATGTCAAAGAAACACAGATTTCACTTGGGAAAATAAGTCCTCTGTTTTCAGCATGTAGATCTGTGAAGAGAAGCTTGGGCAAATTGTGCTTGGAACTCAGGGTTTACCTAGGAGGAAAGGGGATGATAATACATATCTCATCTCTTCTCCTTGAGATCTAGAGTTAGGAGGCTTTATCTAGATGCACCTGTATTGTCCTGTTCATGGCCCAGTGGCATTATGTGCAACAGAGTCCAGCAGAGTGACTTTGGTACTGAGCTGAAGGAGATGAATGAGCATCAGTGTGTCTCTACTACTATCACCTCTTCTGGAAGAATCTGAAAGAAATAAGTTCAATAGTAAGCATTACGTAGGGCTGTAATATTTTGCCATTCCTCATGATACTTGGAACAAGGGGACTGAATCTTAGTCATTATGTTCCGGAAGCACCTTTCATAGAGAGCCCCACTGTTTGAAACATTGTTCATTAGAGACCCATTTCCCAGTGGATAGAGCACAGTCATGAGAGCATTGCATGCCAAATCCTTTCTTCCCCCCAAATATCTGAATGTCTACAATCGCACAATTTCTGCTTCATATGCAGAAGTTATAGTAGAGAGCAGACAGATAAAGTCTTTGCCTCATGAGGCTCTCTTATCTGTTTATGGATCTTATGCTCTAGCTCTTTCTAGAAGAACCAGCTCGGATCCCACTGCGACTCTTACCTTGGGAGAATGGCTAAAGGAAGCAATCTTAAGACCTTTCAGTCCTGAGTGCACTGGTCAGTTTTATCTGAGTTTAATTTTTGCTGAATTTAAAGCTGAGGCACTGCTACTGTTTCTCTGGGTGAAATCATACCCTACCACAAGTGCAAAAGCAGCAGCAGGGCATTGGGGATTAGCTACTGTGCTTCAGCCATAGTCTGCTGAGACCAGCTTACAGTCTGCAGGCAATAGCCAATGGCCACTTTCATAGTCAAGGCACTAAGATAGGGCCAAGTCAGGCTGTACTTTCTGCTCAGGACTGACTCTCTCTCTCTCTCTCTCTCTCTCTCTCTCTCTCTCTCTCTTTCTTTTTAAATTTACATTCAAGTTAGGTAACTTACAGTTTAGTCTTGGCTTCAGGAGTAGAAACCAGTGATTCATGTTTTACACATGACACCCAGTGCTCATCCTGAAAAGTGCCCTCCTTAATGCCTGTCATGAATTTAACCCGCCCCCCCCACCTTCCAGTGACCCTCAATTTGTTCTCTGTTTTTAAGAATCTCTTATGGTTTGCCTCCCTCTTTGTTTTTACCTTATTTTTCCCTCCCTAGCCCTATGTTCATCTATTGAGTTTCTCAAATTCCACATATGAGGGCAATCATATAATATTTGTCTTTCTCTGACTTATTTCACTAAGATGATAATCTCTAGTTCCATCCATGTTGTTGAAAATGGCAAGATTTCATTCTTTTTCATCACTGAATAGTATTGCATTGTGTATACATATCATGTCTTCTTTATTCATATATTAATGGGCAGAAGACATGAATAGACACTTCTCCGAAGAAGACATCCAGATGGCCAACACATGAAAAAATACTCCACATCACTCATCATCAGGGAAATACAAATCAAAACTACAATGAGATACCACCCCATACCTGTCAGAATGGCTAAAATTAACAACTTGGGAAACAATAGATACTGGCAAGGGTGTGGAGAAAGGGGAAACCTTTTGCACTGCTGGTGGAATGCAAACTGGTGCAGCCACTCTGGAAAACAGGATGGAGGTTCCTCAAAAAATTAAAAATGAAACTGCCCTACAACCCAGAAATTGCACTACTAGGAGTTTACCCAAAGGATACAAAACTCCTGATTCGAAGGGGCACATGCATCCCAATGTTTATAGCAGCAGAATCAACAATAGCCGAATTGTGGAAAGAACCCAAATGTCAAAATGTTGATACTACCCAAAGCAATCTACGCATTCAACCAATCCCTACCCAAATAACACCAGCATTCTTCACAGAGCTAGAAGAAACAATCTTAAAATTTGTATGGACCCACAAAAGACTCTTAATAGTCTGCTGAGGACTCTCTTATGGAGAATTCTAAGGAATTCTTTAACAGAGAAAGCACAGGACATGGAGCCTTAGAAAGGAGTCAGTCTCTTGCTTTCATTTCTATATGGTGGGCTCCTGCATCTCACACGGCAAACTGAAAGTTGCAGATCAAGCTGCAAAGTAGTCCATCCCAGTTATATATAAAAGTTATTAGGCATATTACATTATGATACTGAAACTAGAACAATTTAATTTATTAAAATGCCCTCAATGAACATACTCCTGATTAAATTAAAACCGGCTTTAATGAGTCTAAGTGAAACATTCTTTGTGAGTAAACATTTATTTTACAAGTACGTTCACACACACACACACACACACACACACACACACACACACACAAAGAGCTTATTCAGCTAAGGTTAGGTTAAAAAACAAAGACTATATTTGCAGTGACGGAGCAAAATATTTTAAAAACGTATACAAGTGCATTCATAACCTCTTGAGTCAAATCCATATGGCAAATAATATTGCAAGGCAAATATTTTGCAAATGTTTATGCTCTTCTCCCTGCAGTTAAGCGCTAGCTGAGATTTAGCAACTGGCAGTGGTTTGTAGACGTGTTGGCCAAGCAAGCACTTTGTTATTACTGGCCAAAGTAAATACAGGTCTCATTTCCATAAAGGTATGTTTACCATATCTTCAGTTGGAACCTAAGACATGCTCAGGATTGGAGGAAGCAGATGCTGGTTATTTCATTTTGTCATTGTGTGAATTGCAGCTGTGTTTTCTTACTGCATAAAAAAAAGAGTGTATGTAAAATCTTATGTAGCAAGATTATAGATTAAAACAGTACTTTTGCCTGGTTCAGAGACTTTATGGTGGGTTGTCCTTAAGGAACTACACTTCGAACATATATCACTTTAATCATCATCTAGCATGCTATGCAATTTGAGTTTAATTTTTGCAAATAAGTGTTTTTGATATTCAAAGCTGGCTTGCAGGTTTTAGTAAAACATGCCAATTTTGCACCATTTTATAACTCATCTAAATCTTGTCCAGACAATGAAATAATTCTATGCTTTTTGTGTGCTGCTTTTGAAACAAGAGCAAGATGGTAAGATGTAATAGCTGGTATGTTTAGTAAATACAACACTTAAGTCTTCTATGTATTCTAAAACGAGGATTGGGTTCAAGCAATTTCATTTTCCTCCCTCACTGACCCATCAAATTATTGAGTTTTTTAAATAATACAAAGCAACACTTTACAAAGTATATAACATATTTAATAAATCTCTGATAGTTCATTTTAATAATACATATGTTAAAGAGAACAGAAAATAGTTCAGGATTAATCACATCTCATGAATTTCTAACCGTAATATAAAGAGAAAATAGTACGTTAGGATGGAAAGGCCAGTGCTATTTTAAGGCCGTGATAATTTTAGGAAAGGTACATCACTTTAAGGGTTAGATATTCTTGTTTCATTTCTATAGCAAAGTGGCTAATGAGTCAAAATTGAGTTTAAAGAGAGGGTTATCAATCTCTTGGCTGATTTGGGCAATTTCCACATATATGGATACTGAGCCCTTCTTTCCCCCTATTTTAAAAGCACTTTCTCTGCCCCAAAGATAGAGAATCTGTGATTTTGCTAATGGATTATCTACATTTATTATTGAGTCCCTTGGCAGTGTTTCCTTCTGGGGGGGGAATGCCTCTGCCTTGCTCTAAGGGAGGGGAGGAGCTTTTTCTCAGAAATAAATTTCCCATCAAGTAGGTGTTAAGTCTGTTGACGTTAATGTCTCTCCTGATCCTCATAAATTATAACCTAAAAGGCTGTAGTCCCTTTCAATGCATTCTAGTCCTTCATTTCTTCCAGTGTATTGAGAAATAATTGACACAGCTTACTCCAGAAGTTTAAGGCATACAGCATGATGGTTTGATTTACATATATTGCGAAAACTTCGATTTCTCTTTTACCCCAGATAGCCTAGGCCTAGTGCGTGTGGCTTAAGTAACGTTACTGAAACTCAGCAAAGGGTCAGGGCTGAGAGGGAGCAATACCGGATTCATGTGTCAGTAATTGCTTATCACCAGCTGACATGACAAATAGTTGGGCTGACAGTGGGTTGGCAGTTAAGCCTCCAGCTAAAGAAGCTTTCAGCTAAAAAGTATTAAAGCTGGATGATACCCGAGAGCCCTCAACTATGTCAGATTTGAAATGAACAAGGAGCCTAGAGCTTCTCTGTGTATGTGTGGAATGCTTTCTGCTCATGCCTTCTTTATTTTGATGAGGTCAAGCCTTCTTCCCTTTCTCTTTGGGAAGGTTTAGACTAATGATGCCTACCTCCGCCTGAACAGAATGTGAACACTTCCGTCTCAAATTCGTGAAGTGGCAGGAGAAATCTTCTTGTTCTACTGAATTCAAACTGACAACAACTCTAATCCCTTGTAGCATTGTTTCTCTGGGGGAAAAGGGAGCATAATAGATATTTTCTTCCATATCCATAGCTAAGAAGTGGACAGATCCACATTTGTGTGCAGTTTTCCTGAATTAATTTTATCGTGATCGTCATCCCACTGATACCAATGACATTAATGCAGAAGAGCAGTGTTCTCACAAGCAAGTGCCAGAAAACTTTGACCGAGGATGTGTTTCTTGTCTGATGACCAATGGAACGATAATAGAAAGGAAGGGAGGGAGGAGGGAAAAGAGGGAGGGGAGGAGAGGAGAGGAGAGACGAAAGAAAGAAAAAGAAAGAAAGAAAGAAAAAGGAAAAAGAGGAAATTGTTCTTTCTTTAAAGGGTACAGCTTCATGTTCTAGGTTGAGTCATGCCATTTTTGAACATCTGGCTAAATCCTACTTGGGCATTCAATCTTCATGTTACCTAAGAAAGAGAAGGAAAAAAAAGGTGGTATGTTACAGTGGGAAAGTATGTTCCTCTACAGAGGAGGCTTCTATCCGATGGGAAAAGGACAGTTAGTAGGATTATTCAGGTGGTATAGACCAGAGCTCTGGCCAAATGCTGCACCTCAGAGGTATGTGACTAGATGTGCTGAGTGGGCACTGTGGCAGGACTCGGAGGGATAGCGTCCAGGAGGTGGTGACAGACAAGAGTGCAAGAGAGGCACTGCATTGCAGGACCTCATGTAACACAATGACACTGGCCTGAGGCCAGGACCCTCCTGTTTTAACCTTCCAGGATATCCTAAGCCTGGGTATTCTGTGTGATCTGACAGAGAAAAAGGAGCCCAAGTAGTGCCTAACTTTAAGCCTTGTGATAACTCTGGTATGTAAGTTGTGACAGCCAGATTTGCCCTACTTTAGAAAAATAGAGATCATTGGCATTTTTTGCTTTTTGAGTATCATGGGTACAACTAATACCTATTATATTAACAATTTCATGAGTTTCCTACAAGGCACTCATGAGTATTTTATCTATAATCCTTGCAAATACCTGTTTAGGTAAATTTCCTCTTGATTCTCTTACGTGTCTTTAAGTGTCCACTATAATACTCAGTGTGTTGGTGCCATAGTTATTTAGTCGTGCATTAGTTCACTCGGTAAATATTTATTATTTTCCCACTATGTATCAAGCGCTGGTCTAGGTGTTGGGAATAAACAAAAGAAACAAAATCTCTGCTGTCTAAAAATGGAAGCCACTAAATCAGGAGGTAGAATCAGGTAACTAATATTTGTTGTGCACTTCCTTTGTGCTTTGGGAAGGATTTCTGTATTAAATCAGTCAGGGTTCAAATTACAAAAAAACTACAGCAGGAAGGGGATGTATTGGAAGTATCTCTGTATCTTGCAGAGATAGCCCTGGGGACCTAGGGACTGGAACCGAGGGAGAACTCGAGTCTCTCTCCAACCATGATTTATGTTAGCTTTATTGTCCCCTGCTACACACAGTCTTTTTCTATGTGGTGGGACTTTTTCACTGGCATCTACAGATATTGTTCTCTTCTAGTTTTGTGATCTGTTAGGCAAAGAGGCACTTGCCTCAGTTGTAGTGGCAATGATTCTGGGGTTGTCTTGACTTTGGACAAATGCTCAACCTTGGAAATTTCCCAGGAGGATGAGGTTATGCTAATTGGTCCAGGCAGGTTCTATCGATCAGCTCTATGTTCAGCACATGAGACCAGCTCTTAGTGGAAGGCAGAGCCTGAAGGAGATACATGCCAGACAGGCTAACACAGCCACCAGACACAATTCTAACAACTCAGAAAAAAACATCATAGTTTCACATTTTCCAAAAAAACTTAATTTTGTCTCAAAGACATTAAATAACTAATCTATATTCGCTCAGCTTATGGAGGTGGGATTCAAACCCTGTTATAACTGTAAGAAAATCTGGTGCTCTTTTTGCCTTGCCATGTGATTTCCATGATGTCTGGAACATGATTGTTCCTAAGAAATATTCACTGAATAAATACATGAGTATCAAGCTATATGTAGCTAAGATAATCCAAAAAAAAAAAAAAAAACCCTGCAATTTCTACCCAGAATTTAAATTGGAATATATATAAGCCTATGAATTTTTAGATTTCAGATGAGAATACTTAACAAGATTTATGTATAAATATGTATACGAACACACTGTGATATACTTGGGGAGCTATGAATACAAAGTACAAAAATAATTATTTCAGTTCCCATGTAAAAAGTGTTATTTTTAATCCCTTACTTAGATAAGACCTTAAAAAAAAAAAAAGTTGTGAAGTTGCCAAGATCCACTTTTATTTTGACAGAATGAATCAGCAAAATGTACTCTGTTGGCATACTGAGAATAATTTCCTCCCCAAGATGGCTTCTAAGGGTTAACTGGGACATTTTCCATGGTGGTCTGGACCACTGTGCACCTTCTTAGCCCACATCCTAAGGTGGTGAAATGCATAGGTTAGTTCTGACTGGCAGCTCCTTCCTGCCAGCGGCCATATGTCAGGAGCTGCAGATGTTCTAAACATTGACTGCAAAAGCTTACCAGTAGTGTCTCAATGGAAGTGCCTTTACACCGGTGTGCTCTTAAACATCTTGCAAAAACCCAGCTTCAGGTGGCTTAGCCAAGGATAGCCTTGCCTGGAGAATTGGCGATTATGCCAGGGGTCACGGGGACAGTAGTGACAGAAAGGGAAAAGGATCAGAAGTGGACGCCCTTTAGGGAGTCTCTTCAGGCACTCAAACAGAGCTCATGTTTTCCTGCCTTCCTTCTCTGAATTCTATCGGAAGTCCGCCCACTTTTTTGGTAAAGGGTCTTTTCTATAAAGCCTAAAATATTTTCATCTTTGTGCACCGTAGAGTTTCTGTGGCGGCCACCCAACTCTGCTGTGGCAGTGCAGACAGGCAACACATAAACAAATACACATGACTGTGTCCCCCCCCCCAAATTAATTTGCAAAAACGGGTGGGGGGAGACCCTAATTGGCCCATGGGCCATACTTGGCTGATCCCTGGCTTCCACGTAGGCTGCTATTTCATACATGTCCCCTTTATACATCTATTGGACTAGTTGCTCTGTGCTCTGTGCTAGATAAAGAAAAGAACGTGATATCAGTTGCTTTGGGGCTATAAATCTAACATGGAAGACTGGGGGAAAGGCCATAATGTTTCATATGGAACGCAAACATGAAGGTTTTTACGAGTTTATGGGAGAGCCCTCATCTAGAGGGTTCATTCATGTGAGAGAGCAAACAAAACTTGAAGAACAGAACTTGAAGAACAGATGGTAAAAGAAGAGCTTAGAGAGTTTTAACTGTACAAGGGATGGCAAAGAACACAAATGCAAAAAGGAGCACAAGCAAGGGCATGATTAAAGGAAAGTTGTTATGACTTGCATCTTAAACAATATGAAGAAATTTGGGTTCACATCATGTCAGACCTTGAGTGCTAGGTTCATGAGTTTGGATTTTATTTTATTTTATTTTATTTTATTTTATTTTATTTTATTTTATTTTATTTTATTTTATTTTATTTTATTATTTTTTTAACGTTTATTTATTTTTGAGACAGAGAGAGACAGCATGAATGGGGAGGGGCAGAGAGAGAGGGAGACACAGAATCAGAAGCAGGCTCCAGGCTCCTAGCCATCAGCCCAGAGCCCGACGCGGGGCTCGAACTCACAGACCGCGAGATCGTGACCTGAGTTGAAGTCGGACACTCAACCGACTGAGCCACCTAGGTGCCCCTGGATTTTATTTTTAAGCAGTGAGGGGCTGCGGGGGCTTGGAAGCAAGGGGAAAGACGTGAGTTTTACAGCAAGAAGCAGAATATGCAATTTGTAAGTAGTTTGGATTGGAGCATAGAGAACACAGAAGTGAGGGGGTGAGGAAGGAATTGGAGTTGTACAAATGGCTGGCTGGCTGGAGCAAAGACTTGGATCAAAGTGTTGGAAAGTGGTATATCTAGATCTGCATATATGTATACATATTAATATTGTATATGAATGTGATATATGTATTATATACAGAGAAAAAAAAAGAAATGGACATGAGGGGCACCTGGGTGGCTCAGTCAGTTAAGCATCTGACTCTTGGTTTCAGTTCGAGTCATGATTTCAGTCGTGAGATAGAGTCCCACATGGGGCTCCATGCTGGGTGTGGAGCCTGCCTAAAATTCTCTCTTTCCGGCTCCCTCTGCCCCTCCCCCACTGTCATGTAGTCTCTCTCCAAAAGAAGAAGAAATTGACATGAAAGATACCCAGGAATTAGAATGATTAAATATCAAGGAAAGAGAGAAGTGAAACAATGCTTTTAGGGGCCAAGCCTGAATAACTAGGAGAATAGTACTCATATTTAAAGAAATAGAGTAGTCAGAGGGTAAGGCCAATTTGGGGAGAAATGTGATTAATGTAGCCTTGAGTATGTGACACATAATGGGGAAAAAAAAAAGGTTGAGTCCAGGGACATGAGACAATCTGTGCATGCAGAAAGCTTCTAATCTTTGAGAGTTGCATAATGGGCATGCGTAACTGAAATGGCCTTACAATTTTATAATAAATTATTAGATCTGTGACTTAAATTACCCACCAGTCTTATTGGATCAGTCATCAGTCCCAAAGAGTAGTATATTGTCATTCATTTTATAAGAGAAAGTACACAGGTGAACAGATGTGATAGGCAGTATTGGAAGTAGAATTAAGGCATGATCTTCACGTAATATATTTTATTAAATGTCAGTGATCATTGTTTTAAAGATTAATGGCTATCTCCTGGTTTAAATTACAGTACATTTCATTACTAATAGTTATCAAATGATACAATATTGTAAAAGCTACATCAGTCTAAATCACATTTAATAAATTGGGGCATATGTTTTGATAAAGGACAAAAAAGAAATGTAGCTAAATCATGAATTTTGCATTTACTGGCTGACATGGGAATAAAATGCTAGGTTGAGTTTTCAGGCCTATGTTTTTAATTAGAAGTCATTGATAATGTCATTTGGTAATCAAATTTAATTCTAAATTGAGATGTAAGGACACTTGTATTTTTCAAGTGACAAAGAATATTGGTTAATGAGGGATAACATACAAAAATGACATTTTAAATATTTTAACTGCTTAATAATTTATACCATTTCAATAGAATGTGTTTTCTTTTTCCAAAAGGTTTGTAGAATATCCCAGATGTTAGAAAAATTAATTCTAGGACCACTTCTGTGTTGTGAATAAGCTCCAGTGGAATGTATATTTTGTAGGGTGAGGCCTTACTACAGATTATTTTAAGAAATAGGGTGCCTGATTTCTCCCCAGAATCCCCCCAGAAAAGCAGGATTTGAGGTGCATGAGGGAAAGTCTGTATCTATTCCTCAGTTTTGGTGCTTTGTTCTGTGACTCTTCAGGTTTGTAGAAGGTGCAATCTACATCATAGGTATAATTTTATTTTGCGTTTGAAGACTGGAAAACAATGCATTACTGAAAAGAGAATTTTCTGTGAAGTACAGTAATAAATTCTAAAGAGAATAAAACCAGAAAATCAGTAGATCTGTTATAAAGGAAAAGAGGTAAGAATAATATTGTGGAGCTCTCTTCTTCTCATTTGAGATAATTTGAGATAATTATGGACAGACACCAACTCAGAGTTGTCTTTTTTCGTGTATAAAGATCTAGAGAAAATTTGATTCATGAGTATTCTTTTTTTTTAACTTTTTTAAACATTTATTTATTTTTGGCAGAGAGAGAGCATGAGCAGGGGAGGGGCAGAGAGTGAGGGAGGCACAGGATCCCAAGCAGTCTCTAGGCTCCGAGCTGTCAGCCCGACATGGGGCTGGAACTCACAGACTGTGAGATCAAGACCTGAGCCAAAGTCGGACGCTCAACTGACTGAGCCACCCAGGCGCCCCTGATTCATGAGTATTCTTAAGTAGAGTACTTTAAGGATTTTGAAAATATATGTTTTGAAAGTTATGGGTATGGGAAGGTCGGATTCTGGGATAAAATGCCAAAGGTCACGTAAAGTAACAAAAGGAGTGGAGTTCAGTAGCACTATGTAATAAGGGTGAAGAATGTTAAGTTCCCAGGGAAACCAGAAGTACAGGGGCAGGAGGGTAAATACTATGCACCTGAAAAGTATAGAAGTAAAAGAAAATCCATGGCCAAGTAAGGACATTGATCAAGGGGAAAGCGGATTTATTTAATACAGATTTGTGATTCTACAGTTAAAAAGATTATTAAGATCACAACATGTGGGGCACTTGGATGGCTTGGTCAGTTGATTGTTCTATCTTGATTTCTGCTCAGGTCATGATCTCATGGTTTGTGAGTTCAAGCCCTGTATTGGGCTCTGTGCTGACAGCATGGGGTCTGCTTGGATTCTCTCTTTCTCCCTTTCTTTCCATCCCTCCTCTGCGTGCCCTCACATGCACTCTTTCTCTCTCAAAAATAAATAAAGAAACAAATAAATAAATAGTATCACAACATGCTCGGTGGGTTGGATTTCTTGTTGAAATGAAGAAGGGGTACATTTCTCTGCGGGCTGGTATAGCGCATGGCAGGAGTCACCCAGCATTCATGAGTGGGTGGATGATAGAACCCACCTTACAATAAGTACGACCTTCTTGTCTTTTCTCAAAATGAATTCATGCAAAAACTAGAACTTCTTCCTAGATTGCAAGCATAACTATAGGATATGAAACACAGATAAGTAGAGTCCTAATTTTCCCAACTGAATGAAATCAGGCAAAATGTGACCACTTTACAGTGCAAGAACTAGGGGCGCCTGTGTGGCTCATTTGGTTGTGCATCCAGCTCTTGACTTCGACTCAGGTCATGATCTCACATTTCATGGATTTAAGCTCCACATCGGGCTCTGTGCTGACAGCATGGAGTCTGCTTGGGATTCTCTGTCTCTATCCCTCCCCCACTCATGTGCTCTCTCTCTCCAAATAAATAAATAAACTTAAAAAAAAAAAAAGGAATACGGTGCAAGAACTGCGTTGGATATTTCCTATTTATGAATTAGTAAGGAAGAGTTTTCACCCTTTTAAGGTGGAACTTTCTACCCCTAGTTCCTGGTGAAAACTGAGCTTCTCCATTTGAGCAAATAGGAGGTAGTTTCAGAAGTCAACCACTCTGATCATTTCAACTTGGAGGAAGCTCCTAGATTGTCCTCCTTTTGTCATTCAAACTTCTCAGCCAGATCCTTAGAGCAGCCTCATGTCCATTACCATCAAGGGCGATTCCGATTCCATAGTGCTTAGTAAAATATATCTTTTCCCCCTTTGGGGGCCAAAGATCGAGCCAGTTTAGGAACAAAATAGTTGAGTAATCATAGCTGTGAGCTCCAACTACTTAAGCCAGGGCCAGAAATTATGATTTTGGAGTAGGTACGTTTGGAGAAGCAAAAAAAAAAAATTCTGTAGTCAATCCTGAGTGGGTTTTGCTTCCGAAACCTAACTGCTAGATTGGATGGGCTGTTTAGCTATAAGGGAACATTTGAAGGTAAAGAGATGGGTTTGTCACAGTAGAAACTGATCAAAAGTAGATGGATGTAGGTGGATATGAAATGGAATCAAGGCAAGATTACAATGAGGGGAGGAAATGGGCCAATGATTCACCAGGCTGTGGAGACAGGACTGGAAAGACAGGCATAGGGCTGGCAAGAGAGACTCTGGAAACAAGCAAGTCCAGGTCTGGGCTGAACGACTGTCAAGAGAAGGAAAGTTGTGTCACCTGTATCTACTAACTGAAAAGTCCTGTGGGTCTGGGGTTAGAAAGGAAAATACTGTATGTTTCCTCAGGGAATCATGAACAGTCCCAGGGCAGTCTGCAAGGGGGTGTCTCGAGGTGCCCTGGGCCTACAAATTGACAATTTTTATGCTAAGACTTAGCCAACCAAATTTCCTACAAGGCACAAACCAACTAAAAGTGTATGTACATGTGGGTGGCGGTTGTTCACATAAGAAGAGGATAGTGGTGACATCACGGTCAAATTTGTCCTGGACAGTGGTTGGCCATTCTCACTTTGGCTTTCACTGTTCACTTGGGCTTTTAAAAAAAATGTTTATTCTGAGAGAGAGAGAGAACGAGAACATGTACACAAGTGGGGGGGGGGGGGAGGGGCAGAGAGATACTCCCAAGCAGGATCCGTGCTGTTAGCAGGCACAGGGCCCGACATGAGCCTCAGTCTCATAAACCGTGAGATCATGACCTGAGCCAAAATCAAGAGGCACTTGACTGCCTGAGCCAACCAGGCACCCCTGTTCATTTGGGCTTTAGGTTGGTGTTGTTATAAAGACTAGCCAGTGACTGTAGAGATGTGGAGGTAAGAAAATTCCAGCAACATATTCACAGTACTGACTCACCATAAGAGGAGAGCAGAAGACTTGCATGTTTCCTATCCTAACCAGGCCAGAAAAGCAATCCCTGCTTTCAAGTGCAAGCCGTTGTCCTACTTCTTTCCTAGTTTTTATCAAACATGGCAAGTGTGGAGTCTGAGCTCAGATGATGTCCAACCTCTTGAATTTTTCCTAGAGAGTAATTTGGATGAATCACACATTAAGTGCAGCTTCATTAATAACTGTGGCAGCCACTGTGGTCTCTAGGGTAGTTACACGAAATGTATTTACATATAAAAGTGATTATTCTTTAGTCTCTATGGAGATATGGAAATGTACTTGGCTAATTCTGACTGTTAAGACCTGCGCCGGATTGAGGTAGTATGACACTGAATTCTTTCAGGACTCAGAAAGAAACTTGCAATTTACATTTTAGTGTTGACAAGTAAATGCTACCGTTCTTCCATATTTGAAAATATCTTTAGCAAATGTGGGCCTAATTCCTATACCAAAATACGGACTTTTATAACTTGGACAGTGAAAAACATGACTTTAACTTTTCCCCAACTCCCAACTCATTTTATTTAAGAGAGGGCAACATGAAGAATTACGTAATTGATTAGGAAAGTGAATAACTGGTGCTTGAATACAAGTGGCCTCCTTGTATCAAGAATGGAGTTCATTATTTGCCACTGTTCAAAGAATGACATGAAGCCAATAAAGCACTTTGTGAAAATTTTCAGTCACTCCTTAGCAAGTATATAGTTTCTGTATGTGATCCAGTGCCAAAAGAGTGTCAGGGTATATGTGCTATTTGGAAACGTATCAGATGTGAAAATATTTTTGTTTTTCGAATTCATACTTTTTCCTACTTTTCTGGTCTTTGTTTTGGAGTTCTGAACTAATGAAGACACCCAAGCCAGGGGTATTTCTATCTCTCCATGAGAACTGATGCTTTTCCATACAAAAACAAAATAGTATTAGATATGAGCAAAGTTAAGACATGATTTATGTTGTTCGAAAGATCCAGTTTGGGGATTCGTCTCCTGGTAGTGGCTTTCAGTGTTTGGAATAGTAGATAAATCCCATGCTACTCTGTGTCCCTAAAAGTCTCTGGGTTGTTTTATTTTACTTTCTTGGGGTCAGTAACATCTTTCTGAATTTTGCTTATGAACAGTAAGATGAAGTGTATATCAGGCATTATTTTGCTCAGGAACACAATCAGATTTGCTGAGCTTTTATTTATGGTTTTGTAATGGGCAGGAAATAATTTTCACCATGTAAAAAGTGAGCCTAGCTTATATTTAATAACCATCATGTACCGTTATCAAGTTCTGGCAGCTTTTTTCAACTTTATTTTTGTTTTCTTCTTAGCATTTGAAAATTATGTGGAGCCAATTCATAAGAGTAGGAAAAAAGGGGATGCTTTGGTATATGATTGACATTGATTTACTAAGTTGATTATCTCATGATACGTTTGACATACATTGATGGTGGTGAAATCCCACTGGTAAAATAGGTATAACAGAAGCAGAATCATGCAATTTCAACAGCCCTGTAACATCAATAATTGCCATGTAGATAAATTTAAAAATGAGAAAATTTTCACAAAGCTAGTTTAACACTACAGAGAAAAAAATCTTGTCTATCAGAAGTACTGTTCTCTCCAAACAAGATGACAAGTTTACACACACATGATACTTGTGTGAATATTCACGCGTATACAAATTGATATGAACAATCATCCCAATTGTGTTTCACTGGTTTTGCTGGAGATACGAAAGGACCTTCATTGAAGAAGGTGGTGAGGAAGGTGGTGTCTGGAAGAAGTGGTAGAAGGGTAAAGAGAAAGATCAAATCGCCTTGAGATGCTCTGAGAAATAGTCAAGCTCCTCCTTGAAGTCCTGTTTACTTTAGTGAATGTGATTCTTTGACTCTGATTTTTTGACAGACTTTATTGTGATATTTAGTTATTTGATTTCTTTCATTAGAGTTTTTTTTTTAATGCATGGAGATTCTGTACATATTTGTTTGATTTATACCTGAGTATTTCTTTTTTGGGTGCTATTATAAAAAGTACGTAGAAAGTATGGAGGGGTGCCTGGGTGGCTCAGTCGGTCAAGCGTCTGACTCCTGATTTCAGCTCAGGTCATGATCTCACAGTTGGTGAGTTTGAGCTCCATATCAGGCTCTGTTCTTATAGCACGGAGACTGCTTGGGATTCTCTCTCCCTCTCTCTTTGCCTCTCCCCCATTCTCTCTCTCTCTCTCTCTCTCTTTCTCACACACACACACACACACACACACACACACACACACACACACACATTCTCTCTCTCAAAATTAACTTAAAAATGTATGTGTGTAAAATTATATAAAAAAGTGTTTTTTTTTCTCAATTTCAAGGTCGAGTTTTTCATTGTTGGCCTATATAATCATGGAAAAATCATTGACTTTTATCCTTAGTAATTTTATTTTATTTATTTATTTTTTTTTATATATGAAATTTATTGTCAAATTGGTTTCCATACAACACCCAGTGCTCATCCCAAAAGATGCCCTCATCAATACCCATCACCCACCCTCTCCTCCCTCCCACCCCCCATCAACCCTCAGTTTGCTCTCAGTTCTCAACAGTCTCTTATGCTTTGGCTCTCTCCCACTCTAACCTCTTTTTTTTTTCCTTCCCCTCCCCCATGGGTTCCTGTTAAGTTTCTCAGGATCCATATAAGAGTGAAACCATATGGTATCTGTCTTTCTCTGTATGGCTTATTTCACTTAGCATCACACTCTCCAGTTCCATCCACGTTGCTACAAAAGGCCATATTTCATTTTTTCTCATTGCCACGTAGTATTCCATTGTGTATATAAACCACAATTTCTTTATCCATTCATCCGTTGATGGACATTTAGGCTCTTTCCATAATTTGGCTATTGTGGAGAGTGCTGCTATGAACATTGGGGTACAAGTGCCCTATGCATCAGTACTCCTGTGTCCCTTGGATAAATTCCTAGCAGTGCTATTGCTGGGTCATAGGGTAGGTCTATTTTTAATTTTCTGAGGAACCTCCACACTGCTTTCCAGAGCGGCTGCACCAATTTGCATTCCCACCAACAGTGCAAGAGGGTTCCCGTTTCTCCACATCCTCTCCAGCATCTATAGTCTCCTGATTTGTTCATTTTGGCCACTCTGACTGGCGTGAGGTGATATCTGAGTGTGGTTTTGATTTGTATTTCCCTGATAAGGAGCGACGCTGAACATCTTTTCATGTGCCTGTTGGCCATCCGGCTGTCTTCTTTAGAGAAGTGTCTATTCATGTTTTCTGCCCATTTCTTCACTGGGTTATTTG
>NW_024412423.1:6708450-6826258 GCF_014898765.1 Herpailurus yagouaroundi | reverse complement strand
TCAATAAGGTTGCTTGTGTTTATGAGTAATTGTTTTATATATTTGGGCGCTCCGGTATTCGGCGCATAGACATTTATAATTGTTAGCTCTTCCTGATGGATAGACCCTGTCACTATTATATAATGTCCTTCTTCATCTCTTGTTACAGCCTTTAATTTAAAGTCTAGTTTGTCTGATATAAGTATGGCTACTCCAGCTTTCTTTTGGCTTCCAGTAGCATGATAAATAGTTCTCCATCCCCTCACTCTCAATCTAAAGGTGTCCTCAGGTCTAAAATGAGTCTCTTGTAGACAGCAAATAGATGGGTCTTGTTTTTTTTATCCATTCTGATACCCTATGTCTTTTGGTTGGCGCATTTAATCCATTTACACTCAGTGTTATTATAGAAAGATATGGGTTTAGAGTCATTGTGATGTCTGTATGTTTTATGCTTGTAGTGATGTCTCTGGTACTTTGTCTCACAGGGTCCCCCTTAGGATCTCTTGTAGGGCTGGTTTAGTGGTGACAAATTCCTTCAGTTTTTGTTTGTTTGGGAAGACCTTTATCTCTCCTTCTATTCTAAATGACAGGCTTGCTGGATAAAGGATTCTCGGCTGCATATTCTTTCTGTCTAGCAAACTGAAAATCTCGTGCCAACTCTTTCTGGCCTGCCAAGTTTCAAAAGAGAGATCAGTCACGAGTCTTATAGGTCTCCCTTTATATGTGAGGGCACGTTTACCCCTTGCTGCTTTCAGAATTTTCTCTTTATCCTTGTATTTTGCCAGTTTCACTATGATATGTCGTGCAGAAGATCGATTCAAGTTACGTCTGAAGGGAGTTCTTTGTGCCTCTTGGATTTCAATGCCTTTTTCCTTCCCCACTTCAGGGAAGTTCTCAGCTATTATTTCTTCAAGTACCCCTTCAGCACCTTTCCCTCTCTCTTCCTCCTCTGGGATACCAATGATGCGTATATTATTTCTTTTTAGTGTATCACTTAGTTCTCTAATTTTCCCCTCATACTCCTGGATTTTTTTCTCTCTCTTTTTCTCAGCTTCCTCTTTTTCCATAACTTTATCTTCTAGTTCACCTATTCTCTCCTCTGCCTCTTCAATCCGAGCTGTGGTGGTTTCCATTTTGTTATGCATTTCGTTTAAAGCGTTTTTCAGCTCCTCATGACTGTTCCTTAGTCCCTTGATCTCTGTAGCAAGAGATTCTCTGCTGTCAGCTATACTGTTTTCAAGCCCAGCGATTAATTTTATGACTATTATTCTAAATTCACTTTCTGTTATATTATTTAAATCCTTTTTGATCAGCTCATTAGCTGTTGTTATTTCCTGGAGATTCTTCTGAGGGGAATTCTTCCGCTTGGTCATTTTGGATAGTCCCTGGCGTGGTGAGGACCTGCAGGGCACTTCCCCTGTGCTGTGGTGTATAACTGGAGTTGGTGGGCGGAGCCGCAGTCAGACCTGATGTCTGCCCCCAGCCCACCGCTGGGGCCACAGTCAGACTGGTGCGTGCCTTCTCTTCCCCTCTCCTAGGGGCGGGATTCACTGTAGGGTGGGGTGGCCTGTCTGGGCTACTTGCACACTGCCAGGCTTGTGATGCTGGGGATCTGGCGTCTTAGCTGGGGTGGGTAGGCAAGGTGCACAGGGGCAGGAGGGGCAGGCTTAGCTTGCTTCTCCTTAGGTGATCCACTTCAGGAGGGGCCCTGTGGCAGCAACAGGGAGTCAGATCCACTGCCGGAGGTTTGGCTCCGCAGAAGCGCAGAGTTGGGTGTTTGCGCGGAGGGAGCAAGTTCCCTGGCAGGAACTGGTTCTCTTTGGGATTTTGGCTGGGGGATGGGAGGGGAAGATGGCGCTGGCGAGCGCCTTTGTTCCCCACCAAACTGAGCTCTGTCGTCCGGGGGCTCAGCAGCTTTCCTTCCCTTTGTCCTCCAGCCTTCCAGCTTTCTGAGCAGAGCTGTTAACTTATGACCTCCCAGCCGCTAAGTCGCGCTTGCTGTGGGAACACAATCCGTCAGGCCCCTCCGCTTTTTGCAAGCCAGACTCAGGGGCTCTGCTTGGCTGGCGAGCCGCCCCTCCGCCCCGGCTCCCTCCCGCCAGTCCGTGGAGCGCACTGCCTCGCAGCCCTTCCTACCCTCTTCCGTGGGCCTCTTGTCTGCGCTTGGCTTCGGCGACTCCGTTCTGCTAATCCTCTGGTGGTTTTCTGGGTTATTTAGGCAGGTGTAGGTGGAATCTAAGTGATCAGCAGGACGCGCGGTGAGCCCAGCGTCCTTCTACGCCGCCATCTTCCTCAACAATCTATCCTTAGTAATTTTAGAGAAGGCTTTTTTTATCAAATTATTTTTTAAGAAATTTGTACTTTATCTAATTTGTATTTATTAAATTATTTTTTAAGAAATTTGGACTTTAAGGTCATCTGCCAAGAAAGACAATTTTAATTCTTTTCTTCTATATCTGTAAACCTCTGATTTTCTTTCTTTGTCTTTGTCACTAGCTAGGACTTGGATTATACTGTTCATTAGGAATGGTTAATAAAGGTAGGTTTGGGATAGGTTTCTGATTATTCCTTTAATATGCTGCTGGATTCAGTTTGCTATTTGCATCAGATGTTCATAAGGCCTGTTGGTCTATGTTTTCTTTTTTTTTTTAGTAGTGTCTTTGTCTTTGGTTTCAGGGTAAAGTGGCCTCATAAAATGAATTAAGAAGTGTTCCCTCTTCAATTTTTTTGAAAAGTTTTAGAAGAAAAGGTGTTAGTTATTCCTTAAAGGTTGGTAGAATTCACCAGTGAAACCAGCTAGTTCAGGGCTTTGGTTTGTTGGGATATTTTTTATTACTGATTCAATTTGCTTTCTAATTATAAGTCTATTTAGATTTGTTTTGGTAGGTTTTTGCCTCTAGGAATTTTTCCATTTCATTTAGGCTATCTAGTTGGTTTCCATACAGCTGTTTAGTAATCTTTTATCATTTTTATTTTCCTAGTCATGTCCATTTTTATTTCTGATTTTGGTAACAGCAGGTCTCTGCCTTAATCTAACATAAAGAATAAAAAATTAAAGGGAATAAATAGGTGGTATTAATTTCTTATCACTGCTATAACAAATTACCACAAACTTAGTGGCTATAAACAATGCATATGTGTTATTTTATAGTCCTGGAGGAAGGAAGTCTGAAAACTATCTTCGCTGGGCTAAAATACACATGTTGGCCGGGCTGTCTCCTTTCTAGGGACTCAAGGGGAAAACCCATGCTCTTGCCTTTCCCAATTCTAAAAGCTGTCTTCCCTTCCTGAGTTATGGCTCCCTTCCATCTTCAAAGCCAGCAACAGTTAGCTAAGTCTCTGCCGCATCGTAGCTCTCTGACAGTGACTCTTCTTCCTCCCACTTCAACTTTTAAGGAGCCTTGTCATCACCCAGATAATTCAGTAAATCTCTCTTTTTTTAGGATTATTATCAAATTAGCCACCTTAGCCACCTTAATTGAGCCTGAAACCTCATTTCCCCTGTGCCACATCACATCACATATTCATAGGTTCTGAGTATTAGAACATGGACATCTTTACCAGGGCCGTTACTCTGCCTACTACATAGGCCATCTAGATTTTTGTTTTTAAATTTTTTTTAATGTTTATTTATTTTTGAGAGAGACAGAGACAGGATGCGAGTGCGTTAGGGGCAGAGAGAGAGGCTCAGAATCCGAAGTGGGCTCCAGGCTCTGAGCCATCAGCACAGAGACCAACGTGGGGCTTGAACTCACAGACCGTGAGATCATGACCCGAGCCGAAGTTGGACGCTCAACCAACTGAGCCACCCAGGCACCCCTGGATTTTTGTTGAAGATCACGTCCTTATATGTTTAATTTCATCCAGTTTTTAGGTTAAATGTGGAGAGTGGAGGTTGTGGGATTATCCCAGCACCTAAGCTTATCTTCCTTTTGATTGAAACTTGACATTGATGGGTTGGAGGGATCCATGTAAAGGGAGTAGTCAGTGATTCACTCAGGATTCTAATTTGGCTAAACAGAATGGAGGGAGTTGTACTCATCAAAAAGAGGAGTCTCTTAGGAGCTATAGAAATGGTCGGGGTGGGGGGGATAAGAGTTCAATTTGATACTGGCTTAAATTACCAAGTATATTTTTCTTCCTTAGTTAGATAAGAGCTTGAGGCTGAAGAGGGAAAAATATGTGGTAAAGATAAAACTTGAGGAGTGGCAATTAAAATTAGGAAAGTGGCTGAAGTCTTCTTAGGAGTACTTACAGAATAAAAAGAGAAGTATGCCTGACCTAGACATTGAAACATGAATGTTATAGGGTGACTCAGATGGACTCCTCTGCCAAGAACATTGAGAAAGAGTGGACAGACAGGTAGGGCAACACCACAAGAGGGTGGTATTATGGACATCAGAAAAAGAGATTATCTCTCAAAAGTGGGAACAATCAGAAGTACTAAATGACACAGAAAGCTAATTAAGCTAATTATTAATTTAATAATAATTATTAAGCTAATTAAGTGCCTGAAAAGAATTGAATTTAACTTCAAGCACATCATCTTTACAAAAGCTTAGGCAGTGCCTTAGTGAAAATAGTACCCATATTTAAGTGTATTAAGGAAGAGAGGGGTATAAGTAGCTATCTGGAAAGCAATTATTACCTGTAGGGGACAAGGAGAGATCATGGGAGAAGCATGGATAGCTGACATACCTTGGGAGAACCATCAAAAGGGCTTGTGTTGAGAGTACTGGGAAAGGAAGAAATGAGAAGTAAAGACCTTGAATAGAAAAGACGGATGTTTCAGCAAGGAAATTCTCTCAAACAGGAATATCTCTTTCTTTGATGTCAGAATAAAAAGAAAAGCATAAGTAAAACAGTTATATATTTTTCTTTTGACAGTCTACAGTTGGTGGAAAATCTCATTTAGGTGCTTGCATTTTCTCTGTGAATCAGGAGCGATGTCCATATAAAGAACATTTTCTCTGTGAGGAAGCAACTGAATATGAAGGTAGAAGTAATGGGTTGTAGAGATCTGTGAAGAAGTTTAAGGTAGCTGCACCTTGTAAGGATGGGACAAGGCTTTTTACCTTTGACAACTCCTGTGAGTCAAGCAAATAAGTTTTCACAATTCAGCCTTTATTTCATTAAGATTTCAACCCTCTCTAGAAGCTTGATTCCTAAGGACATTGTGGTAATCAGACTTCTAAGATGTCTCCCAACAGTCCCTACTTCCAGATATGCATGCCCTCTGTAATCCTCTCAGCTAAAGTGTGGGCTGGACTTGGTGACTGGCTTCTGAGAAACAGGATATGGCCAAAGTGATAGGATGTCACTTTTTTTTAAAGTTTATTTATTTATTTAGAGAGGCTGATTTTATTAGAGAGACAGAGGGAGAGAGAGAATCCCAAGCAGGCTCCACACTCAGCATGGAGCCCAACATAGGACTCGATCTTATGACCTGGGGATCATGACCTGAACCAAAATCAAGAATTGGATGGTTTTACTGACAGAGACACTCAGGTGCCCCTAGAATGTCACTTCTGAGATTAGATTGTAACAGAGTGTGACTTCCATCTCATTAGTGTTTTCTTTTGCTGTTCATTTGCTTACTTTGTTGAAACCTGTTACCATGTTGTGAGCTGCCCGTGGGAGAGGCCTACATGGCAAGATTCCAGGCACAAAGGCTAGTAGCTGGTTAGTAGCTGGTGGAACATTTAGTCCCTTAGTCCAAGAGTTCATGAATAAGTGAATCTTAGAACAACCAGGTGAGCAAGCAATGAAGTGGAACTTTTCCCACTAAATCTTAAAATGACAACAGCTCTAGCCAACTCCTTGACTGCAGCTTTGTGAGGGACCAGAGCCAGAGGACCCAACTAACCTGAGCTTGGATTCTGGACAGGCTGTACCATAATGAATATTATCATTTTAGGCTACTCAGGTTTGAAGTAATGTGTTATGCAGCTATAGATAACTGATAGAGACATCCTGTCTTATCTTAGGGATTCATCTTTGATTGCTATCAATAGAGAACAAGGTGTAAGCCAAGTGGGTGGTGAGTTTAAAAGGAAGTGTCTTAGTAGGAAGAACCTCAGTAAAATGTGGGTTCTTCAGTTGATTGATCTAGGTCTTATATGGATCTTTGGAAGATTAACCAGTAATTTTATTCTCCAATCTTCAAAATAGCAGGGTGGTCTGTCTCACCTTTTGTTATCAATAAAATGAAGAATCTCAGACTGTTAAGGCAAATCTAACTAAGGCTTCTAATTCTCAATTATGGACTTGAAGAGAGCTTATTTAAAGCAAGTTTTATCCTAATGGAAACAAAGGGATTAATCATGAGATTGACAGAAATACCTTTTTTTTTTTTTTTTTTTTTTTTTTTTAGGAAGTAAATCCTGGCATACAGAAAGTTCTTCCTCTGCCTACACAAGGGCTCATTATATTCTTGACCAGATCACAGGGAACACTGTTGCTTCACACAATATGGTTTACCCCTCCTGACAAATCCTACATGGGCATATCATTCAAGAGAAGGCACACTGAACAGAAAATGAATATAATCTCACCAGGTTTCATGCCTATTTCATTTCCCTAAGGTTAAGAGTCAGCACTGTTCAACTGCAAAAATCGTCAAGGATCTTGAATAAAGTGACTCTGTGGTTGTAAGAAGCATTGGTCAGCTTAGGTCATTACTATTAAGAATTTATAAAAAACAGACTGGACATTTTGGAGAGATTTATCCATTTGGAAAAGAGTAGAGATGTTTTGGGGGCTGCTTTCTCAGATAAAGATGCGCTCTGAGAGGACTCATTCTTGAAGTTCTTGTTGTATACTACAGAGATATGCATCCTGGAATGAAACTGTTGGATCAACTAGTTCAGGCTCATTTGCTCCTTTTATTGAGAATCTACCATAAGCCAGATCCTGTGCTGAAAAGTAAGGACTTAAACAGGATCATGATGCCTTTCTGAATGAAACTAACAAAAGAGATTAACTGTATAGCAATGTAAGTTTCAATTAGCAGCTAACGTAAGCCTTAAAATGCAGAACATGAAACACTGTTATCTAGGGTGTCATCTTTGCTTGGGCCGTTGATCGCAACTCTCCAGGCTGTTGGTGAAGACCTAATCACAGAATGGCTAATGTGTTGTCTCTGTCTTGATCTTGATAGAAATATGTTTTTGAGGAGTCTGTCTTCACTTGTTTCTACAATCATTTGCTACTTTTACGGAGAAGTATTTATATTCGTTGCAAAAATCTTTCAGTTTCTCCATGTCACTCAAAGTCGGTCATATATGTAAATACTGCCCAGATTTCAGTTATGTTAGTTTTCCTTCTCTGCTTTTATTTTTGTCATAACTGCTATTAGGACTGTTTTAGTCATACAGGAAGGCCCAATTCCCATGGCTTAAGTGAAGACAAAGCGAAGAAAAACAAAAACAAAACAAAGAATAGTTTATAGTCTGAAACTGAAAAGCCTAGGTATAGAAATAGTCTCAGATACCTGCAGTTTCAGGGCTCAGATTCTTAGAATCCCATTCTGTGCTTTGTTCTGAGTTGACACCATCCCAGACACTTTCACGGTGGAAAAGGGACTATAGCACAGGGGCCAGCCAACTTTTTCTGTAAAGGACTAGATCGTGAATATTTTCAGCTTTGTGGACACATGGCCTCTGTCACTGAAGTGTCAAAGCAGCCACAAATATTATACAGATGACTGGGTCTGGTGTGTTCCTGATTCCCTGTGTCAACAGTTAAATAGAAGCTGTGGACCTCATTCTTAGGTACTCAGTGCCAGCACTAAACACAAAGTGATGAAACAGTGTTTATCATAAAGCAGCTCAGAGGTGTGGAGAGATGGGCCAAAGTGATTTCTCCACACTCAGGATGAGGATGAAGCCAGGGAGAACTCAGATCCATTGACCCCTGCGCTGTCCTGTGCAACCTCCTTGACATGCTGCTGACTGTTCTCGGCCAGCCTGGTCAGGGGAGTTTATGATGTTGTTATGCAAATACCTGTATCCCTAAGGATTTTCCCATGATCTCACTGTGTTTTCCCATGATCCATGTCAATGTCAAGAATTCCAGTGTTTTATGTACGTGAGAACTCTCCTACCTGTCTGTGATCTCGACACTGTACTTTAGGCCCCCTTGAAATTTATAACTTTTTTTTTGGAGTCCTGAATCTCATGTTTGCTCTATATGGTCATATATATATGCTATATATGATCATCTGAATTAGTTGGGGTAAGTGTTAGGGTGCAGGTCCCTGGTTCTTACCACAGACCCAACTCTGAAGTGAATGAGAAGGTGTTCTGGATCAGGAGAGGGCTTCTGTCCATTTTTGAATCAGATTATTATTTGGGAGGGGAGTGTTGAGTTATGTTAGTTCTTCATTTAGTTTGCATGTTAACTCCTTACTGGATATACCATTACTTTTTAAATATGTACCGCATCTTCTTTATCCATTCATCTATCAATGGGCCCTTAGGTTGCTTCCATATCTTGACTACTGTAAATAATGCTGCACTAAGCATAGGGGTGCATATATCTTTTCAAATTAGTGTTTTTTGCTTTCTTTGCATAAATACTCAGTAATTCCATTCCTGGGTCATAATATATTTCTATTTTTAATAAAAAGTGTTCTTTATTTATTTTTGAGAGATAAGAGAGTGAGCATGTGAAAATGTGAGTGAAAATGTTTTTCATTTTTTGAGAGAGAGAGAGCGAGAGAGAGAGAGAGAGAGAGAAAGCGAGAGAGAGAGAGAGCCTGAGGAGGGGAGGGGCACAGAGAGAGGGAGACACCGAATCCAAAGCAGGCTCCCAGTTCTGAGCTGTCAACACAGAGCCCGATGAGGGTCTCAAACTCAGGAACGGAGAGGTCATGACCTGAGCCTAAGTTGGATGCTTGACCAATGGAGCCACCCAGGCACTCCATACTGTTTTCCATAGTGGCTACACCAATTTACATTCCCACCATTGGAGCCTGAGGTTTTTGTTTGTTTGTTTGTTTGTTTGTTTGTTTGTTTTTTGCTTTTCTTCCACAGACTTGCCAACACTTGTTTCTTGTCTTTTTGATACTAGCCATGCTGACTGCTATTAGGTGATATTTCATTGTGATTTTCTATTTCTCTGATCATTAGTGATGTTAAGCATTGTTTTGTATGTCTCTTGGCCATTTGTATGTTACCTTTGGAAAAAATGTCTATTCAAGTCTTCTGTCCATTTTTGAATCAGATTATTATTTTTGGGAGGGGAGTGTTGAGTTGTGTTAGTTCTTCATTTAGTTTGCATATTAACTCCTTACTGGATATGCCATTTACAAATACCATGTTCCATTTGGTAAGTTGACTTTTTGTTTTCTTAATGGTTTCCTTCATTGTGCATGGAATGGCACAATTTTTTTATTGGCACATTTATTATGGCAAAAGTTTATTTAAACAAAATTTTTAAAAAAATTTATTTATTTTTGAGAGACAGAGACAGAGCATGAGGGACGGGGGACAGAGAAAGAGGGAGACACAGAATCTGAAGTAGGCTCCAGGCTCTGAGCTGTCAGCACAGAGTCCAACGCAGGGCTCAAACCCACAAACCGGGAGTTCATGACCTGTGCCGAAGTCAGATGCTTAACTGATTGAGCCACCCAGGCGCACCCCCCCACCCCAGTAGTTTATTTTTGCTTTCGTTTCCTTTACCTGAAAAGACATATCTAGAAAAATATTGTGAGGTTAATGTTAAAGAGATTACTATGTTTTCTTCTAGGAATATTATGGTTTCAGTAGGTCTTGCCTTTTTTTTTTTTTAACATTTGTTTATTTTTTGAGAGATAGAGACAGAGCATGATTTGGGGAGGGGCAGAGAGAGAGGGAGTCAAAGATTCTGAAGCAGGCTCCAGGTTCCGAGCTGTCAGCACAGAATCTGACAGCAGGGAGCTTCCCGAACAATGAGATCATGACCTGAGCCAAAGTCAGACGCTTAAGTGACTGAGCTATCCAGGCGCCTGGGTCTTGTCTTTTTACTGTGATGCAAGTGTTGACATTCTTTGCTTTATATCAGAGAGTAGTATTCCAATATGGCTGTATATTAGAATCACCTGAAAGTATTTTAAAAATACTGACTGGGGTCTAACCTCTTTCCCCAATATACTCACCAGGTACATGGTTGACAGTCACTGGGATAAGAAATGGTTATGTGAAAACTTATGTGTAAATTGTTCTTTATTTTTGTTCCCCAGACAGTACTTATCTAGCACTGACATATTGTCCCTGAAAAACTGTTGCAATATCCTTACCACTTTAATTTTGGAAACTTTTTCTGTAATTATTTAGGAGAAGTTATGTAAGACTCTGATTAAACACACCTAGTATTATACAGGAAATTTTCCAATTTTAAATGAAGAGTTTTCCAAAACCTTACTATTGGTTCTCATCCCAAAAAATGTCACCAGTATTCTTTTATGGGTAAATATTCAGTTGTCATTTATTCACAATAACAGGAAATGGTCTTTTCCTAAAGTGATTAACTCTGATTTTATAAAAATAAATTACAGTATAAATTTTTATCAGTCTAAAGTGATTAAAATGGCCTGGTGTTTAGAAGCAGCTGCTTAGGACTTAGGTCCTTCTTTTTAGATGGACATGAATCTAGGACATGACACACAGTGCTCAGACCAGGGTCACACACTCATGTTCATACCAACAAAGTTAGTGAGTTGAGTGGGCTCAACACAAGCATGAACATGTCCAAAGAGAGCATGACAAAAGAGAGCCAAAATGAATATCTGGATTATTCTAGGAGCTAACAGTATATAATCTCCAATAATTCTCAAGAACCATCTGAGGTAGTAACACCATTTTCTCCCTTCTTGGGCAGAGAGCATGTACTGTGCCATAGTTACAGAATGTGTTTTTGTTAGAGTCCCAAGTCTACCCAACCCACACCTAGCCCCCATCATTCTCCTTCACAAGTGAGACCATAGTAGGGCTAAAGGACTAGAAGATTAGAATTGGGGAGGAGGCAGTGAAGATCGTTAGAAATGGGGCTTTAATGTTGTTTTGGTTAATTTCTCATCCTCACAATATGTCATCTTTGTTTCACCTCCAAACTGTGTGTAAAGTGACCTGTACTATGTTTATGGGTCTAGATAAATCCTGGAAAATAATGATCAGAAGATGGTGACAGGTGTTCAGGTGGGTTGGCAAGCGCAGTGCTTAAAGAACATAACCATGGGTCACCATGAATGGTGACAGGAAAGCTGCATTGGAGGAGCTCTGTGCCAACATAGGAGCAAAAGGTGTGGAATCTTAGGCACCTGATTCATGGGCAGGCATGATGTCGCATCAGGCAGAATGGCTCGGTGAATGCACAGGTGTCCAGCCTCTGAGAAGGGGGTGTGAAGCCGAACACAGCCCCGTCCCTGACTGGATCCTGAGAGAATACACAACTGAGCAGAAAGGACTTGTGGGAAGGGGTAATTACAGGGGTTACATAGGATGTAATAAAATAGCATCCCAGAGCTGGGCAAGGAGAGATGCGACATTACTGACTGTTGGAATTTGAATCTGTGCTCTTCTTACTGTCTCATGTTGAATTGGTTCTAGGAAGTGAGAATAAAGCTGAGACTAAAGGGAGAGACTATATGGCTGCTGTCTGTCAGGAGAAGTCAGCTTACCAACTTTTAAGAATCAGCCTTCTGGGTGCTTGGGGGCTCACTTGGTTACGTGGCCGACTCTTGATTTCAGCTCAGGCTATGATGTCACAGTTCATGAGATGGAGCCTTGTGCTGGGCACCACGCTGAAATGTAGAGCCTGATTGGGATTCTTTTTCTCTCCTCTCTCTGCCCCCTCCTCCTGCTTCTGCATGCACATGTGCACACACTCTCTCTAAACAAATAAATAAACATTAAAAAAAAGAATCAGGATTCTCCAGCCATTTCTGCAAACATTGGCTCATGAGCTGACCTCTGCATATTCAGAATAAGCAGCTCTCTTCTGGTCCTAGCATTTACTTTACATAAAACAGAATCTGGATTTAAAGCCCTTAATGGGTTACAGTCTATAACAGGGTAAAACTCTTGATGTAATTCACCTGTCAGTTGTAAATGGATTCTCCAGCTATTATCAAAACAATCTCTTTGGGGAAGACTTTCTTTAGGTAAAATTTAAATTACGACAGATACATGTTAAGAATGAAAACTCGATTCCTCTGACTCTAGATGGCACAGTAAACATACTTACTGGTCTCCCTTCATCTAAGACCAAATAAATGTAATCTCAAAGAAAAGAATTTTTAAAGGAATAGGTCCAAACCAATAAAGAAATTATGATGGAGAAATATTCTTGCTGAATGATAGATTTCAACAGATTTCTGGAAGACAGAAGTCAGATGGTAGTGTTTAAACAAATGAAGCAGAGAGAATGGAGTCATAGCCCAGAATACCAAAAAGGACACCCACAGAGAAAGGAAACAGATGATCTCTCCTTGCAGCACCAAGAGAAACTCCAGATTTGGGTTCACATGGCAATAGGAGACGAGGCTACAAATAGGTGATTAATTGAAAATCTATTCATGGAGCCTGTAGCATATGCACTGGAGGTCCACTTCTTCTCTTACCTCCTTCTTCTGTTCCACTTTATCCGCATCTTGATATGTACCTCCTTAGTAAAAAGGAAGGTTCTTTTCCAAAGACATTACCAGATCAAAGAAGACTGGGGCTGTAGGGTGGATGTTGGTCTCCAAAGTGATGCCCTCCTTATTCTGACTTTTCGAAAATTCCAACATAGTGAAAAACTACGCATCCCTTTGTAGGCAAACCACATCCTCCAAGTCATGCTAAGCCTATGTACTTAGATCCTTCAGTTAAGTTTTCTACCACCTCATTTTTAACCTTAAAAGGAAAACAGTGAGTCACCATTGAAGAAAATAAACATTATGAAAAAGAAAGAGCAAAATGAGCAAATAGACGTGATCCCAGAGGAAAATGTGAAAATTCAGAAGACAGAAGAGGGGAAAAAAATCCTATCAGTATCCTCAGAGTAATTCAGTATGACCTCGTGCCCACATAACATGAACAGGATGTTAAGAGAAAGAAGGATTAAGAAAAAGAGTAAAAAGAATATGGAAATTAAAAATTATGTTTGTTCAATAGAAGGTTTAGCAAAGGTAAAGATAATTTAGAATATATTAGGATATAATTTAGAATATATAATAAAAGTTTTTACTTTATTTTCTGAAAGCATCCAGAATTTAATTTGATTTAATTTAATTTAATTAATTTTTAAAATATAATTTATTGTCAAGTTAGCTAACATACAGTACATACGGTGTGCTCTTGGCTCCCACAATTCATCACTTACATACAACACTCAGTGCTCATCCCAACAAGTGCTCTCCTCAATGCCCATCACCCGTTTTCCCTTCTCCCCTGCCCCCCATCAACCCTCAGTTTGTTTGCTGTATTTAAGAGAACATAAGGTTTGCCTACCTCTCTGTAACTTTTTTTTTCCCCTTCCCTTCCCCCATGGTCTTCTGTTAAGCTTCTCACATTCCACATATAAGTGAAAATATGATATCTGTCTTTCTCTGACTTATTTCACCTAGCATAATACCCTCAAGTCCAAGCCACATTGTTGCAAGTGGCAAGATTTATATGGAAAATATGGTAAAATTGTTTCAGAAATAAATGAATTAGCAAGAAGAGGGAAACACATCTTATTTCTCATCAGTAGCATTAGATGTTAGAATAAAGTAGAACAATATCTTTAAGTTTTCAACGAAATATTGTTTTGAACTCACAATTCTTCACACAACTAAATTATGAATCAAATATAAAGGTAGAGTTGAAACCATCAGATCTACAATAACCAAAAACGGATGCCCATACACCATTCCTAAAGAAGTCATTTGAGGTATATTCCCGCAAAACAAGGGCAAAACAAGGAGAGGAAAGCATGACCTAGTGAAATTGTAGAACTGAACTAAAAGCTAAGTGCAAAGAAATTCTAGGACATTAGTGATGTATAAGTCTAGAAAGTGATTAATTCAAATTAAAAAAGGAACTCTATGAGCCCTTAGGAAATAAAAAGTCTTGAGATGTAAAGAGTAAAATGCGGACACCTGAGTGGCTCAGTTGTTAAGAGTCCAATTCATGACTTTGGATCAAGTCATGATCTCATAGTCATGAGATCAAGCCCGGCTTCAGGCTTTGTGCTGAGCATGGAGTCTGCTTATGATTCTCTCCCTCTTCCTCTGCCTCTCCCCTGCTTACACACACATGGGCGCTCTCTCTCTCTCTCTCTCTCTCTCTCTCTCTCTCTCTCTCTCTCAAATAAGAACATGATGGGGTGCCTGGGTGGCTCAGTCACTAGGCATCTGACTTTGGCTCAGGTGTTGATCTCACGATTTGTGGCTTTGAACCCTGCGTGGGGCTCTGTGCTGACAGCTCTGAGCCTGGAGCCTGATTTGGATTCTGTGTCTCCCTCTTTCTCTCTGCTCCTCCCTCACTCACACTCTGTCTCTCTCTTTATCTTAAAAATAAACATTGAACAAATTAAAAAAAGCAAGAACCCAATGTTAAAAATAAAAAGTAAAATGGAATAGGTTAATAGGAAGGGCTAGTAAGACTTAGAAAATGTTGTTAATGTGATGATTCTTCTGTCAACAAACTAAAAGGCAATTAGAAAATTTGGGGGTGGATGTGGTAGGAGTGGACAGAGGAGGAAACTGCCTAGTGAAGTTATGGTTTATATGGGTGCTTCTTAACTTTGGCTACACATGAAGATCACCTGGGGAGCCATCAAAATTTCAGTGCTCAGACTACATCTCAATTACATCAGAATCTGGTATTGGGATCCAGGCATTTTTCCCCCTTATTTTTCAAGTTTTTATTTAAATTCTAGTTAGATAACAATAAGTATAATATTAGTTTCAGGTGTAGAAGTGAGTGATTAATTACTTACATACAACATCCAGTGCTTATCACAAGCACCCTCCTTAATGCCCATCTCCCATTTAACCAATCCCCCAACCACCCTCCATCAACCCTCCATTTGTTCTCTATAGTTAAGAGTCTGTTTGAGGCACTTAGGTGGCTCAGTCATCTAAGAAACTGAACTCTTGATTTTGGCTCAGGTCATGATCTTGAGGTTTGTGGGTTTGATCCCCACATTAAGCTCTGCATTGACATGTAGAGCCTGCTTGGATTTCTCTCTTTCCCTCTCTCTCTCTTCCCCTCCTCTGCTCAAACTCTCTATCTCTCTCTCTCAAATAAAAACATTTAAAACTTTTTTTTTTAAAAAAGAGTCTGTTTTATGGTTTGCCTCTCTCTCTCTCTCTCTCTCTCACTCTCACTCTCCCTCCCCCCCTTATGTTCATCTGTTTTGTTTCTTAAATTCCACATGCAAATGGAATTATATGGTATTTGTCTTTCTCTAAGTGACATTTTGCTGAGCATAATACTGTCTAACTCCATCCACATCATTGCAAATGGCAAGATGTTATTCTTTTATATGGCTGAGTAATATTCCATTGTGTGTCTGTGTATATAAATATATACCACATCTTTTTTTTAATTTTTTTTAACGTTTATTTATTTTTGAGACAGAGAGACAGATCATGAATGGGGAGGGTCAGAGAGAGAGGGAGACACAGAATCTGAAACAGGCTCCAGGCTCTGAGCGGTCAGCACAGAGCCCGATGCGGGGCTCGAACTCACGGACCGTGAGATCATGACCTGAGCCGAAGTCGGACGCTTAACCGACTGAGCCATCCAGGCGCCCCTACCACATCTTCTTTATCCATTCATCAGTTGATGGACATTTGGGCTCTTTCCATAATTTAGCTACTGTTGATATTGCTGTTATAAGCATCAGGGTGCATGTATCCCTTTGAATCAGTATTTTTATATCCTTTGGATCAATATCTAGTAGTGAAATTGCTGGGTCATAGTGTAGTTCTATTTTGAACTTTTTGAGGAAACTCCATCCTGTTTTCCATAGTGGCTGTACCAGTCTGCATTCCCACCAGCAGTGCAAAGGTTCCCCTTTCTCCACATCCTTGCCAACATCTGTTTCCTGTGTTGTTAATTTTAGTCATTTTGACAGGTGTGAGGTGATATCTCATTGTACTTTTGATTTGTATTTCCCTGATGATGAGTGATGATGAACATCTTGTCATTTGTCTGTTAGCCATCTGGAAGTCTTCTTTGAAAAAAATGTCTGTTCATGTCTTCTGCCCATTTTTTAACTGAATTAGTTGTTTTGGGGGATCCAGGAAATTTATATGTATTTAAAATTCCCTAGGTGATTCCAATGTGTACCCAAGGTTAGGGATTATTATTTTTAACATAAGCAAGATAAATTTTGACATGAATTGAGGAATTATAGGAAAAAAGAAAAGGTCATTATTTTGACTTTGACTCTAGGGATTAAAGAGATTCTGATGTGAAAAATAGAAATTCTATTATTCTTTATTGTGTAGCTAACTGTATTTATATAAAGACAAAAATTCATATTGTTTTTAACTTTTAGAATCAATTTATAGATGATGTTATAATAGAAATTCTATTTTGGCTAGATTATTTCTCACCCATCACTTGGTGATGATTTACATATTTAAAATATTTTCTTACAATGTTTCTGTAAGACAGACAATGAATATTTATAACATCACTTTTTTTGGACCAATGTAAATTAAGAGGAACATTATCCTGTCAGTTCATTCTGCTCCTGGCTCACATGTAAAATTCCTCAGAGAAACCCCCCACACCATAAACACACATCCCAACCACATATGAAATGGCTTTTACTTCTTTTGAGTTCTCTTCACAGTACATATCAACACCTGACTGTTCTGTACATCTATTTTTGTCTCTTGCCCACTTTTCTGGAAAGTATCCTCAGTGAGAAGCAGAAAAAAATGTTTACTGCTTTTATCAAGCAAGGGTGGACACTTAGGAGGCACTTCATAAATACATATGAAATAAATAAGTGAATGGATTAAACTCTAAGAATGTCTACAAGGGCATGGACTATGCTTTATACCTCTTCCTTTTCTCCAGTGTAAATCAGTGTTTGTTTAACTGAGCTACAAATATTCACAAGTCCATGGTAAGACAGAGTATAGGTCTGTTGCAAGGGAGCAGTTTAGTTGATTTAACTGATCTAAGACTTCTTAAATTCTTGGGTGAAAATATTTATTAATACCCCACAATTTTCAAAGGTTGCAAGAATCATAGTCTTGTTGCCTGATACAATTGTAGAGCTTACTATGTTCGTTTTGGCTTCATCCAAACCATTGCCTCCCAGCAAAGTTTAAAATGAGAGGTGGAAAAATGTACATAAAAGTTTTGAACATGAATTCATCCAATATTCATGAAAATGTGTGATTTTCAAATTGCTAAAAAATAATGTTCAGGTGAGTAGTTATCACATGTCATTAATAGAGAATGACATAGGTGATCACATAAGGATATGAGAATCTCAGATTTATAAGGTCAGTGGAAAAAGAAATTCAGAATAAGATTGCTTAGTCTGATACAGACTCATTAATATCCTACAGGGCAAAAAGCTGTAACCTTTGGGGGATATCTTCTCTCTCAAACAGAAAAAAACACCCCCTGTTCGTTTTCTATAAATCACCTTCTCATTTACAGTTATAAGACATGTAAACCCTAATCAACTGTGAATAGTAAATCAAAATTCTATCCCATGAGAGAATCAGATGACCCTCAGGCAGTCTTGTTGGAAATAGTCTCGTATAACATTTAAAAAAATACAACTCTTCTTTTTGTCTTATTTCCAAGTTGTGGTTATTTTATTCCCCTGAACACAGACTAGATAACTAATCCCTAAATGGTGCGGTGGAAAAATATACTTTAAGAAGAAAAAACTGGTTGTGAAAAAACAAAAATATACAATACGTGACTATTTTGGAAAAGGAGCCAAAGTCATCTCACTTTAAAAGTGATTGGGAAGTTGGTGGGCATCTGGTTGGCTCAGTCAGTTGAGTGTCCAACTCTTGTTTTTGGCTCAGGTCATGATCCCAGGTTCATGGGATCAAGCCACATGCCTACCTCCATGCTGAGTGTGAAGTCTGCTTGGGATTCATATGCACGCGCGCTCTCTCTCTGTCTCTCCCCTCTCTCTCTCCTTACTTTCTTCTCTCCCTTTCTCTTCATCTTCCCTTCTTCCCCATTCATGTTCTGTCTCTCTCTCTCTCTCTCTCTCAAAATAAAATAAATGTGACTTAACAAAAAGTGATGGAGGTAATTTTTGTTTAATTACATTTGCACCCCACCAAGGGATGCAGTGATGAGCAAAACATCTGAAAGTATTCTCAGTTTCTCAGAAGAATAATCTTCTAAAGGATATAGTATTTCTCCTTCCTCAAAATAAATTTGGTCATTTATATCTACTTGTATATAATTGCCTAGTATGCCCAGTAATCATTAATTAGTATGAGAGGATCTCATGCTCTGTCCAAGGTGCTAGAGTGTTAAGCTTGCATTTTAAAGTGCTTGCCTGCAGGTGAATTCACCCATTTCCTTTTGTTGAATTCTATTCTCTTGGGAGGCCCAGGGCTGAGAGCTGATGCTTCCACCTTGATGTCCTCCTACTTGATTGTTTTAAGTTTTATTTAAATTCCAGTTAGTTGACGTCTAATGTTATGTTACTTTCAATTGTACAATATAGTGATTCACCACTTCCATACAACACCAGGTGCTCATCATAACAAGTGTACTCTTTAGTACCCATCACCTATTTAACCCAGCTCCCATCCACCTTCTCTCTGGTAACCGTTTATTTGTTCTCTATAGTTAAAAGTCTGTTTCTTGGCTTGCCTGCCTCTCTCTCTCTCTCTCTCTCTCTCTCTCTCTCTCTCTTTTTCACTTATGCCCATTTGTTTCTTAAATTCCAAATATGAGAGAAATCATATGGCATTTGTCTTCTATGACTGACTTAAGTTGCTTAGCACAATACTCTCTGGCTCTGTCCACATTGTTGCAAATGGCAAGATCTCATTTTTTTATGGCTGAGTAATATTCCATTGTGTTTATACACCACATCTTCTTTATCCATTCATCAGTTGATGGACAATTGGGCTGTTTCCATTATTTGGCTATTGTGGATAAGGCTTCTGTAGCCATTGGGGTGCGTGTATTCCTTTATAGTGATCAAAATAGTATGGTACTGGGGCTCCTGGGTGGCTCAGTCGGTTAAGCGTCCGACTTCGGCTCAGGTCACGATCTCGCGGTCCGTGAGTTGGAGCCCCGCATCGGGCTCTGGGCTGATGGCTCAGAGCCTGGAGCCTGCTTCCGATTCCGTGTCTCCCTCTCTCTCTGCCCCTCCCCCGTTCATGCTCTGTCTCTCTCTGTCTCAAAAATAAATAAACGTTAAAAAAATTAAAAAAAAAATAAAAATAGTATGGTAGTACTAGCACAGAAAGAGACACATAGGTCAATATAGAGCAGAATAGAAAACCCAGAAACAAACCCAGAACTCTATGAGCAATCAATCTTCAACAGAGTGGTAAAGAATATTTAATGGGAAAAGAGACAGTCTCTTCAACAAATGGTGTTGGGAAAACTGAACAGCAACAAGCAAAAAAGTGAAAGTGGATCACTTTCTTACACCACACACAAACATAAATTCAAAATGGACAAAAGATCTAAATGTGAAGAAACATTAAAATCCTAGAGGAGAACACAGTAACCTCATTGACATTGGCTGTATCAACTTCTTACTAGATATGTCTTCTGAGACAAGAGGAACAAAAGCAAAAGTAAACTATTGGTACATTATCAAAACAAAAATGTTCTGTACAGTGAAGGAAACAGTCACCAAAACTAAAAGGCAACCTATGGAATGGGAGAAGATATTTGAAAATGATGTATCTGATAAAAGGTTAAAACTCAAACCCATAAAATGAATGATCCAATTACAAAGTGGAAGACATGAAGAGACACTTCTCTAAAGAAGACATCCAGATGGCTAGCAGACACACACACAAAATGCTCAACATCACTCATCATCAGGGAAATACAAATAACAACTATAGAGAGATATCACCTCACACCTGTCAGAATGGCTAAAATCAACAACAGAATAAACAACAGGTGTTGGTGAGCATGCAGAGAAAGGGGAACCTTCCTCTGCTGTTGGTGGGAATTCAGACTGGTGCAGCCACTCTGGAAAACAGTATGGAGGTTCCTCAAAAAGTTAAAAATAGAACTATCCTAAAATCCAGCCACTGAACTACTAGATATTTATCCAAAGAATACAAATATACTAATTCAAAGAGATGCACGCATTCCCTACTTTATTCTTTGTGGCTTCTACTAACACTAACTCTGTGAGAGTTTTGTCTACCTGATCATAATCTGTTTGTTGCCATCTTCTAATGGTTATATGACTGTAAACCATGTTTTTCTAAAAACACTGTGTACTGTTTGAGGCTATACATCTTGTCCCTCTTTTACAGACTCAGGCAGTGGGATCTAAGTAACTGTAATCCCCACTTAGAACAGAGACTCCACTCATCTCTCTTCTAATTCCAGAGAATGTACAAAAACCACTGGGCCCACTTTTAAGCCCAAAGTAAGGGGAAATTTCAGTAAGTGAAGTTGTTACCACTTTTTACACTTCCTGGTACTTCTCTTCTTTCTCACATGACACCTAGCAGCTTTCTGACACAATTTTGTTCCTAAGGGCTTTTAGTGTGTACCACGTACTATCTCGGGAGAGTGCTTCAATCTCTGTGTCTCTTATAGCACAATCTCCCTTTGGAAATAAATTGTTAGTTACTTACTTGGGTACACCTCTTAGGAGAATTTTATTTATGTTAGGAAAAATGTTAACCTTCACGCTATTTGGGGGGTTTGGCACAAAGGGTTTTGTTTTAGTTCTGTAAAAAAATGTGTTATTTAGTAAGGAATATGTGGGCTTTTTAGTGCAAATTCACAGACCCGCTTCATATCTTTAGTTAATAAACTCTTGGAGTAGAACCTTATACACTGTGTTTTAGCAAGCTCTCCAAGTGTTCCTTCATGCGAAGTTTGGTAACCACCGGACTATACTATTTGTGTGAGCCTAAATTCCTCATTGGTAAAATGAGTTAATAATATTACCTTTCCTTGTGCAGGAGTTCTTAGGATTAAATGAGAAAATCCACACAAATAGCCCAGTACAGTGCATGACACAGAGGAAGTATTCAATAAGTCTTAGCTATCCTTATTAGCTGTTACCCTCTGACCCTTGAGCTACTTATTATTGATTGCCTAGAACCCAATATGGCTTTACCACTCTTCCCAATTCTGTCTTCTTCAACTTTTATTCTTAGAAATGGAAGAAGAGGTTTTAGAGAGAATTCCATCAGTCAGTTGGGTGTTCCAGTAATAGAAATTCTACTAGTTGTACGTTATTAAAATTCCCTAATTTTAGTTTCTTTACTATGAAATTGGGATAATAATTTAGGTGGTTGTTGACAATAAAATATGTCTGAATGTGCAAAACTTATGTGGGAGAGCACCTATTAGGTGTCCAACATAAATAGCTGTTCTTTATACTTTCTTGTTTATTTTTTCTGTTTGGCTTCTGACTCTCTTTCTCTATTATTGTTACTGTTTGTGTTTTGTTCTACAAGATTCTGAAGCCTAATACTGGGTCAGACCCAAAAGTTTCAAAAACAGCTGTTTCTCTTCTCCTCAGTACATCTGGATTAGATGCTTCCTAACTAGCACTATCTATTGTTATGTTCCTCAAGAAAAAGAGACCAGAATTTGTGTGCAGAGAATTTATGGTAAAGAGTTCTCAGAGACAATATGTGTGAGGAAGAGAGGGAACAAAGAAATGGCAGAGGGAGAAGTTGAACTGCCATGGAGATGCAACAGAGAACTAAGCCAATCTCAAGGGCAATTCTGAAGTTGCAATGGTTCTTCCTAAACTGCAGCAAAATGTCTTGCACTCTATATCTTCACATTCACTAATCAAGAAATATAGACTGCCCAGGTGAAGGGTCAGATTCCTGCAGAGGGAGTCCTCTGTGATCCATCAATCACCCATTCATTAGCACTTCCCAAAGCTGGGAGAATAAGTTGTCCTAAAGAAGTTCTAGGTAGCCCATCAACATATTCACTATAATTCATCTCTTGTATCACCATTATTTCCTTGCTCCATATAGTAAGTCCACCTTCTATAACTCTGGTATTCTAGTTGTTCCCTTTTCTTCTTCTTTTCTTTTCTCCTTCCTCCCTCCCTCCCTCATTCCTCTCCTCTCCTCTCCTCTCCTCTCCTCTCCTCTCCTCTCCTCTCCTCTCCTCTCCTCTTTCTCAACCATGATGCTATAGCCGGTCTCAGTTCTGAAACTGATACTTATCATCTCCCTTCTCTACTTTTCATTCTAAAATCTTCCCCCCATCAGCACTATCTCTGCTTGACTAGGTGGCTTAAGTAGTGAAATAGATTCTAATCTCTCAGGGACCTAAGACTCTGCTGCTTTACTTGTGCATTTATTACCAAATTCAAGAACTGGAGTTCCTAAAGATGTCCTTATGGATCACCTGCCCCACTGGATAACAGTAGCTTTATGCCCTACTGATGATCATAGTCAACTGCCATGTTAAAGTGGTCAATATTTTCCTTACATGCTGGTCTCTTGGCAAAAGGAGCCAGGTGGCAGTTATAGCTTAAAATTTAATGGGATGCATATTGTTTCCCCTGTTTGAAGTATCTCCCCCCAGAGGACAAAGACCTCAATTCATATAACGTAAGGTAAAAGGATGGGAAACAAAGAGTCCTAGTGTTTACTTGGAATAATGGTAAATGGGTCACTGCCACTTTGAACTTTTGGTTCCTGAACCAATAGTTATTTTGCCGTTTGGAGACACAGCACCTAATGATGACCTTTGATTTAAGGAATATATTGAATCATGCAGGTTGTTGCCTTAGTTTCGCAATGTCTTTTCTCTATGCTGGTACTGCTTCAGAAATGAATTCACATTGTTGTTCCATTGCTTTTTCATTTTGGTACCTTTGGGTGGTATAGTATTTTATGGGATGAGTATATTCCATGGTCATGGTACTAATTGCTACAATATAGATCTCTTCATTTAAGATAAGATAATCTTAGATATACGATGTGGGTGTATTAAGTACTCTAGAAGACCTTGGGTGGTATTACTGCCTAAGAAAACCATATTCATTATATATCTCAACCCCACCAATATGAATAGATGCCCCTTTTGGGAAAGAGGGAGTCCACTGGAGTCAACTTGGCAACAAGTGTCTAGTTGTTCTCTTAAAAGAATGGTGTTCTATCTGGGACTCAGTATTAGTCACTATTGCTAGAAGGTTTGACATTCAGTAGCAGCAGTAGGTAGATGAGCCTTGGTGAGGAGTGTACACCATGAAGCCCAGTCATAGCCTTCACCCCGGCCACCATGGCTACTATATTCACAAGCCCATCGTGCAAGCACTAGGGTGGCCGATGGCCAAGGCTTACTGACATCAATTGGTTCAATTAATCTTCGGTGGCGGTGTTAACATGTGACACAATAATCTTTACCTTCATGCACTCTCCCATAGGTGCATCCACATGCTCTTTCCCAGAAATCCTTGTCTCTAACATTGAAATCTTTTTTTTCCCAGGACTCTGGCCACCTAGCTAAGCAATTACTGCTGCCCCATAGTCCAAATCCATTAGTATTATTTCCTTTCCTTTTCTTTTCTTTTTCTTTCTTTCTTTCTTTCTTTCTTTCTTTCTTTCTTTCTTTCTTTCTTTTGAGAGAGAGAAGGAGTGGGGGGAAGAGGGGCAAGGGAGAGAGAATCTTAAACAGGCTCCATGGTTAGTGCAGAGTGCAGCATGGGGCTTGATCCCATGACCCTGGGATCACTACCTGAACTGAAATTAAGAGTTAGATGCTTAACCTACTGAGCACCCCCAGGTACCCCCAAATTCATTAATATTCTTATCACTTCTCATTGGAGGATTTCTCCTTACCACTGTCCTTTAAAGGCATCGTGAGTTGAGCTGCCATTTAGTATTAGTTATTTGGGGACTTGAACATACTTACTGCGATAGCCTATCCATGACACAAGTTTGGTCTTTTTCTTCCACCAACCTTTCCCCATCATGCTGGTGGGTCCATCTGACCTTATACTTGGTGCATCTAATAAAATCCTCCTCCTGACCTTAGGCTCAAGTATTAGATTCACTCTCAAGGCTGAGGAACATGCCAAAAAAGTATTATTTTTTTCAAATGACGTATAAGTTATCTACTACATAGTAGACCAATGTAATGTTCTGTAAGATATTCAGGTAGTTCAAATCCTTTTGTACTCTATTGTTATTCAGGGTGGGAGAGTTGACATAGCCCTTGCGTCACATTATAATACTTTCCTGGTGTCTCTGACTTTCACACTCAACACTTAAATTAATAACTAATCACCCTCAGCCTTCCCCTGTATTCAGTGCAATCATAGTGTTTACCAATAGCTCTCTAATCCCAATATTCTTGTAATTACCTCTGAATCTCTCCAGTGCTTGAGACAACATGTCCACCAGTGCTTTGCTTTGGCTTCGCAAAGCATCCCAGTTCAACTTCAGTGACGTTTTAACAGTATTGTTTTTGTAGTAGGCCAGGAGCTATCAGTATTTCCTGTTTTACGCAGTTGGTTCCTCATTGTATATAGTCTGGAAGGTATTAGAGTTCCCATGTCTCATTATATGTAATTTAAATTTAGCAAAAAGTTTTTATTTGGTCTAACACTTTCAAGAATAATAAAAAGAAACTTTGGGGAGCAAGTTGCCAATAGAAGGTCTCATCACTCCCAAATATGTTTTACATTTTTTAAAGCCAAGGGCATTCTCCTATATGACCTCAGTACAGCCATCCAAATCAGGAAATTACAACTGAAACATTGCTACAATCTAATCCTTATACTCTGCCCACATTTTACCAATTGTCCCAATAATGGCCTTTAAAAGTGGTATTCAGGGCAATAAAATTCAGTTCAATTATGTGTTACTGTCATGTCTTTTTAGTGTTCCCTAATCTGGAATAGTTCTTCAGTCTTTTCTTCCCCTCATAATACTGATACTTTTGAAGGTTACAGGTGATTTATTTTATAGGATGTTTCTCAATTTGGGGTTATCTGATGTTTCTTCATGGTTGGATTTGGGTTTTACAGTGTGCAATTTTGGCAGGAATGTCAAAGAAGTGATACTGTTATTCATCATATCAATATCATGTAGCATACATATTTGATTTGTCCTATTGTTTGAGTAATTTGATATTTGAAGAGCTTCTCCACTGTAAAGTTATTCTTTACCTCTTTGGTGTTAATATTTTGTTGGAATATGCTTTGAGTCTAAAAAAATATCCAACTTTTAATCTAATTTTCAATGTTTAATTCATTTATTTATATTGTTTGTATACTCACAAATTCCTATTTTATTCACTTGTTTTGTTACCATAAGTATTTACGTTGATGCTCAAATTCTTCTAATGGAACTCCTTCAAACTGATTTCTGTGTTCTTTTGATATGTCTCTTCATTTTGAGTATTGGTCATTTTTGTCTCAAAAAGATGTTCTAGACTCATCTTGTATTTTATCTTCCCCAGCCCTTGAATCCATCATTTCTCTAAGTATTCCATTGCCTCTAAGCTGAGAATGAAATTTGAAAGCCAAAATGTGGGTGTTAATTGCTTTTGGAGTGTTACTGCCATCAGGCCCTCTCATTGAACAGAGCTAGAGAGTATGTGTATGTATGTATATGTGTGTGTGTGTATACACAAATGCACACACATACACATTCTACTGAGGAGTTCTTCAGGGAATAACACCCTGAAAGAGTGAGAGAAGCATCCAAGCTCAAAGGAAGCTCTTTTGTTCTTATTCCTTTAGTTGTCCCACATCAACTTATGCATATGAGGTCTTTGTCCTTTGGCATCAACCAGTCATTGAATGTGGGCTGTACTCAGGGAGGTGGTAGCTGTGGGATGGTTGACTCTTCATGAAGGGAGAATCCGAGCAACAAACCAGAGCATCCACTTGATTTGGCTTCTGAAGCTGGATAACAATAGAACCAAATGAGTTCACTTTCCAAAAATACAGATTCTTAGATTACATCCCCAGAGAGTATATTTCAGTGACAATTGGATAGGGCTTCCAGAATCTGTTTCTCTAAAAAGTCCCCAGATGATTCAGTATTTGTTCTGTTAAACCACAGTTGGCCTTTAGTTAAGCATTATGATTTCATGTACATTTAGTACTGAGACTTTTGCTCTCAGAGAGAGGACGAAGGCAGTTGAAATTTACAACTTCCAGTGCTCATAACTCGTCTTTGATGGCACTTAATGTATCATCTCTCCTGACAGTTAATCAAGGTGCAATGAGTTTTTGTTTTGTTTTCTGTGGTCATGAAACGATATTACTTCCAATGTGACCACACTTGCCATTACCATTGCACAAAAGAACCTCAGTTTTCTGTTTTAATGTTTTTGTGTATCCTTGAATGCATTTCAGAAAACATTCTATAGTTGTTAAAAAAGCAGCTGTGGCTTGTGTGTTGCATTATCCTTACTTTAAAATTGTTGAAACTCATGTAATTGGTTCTATGTTTCCAAATCAGGACAAAGTGGGTTTTTGATGGTCTGTACTGCACTGGAAAGATTGCTACAAATGTCAGTCAGATGGGCATAATCTTAGAAAGACTAGCCATAATCCCACAGCATGAATTCCAAGACATCTTCAAGTCTCTTAAATGGAGAAGCAGCAGGAGGGAGCAATTGCCTTGTGGCTTTCCAGAAGCTCTTTGCATGGAGAGTGAGTGTGCATGACAGCTCCATATTGTAGACACCTTATTCTCAGAAAATTCACTTAGCAGGATAAACAAGGCAAGAGGTGCATGACTTACTGGCAGATCCAGTTCTGCAGCAGGGTAGATGTCTGATGCTGTGGCAAATCCAGGGAAACTGGAGGTCTTAGAGAAAATCGTTCTAAACAGCATGGGAATGTATGGATCTTTCCATACAATTACTGTGTCCAAATATGTCTCACGCTCTTCCTGTGGTGAAGATAGTCCATAGCCCATCATCTTAATAGTGTCAGAGATGTATTTCGAGTTTTACAATACTTTCAAAACACTTTAAAACATCCTGAAAGCCCCTTCTGCCCCCCAAGAGGATAGGCCTGCCTCTTGACTATCTCCCTCACTTTGTAGCATATTATAGGTTTGACAGAGTGAGAAATTTGAGAGTCATATAGAAATATCATGAGGGAAATCTCATGCAGTATGTAGCCAGTTATATATCAGTCTTTTGTTAAGGCTTTCAGAAAAGGATTTTCAAACCAAATCAGAACTCTTTCTTTCTTTTATTAAATGATTGCCTATATGTATAGCCTAGAGAATATACAGCCATCTAGAAATAAAAAATGACCTATGTGTTTCCATTTTATAAAGAGATGTCTCTTCTATCTGTTGTTCAAAGCATTATGATTTTTCTTTTTGTGCTATTTCTCTGTATAAAACAGTGGAAGTCCAAAGTATAAAGGTATACCATTTATTTATTCTGAAAATATAAATGGCAATTAACATTTTATACACATTACAGTTTCCTACTTATATTCATTCAACCGTCCAATGTTTATTTGGTACTTAAGTATACCTGATACACTGTGGGATGTACTTGTGAAGGTAAAGGTGTTTAGATTCAAGGTTAACTGCTGATTGGCTCTCTGGATCTCCTTTGGGAAATGCTTGTCTAGGTGTGGTTTGAATACCTTCATAGTTGGGAAACTCTGCCGAATTAAGTACCACATGGGACAGCTTTGTTGATGTTTCCATCTAACTTCACATATTGTCTTAATTCTGTTTCTTGGCATCACACAATGACACCCTAATTTCTTTTTCTCATAATAGTATTTAAAATATTTGAAAATATCTATCATGATTTAGCAGTCTATGAATCTGGAATGATTTATTTAGTCTTTCAAGTGGTAAAATCATGGACTATGGTAGTCATGTTGAGCATTTAAAGATACAGTCCTAGAAGAATGTAGGAAATAGGTATTAATATGGGCTGGACCCTATAGAGTAATAATCCCACTGAACAAACTCTGGTCCAGGATGTGGGCTTGAATTGGCAAAGCATTTTCAATGGCAAGTACCTTGTAGTTGGCTTCATCCTTGGTTATGCACCATCAGAGGAAAACAGTCAAGTGAAAAAATTGCCAAATTATTTAATAAAGTGTTAAAAATATTGTGTCTCATGGTTTCTAATATTTGTGTGTATGTTTATGCATTTGTGTCACCACATATCATTACATGCCTATGAAATGCAAAATCCAGAATTTGGTTTTGATTACAAAGCATACAGGAAGACAGGAATGAGGAATTGAGTGTACATATCTGCCTATAGCACAGCATGAAGAACATTAGGGAAGAATCTTTGCCAGGCTATGACAGAAAAGAAAACTCAGAGAAGCCCATGCAGCATCTCGCTTGCCTTTACTTTTCCTGATGCTGCAGCTCCTTCTCAGTGTGGTACACTATTCACTGACCTGACCTAATCTGACCTTCACCTAGACAATGTCATGAACTTTCTTTGTCTAAAACAGTGCAGATCAAGAGTTAGGAACCAGATAGGTGAAGTACCATTCTACTTGTTTTTGTTATCATGTCTTGTATGAGTGTTGAAGAGATCATATCATAATCACACCATTCTCACAATGTTGTGTTATGAAGATTAACTATGTTAGCAGTAGAGGACTTGTCACATTTGAGAGTTCGACAGTTTTTGATTATTAGATTATTTTACTCTTCGGTCACTTTGTCTGAAATATAAGTGAATACAACTCAACAGTTTTTATGCACAGTACAAGACACTTCATGAGATCTATTTATGAGTACTCTAAACATTCTTTTTCATTTGTGTAAGTTTATTTATTTTTTGAGAGAGAGGCAGTGAGAATGGGGGAGTGGCAGAGAGAGAGAGAGGAAGAGAGATGGAGACAGAGAATCCCAAGCAGGCTTTGCACTATCAGCACAGAGCCTGTCGCAGGGCTCGAACTCATGAAACCACAAGATCATGACCTGACCTGACGCTTAACCAACTGAGCTGCCCAGGTGTCCCTATACATTTCTTTTTAGGACAACAAACATATATATTCTTCTTACCAGCCTTTCCATTTATGGATTGAATTTGATCCCTCCCTTGCTGGGTTTATCTGATATAGTAGAAGATACAGGTCTTAAGTCATTGATTCCATTTTTCTATCAGGAAGTCAATTTACATTTGAAGTCTTTTGTTGAAGACTCTGAATTTTACCTTTTACAATCTTTAAATATCAAACCTATGTTTTCACTTTTTTTCTGAAATAAAGTAACTATATGATTTATAAATTATAGATATAATTGTGTTTATTGGTTTTCTTAATTTTATTTGCTTTTCCTTTATAGTTAGGAAGAGAAAAAACTGAAGGAAATCAGTTGAACAAAAGAACCTTGAACTTTTTTAGGTTTTCTTTAGAATGTAGGAGGAATTTTCTATAATGGTAGAAAAAATGAAAATTGAACCAGAGGAGTTGAAATGTTGAGGTCATACAGTTTATCTGAAAAGTCAGGCTTTTGTAGTGATATCTGGGCCGTGACAGATGAAACGGAGTGAGAATTAGAACCAAAATCTAAGATCCACATAAGAGTGAAACCATATGGTATCTGTCTTTCTCTGTATGGCTTATTTCACTTAGCATCACACTCTTATGTGGATCCTGAGAAACTTAACAGGAACCCATGGGGGAGGGGAAGGAAAAAAAAAAAAAGAGGTTAGAGTGCGAGAGAGCCAAAGCATAAGAGACTGTTGAGAACTGAGAACAAACTAAGGGTTGATGGGGGGTGGGAGGGAAGAGAGGGTGGGTGATGGGTATTGAGGAGGGCACCTTTTGGGATGAGCACTGGGTGTTGTATGGAAACCAATTTGACAATAAATTTCCTATATAAATAAAAAAAAATCTAAAATAAAATAAAATAAAATAAAATTTGTCATATATATTGAAAAAAAAAAAAGAACCAAAATTTAATTCAGATTCAGTCAGACAAACTGAATAGAGAACCGTATTTACTAAGGGGAAAACATCACTTACGCAGAACTCTTTGTAGTTGTAAGAAATCCTCTTGGAAGAGCTCAGTTTTGAACACAAAATTTTCTTAATTTTCTATCTCTGTGTAATAAATTACCACAAACTTAGTGGCTTAAAACAACACAGTGATATTATCTCATAGTTTCTGTGGGTTGGGAGTTTGGGCTGGGCAAGCTGGGTCTTTTGTTCATTTGCACACCAACTGGATTGAAGGTGTCACCTAGAATTGGGGTCTCGTAGGGCTTTGGATCCCGTGGGAAGTTCATGTGGTTGTTGGCTGACTTCATTTCCTCACAGCTGTACAACCCAGGATCCTGAATCTTCTGGGCCAGGAGGAGTTACACTTCTATTTCTCTTAAAGGGCTTACCTGATTAGATCAGGTCTACCCAGGATAGTGTCCATTTTGATCAACTAGAAGCCAACTTGTTAGTAACCTAACCTTGGTTACAATAACCTATCATATTCAAATACAAGTCCTGCCTATGCTCAAGGGAAGGATATTAGGTAGGATGTGTATACCAGGGGATGGTGAATTTTAGAATTCTGCCTACCACAATATCTGAAACATATTTTTAAAGAGAAAACCCATCATATAACTTAGATAAAAAAAGGGATACATTATTAGGAATTTCATACTTTGCCATTTTCATTCATTTGAAGTCCTGTTTTTACCCAAAGCAACCAGGTTCAAAATATGATCAGTCCATCTTCCATTTTAGCTGATGTGACTCATCTAGGTGTATCTGTTTTCTATCTATGAACTCTAGACAATAACCAGAGAGTTTTCTCAAGGACTGGTTTCCCTTCAGATTAATGAGAAGCCCAGTGGGAAACACATCATACAATTAGCAGATGCTGACTGATATACTTATTCTTCAAGTGATTCAGTACACATCCTGTGTTTCTGTCTTCATACCCTCTGACAGATGATCCATGAACTACAGAGTAAACCTGTCAAGAAATCAGAATAGAGTGACTTTTCTTCATGCATGGAATATTGCCATATGTTGCCATAGAAATCAATTGGAAATTCATTTTTTTTTCATATTTCCACAATCCTTCCTTTGACAATTAATGATAGGCAAACAGGGTAACAGGTCTTTAGAAAGCTTTATCCTCTTAACTATTCAGCTAAAGGAGGAATAATGGTTACATCTCCTTTGGCCACTTTCTTTCTTCTTCTTTATATTGTTGACAGTTTGCATATTTTTGAGCCCTTTTTCTACTTTCTTCTTCACTTGACTAGTTTCTTGGCATGGGCAATACCTCATCATGTGATGAAATCAAACTTACTTCAAACTGACCCTCAATTACAGTGCTGCCAGGCTGCTGTTCATGGACATTTTGCACTGTTATAAGATTACTGGACTGAGTAGTATTTCCATAGCTCAGCATCAGCATAATCGAATCTGCTTTCTGGCTGCAATGTCACCATGCGAAGATGGAGATCAGGCAGAATTCCAGGAGCCACGGTCACAGCACCTGCAGGCTGGCTGTTTTGCCAGAGCACCAAAAGGAATTGATGGAATTAAGAAGTGCTATAGTCAGCTCGCATAATGAAGATAAAAACGATAATTAGCCTCGTGGTAATTTGAATTACTCAACTAAATCTTTGTTGTGCTGTAAGATGTTCTCACAATAGATGGTGAACAGTTTAATCTGTTGGGATTTTGTCATTTTTAAGAAATGGGGGGGTAATGACAATTTTTTCAAATGAAAATAAATTGATATAATTTTACATGTAGAAATTGCTGTGCATGTGTAGGACCTGAGTGTTAGGCACTCGCCCCGAGTAAAATTTGGTAGAAATGATCCAACTACAGCTCCTGAGTACCTTGGGCACATCTTGTCTTAACTTTATTACAACAAAATTATCTTGCATATTCGTGTGTACGTATATTCAGCTGTCTTATGAAAGTGGCCAACTTATGCTTTGATAATGTATTTCCTTTTTTCTTAAATATTGTTATAGAACTATAACTGACAGCCTAAATTTCAATTAGTGTAGTTTATAAGACACATTCATATATTTATATGTTTTAATTCCTGAGCTGTAACTATTAAAGGATCTGATGAGGACATTTGAGTTCTGATTTGTTGCACAGTGATTAATAACCAATTTAAGATCTTTCAGCAAATTTTCAGTAGCTACAGGACTTTGGTGCGAGGCTAAGGCTCAACAAAGGGTTTTAGCATGCCAGGAAATGGAACCGAATCTTCAAGAGCTTCGTTAGGAAATTGTTGAGCTAGGTCTCTAAAAGGACTGTGAGTAAATCCATGAATAAAATGATTATGAGTTTAATTGCTGAGAATAGTTCAAGGATACATGAACTATATGCCATACATTTACCATTCTATAAGGAAAGGAGTGGTGTACCTGGGTGGCTTAGTTGGTTAACCGTCCAACTTTGGCTGAGGTCATGATCTCACAGTTCATGAGTTCAAGCCCTGCGTTGGGCTCTGTGCTGACAGCTTAGAGCCTGGAGCCTGCTTCAGATTCTCTGTTCCCCTCTACCTCTGTTCCTCCCCACTTCATGCTCTGTGTCTCTCCCTCTAGAAAAAAAAAAAACATTAAAAATTTATTTTAAAAAAAATAAAAGGAGCTCAGAAAAATTCAGATACTGGAAGAATAAAAAAATTATCTAAAGTAATTATTCTGAGAATTTCCACAAATTGTGAGTTTACATAATTTTGGGATTAGGGGCCCAGCTCTGAATATAGATGGACTGACATCTTGTCTTGGCTCTGCTGTTTGCTGATTGTGTATCTTAGGAAAGTTTCCTAATCTTTCTTTGCCTCTTTCCTTACTGTGAGCTGATGGAGACACTAAATAGCATCTGCTCTACGGGAATACTAGGAGAATTCAGTGAATAAGCACATGTGAGATGCTGGATACAATGTCTGAAACATTGTGATAAAAGTTAGCTATTATTTTTATTATTTGTAGGATCTGTTTTTGTTAGTCTGAGCCTTCAAGGACTGTGTGTTGAGGTCCAGGCACAGGTGTGAAGCTAGGATTCAGGGATATAGCAATGGATGAGAAAAGACCCTATCCCTACATATAGAAGGCAACTTCTATAGGGAAATCAGTAGACCTGCACTTTCAAGCTAGCACACATCAGAATCACCCAAGAGCTTGTTCCAGTAGATTGCTGGGGTTGCCATTGGATTTCAGGAGTTAGGACATGTGGAGTGGAGCCTGAGAACGTGCATTTTGCACAACTTCCTCGGTGGTGTGGTGTTGACACTGCTGGACTGGGGATCCTGCTTTGGGAATCCTAGCTCAATGGATAATTTGAGATAATGAGATAATTTCTTTTTACAAGGGTAGAGATAGACAGGGTGGCACCATGACACAGCCATTGGGTCCAAAACAGAGATTTCAAAGACCCTTTCTAAAGACGATGCTTGAGGTGATACGTGACGGATAAATAGTAACCAGGTGAGCATTGAAAAACACAAAACACTGTCACAGGTAAGGAGCTTTCTTGAGCTCCTTTAGGAATACTCCTGTTCCTCGAATCCATATATGACTTGCTCTTTTTAAAAATACTTTTTTGATGTTTATACTGTTTTTTGATGTTTATACTGTTTTTAAGGAAACCTAATAGGAAATATATATTTGCTTGAAACGTGAGTTCCAAAATCAAGTGTTAAAATTATTGATGATCCTAAATTTTGAAGTAGTTAAGTTCAATATCAGTATTTCCCATCCATATTCTTTTCTCAATAGTTGGTATAAAATTGGTATATAAAAATATATTTTTATAAGTGTTATAATTTTTTAAATTTATCTATTTTGAGAGAGAGAGAGTAAGCCAGGGAGGGGCAGAGAGGGAAAGAGAGAGAATCTCAAGCAGGCTCCTCACTGTCAGTGCAGAGCCTCGCGGGTGGCTCAAACTCACAAACTGTGAAATCATGTCCTGAACCAAAATCAAGAGTGGGACTCTTAACCAACCGAGTCACCCAGGTGCCCCTAAGTATTATTACTTTGTGTAACTATGACACGTGAAGTAAAATATCTCATGGCCTGTCTGCAATATGTTTGTATGATGGAACATAGTGTAAATTAAGGGTTCAAAATAGGAACTCGCTTTTTACGATTAATAGGTTTTTTTTTATTTTATTGTTTTGTATCAGTTTGGTAACATTTTATTATTTATTTTGTTTTGTGTTATATGTTTGAGTATTGCCTTTATTTAGGGTAGGTAGAAAAATGAAAAGAAAGAAGAATCCAACACAGATTTTCACTACCCAGGAATAACTAGTGTTAACATTTGATGGCCCCAAATTCATATATTTTTGTGTAAAAACTCAAGAATAGAAAGAAAAGAAAATTTAAAAAAATGTTAGTTTGTGGTATATATATTATTTTCCTCACTCATTACATTAATTTCTTTTGAAGTTTACAGAAGAAAATATTTGGCATGAAACATAAAAATTGCTAACATTTTGATAAAATATTCAATTTCTTCACTGCCAGAAATATTAGTTTTCAGAACATTCCCATAATGTTAGTAAAAGAAAAAAAATAGCCCAATTTTGAGAGTGGAATTATTATATTGTTTCAAATCTAGATTGTGGTTATTGGATTTTAGGTATGAGAGCTAAAGAAGTTACTACAGTTAAACTTTCTCCAACCTCTTTTATCTTTATCTTCATACTCTGGTTTGTGTCACTGACATGCGTATTTTTACATGGTTGAATTTTAATATTTACATCCATTTGTGTCAAGTAGGCAGCTTTCAGCAAGTGACCAAAGGGTGAAGTCACAGTGGCTTGAGCAATAAGAAAAGATTATCATTGAGATGGGATGGAAGGATCCAGAGTTGACTGAAGATATCATCAGCTTTTCCTACCAAGGGGGATGCTGATTTATCCTCTTGGCTCTACCCTTGGTCCCAAAATGGCAGCTACAATTCCAAATTGCACACTCAGATGACAATACTGAGCCAAGAACTGTTTACTTCTGTCTCTGGCTTTGGGTGGGCTTGTGAATAAGGCTGAGGGAGACTTGTTTTTCACCTACTGTTTAGGATGTGTTTTCTGTTAGATTGTGCATGTGATTTTTTTACTCATCTACCAATTTGAACACCTTCCATGTCTATGTTTATTTTTTCTGGCACATGGTACGTTGCTTCCCAGTCTTTGTCTTCTGTGTTTTAGGGACAAGAAGTGCATTTGCTGATATTTGTTTCCGTACCATTGCCTTTATTTTCAGTTGTGTTTTTTTTCCTGTTATTTAATCTGTGTAATACAGGATACCCCTGTGTAATATGTTTGTTTTTCTTTTCCATCTCCTTCCTTCATTTAATTTCTTTTGTGAATTGTAATCTCTTTCTTAAAGACTTCTTTCATTTTTACAGAGAAGTCAAATGCCTTTAATTTCAGTTGAGATGATACACATCTATTTCCTTGAATTCATTTTTTTATTTTCTAAGGTATTCTTCTTATATTGTAGACCTTTTGTCTACTTTTCATGTACGTTCTTTTCTTTTTACTTTTTCCGGGATTTTGTTTTGCTTTCTGCTTGCTTAGTACCTCTTATATATAGGCATGATACTTTTTTTTTTTTTAAATCTTTGAGGAGGGCCAGCTACCTCTTGAAGGTTAATGTAAGTGGAAATAGGGGAATAAATTGGAACAGTGAACAGCTTCCATTTAGGCTCTGTGTACAGAATATTTTCTCACCAATTGTGTCATTTCCTTTGACTTGTCACCTCAATTTTTGTTGAATTTCTCGAATATTTTCTCTTGTGTTGTGTGAGACTCTAAATTGATTTCACATGGGGCACAAAAGGAAAATAGGCCTTTAATGTCATAAGAAGATGATGGTGATCCAGAGCTGGAATCAACTGTATAGGCTTGTTTTATAGAAACTGCAAAACACAGCCTGGTAGATACTTTCAAATAATAATTAAAGGGGCACCTGAGTGGCTCAGTTGGTTAAGTGTCTGACTCTTGACTTCGGCTCAGGTCATGATCTCACAGTTCGTGAGTTCTAGCCTGGCATCCTGCTCTGCACTGACGGTGTGGAGCTGGTTGGGATTCTATCTCTCCCTCTCTCTCTGCCCTTCCCCCACTTGTATTCGTGTTTTTTCTCTCAAAATAAATGAATGAACTTAAAAAAAGAAATCATAATTAAAAACCCAGTGTCACTAGTTTTATGAGGCCTCAATATTACACAAAGTAGAAAAATTTAGAGTAAAATAAAATATAAAATTGGATATGGAAGAAAACATTTACTTAGGATGAGAAAGTGTAACAAATTAAAATGAAAAAAAGGCAAAACCAGTAAAATTACAAACCTCCGCAGAAAATCATTACATTTTAATTAATTAATTGCTTTTTCTTTCCTACTTATTTTTGGCTTCAAACTTTGATTTCCATTTCATTTCAAAGCCTATGATGTAATAGGATTTTCTACTGAAACTGTAGAGATAATTAAGTCTTCTGATTGAAATTTGTTTTTACATCATTGCTAATCTTAAAATTTCCTTTTAGTTTCACAACTTATTATTATAACGTCAGGTAAATGTACTATTGCTACCAAATATGGGGGGTAGTTATTTAAAACGTTCTTTTTTTTTTTTAAATGAGATGTAAGATTTTGGAGGCTACCTTCTCATGCTACATATTTCAAACCTTTTTTCTGTTTGTTTATTTGTTTTTAAATGTTTATTTATTTTTGAGAGAGAGAGAGAGAGAGAGAGAGAGAGAGAGCCCACCAGAGTGTGAGCAAGGGAGGGTCAGACACACACACACACACACACACACACACACACACACACACACAGAATCTGAAGCAGGCTCCAGGCTCCAAGCAGTCAGCACAGAGCCCATGGCAGGGCTCGAACTCATGAACTGTGAGATCACCACCTGAGCTGAACTCATATGCTTAAGTGACTGAGCCAACCAGGGCCCCTCAAACCTTTTTTCCTTCTACACTCCCCCCCCCCCACTTTCCTTGTTTAGTGCTAACCTAATAGCACTAGGGTTAATACAGTAAACTGTGAGAATTCCCTGAAAGCCATACCTACCACAAGATGTCTGGGGATAAGTAAAGTATACATAGACATGACTGCAATCATTGTGCATAGATCTAACTAAATCAGACTCTGTTGTTCCAGGCTCAACAATTTCATAGCCACTTGACATATGATCCTATGTATGGAGAAGTGTGTTGGAGGGTAGCAGGGAATGGAAAGAGCCAGGAGTCTTTTGTTTTTAATGTTTATTTATTTGTTTGTGTATTTTAATTTAAATTCATGTTAGTTAACATATTGTGGTCTTGGCTTCCAGAGTAGAGCCAAGTGATTCATCTCTCACACATGATACCCAGTGCTCATCTTGAAAAGTGTCCTCCTTAATGCCCATCACCCATTTAACCCACCCCCACCCACCTCCCCTCCAGCAACCCTCAGTTTATTCTCTGTATGTAAGAGTCTCTTATGGTTTGTCTTCCTCTCTGTTTTTATCTTATTTTTCCTTCCATCCTCCTATGTTCATCTGTTGTGTTCCTCAAATTCCACATATGAGTGAAATCATTATGATATCTTTCTCTAAATGACTTATTTCGCTTAGCATAATACTCTCTAGATTCATCCACATTGTTGCAAATGGCAAGATAAAGAAGATGTGGTATATATACCATGGAAAGAGCCAGAAGTCTTAACCAACTTTGTTTCAAGGGTCCTTCTGTTGCAAACCCTACAAAAGCATGTAGAGTATGTTGCTAAGAGGGGCCCATGCAAGGAAGACATTTAAACTGACATTTAAACTTAATTATCATGTTGGTTAATTCACATCTGAATTAAAGACAGACATGACAGAGATTTGATATTTGACTTGATATTTGAAACCAATTCAAGCAAGTGGTAAATGCTATAAAAGACTGAAAGATCATCATTACTACTGGTATTAAGATAATCAGATGTCCTCAGAATCCACAAGATGTATCTTTAGGGAAAAGTACTATTGGATACTGCATTTTGTAAACTGTATAATATCCTTATGGAGTTTACAGTAATCTTCATAATTTTATGTGAAAGCTATTTACAACCAATTATCTTTGATAGTCGCAGCAGCAGTAAGAGAAGGAATTATTTTTTATCTTCAAGTATTAGCTCTTTAAACTTCCTGTTGACTAAGATTTTATTTATTTATTTATTTATTTATTTGTTTGTTTGTTTTTAAGTATCAGCTCTTTAAACTTTTTGGGTAACAGCTCTTTAAACTTCCTGTTGACTCAGATTTTATTTATTTATTTTTATTATTTAAAATTTTTTTAAAAAATATTTATTTATTTATTTATTTATTTATTTATTTATTTATTTATTTATTTATTTTGAGAGAGAGAGAGAGAGAGACAGAGTGTGAGCAGGGGAGGAACAGAGAGAGAGGGAAACAGAATCTGAAGCAGGCTCCAAGCCCTCAGCTGTCAACACAGAGCCCAACGCAGGGCTCAAATTCACTAACCATGAGATTGTGACCTGAGCTGGAGTTGGATGCTTAACCAACTGAGCCATTCAGATACTTTCTTCCTTCCTTCCTTCCTTCCTTCCTTCCTTCCTTCCTTCCTTCCTTCCTTCCTAATAGAAATTTCTTTTTCTTTTTTTAAGTTTATGTATTTATTTTGAGAGAGACAGAGATAGCATGAGTAGGGGAGGGGCAGAGAGAAACCCAAGCAGACTCTGCACTGTCAATGCAGAGCCTGACACAGGTCTTGAACTCACAAAACTGTGAGATCATGATCTGACCTGAAACCAAGAGTTGGCCACTTAACCAACTGAGCCATCCAGGTACCCCAAGTAAGATTTTAAATTGTCATTTAAAAACATTTTTATTATAACATCTAATATCCATATTTTATTTCCTACATTTATTTTTCTTCTGTTTAATTTTAAGTGCCTGATCAGAATGGACACAATTTTATCTTTTTTTGTTTGTTTGCTTTTTATCTCCAGTGCTAGGCTCACAATGGACACTTAATAAAGCTGGTCGCCTGCTGGCATGATACTTCTGCTCTCATTCCATGCTTTACTTTCTCCTAAATCTAATGACTTCACTTAAACCTTAGCTTGCCCTATCTATCTTGCAGTTTTTCTGATGATATTCATCTGAGAAAGTTTTGATAGATTAAAATATAAAGGCACCCTTGACAGCCATGCAGTATTGTTCTACCCAGGAACAATCACTGTCAATATGTTGGAATATTTTCTCTCTGTTTATTCTATGATGCTTGCCTTGTAGAAATCGTGTTATATGTGTATTTAATTCTCATCAAATGAAAGCCTGTGCCTGATTTAAAAATAAAACTGAACTGTGATGAAAAGCAGCACTTCCTTTTGTACCTCGAATTCTGCTTCCCAGAAATATTTGAAACTCCTGACTCCTTTCTTAATGGCATTTGGCATTTGCTTCCATTTTTCTAAAACAAAGAAAAATCTTACTCAACTATTGATTTTTCTCTTTTTAGCATTATATAGTAAATCTTTCGTCTGGTTGATTTGATAGGGTTTATCTCCCAATATCTGCCCTTTTTTTCTCTCACCCCACTAATTTGATGGAATTCTAACAGTCTTTATTGAAAACACTGTTTCCTATGACTATATAAATATCCTTCAGCATTAAACCAAGGACCAGAAAATGATTACATTTCTTCTTCTATAACTTCAAACATAATTCCTTCTTTTCCGGTGGTTTGATTTCTATGGATTTATCAACTCCATTAAAGTACTTAACTTACTTGTCACATGACAATACTTCTATTTTTTTTTCCAAACAAATCATTTGTTAGCTGCACTTTTTGTGGGCACGCCCTCTTATTGCCTTCTTTCCTCCACTAGTTGGAACGGTTCTATGGTAAGAATTTGCAAATGCCGGTCACATTTCATTATGTTAATTTAAAAAAATCTAGAATATTTTCTTCGGTTATTATGTCTTTTCCTCTGTAACGTCTTTCAGTGCTTTTGGCTTCCAAATAAACCTGGTAGGGCACCACAATAGTAGATGGATTCCTTTAAACTATGCTTTTAAGTGACTATAGTGTAAAGATCTCTCAGTAGAGATAGGTGCTGAAGGGACATTGTAATAGGAAAGGGCTACTCTTGCAGGTACAGAGGCTGCATTATTACTCTGACTGAATTCCTCCCCCTGGCTGTAACTCCACTGTTCTCAGTAATGGTGGTTGCTTCCTGCTTGCCTGCTGATGGTGGTCCAGGTCTGAGCTGGGCATCCCAGTGACCTCTGCCACCCACTGGGCTGCAACCGTGACTTCGGCTGGTCTTCAGCCTTGGAGTCAGAACCGCCTTTCCAAGTTTTCTTTTCTTGGATATTCTCTCTTATTAATACAGTACCCTTGAGCATCCTCTTTGCATCTTACAGCTACTCTACAATCATAGTTTAATATATAAAAGGTCTCCTATTTAAATCACTGAGTGTGTTCTGTCTCCTGGTTGTACCTGGATTGATAAATCTCCTCATTGACCTGTTGGGTCCTTCAAAGGAACTAAAAACTCCCAAGAACAGTTGGAAACCCGCAATATATAAACAAACAAACAACAGTTAATTTGAATTGGGCATATGCATTGAGCAAAATAATTCTAAATGGCTAATTCAACTCAGTTTTTCTATGAAATAATCCATTTGTTCCAGTAAGATTGACATGCATGGTAATTTGAACTGTTTTATGGAAACTGGTATTTCTATACCAAAAGTATACTAAACCAGCATTCAGCAGACTGAACTTCCTGTCCTGTCTGCACCATCGGAATAGGGCAAATTGCTGAAAGTTCCTGAACTTCATTTTCCAAATCTGTAATAATGAAGAACTTGGGCTTAGCTTTTATGGCCCTTAGAATTCTTAATCTTTATCCTTGAAAGTGTTTATAATGGTTCCAATACAATCTTTAACTGTGCTAAAAGGTAGTTCATTCCCATCTTTTATGAATTATTTTACACTTTTTTACAGAAAAAAAAAAAAAAAAGACTCCAGGCTAAGACTCTTATCACAGAAGACTCCATGCAGCCCTGGGAATCATGTGAAATGAGTTTTACCAAAAGAGCAAAAAAATCCCACTCTTGCTCCCAGTGCCAGTGGGAGGATGAGGTGGATTTTTTATTTTTTATTTTTTCCTAAGCTTTTAACCTTTATCTGTGGACTTCCCTCAGGGATTTCCCACTGATGGTAGCAGTGGCCTCAAAGAAATGAAGCAGAACAGACCTGACAAGGTCCTGGAGACTTTTCTAGAGTCCCTATTTACATGCTTCAAAAATTAGAAAATATTCTTTAAATGACCTTTTACTTACCCTAAAAAAAGAGAATTAAAAAAAAAAAACATAATGTAGCAATTAAACATCACCCTCTTGACTCTACCATCCAGAAAGAGGCACTGTTAACATTTTTAAACATGTTCTTTAAATTTCCGTGTGCATTTAGGTTTGCATATGTATGCGTTATGCTAGGTACTATTTTAGATGCTGAACATACAGAAGTGAATAGTCATAACTCCTCCCTACGGTATACTTATATATTGATTAGACAATTTTGTTTCTTGCCTTTTAAATTTCACTATTTTTGAAAACATTTTTCCATGTCATTGGAGAATTTCTATAGAACGTGCATAGTATTTGGGGTACCTGGGTGGCTCAGCCCGTTAAGTGTCTGACTTCAGCTCAGGTCACGATCTCACAGTTTGTGAGTTCGAGCCCCACGTCCGGCTCTGTGCTGACAGCTCAGAGCCTGGAGCGCACTTCAGATTCTGTGTCTCCCTCTCTCTCTGCCCTCTCCTGCTCACACTCTGACTCTCTCTCTCTCTCTCTCAAAAATAAATAAACATTAATAATTAAAAAAAAAGAATGTGCACAGCATTTAATAATGTGGTTTTTACTTAATGTTGACATATTATTTCAAATATTTTATAATCTTCAGTAAGTATAATCGTATAGAGATTGTTATGCACATTTTTTCCTTTAGACAAGATCCTGGAAATAGAAACACTAAGCCAAAGATAATATCTTTGAGGTTCTTATTTAAAAGAAATATTTTTTGATTGATTGATTGATTGTTTTTTAATGAAATTTATTGTCAAATTGGTTTCCATACAACACCCAGTGCTCATCCCAAAAAAATGCCCTCTTCAATACCCATCACCCACTCTCCCCTCCCTCCCACCCCCCATCACCCCTCAGTTTGTTCTCAGTTTTTAAGAGTCTCTTATGCTGTGGCTCTTTCCCACTCTAACCTCTTTTTTTTTTAAAGAAATATTTTTAATACTTATTTATTTTTGAGAGAGAGGGAGTAGGAAAGAGAGACAATGTGAGTGGAGGAGGGGCAGAGAGAGTAGGAGATAACAGAATTCAAAGCAGGCTCTAGGCTCTGAGCTGTCAGCACAGATCTCAATGAGAGCTTGAACTCAGGAACCCTGAGATCATGACTTCAGCTATAGTCAGAGGCTTAACCGACAGAGCCACCCAGGCACCCCAAGGCTCTTAATGTGCATTATCACATGAACTTGTGGCAGGTTTTGAAAACTATACCACCCCTCCCCACTTCTTGCAAGAGCGCGCCTATGCAGGGTATGGGATATTTGCCCATCTATGTCTGCTCACTCCTTTTTTTCCACACCTTTTTGCCCTGGGTGTCTGATTCGTGTGGGATGTCCTCTCCCCTCTGGCCTCCCTCTGAATTCAGCTAAAGGTAGCACCCACTGGAGATCAGTCGGGAGGAGGAAGGTGAAGTGAAGTGCTTATTCCCTTCACTTTCTTTTGGCTGGATGGTTAATGGCTGTGGAATAAAGGGCATGGGTCCTGGCAGTTGGCCGGAGTCACATAGCCCTCCTTCTACCCTGGGGATTTTAGCAACTGCTCACTTCTCTTGTTCCTACTGGCCTAGATGTGACAGTGGCTCCCGCTGTTCCTATTGTAGAGATGTTTTTTCTGTGTTGGTCTTCATAAGCTCTGCCGATACCTTTTCTAAATGGTCTCTGTTCAACCCCTTTCAATTATCCTGTTTCTGTACACTGTCATTTTCCTGCCACAACTCTGACAGACACACCGGCCACTTAAATGTACTTCTTGAAAAAATGTAGATAATTATATATATATATATATATATATATATATAATAAATATATAATTTATAAATATATAAATGAAAAATGTATAAATATATAAAGAAACATAAATATAAATGTTATATACATACATACATATATATATGTAAAACATTATCTCAGGGGCATGAAATAATATTCTAATTTTATTGTTTGATTACTCTGGAGATGAATATCTTTTCATGTGCTTACTGCACAATATATATTTTTTTCTTTTGGAGATTGTGTATCATCTTATTTCCAGTTTTTATTGGGGTTGTTGATTTTTTTTCCTTGATTTTCTAAACAATCCATTACATATTGAAGATACTGAGGGGCACCTGGGTGGTTCAGTCAATTGCACGTCTGACTGTGGCTCAGGTATGATCTTGCGGTTTGTGAGTTCGAGCCCCGTGTTGGGCTTGCTGCTCTCAGCGCAGAGCCTGTTCAGACCTCCTGTCACCCTTTCTCTCTGTCCCTTCCTTCCTTGTGCTCTCTCAAAAATAAATAAAACATTAAAAAAAAGACACTGGTACTTTGCTATATTCAAATAGTTGTTTTTCAGTCTATCCTTTGGCATCAGTTGGTATTTTTAGCAAAGTTTTGGGTTGCTTTTGAGTTAAATCCGTCACCTTTCATAGTAACCTTTTCTAAATAAGTATTTTCAGTCACAGAAATTTTGTTAATGCCTGAATAACTTAGACTAAATGGATGTGTTATCGTTGTTACAAAAACATCTCAGAAAATTTTGAGTACTTATCTAGGTTTCATTTGCTCTTCTGTTTGTTTTTTTTTTTTTTTAATTTTTTTTTGAAGTTTATTTATTCTTGAAGGAGAAAGAGACAAACATGAGCAGGGAGGGCCAGGGTGAGAGAGAGAGGGAGACACAGAATGTGCAGCAGGCTCCAGGCTCTGAGCTGTCAGCCCAGAGCCTGACATGGGGCTTGAACTACTAAGACGCGAGATCATGACCTGAGCCGAAGTCGGACGCCCAACCAACTGAGCCACCCAGGCGCCCCTGTTCTCTTTCTATGTTGTGACATGTTGCACTTTATCATTGAGTCCCCTATTTACTAATTATTTTGTCCAGTTATTTTGGGCCTCTTTCCACTGCATTATCGGACAGTTCGGGTTTCCATTGTCAAGATAAATCACATAGTGAAATAAACAGTTCCTGAGTGTACAATTCAATGTTTGTGTATGTAAAGACTATGGAATCAACATTCCCATGAAATCTTGTATATCTTTACTCATCTTTTGGTCTACCAGGTGTATCAATATGAAGACTTGTTAATACCTCCAGTTATGATGGTGGTTTTGTCTGTTTCTCCATTAAAACCTGTCAGTATGTTTCCTATATTTTGAAACTCTCTTATTCAGTGTTGACGCCCTCATAATTATCACTATCTTCCATATCAATTTTTTAAAAGTTTCACTGAAGCTTAATTTGAACCATAAAAATCATCCGTTTCATGTGTACAGTAAATTTTAGTACATATACACAGTAATGCAGCTATCCAGATTTGGAACATTCCAGTCAACATAAAAACTTCCCTCCTGCCCCAATCCTCCCCTTCTCTCACTCCTGATGTCACTGATTTGTCTTCTACCACTATAATTTCGTGATTTCCAGAAGTTTTATATAAATGGAATTATATCCTGTATGGTTTTTAACGTCTGATTCCTTTACTTCACATGATGATTTTGAGATCTTACATGCTGTTATGTGCATCCGTCTTTGATTATTTTCTGTTGGTGAGCAGTATTCCATTGTTTGGATGAACCATAGCTTTTTTACTGGCTGATGGACATTTGGATTGCTTGCAGTTTTTCATGATTATCTGTATTTCTGCCATGAATACTCACTTGTAAAACGCTGTTTAGATATATATGTTTTCATTTATCTTGGGTAGGTACCTGGGAGTGGAATTGCTGGCTTGTATGTTAGGTGTTCAACTTTAAATAAAGATCCTTCAATATTTTCTATAGTGACTCCATCACTTACCTTGAAACATCGTTGTATAGGTGGAACTGTTTTTCACCATCTTTGCCAACATTTGATGTTAGTCTTTTTAATTTTGGCCATTCTCATAAGGTATAGTGATGTCTCATTGTGATTTTAATTAACATCTGCCCAATGACTCATGCTGTTGAATATATTTTCATATTTTTTTTGTTCTTTGTGTATCTTCTTTAGTGAGGTATCTCTTCAGATCATATGTGTATTTTTAATGGTACTATGGGTCTTGTTAGTATTCAGTCATATGTGTTCTCTTCATAGATAAAATTGCTCATTTGAATATATTTTTGGAAAATATTTACAGTCAGGCCGTGGCCCACCTCTTCATTTTGTTAATAGTGCCTTTTCAAGAACAAAATTTCTAATTTTGAAAAAATTGAAATACATCAAGTATTTTAAAAATACATGCATCCTGTTACTATCTGACAAGTCTTCACCTTACTAGGTCATACAGTTTTCCACTAAAGATTCTTTACACCTAAGTCTGTGATCCATTTTAAGGATATTTTTGGTTGTGTCTTAAAGTTAAAATTTAAGTTAGGTTTTGTTTTCTTTGCCTATTTTTTGCGCATGAATATCTAGTTGTTCCGGCACCATTTATTGAAAATATTATTGTTTCTCATTGAATTGCCCTGGCTCCTCTTTTAAAAATAACTGATCTTGGGGGTGCCTGGGTGGCTCAGTCGGGTAAGTGTCTGACTCTGACTCTTGATTTCAGCTCAGGTCATGACCTCATATTTGTGGACTGAGTCCCACCTCGGGCTCTGTGCTGAGCATGGAGTCTGCTTAAGATTCTCTCTCTTTCCCTCTCTCTCTGTTCCTCCATCACTCATGCATACTCTCTCTCTCTCTTTCACGCCATCTCAAAAAAATAAAAATATAAAAACAAAAAATAAAAATTATGGATCATGTATGTGTAGGTCTACCTAGGAACTCACTGTTCCCTTCCATTGATTTATACATCTTTCCTTAAGCCAGTACCATAGTGTTTAGATAACTGTGCCTTTATAATGGTTTTGACATCAGTAGTATAAATCCTCTCACTTTCCTTTTTCAAAATTATTTTGGCTATACTTTTTTTGAAAATATTTATTTTTGTTGAGAGACAGAGAGAGACAGAGCATAAGCACGGGAGGGACACAGAGAGGAAGACACAGAATCCGCAGCAGGTTCCAGCCTCTGAGCTGTCAGCACAGAGCCTGATGCGGGGCTCGAACTCACTAACCGTGAGATCATGATCTGAGCCGAAGTCAGACGCTCTACCAACTGAGCCACCAGGTGCCCCATTTTGGCTATTCTTGATACTTTGGCTTTCCATATCCATTTTAGAATCTGCTTTTTAATTTCTATAAAAAATCCTGCTAGAATTTAGTTTGAAGTTGCATTGACTCTATCAATTTACCTTAAATTGTGATATTAATAGTATTCAATCTTTTGACCCATTAGAATGCTATAAATTTTTATTTCTTTGGTTTATTTCACTTAGTATAATGTCCTTCAGATTTATCTATGTTGTTTCAAATGGGGGAATTTCGTTCCTTTTTCGTGGCTGAGTGATATTCCATTGTATACATGTACCACAAATTCTTTATCAATTTATCTATAAAAATTTAGATTGTTTTCATGTCTTGGCTATTGCAAATGATGCTGGAATTAACATGAGAGTGTAGATGTTTCCTCAAGATAGTGATTTCATTTCCTTTTGATATATACCCAGTAGTGAGATAGCTGGATTGTGTGGTAGCTCTTGTTTGAATTTTTTGAGGAAGCTTCACATTGTTTTCCATAATGGCTGTATGTAATTTTTTTCTTTGAATCATGGATTACTTGGAAACACATTTCTTTATTTCCTATATTTTAGAATTTCTTAGGACTTCTGTTTTTAATGTCTAATTAAATGCTAGTATGTTACAAAAATACTTTACATGATTGCAATTTTCTTAAATATATTGAGGCTTTTTTATATTCTAATGTGTGATGTATCCCCACATATCCTACATTTTTATTTATAATTGAAAAAACTGTATCCTGTCATTGTTGAGTAGAGTGCTCTGTACATGTCAGCTAAGTCATATTGGGTACATAGAATTATTCTCTTCTGTATCCTTACTGATTGTCTACTTGTTCTATCAATTATTGAAAGAGGAATCTTGGAACTAACTTTAATTATTGCATTGTCTGTCCCTTTTTTCATTCTTTAAGTTTTACTTCTTGTGTTTTGACTTTTGTTGGTAGGTGCATATACATTTATGAGTGTTATTTTCTCTAAGTATATAGATAGATATCTCTCTCTCTATAGAGATATCTCTAGAGATATCTATCTAGATATAATTTTATAATGAGATACATATATATCATACACTTATGTATGATATATACAAATGTATGTGTCTAGTTACAAAATGTCCCTCTTTGTACCTAGTAATAATTTTTGTTTTTATGGGATTGCCACTTCACTTTTCCATTGGTTGTTGTTTGTTTCACATGTTTTCTTCTATCCTTTTACTTTCAACCTATTTGTATTATAATTGCATTTAAATTGAATTTGTATTTGAGTTTGAAGTCCATCTCTTGCAGATAGCATATGGTTGGCTGTTCTTTTTTTTTAAAATCTAGTCTGACAATCTCTTTTAATTTGAATGTTTAATCACTTCACATTTAATGTAATTACTGATATGGGTCAGACTAGGTCCGTCATGTTGCTTTTTTTTTTTCCTAGTTGTCTCATATCTATCTTCTATTTAATTTGTTTTAAAGAAATTTTATTGAACCATTTTATTAAAAACTAAAGATAAATTAAACTTAGAAACATTTTAAAATATTTTAAATAATATTATTAGTATATCTTATTAATCTCTAACAATTAACAGTATTTTTAATATTTTAAAAAACTAACAGTTTAGTTGTTACTCTAGGGATTTTAATATGTGTATTTAAGTTATTTCTTCCTTCTTCAAATTAATACTCATTTAATTCCAGTAAAATAATCTTTTTCACCAAAGTATAGCTCAATTTCCTCTCTCATCTATATGTTATAAACAGGACAATATAGTGTTATAGTTGGGCTTTAAACACTCAGATGTTTATTAAAAACAGATTATTAAAAGCAGAGGAGAAGAAAATACATATACACACAAACATGTATAAATAGGTACTTTTAGGAATGTCTTCTCTTTTATTTTTAAAGGATAATTTCACCAGATATATCACTCTTGATTCATATTTTTCTTCTTACAAAACATTGTGTATATTATCTGTACCTTTTTGCCTACCACGTTTCTGTTTAGAAGTCATCCAATAATCATACTGTCATTCCTCTTTATATGATGTGTGGTGCTTTTTTTTCTTGTTGCTTTCAAGCTTCTTTCATTGTTTGGGGATAGGACAATTATAATGGTTTTTATTGACGTTCACTCTTTTTTGCTCCCGGCATCTCAAATCTATCATGGGGCCCTTCTAGTGAAACTTTCACCTCAGGTATTATACTTTTAATTTCTTCAATTTTCCTTTGGTTCTTCGTATAATTTCAATTTCGGTTTTATCCCCTATTTGTGGAGTCTCTGATAGCCTGTTCTTCGAACATATTTAGAGTAGCTGCTTTGAATTCTCATCCGAAGTCGTTTTGCTGAGCTGAGGAAGGAGAGATCAGTCCGGTTTCTAAGCACCGCTTTGCTTTTTGAGTTTGGATATGGGTCACGTTTCTTACTTTGTATTGAGAACTGGACACTGTGAATAATATGCTGCAGCAGCTCTGGGTTCTTTTGCATTTTCTTCCAGAAAGTTGTTTGTTTCACTAACTTGCCTTGACTTAACTGGCAGACTCTACCTCCCCATAGTGGTATATAGATACTGATAGCTCTGTTCAATTTTTTGTGCTGCCTTCCCAGAGCTATCTGCTGCACCTGTGTAGTTTAGCTACTGATTTGGGCTCAGACACATTAGTGCATAGTGCTTTTCCTTTCTGCTACCCAGTCTATGTTTGAGCTTAGGAACATATGGGAAATCTCTGTAAGTTCTCAAGTCTCCCCTGGCTTTCACTTTTGTTGGGCTTTCTTGCATTTCCCACACTTATATTTAGTTCAGTGGTCAGAAAGATATGTGGCAGGCATATTTCCTGAGCTCTTCTATTGATCCTCATTGGCATGACCTCCTGGTTGGTTTACCATCTCCCCCAAATCAAAACGGTGACCTCTGATTTCTGCTTTCTCAGCTCAATAAGTTGATAGTGTATTTCAGCTCTGCCTCCCTGCTTCCCGGTGGCACACAAAAATGCTTGTCAAGATCCACTTCGTGTCTTGTCTTTTCCTCAAGTATCACAGACCTATGTTGCCCATTGTTTATACTGTCTTCAGACATTTGCTTCACACATGTTGGCTGTTGCTGTTTAGAGTGGGGGGCAAATCCAGTTAACTCTCAGTATTTGGCATAGTGTAAGAATGTAACTGATCAGGTGTCCTGTGTAAGTCAGGTGCCTGTGGCCTAAGACCATAGAAAATTAATTTTATTTTAGGCATTTGAAATAGTCTCAGTGTTTTAAATACTGTAATGCTTTGTATACTTTAAGTGTATTGTATTTTCTCAAATGAGCATGACTTTTCCCTACTTGTCCCTTTTCTGAAGTCCCCATGTTTCTAGGTAGTGTTAACATTCATATTGCTTCAAGACTCTGGGAAACTTGGTAGAGATGACTGATGGGGAATTTGAGTTTCATCACTAAGAGTACCATCATTGTATCACCAAAAGATTTATTTTTTTGTTGTTATTTTTAATTTTTAATTTTTATGTTTTGAGAGAGAGAGAGAGACAGAGAGAGAGCGAGCCTGAGTTGGGAGGGGCAGAAGGAGATGGAGAGAGAGAATCTTAATCAGGCTCCACATCCACAGTGAAGTCCTACACGGGGCTCAATTCCATGACTCTGGGATCATGACCTGACTTGCAGTCAAGAATCAGACGCTCAACTGACTGGGTCACCCAGGCACCCTCATCAAAACATTAAAAATATATATTTTTTACATTTATTCACTTTTGAGAAGCAGAGCACAAGTGGCAGAGGGGCAGAGAGAGGGAGAGAGGGAGATGCAGAATCCGAAGCAGGCTCCAGGCTCTGAGCTCTCAGCACAGAGCCCAACGTGGGATTCAAACCCACAAACCGTGAGATCATGACCTGAGCTGAAGTCGGACGCTCAACCGACTGAGCCACCCAGGTGCCCCTCATCAAAACATTTCTAAGAATCAAATACATAATGGACATACTTTGGAAATTGGGAATACACGTATCTCATAATTTCTCTTTTCCAAGTTCTTGTAGTTTATTGGGAGAGAGAGAAAAAAAAATATAAGATATATGATGATCCAAGTCAGCCGGTGTTAAAGATTTTTTGAGTGGTGAAAAACATAAAGTGGTCATATGGAAGGTTGCATGGATTTTATGGCAGAGATTGAATGGAGGTCTTAAATACCCCCCATAGGGAGTAGACAGCAGTATACATGAGTACAGTGAGGAGATTTTAAGGTATAGAAGACAAAACTGAAGACACAGTAAATAGTAACTCATATACACCTTCCTAAATGAAAGACAATAGGTTAAGGTGGTGGCTGTGGTTTCCTGGAGAGTAAATGACCATGTAAAAGGTGAGCTTCTGCTGCTTACTGTTTGGAGTAAAGAAAATCCATATACTGCCAGACCTCCCAAATTTTCAAAAAGCTTAGAAATCTAAAATTTTTTACACACAGTCTCCCAATTTTTTTGACTCTTGTTTAAATAGCGTTTATTTATTTTTTAGAGACAGCGAAGGTGGGGTAGGGGCAGAGAGAGAGAGGGAAGGAGGGTCTGAAGCAGTCTCTGTGCTGACAGCTGTGAGCCTGATGTGGGGCTCGAACTCACGAACCGAATTGTGAGATCATGGTCTGAGCCACGTGGGTGCCCCTTTAAATGCAGACCACCAACAAAATATTGGATCACCATGGAGGTCCAAGAAATTATGCCTGGGAATGAATTTGGCAAAGAGGCTACTGGTCTGTCCACCTCAGACTTTATACATTCTGAAAGACAGATTAAGTCTGTAGCAGGAAAATCTGTGTTAAACATATTCTGTACCAGAAATAATTACTTAATGGCTTCACATAGCTATGCTACTTCCCTGTAGCATTTGATGTTTGCTATTGCAACTTAATAAGCATAAAATAATGAAAACACCTTTATATCCTTTAGAAAACAGATGCATTGGAATTTTATTTAGAAATTCATGGCTGAAAGTTGTAAACAGAATCATTATTTTTATGTACTTAAGCATTTGGATTCAGGGCTCTTTAGGTTTGTGAAATTAACGTTTTTTTAAAAGGAGGAGCAAAACTCCCTTGCAAATACCAACTCAGTGTTGCACAGCAGATTGCGGTATCTCCACAGGGGCCGCAAGCTCCTCCGTGTGCATCATACCCAAATATTGTACCAACTTCAAATGCATATTATTTACCAGCTAGATTGCAACATCTTTGTTAGGCCATTAAATCTGTAGTCTCAGTATCTGTTCCGGCATTTTTAAAGTGTCCATTATCCTTGGTGAACCTAATGGAGAATAAATTTTTGGCAGCAGGAAGGCCCTAGAAAAATAGATGTTCCCTTTGAACAGCCTTACGGCTCAGTTTAGACCTGAATGCCAACCTTATGAGACAGAAGTTGGCTTTCTTATACCAGAATGTAGTTTTCAATTGTTAAAAAAAAAAAAAAATAGGACTTAGAGAAAATTCTGTTTCTTACAGGTCTAGAAGAATATTTTAAAAAGCAACATTTTGGTTAGGTAAGTGTAAGTGAATTGGAATTACATACATATTGCTTCTTTTAATAAATAAGGAATTAAAATACAGGGTAAGATTTGATGAAAAAATGAACTACTCCTGCTGAACCCAAACTATCTAAATTCTGGTGAAGTCTCTTCCCTTAGTGAACACAGCTGTTATTTGTGGACGTTGCTTTCTTGCATGTGTGTCTGTGTATATGTGCTTGTCTGTACGTGCATATGAACATTCGTGTGCCTTTGTGTATGCATCCTATGTAGCAGCTTATCTGGTGAGTGGGGTAAATCAATTTTGGTAACTTTTTGGTAACATTTATGAGGTGGTAACATTTTACCAGATGTTGGTCTTGATTTCATTTCCATTAAACTCACAAACTATGTAACATATAGAGTCTAAGTTCGCATGTAAGTAATTAGTGTAACTTTAACTTCCAGTTCTGTCCTTGTAAGCTTTTTAACCTTAGTTCTTCTTAATAGTATCTTGTTTGGGGGTGCCTGGGTGGCCCAGTTGGTTAAGTGTCTGACTTTGGCTCAGGTCACGATCTCATGGTTTGTGAGTTCCAACCCCGCATCGAGCTTGGCATTCACAGCATGGAGCTTGCCTGGGATTCTCTCTCTCTCTCTGAGCCTCCCGTACTTGTGCTTTCTCTCTTAAAATAAATAAACTTTAAAAAATAGCATCTTGTTTAATCAAAGCCTTAAAGGCTAATGATCTTTTCAACGAATTTGTTTTCAAAAAAATCATAAAACCATTTAAGATTTTTTTTTCTCTTTATTGTGTTGATTTTGTTCCCTTTTCTCTTTTTTTCTTTGTTCCATTTACAAGTGTTTGGAGAAAAAAATATAGAAATCACATTAAGATTGCCTTTAAAAAGAAAAGGTAATGAATCTTAATTTGGTTTAATATATGACACTTTATTTTGCACCAAGACACCTCAATCTTCTTTATTGTTTAAAATCAATTAAAATATGTTATTTACCTCTTTCAGAATGTGAAGTGAGGTGCTGAGTCCATTTGTTGTATTATTGGCTTAATTTTGCTAACTTTGGATAACTGTTAGGGATGATCTTTATTAACTGAAGATTTCTGGGGGGAAATTTTGAGAAGTATCTATGCAATTAAACATATATATCAAATCTTAATTTCTCATTGATTTTCATCATATACTTCGAAAATGTGTTCTCAAAAATATTTGAGGAGGGGTCATCTGGGTGGCTCAGTCAGTTGGGCGTCCGACTTTAGCTCAGGTCATGTTCTCACAGTTCGTGGTTCGAGCGCCGCGTCAGGCTCTGTGCTGACAGCTTAGAGCCTGGAGCCTGCTTTGGATTCTGTGTCTCCCTCTCTCTCTGCCCCTCCCCTGCTCAGGCTCTGTCTCCCTCTCTCTCTCAAAAATAAATAAACATTAAAAAAAATATTTGAGGAGACTAAAGATAAATCAGAACTTGAATCCGTGGTGTTTTCTTCTTTGTAGATTCTTTTCTGTTGCTTAAAATATTCTTGGATTTAGTTTGGATGGGTCCTTGTCTTATTTAAATGGCATGAAATCTATCACACTTGTGACTAATTAGACCCTCTCATTAGTACAAGTCTATACCATTCTCTACCTTAAATAATCTCTGAGTTTTTCATGTTTTGATTTTTTGTTTCTGGTTGGAAGTCTTTTACTCTTTGCACTTTTGTTTGTGTTTAATGTATATTCTCACCACAAATCAGTATTTTTTCCTTCCATCCAAGAGTCAATGTCTTTGCCTTTAAAGAAGTTTTTCACGGGGCGCCTGGGTGGCTCTCTTGCTTAAGTGTCTGGCTCTTGATTTTGGCTCAGGTCTTGATATCAGGGTTGAGGAGCTGGAACCCTACATGGGCTCCCACATGGAGCCTGCGTGGGATTTTTCCCTCTCTCTCTCTCTTCCCTGTCCCTCCTTACACATGTGTGATATGCACACGCTCTCTCTGTTTCAAAATAAATGAATACATTTTTTTAAAAGTTTTCCTTTTACTGGATTTTGCTGGGGCTAAGTGGACTGTTTTTTTTGGGGGGGGGTTCTTTTTTATCATCCTTCTATATGGAAGTATTTTGGTTCCAAACTTTCAGAAATTCTGTTTAAGTATGTATACATGAATTTAATTATAACTGTTGAGTTTGTACCCTGATTTAAAAATTCTTGGTCAGTGATATTTTATATTAAATGCTCACATAAAGATAACTTTGATGAACTTTGGATATTTAGAATATCTTTCCTTGTAATGATGATATGCAAATTGGCTTTCAAATCATCTGTGATGGAAGATGGAGGTTTGTTTTTGTTTGTTTTTTTGTTATTTTGTTTTTTGTGTTTTAGAAGTATATGGAGAGGTGTGGAATTGAGATAATGGGCAGAGCTTTGGACAAGCACTGCTCATAAATAGTTAATATGTAATTTTATTATTAGTGTCTACTGTCTTTAAAGCTTGGTTCAGTGAGATAATTCCCTTCCCTTACCCCTAGATGGCAACTCTAGCTGATCTGATGACTTTTCCTCTCTTGTAGGTAATAAATATGTCAGTCCTAATAGCCCTTCATGTTGCAAACACAGTTTGAACTTAATTTTTAGAATGTAACATTCAAGATATTGATGCAACCACTAAATTTGGTTTCCAAGACAGTTAAAGCTGAAGCTCTTAGCTGGCCTTGATGAAGATTAAACATGACCATTTTCTTGGGGTATGTTCATGGATTTTTCATGGGTTCTGTATAGGACCCTTGAGTAGGTGGCTGACACTATATGTGGCTCAATTCCCTGTGTTATCTTTGCGTTAATTTTCCAGCTCTTGGTGTTTGGTGGTAGACATCTGAGGTGTTGCTGCTGACCTTTTTTGCTGTTTTACTCCTCCTATGATCTTTGTCTCTCCCACCAGAGAGAGACTAACTCCCAGTAGACTCCAGTACAGCAGGAAATTGATTGCAATACAGAACATATAATCCTAACCCTATCACTGGGGGCACTAGTCAGCTGGTGTCTTCTTGTCTAGATATTCTTGTTTTCGTGTCAAATGCAAATTCTTAACTGCTTTAGTTTTCATATAGTCAGACTTTTCCTGTAACCCTCAGAATGTCCTCCTATACAGGGCCAAGATCCCTCAGTAATTCCCCTAATGCTTTCATAGCTCACCAGAGGGAAATTATAGGCAAGTCACTATGAAGGATCTTTCCCTACAAAAGTTCTCTTTCTTCAATATCACTGACTCCTTATATATTCGTGAACTTTGTACAAGATTCTGCCTGAGGTGTGTACTGGTCTGTCACATTTCATTACCATTTTAAAAATATAGCTTGATAGAAAATAAAAATATAGCCTGGGGCACCTGGGTGGCTCAGTCAGTTGAGCGTCCAACTTTGGCTCAGGTCATGATCTCATGGTTCGGGAGTTGGAGCCCCACATTGTGCTCTCTGCTGTCAGTGTGGAGCCCACTTCATATCCTCTGTCCCCTTCTCTTTCTCCCCCCTCCCCTACTCATGTTCTCTCCCTCTCTGTCTCTCAGAAATAAATGGACATTTAAAAAATAAATATAACTTGAATTTGTTTAAAGAAAGACTTGTATAGTTTTCAAAAGTTTGCAAACCACTAATCAGATGGTACAGGCTCAATTAAAAAACAAGGGACAGCCCAGCAAGTGAAACTTAACTTTATATAAAATAAAGAATTTAAAGTTTTCTTTTTTTTTTAATCTGTTTTTCTCCTCATTACTTTCAGAGAGTTGACCCTGAGTTCAAACCATGAGTAAAATTCATGCCCTTATTGAAAATCTGGGGAAAATTACCTTTCAAGTGACCTATGGAAATAACCTTCATCTTCTTATAATCAAGAAAAAATTCAAATCAGATTCTGTACTCAGGTTGAATATTAATATTCAGAATATTCTCTGTGATATGGAATATATTGTCTATTTAGTGATTTGTATAAGGTATTTGTTCTTGTATATGCTCATGTTTGAAATTAATTGAAATAATGGAAATCAGTACTATTTATATTTCCAGAAATGGTCATAGGCTTTGAAATAGAAATAACCTCAGAGGTCATTTAGTGTAATACTCTAACTTTATAGATAAATATATGGTAATAACAATACTCATATAGAGCTTTTCAGAATATGTGAACCCAGAGAAGTTATTAGCCTTGTTCAAGATCAAAGAGACTTGCACTAGACCCCACATGTCCAAGTTCTCAGCCTACTTCTTTATATTGCACAGTGATTGGTACACCTAATTTAATTTGGGCAACTGGTGGAATTAAAATACTTTTGCTACAAAGAGAAGTAAACAAAAAATAATTATATTTTTACTCTAGGCCTCTAAGAGGCAACTACAAATGTACTGGTTATTAGCATGATAGAAAATATCGTGACAATTTCTGTTTGATTCCAGAAGTAAATCCAACCACATAAATGAAAGGAGAAGGCATTATTATAATGGAACATGTGTACATGGGCTTCCAGAATATTTAGGTGATGGGATTTTTCAGTTTTAAGGAAAATGAGTATGTCATTTGCAATGAAAGACCTAATAGATCTTTGAGAAATATACATCTTTCCCATAATTTTTAGTTTCCTATTTTCTGACAACATTGTCATAAAAAATAGTTATTATTATTCAGGATATTGATAACCAGGGAGCTGAAATACATTTTTTTTTTTTTTTTTTTTTTTTACAATTGGGTTTCTTCTCTTACTTGGATTTTCGCTTACCTGTTTGGGATTTGATGAAAACCATTCTGCCCGAAATCTTTTGTCATTACCAACATTTAGTGCGGCTTCTGAGTCAGACTGCCTAATAGGTGAAGAGAGTAAAAGTGAAACATAAAGTAGGTAGATAGACACACTGTAGATACCTAGGGAATTTAAAAAAAAAAGTGTTTGTAGGCTACTTATGTGCAAATGAAGGCATTTAATTGTAATGTGTCTTCCATGATAAATGGGGGAAAAAGTCCTGAATAAATTTCCCATTAGAAAATGAGAAATTGTCATGCTTTGCCCTTTTCATTTGCTCCTTGAGAAAGGTGAACTTATCTTAAAAAATTTATACCAGTAGAACTGCTTTTATACAGCTAATGAACTACAGTGACTTGGGAAATGGCAATGAGCTGAATGGTATCAGAGAGAGAGGGGGGATAATCTCATGTTTACATTATTCAGTTAACAGTAGGATTTTTTTAAAAACAAACTCGTTTCTCAATTTTTCCTGGAAATTCACGAGCAGTCTGTAAGAGGGGCCTCAAATGTTACGGATGGTCCCACCTAGGCCTAGACAACCGCCTAGTGCCTCTTAAAGGACTGCAGGTCCTCTGGGCTAGTAAGTCATTTTCAGATTAGAAGTGTGCCTTTTGAGTTCAAGGTTAAGGATCCACGAATGTTCCAGAAGCTGTTTTCTGAACTGTCAGCATAGTAGACACTGCCTTCTGGAGAAGAAACAATTCATTAAAGGTCCTGACCGGTCTTAAGTTGCAGCAGACAGGATGTAAAATTGGTATATTAGAGGCAGAAATGGGATTTTTCTTAGAGAGTTGAAGGTATTCCTCCTGCTCACAAAAGGAAAGTTCCACATGGGAAAAAGGGGGAAATTAAGTATGACAGGAGCAAGCGGCAGTTGGCAAACAATGGAAGAGTCAAGGACCCAGACACACTTATCAGAGAAAAAATTCTTTTAAATTTTAAAAGTATTTTTAAATTTATTTATTTTGAGACAGACAGAGACAGCACAAGCTGGGGAGGGACAGGGAGAGAGAGAGAGAGAGAGAGAGAGAGAGAGAGAGAGAGAGAACCCCAAGCATGGGGCTCAACGTGGGGCTTAAACTCAGACACCCTGAGATCATGACCTGAGCCAAAACCAAGGGTCGGATGCTTAACTGACTGAGCCCCCCCCCCCCCCCCAGAAAAAAAATTCTGCTTTCTATCCTATTTTCTAATATAAAAATCAATTCCGTATCCATATTTTTTCTTTAACAGTTCATATGATTATGTTGCTATAAAAATTACTTTCATCATTATCAATTTTTTTTTTGCTATGATCAACACTGAATGCATGGCAATTTCTTTGTACTGATCATTTTTTAAAGAAATAGTTTAAAGGAATAGTTCAAAATCAGCTTCATAACTGAGTCAGTTTTCTTCTCAGAATGCATGTTGCAGATAATCTTTAAATTTACTTAGACTTCTTGGCTATGGAGTGTAATAAAAATCAATTGTTGCAAAAGAATTTAACAGCTACATTTCATAAAAGTGGTTTGACTTTACCAAGTAAAGGCTTTATTGTCTTGCTCTAGGCTAAGGTTGATGTTGGATAGGGCAAGATTGTTTTTCTAGCACCATAGTCTAGTTGAACATACATGAACCCAAAGAATGCTATCTCTGATGAGGTGGTATTAAAGTAAAATCACAAACACGTTTGTGTGTGTGTGAAAAAAAAAGGTTTGAATGGGCCACACAAAGTTAATGTTAAGTTTTCTGTTGTCTACCTCATTACTTTGGTAGATGATTTGCATTAAAGGCACTGAAGCAAAGAATCAGTAACCTGGTCCTTGGCCATTTCCGCAGTGCTGCAGATATACTTTTCATACAGTGTATACAGAAATTATGTTTAGTGCATTTTCTTAGAGTATCTGTGCACTGGACTAGAAATTATGCCTTTATTATGATTCTTCAAGGTGTTGCTCTTTCAAATTAGGAGTGGAAACCATCGCTATTAATAAGCAAAACCAGAAAACCAGAAAATACTAAATAGTCATTGGTTATATATTACACAGAATATTTGCTTGTGTGCAAAATACAGGCACAAAATTTATTCTTCCTTTGAAAATTCTGGAAAAAATCATGAGGTAACGTTTATTACTTTGGGAATCAACTGAGAGTTTGTAAGCATATGTAAATCAGTAATAAGTTTCATTTTTCAAAACAGAAAGAGGTGTATACTCCTCCCTCAGAGAAGATTAAATGTTTCTTTTATTTAGTGAGAAAACGTATTTCAAATGACTCTTTCAAACATTTTTAGGGACCTCACATGCTTCCTATATTCTCGTTTACGGCCCGTAACTCTGAGTGTCTTTTCAATTCTGCGGGGGTTGCTGCACCTGGGTGGCTCAGTCGGTTAAGTGTCCAACTCTTGATTTCAGCTCGGGTCATGATCTCGTGGTTCATGAGTTTGAGCCCTGCATTGGGCTCTGTGGTCACAGTGTGGAGCCTGCTTGGGATTCTCTCTCCCTCCCTCTCTCTCTCTGCCTCTACCCCATTTGGTCTCTCTCTCTCAAAAATAAATAAAGTTTAAAAAAAAAACGCTAAATTCTGCAGGGGTTGAATTTAAAGTAACTTGGTATAAGAAGGAGAGCATGACCCATGGCTATGACATTTCTCTGTAGCTCACTCTAACTATACAGCATATAGTAATTACTGTTTATCCTCTGAATGGGTAAATGTCTAATAACACTTGTCAATGCAAATATTGTTAATTGTCTCATTGATGAAATCATGTGATGTGCCCTCACAGTGCTGAGGCATCGGGGAGTAATTAATCTACAGGGGTTTAAAGCTAAGAATTCACTCAGTTGCGTGATGGGTGTGGTAAGCAGATACCTAAAGTATGCACCATCAGCAACATAATGGCATTTTAAGGTTAGCTCCAATTACCTTTTCTTGGTCCAGTGCAGAATAAAGGTGTGATATTGTGATTTATAAGAAATGTTTATTAGGTCATTCAGATGACTCAAATATATTTCTCATATATATTTTGTCTTTTTCCACATTTTCTGGTTCACAGATCCCCAAAGGCTTGGGATTTCTTAAGTGCTGAGAATGATAAAGGTGTCTTTTGTTATACTAACAAGGTGACTTTTGGAAAGCACCTAAGAATGGGGGCTGGTTGGCTTAAAAGCCAACCATGGGAGGGGCGCCTGGGTGGCTCAGTCAGTTGAGCATCCGACTTCAGCTCAGGTCATGATCTCATGGTTTGTGGGTTCAAGCCCCGTGTTGGGCTCTGTGCTGACAGTTCAGAGCCTGGAGCCTGCTTTGGACTCTGTTTCCCTCTCTTTCTGCTCCTCCTCCCCCCCCCCACTCACTCTCACTCACTCTCTCTCTCTCTCTCTCAAAAATAAGTAAACATTAAAAAATACACACACACACACAAAACAACCATGGCATTAGAGTTTCAAGTCCTACCCTGAACCTCCAAGAAGAGGAGAAGGGCTGGAGGTTGAATCAGTCATTAATAGCCAATAATCAATAACACCTTTATAATGAAGCCTCCATAAAACCCCAAAAGGAACTGAGTTCCCAGAGCTTCTGGGTTGGTGCACATATGGACAATGGTGTTCCCTGAGAGGGCGTGGAAGTCTCAGCCCTTTACACATACCTTGCCTTATGCAACTTATCCATTTGGCTCTTCCTGAATTTTACTTTATAATAAATTGTTAATCTAGTAAGTAAACTAGTTTCTCTGGGTTCTGTGAGCTGCTCTAGCAAACTAAACCTGAGGAGGAGAGCACGCGAACCTCTGATTTGTGGCCAGTCATTCAGAAGCACAGGTGACAACCTTGCCACTGGCCTCTCAAGTGCGGGGTAGGGGGTGGGGCAGGGAGCAGATAGTATTGCATGACTGAACTCTTAACCTGTGCAGTCCGATGCTGTCTCCAGGTAGATAGTGTCAGAATCGTTGGTGTCCAAGAATTGTTTGTTGAGATACAGGGAACCCCCTCCACTGTGGTCATGTTGGAAATTGAGTCTCACAACATGCAAAATAGACACCAAAGTTGATACCCATTTTTAGCCTTTGTTCTGGAGGAAATTTGACACCAAGTGATGTGATTTGCTGAAATTTCAGATGCTTTTTATTCTGCTTATTCCATTAAGTTACGACTATACTTCTGCTTCCATGTAGTCACTAGATTTTGGCCACCATTTTTGTGCCCATATTGTCTTCAAACTAACATTCTCTTTGGACGCCTGTGGTCTGGAACTCCCAGCGTGCTTGCGCATTGAAGTGAATCAGTGTACGTTCATAGTGGCTGGATTAATATCAATGAATCTCATCAGAGCACTTTGGGAGCATTAGTATTTATTCTTATAAATCTCCAGTGTTATAAAACTGTGTTTATGGTTGGAACCATTGAAAATGACCCAAACTCTCAAGTACACTTAAAAAAAATAACAAAAACTCTAGGTCTTAGATTCCTGACTTAAAAGAGGGTGGCATTTATTGAGCCCCTCTTGTTGTAGGAAGTTTTACGTAGTTTTTCTTTTCTATTGTCTGAGGTTGTTTTGACACACTGAAACTCCAGCAATGTAATTTTAACTTCATATGATGTTGAAAATTCATATTTTTTTATTTCTTTTCAGTCCTTTTGTGGAAAAACAATATTTTTTATATAAGTCGTGATACCTTCTCAAGCAGTATTTTTGCTGACCCATATCAGGGAAAACAAATTGTTGGCTACAGGCACTCTCATCTCTTAAAAAATGAGAGGAATTAATAGAAAGATTATATAGATTCATCTGCACAGATTGAAAACTAACCAAACAGAAAACTACAAATCTAAAAACAAAAAAACAAACCACACAAGTCATCCAGAACTAACCCTAGGGCTTTGAGCAAGGCTGAACCATGGAACCAAGAGTTGGCATATATATCTAAAAATCTAGGTCAAGAGCTAAAAAGTTTACTTTATTGTGAGGTTGGTTAATTCCCAAAGTAAGCACTCCTCACTTGTCTCCCATAAGCATTTCTATGTTATTCAGGGCCTAGTTAAGAGCTCTTCCATTGTTATTTAGACAACTTTTGCCATGTAATTTGGCCCCATAGAAACCCATTGGCTGTCAAAGTGGTAATTTCATTTCCTTCCCAATGCTTGGCTGCAATATTTTAAAATGGATTTCAAAGTATCCAAGATTAGACACAATAATGAGCATGGTGATGCCTGTAAGAAATACTAGAACATCTGATAAAGGTCTAGTGGAGTGGGAGAGAGAGAACAAGAACCATCTGGCAAAATTATTGCTAAGGAGAATTGTTCGTAAGCTCTTAATGAAGGCAAGGCTTGGTTGACGCAAGCCCCAGAGATTCTGGTTAGTTGCTGGCTAGTTCTGGTCAGTTACAGGGTTTTAGTGCTGTGATCTAGGCAAATGGTCTTTTGGCGAAAGGACCAAAGTGATTAGCCTTGTACAAGACAACCAATGCACAAATGGCAGAAGGGTTGGTGAAGTCAAACCCAGGGTTTCCACAGAGATGCTGTATAAAGTGGAAATTGGATTGCTGGGCAAGAGTTTTCCATAAGCTCAGTTGTTACTGTTAGCAGGGATACCCAGAGCCCAGAAGGCAAACTTGGACATTGGATAAGATTATGGATTTGAGAGTCAAGTCACTAGCATTCAGACACAAGTTCTGAACTCAGGAGATAACTCGGGGCAAGTTATTTAACTCTCTGAGCTGTCATTTCTTATCTTTAAAGTAGGGACGATTAAATTATGGAAATTTACAAATGGAAGTACCTACCTATACCATAAATAAATAATCATGCTTGGTAAATATTATTTAATATTGTTTTGGTAAAATTGTTGTATGGGATCTAGGGTTCAGGTGTAGGTCTTAAGTGATTGCAGTTGAAGAGGTCATGAGAAATCTGATGGTCTCAGAGGCTTAGTCCCACAATGCAGTTTTGCTGAAAAATGAGCAAATGATAATAGTTAGAACAATGGCAGCCATGAGCATCTTGCTCCAAATCTTCTTTTCTGTATCAGCATTAATGTGTTGTGTACTCCCAATGCCCCCTCAGTGATGCTTCCACTCTGTCTCTTCTCGTGTTTGTATTGTTCCATTTACATACTTTTCTGTCAAGTTCAGTTCCGTAGTTACACTCCTCATCTCATGAGCAGGTCTGCTGTTTTGTATGAGTGTGTATACGTGACTATAGATGCACTCATGATGAAAAGGAAACATAGACTCCTATTTATTGTACCTTAAAAATTTTTTAATGTTTATTCATTTTTGAGAGAGAGAGAGAAAGAGAGAATGTGAATGAGAATGAGCCAGGGAGGGGCGGAGAGAGAGGGAGACATAGAATCTGAACCAAGCTCCGGGCTCTTAGCTATCAGCACAAAACCTGATATGGGGCTCGAACCCATGAACCATGAGATCATGACCTGAGCTAAAGTTGGATGCTTAACCAACTGAGCCGCCCAGATGCCCCTATTATGCTTTTTTTAATAATATTTTTATGTTTATGGGAAAAATGAGCAGAAAGTATAGAGAGTTCCTTTATACTCCCAAATCCTTCCCGACTCCCACCATTTCCCTATCACTTATATGTTCTATTAATAAGGTACATTTCTTACAGCTGATGAGCAATCCTGGTTACATTAATGTTAACTACGTAAGTTTTGACCTTTATGACTAAGGCTGCTATAAACATCCATGTGCAGGTTTTTGTGTGGGTATAAGTTTTCAACTCATTTGGGCAAATAGAAAAGAGAGCTATTGCTAGTTTGTAGGGTAAGAGTATATTTAGTTTTGTAAGACACTGACAAACTGCCCTCCATAGTCTCTGTACCAGGGCACCTGGGTGGCTCAGTTGGCTCAGCACCTGATTCTTGATTTAGATCAGGTCATGATCTCACAGTTTTGTGGGTTTGAGTCCCACCTTGGGCTCTGCACTGACAGTGCAGAGCCTGCTTGGGATTCTCTGTCTCCCTTTCTCTCTGTCCCTCTCACACTTGCAATTTGTCTCTCTCAAAATAAACAAAAAAATAAATAAATACCTTTTTCAAAGTCACTGTACTGCTTTGCATTCCCACCAGCAATGAATGAGAATCCCTCATCAGCATTAGGTGTTGTCGGTGTTGATGGATTCTTTTACACAATCCACTTGCTTGAAGCAACATGCAATGCTAGTTGCTTTAACAAAAAGACCTGAAACTTTAAGTGACTTGGTTGATTTCTCTCTTATGTTATCATCCATTGTGGTATGATAGGTAGAACCATTCTCCTCAGTTACTCAGGAGTCCACACCGAAATTGACTCTCCTCTTCAGTGGATCTCCTTCTGAGTCACTCCTCCTCCCCCTCCCCCTCCCCTTCCCCCTTCTTTTTTATTTTTAATGTTTATTTATTTTTGAAAGAGACAGAGAGTGAGTGGGGTAGGAGCAGAGAAAGAGAGAGGGAGACACAGAATCTGAAACAGGCCCCAGGCTCTGAGCTATCAGCACAGAGCCCAATGCAGGGCTCGAACTCAAGAACTGTGAAATCATGACCTGATGCTGAAGTCAGATGCTTAACTGACTGAGCTACCCAGGTGCCCCTGAGGTCACTCTTCCTATCAACATTCCAGGGAGCAAAGGGGAGAAAAGCAGGTTAAGGCAGTTGAAGAAGCCCTTTTAAAAGGTTTCAGCCCAGAAGCGGTACAAACTCCTTCTGTACCCCATTCCAGGGATGAAAACTAGTCACATGACTACACCAACTGCAAAGCCAGCTGGGAAATGTAGTCCCTGTCTGGCTAGTGGCTCTGAGGCCACTCTGTTACTCTGTACGGTCACAGTACATTTTGGAGACTGTCTGGGGATCACTTCATTGTATCAGTTATGATCAAATAAATTTTATTATTCCATCTCTTCAGGCACGAATGGGAATGCTGTTAAGATGGAAAAACAGCAAGGATTTCCTGGAACCTGTGATGATTGGGCATAGCTTTGTCTTTGATGTTTTTGGGTAGTTGGCCTTTAACACAGGATTTCCTTAGTAATACTTTGTCCAGTGCTTGGATGAGATGACCGAGTATCCAATTCTTGTATCTTCTAGAAAGCAGTGGTTGTGAGGAGGAGAAAGCTAGTCTGACTTAATTGGCTAATAAGAAACTCACAATACACTTTTCAGTATATTGATTCTGGTGGGGGTGGTGAAGGGGATGGTAAGAAAATAATTACAGACTTCAAAATCCAATCATCTCTGTGTATTTGTGTTGCTCTTCCTCTCCTTATGCACACAGTAATTTAGGTTTTGAGAGGAACGTAGAGATATTCATAAACTGAGAGACAATATTTATTATTTTTTTTTAACATTTATTGATTTTTGAGAGAGAGACAGAGTGTGAGCAGGGGAGGAGCAGGAACAGAGGGAGACACAGAATCTGAAGCAGGCTCCAGGCTCTGAGCTGTCAGCACAGAGCCTGATGCGGGGCTTGAACTCACGAACAGTGAGATCATGACCTGAGCTGAAGTCGGACGCTTAACTGACTGAGCCACCGAGGCGCCATTGAGAGACAATATTTAGAGATTGAAAGAATATCTTATCAGAAATAAATAATAAGTGCCCTAAATTTTTGAAAGCATGGTTTAGACCATGTACTAATCTTCGTTAGTTGACTGGAATCGTGAGGACCATTTACAAATAAACTCATGCCTTTAAAAAGACAATCCAAATATATATTTAATTGACAGGTTTTACCAATTTGTTTGGCCTACTATTTTACAAAAAGCAAAACAAAAAACAAGCAAAAACAAAAAAACAAAAAATCAAAACGCAATTTCTCAGTGGTTATTTAACCACACCAGTAGGTTAGCAGGTAGCAGTTAGCAATTTTATCGTCAGTGTGTCAGTAACATAAAATTTTCTCAGTTGGTACATTTCCACCTTCCTATTTGGACAGGTGGATAGATGGAAAGAAGGCAGGGAGGGAGAGTCGAAAGAGGGGGTAGAAGAAATAGGTTTAAACTAGAGACGTGAGTTTTAAAATAGGGATCTTGAGTGGCTCAGTCGGTTGTGTGTCTGACCAGCTCAGGTCATGATCTCCTGGTTCATGGGTTTCAGCCCCGCATCTGGCTCACTGCTGTTGGCATGGAGCCTGCTTCAGATCCTTTGTTCTCCTCTCTTTCTCCCCTTCCCCCACTCGTGTGTGTGTGTGTGTGTGCGTGCTCTGTGCACATGCGCATGCTCTCTCTCAAAAATAAAATAAAACTTTAGAATAGCAAGAAAACACTTATGAGTTGTCACCAACTTAGCAATTGTTCACAAACATGCTAGCAGTTACCTGCACGCGGTAAACTATAGGCATATGTTGTATATTCACCTTACGGTCTGCAGTTGGTTTATGTCAGAACTCCAACAGGATTTAAAAAGCTGGGTTTTTTTTAAACTCCTCTCGCCTTTGGGATCATTGGAAAATACCATGAATACATACCTGAAAATTAAAACAAAAAAAATCAAAATTATCTGACTGTCAGGCTCTCTTGTTTCCTTATTATAGATAAGAACAGTTTCTGAAATGAATGATTCTAAAGACCAGGTCTATGAACCAGGTACCTCAGCTCTAGCAAAATTTAATCTATGCCCCAGTTACTGAACAATCATTTGTTAATGTTAAATAAGCAACTGTGCATATATTTTATTTATTTATTTATTTATTTATTTATTTATTTATTTATTTATTATAATTTACATCCAAATTAGCATATAGTACAACATTGATTTCAGGAGTAGATTTCTTAGTGCCCCTTACCCATTTAGCCTGTCTCCCCTCCCACAACCCCTCCAGCAACCCTCTGTTTGTTCCTTATATTTAAGAGTGTCTTATGCTTTGTTCCCTCCCTGTTTTTACATTATTTTTGCTTCCCTTATGTTCATGTTTTGTATCTTAAAGTCTTCATATGAGTAAAGTCATATAATATTTGTCTTTCTCTGACTGACTAATCTCACGTAGCATAATACCCTCCAGTTCCATCCACGTAGTTACAAGTGGCAAGATTTCCTTCTTTTTGACTGCCGAGTAATACTCCAGTGGATATACACACCACATCCTCTTTATCCATTCATCTATCAATAGACATTCGGGCTCTTTCCATACTTTGGCTACTGTCGATAGTGCTCCTATCAACGTTGGGGTGCATGTGCCCCTTTGAAACAGCACACCTGTATCCCACAGATAAATGCCTAATAGTGCAATTGCTGGGTTGTAGGGTATTTCTATTTTTAATTTTTTGAGGAACCTCCGTACTGTTTTCCAGAGTGGCTGCACCAGTTTGCATTCCCACCAACAATGCGAAAGAGATCCTCTCTCTCCACATCCTCGCCAACATCTGCTGTCACCGGAGTTGTTAGTTTTAGCCATTCTGACAGGTGTGAGGTGGTATCTCATTGTGGCTTTGATTTGTGTTTCCCTGAGGATGAGTGATGTTGAGCATGTTTTCATGCAACTGTCCCTATATTTTAAAAAGATGGTTGTTCTTTTCATGTATGTTTGTACGCAGCACTTTTTAGGACCTAGGAAGAAATTTTTAAAAGTGCTCAGTAATTGTTTTCTCAGTGAGGAAATGTTTCTTACAGCCCACAGGAGCCAGTCAAAAGCAATATGTTTTGACCTTGTGTTTATTCTTGAGCCATAATGGGCTTTTGAAGCCACAGATATTGACAGCTCTCCTTTCTGTTATTCTGAACATGTCTTTTTAACTCTTATCTCTTTAAAGGTTACTTAACTTTAAGACTGTGTCAGATTGGGGGCCTCTGGGTGGCTCAGCGGGTTAAGCGGTTAAGGTTAAGCGTCTGACTTGGGCTCGGGTCATGACCTCATGGCTCACTGGTGAGTTGGAGCCCCATGTCAAGCTCTGTGCTGACAGGTCAGAGCCTGGAGCCTGTTTCGGAGTCTGTGTCTCCCCCTGTCTCTGCCCCTCCCCTGCTGGTGCTCTGTCTCTCCTTCTCTCAAAAATAAACATTAAAAAAAAAAAAAGATTGTATCAGAATGTCCAGAGGAGGAAGCACATAACAGCATGGTTACATAGTTACGTTCACCATCTTTCTTCTGCCCCTAATCCTGTTTATTGGTTTTTTTCTGTATACCTATTAGAGGACTCACCCTCAATATCTTCCTATTAACCACAACCCTATTAACCACAACAACAAGGCAGATGTAAGATACTTCAGGAGGGTGACATCTTCACTGGTCCTTGAAAACCAAAGAGGAGCTCTCTTTATTTTATTTTATTTTTTCAACGTTTATTTATTTTTGGGACAGAGAGAGACAGAGCATGAACAGGGGAGGGTCAGAGAGAGAGGGAGACAGAGAATCGGAAACAGGCTCCAGGCTCTGAGCCATCAGCCCAGAGCCTGATGCGGGGCTTCAACTCCCGGACCGCGAGATCGTGACCTGGCTGAAGTCGGACGCTTAACCGACTGCGCCACCCAGGCGCCCCGAGGAGCTCTCTTTAAATGAGGCCAGCTTAAAACTGACCAATTTGTTTCATAAAGCTGCTTCTGAGGAACCTACTTTGGTGTGTTAACAGCCGTGTTCTCCTCAAGCTCAGATGGTAGATCCTGATTGAAATAATCTCTGTTCTAAATTTTTAAGTTTATTTATTTGTTAATTTATGGAGAGAGAGAGAGAGAGAGAGAGGGCGGGGAGGGGCAGAGAGGGAAAGATAAAGAACCCAAGCAGGCTTGGCACAAGCCGTGCAGAGCCTGATGCGGGGCTCCAAATCACTTGAGCTGAAACTAGGAGTTGGACACTTAGCCCACTGCACCACCCAGGCACCCCAATAATCTCTCTTCTCTTGATTGTAATGTTCTCCTCCATAGATCAGGAGGTGACAGAATTCATGTTTCTGGGACCCTGACTTCTATCGTAGAGCTGTGAGAAGGGGCTTTATCATTAAATTTTGAAGATTAAAAAAAATTTTTAAGGTTTTATTTTTATTTTTGAGAAAGAAACAGAACACAAGCAGGGGAAGGGCAGAGAGGGAGAGACACACACACCCAGAATCTGAAACAGGCTCCTGTCTCCAAGCTGTCAGCACGGACCCTGGTGCGGGGCTCGAACCTATGAACCATGAGATCATGACTTGAGTTGAAGTCGGGTGTTTAATGGACTGAGCCACCCAGGCATCCCTGTCATAAAAATTTAAACTCACCTGTTACCTAGGTTAACTGATTTCTTTTCAGACAAAAAAAAAAAATGGTATTTAAACTTGGTATATGTTTGAAAATTTCATATGCAACATAATGATTTTTAATATCATGATTCAGTTTATATGATAAATACATTGATCAACAGGGCAAATGAAATTATAATCATTCCAGTTTTTTAGAAAATGAAAAATTCAAATTACTCTTGTTATCTGGTATATAGCATTCTTCCTAGATGGTTAGGCAGTATCTCTCCACACACAGGAGGGTGATATTTGACATTCATTTCCAACCTAACTTACAATTATTCTTGGTTTATTAATATAATAATATGAGATGAGAAAGCTCAGTGATGCGATGTTCCTTCAGTAAGCCTAGGAATTTATAAACAATGGTAGAGCTGTACCCCACAGTGATATATTTTTTTATACATTACTCCATGTACTCATCAAATACCCATTAACAAAAATGAGAAAATAAGGGTATTTTTGATCCCTTTTAAAATCATTTTGCTTGAGGGGGGAGAGGGAAGATGGCGGCGTAGGAGGACGCCGGGCTCACCGCCCGTCCTGCTGATCACTTAGATTCCACCTACACCTGCCTAAATAACCCAGAAAACCGCCAGAGGATTAGCAGAACGGAGTCGCCGGAGCCAAGCGCAGATGAGAGGCCCACGGAAGAGGGTAGGAAGGGCGGCGAGGCGGTGCGCGCTCCACGGACCGGCGGGAGGGAGCCGGGGCGGAGGGGCGGCTCGCCAGCCAAGCAGAGCCCCCGAGTCTGGCTTGCAAAAGCAGAGGGGCCTGACGGACTGTGTTCCCACACCAAGCGCGACTTAGCGGCTGGGAGGTCATAAGTTAACAGCTCTGCTCAGAAAGCGGGAAGGCTGGAGGACAAAGGGAAGGAGAGCTGCTGAGCCCCCTGACGACAGAGCTCAGTTTGGTGGGGAACAAAGGCGCTTGCCAGCGCCATCTTCCTCGCCCATCCCCCAGCCAAAATCCCAAAGAGAACCAGTTCCTGCCAGGGAACTTGCTCGCTCCGCGCAAACACCCAACTCTGCGCTTCTGCGGAGCCAAACCTCCGGCAGCGGATCTGACTCCCTTCTGCTGCCACAGGGCCCCTCCTGAAGTGGATCACCTAAGGAGTAGCAAGCTAAGCCTGCCCCTCCTACCCCTGTGCACCTTGCCTACCCACCCCACCTAAGACGCCAGAGCCCCAGCATCACAAGCCTGGCAGTGTGCAAGTAGCCCAGACAGGCCACCCCACCCCACAGTGAATCCCGCCCCTAGGAGAGGGGAAGAGAAGGCACGCACCAGTCTGACTGTGGCCCCAGCGGTGGGCTGGGGGCAGACATCAGGTCTGACTGCGGCTCCGCCCACCAACTCCAGTTATACACCACAGCACAGGGGAGTGCCCTGCAGGTCCTCACCACACCAGGGACTATCCAAAATGACCAAGCGGAAGAATTCCCCTCAGAAGAATCTCCAGGAAATAACAACAGCTAATGAGCTGATCAAAAAGGATTTAAATAATATAACAGAAAGTGAATTTAGAATAATAGTCATAAAATTAATCGCTGGGCTTGAAAACAGTAGAGCTGACAGCAGAGAATCTCTTGCTACAGAGATCAAGGGACTAAGGAACAGTCACGAGGAGCTGAAAAACGCTTTAAACGAAATGCATAACAAATGGAAACCACCACTGCTCGGATTGAAGAGGCAGAGGAGAGAATAGGTGAACTAGAAGATAAAGTTATGGAAAAAGAGGAAGCTGAGAAAAAGAGAGATAAAAAAATCCAGGAGTATGAGGGGAAAATTAGAGAACTAAGTGATACACTAAAAAGAAATAATATACGCATAATCGGTATCCCAGAGGAGGAAGAGAGAGGGAAAGGTGCTGAAGGGGTACTTGAAGAACTAATAGCTGAGAACTTCCCTGAAGTGGGGAGGAAAAAGGCATTGAAATCCAAGAGGCACAGAGAACTCCCTTCAGACGTAACTTGAATCGATCTTCTGCACGACATATCTTAGTGAAACTGGCAAAATACAAGGATAAAGAGAAAATTCTGAAAGCAGCAAGGGGTAAACGTGCCCTCACATATAAAGGGAGACCTATAAGACTCGTGACTGATCTCTCTTTTGAAACTTGGCAGGCCAGAAAGAATTGGCACGAGATTTTCAGTGTGCTAGACAGAAAAAATATGCAGCCGAGAATCCTTTATCCAGCAAGTCTGTCATTTAGAATAGAAGGAGAGGGGCGCCTGGGTGGCGCAGTCGGTTAAGCGTCCGACTTCAGCCAGGTCATGATCTCATGGTCCGTGAGTTCGAGCCCCGCGTCGGGCTCTGGGCTGATGGCTCAGAGCCTGGAGCCTGTTTCCGATTCTGTGTCTCCCTCTCTCTCTGCCCCTCTCCTGTTCATGCTCTGTCTCTCTCTGTCCCAAAAAATAAATAAATGTTGAAAAAAAAAATAAATAAATAGAATAGAAGGAGAGATAAAGGTCTTCCCAAACAAACAAAAACTGAAGGAATTTGTCACCACTAAACCAGCCCTACGAGAGATCCTAAGGGGGACCCTGTGAGACAAAGTACCAGAGACATCACTATAAGCATAAAACATACAGACATCACAATGACTCTAAACTTTCTATAGTAACACTGAATGTAAATGGATTAAATGCACCAACCAAAAGACATAGGGTATCAGAATGGATAAAAAAACAAGACCCATCTATTTGCTGTCTACAAGAGACTCATTTTAGACCTGAGGACACCTTTAGATTGAGAGTGAGGCGATGGAGAACTATTTATCATGCTACTGGAAGCCAAAAGAAAGCTGGAGTAGCCATACTTATATCAGACAAACTAGACTTTAAATTAAAGGCTGTAACAAGAGATGAAGAAGGACATTATATAATAGTGACAGGGTCTATCCATCAGGAAGAGCTAACAATTATAAATGTCTATGCGCCGAATACCGGAGCGCCCAAATATATAAAACAATTACTCATAAACACAAGCAACCTTATTGAGAAGAATGTGGTCATTGCAGGGGACTTTAACACCCCACTTACAGAAATGGATAGATCATCTAGACACACGGCCAATAAAGAAACAAGGGCCCTGAATGACACATTGGATCAGATGGACTTGACAGATATATTTAGAACTCTGCATCCCAAAGCAACAGAATATACTTTCTTCTCGAGTGCACATGGAACATTCTCCAAGATAGATCATATACTGGGTCACAAAACAGCCCTTCATAAGTTTACAAGAATTGAAATCATACCATGCATACTTTCAGACCACAATGCTATGAAGCTTGAAATCAAGCACAGAAAAAAGTCTGGAAAACCCCCAAAAGCATGGAGGTTAAAGAACACCCTACTAACGAATGAGTGGGTCAACCAGGCAATTAGAGAAGAAATTAAAAAATACATGGAAACAAACGAAAATGAAAATACAACAATCCAAACGCTTTGGGACGCAGCGAAGGCAGTCCTGAGAGGAAAATACATTGCAATCCAGGCCTATCTCAAGAAACAAGAAAAATCCCAAATACAAAATCTAACAGCACACCTAAAGGAAATAGAAGCAGAACAGCAAAGGCAGCCTAAACCCAGCAGAAGAAGAGAAATAATAAAGATCAGAGCAGAAATAAACAATATAGAATCTAAAAAAACTGTAGAGCAGATCAACGAAACCAAGAGTTGGTTTCTTCAAAAAAAATAAACAAAATTGACAAACCTCTAGCCAGGCTTCTCAAAAAGAAAAGGGATATGACCCAAATAGATAAAATCATGAATGAAAATGGAATTATTACAACCAATCCCTCAGAGATACAAACAATTATCAGGGAATACTATGAAAAATTATATGCCAACAAATTGGACAACCTGGAAGAAATGGACAAATTCCTGAACACCCACACTCTTCCAAAACTCAATCAGGAGGAAATAGAAAGCTTGAACAGACCCATCACCAGCGAAGAAATTGAATCGGTTATCAAAAATCTCCCAACAAATAAGAGTCCAGGACCAGATGGCTTCCCAGGGGAGTTCTACCAGACGTTTAAAGCAGAGATATACCTATCCTTCTCAAGCTATTCCAAGAAATAGAAAGGGAAGGAAAACTTCCAGACTCATTCTATGAAGCCAGTATTACTTTGATTCCTAAACCAGACAGAGACCCAGTAAAAAAAGAGAACTACAGGCCAATTTCCCTGATGAATATGGATGCAAAAATTCTCAATAAGATACTAGCAAATCGAATTCAACGGCATATAAAAAGAATTATTCACCATGATCAAGTGGGATTCATTCCTGGGATGCAGGGCTGGTTCAACATTCGCAAATCAATCAACGTGATACATCACATTAACCAAAAAAAAAAAGAGAAAAACCATATGATCCTGTCAATCGATGCAGAAAAGGCCTTTGACAAAATCCAGCACCCTTTCTTAATAAAAACCCTCGAGAAAGTCGGGATAGAAGGAACATACTTAAAGATCATAAAAGCCATTTATGAAAAGCCCACAGCTAACATCATCCTCAACGGGGAAAAAACTGAGAGCTTTTTCCCTGAGATCAGGAACATGACAGGGATGCCCACTCTCACCGGTGTTGTTTAACATAGTGCTGGAAGTTCTAGCATCAGCAATCAGACAACAAAAGGAAATCAAAGGCATCCAAATTGGCAAAGATGAAGTCAAGCTTTCGCTTTTTGCAGATGACATGATATTATACATGGAAAATCCGGTAGACTCCACCAAAAGTCTGCTAGAACTGATCCATGAATTCAGCAAAGTTGCAGGATACAAAATCAATGTACAGAAATCAGTTGCATTCTTATACACTAACAATGAAGCAACAGAAAGACAAATAAAGAAACTGATCCCATTCACAATTGCACCAAGAAGCATAAAATACCTAGGAATAAATCTAACCAAAGATGTAAAGGATCTGTATGCTGAAAACTATCGAAAGCTTATGAAGGTAATTGAAGAAGATTTGAAGAAATGGAAAGACATTCCCTGCTCATGGATTGGAAGAATAAATATTGTCAAAATGTCAATACTACCCAAAGCTATCTACACATTCAATGCAATCCCAATCAAAATGGCACCAGCATTCTTCTCGAAACTAGAACAAGCAATCCTAAAATTCATATGGAACCACAAAAGGCCCCGAATAGCCAAAGTAATTTTGAAGAAGAAGACCAAAGCAGGAGGCATCACAATCCCAGACTTTAGCCTCTACTACAAAGCTGTCATCATCAAGACAGCATGGTATTGGCACAAAAACAGACACATAGACCAATGGAATAGAATAGAAACCCCAGAACTAGACCCACAAACGTATGGCCAACTCATCTTTGACAAAGCAGGAAAGAACATCCAATGGAAAAAAGACAGTCTCTTTAACAAATGGTGCTGGGAGAACTGGACAGCAACATGCAGAAGGTTGAAACTAGACCACGTTTTCACACCATTCACAAAAATAAACTAAAAATGAATCAAGGACCTGAATGTGAGACAGGAAACCATCAAAACCCTAGAGGAGAAAGCAGGAAAAGACCTCTCTGACCTCAGCCGTAGCAATCTCTTACTCGACACATCCCCAAAGGCAAGGGAATTAAAAGCAAAAGTGAATTACTGGGACCTTATGAAGATAAAAAGCTTCTGCACAGCAAAGGAAACAACCAACAAAACGAAAAGGCAACCAACGGAATGGGAAAAGATATTTGCAAATGACATATCGGACAAAGGGCTAGTATCCAAAATCTATAAAGAGCTCACCAAACTCCACACCTGAAAAGCAAATAACCCAGTGAAGAAATGGGCAGAAAACATGAATAGACACTTCTCTAAAGAAGACAGCCGGATGGCCAACAGGCACATGAAAAGATGTTCAGCGTCGCTCCTTATCAGGGAAATACAAATCAAAACCACACTCAGGTATCACCTCACGCCAGTCAGAGTGGCCAAAATGAACAAATCAGGAGACTATAGATGCTGGAGAGGATGTGGAGAAACGGGAACCCTCTTGCACTGTTGGTGGGAATGCAAATTGGTGCAGCCGCTCTGGAAAGCAGTGTGGAGGTTCCTCAGAAAATTAAAAATAGACCTACCCTATGACCCAGCAATAGCACTGCTAGGAATTTATCCAAGGGACACAGGAGTACTGATGCATAGGGCACTTGTACCCCAATGTTCATAGCAGCACTCTCCACAATAGCCAAATTATGGAAAGAGCCTAAATGTCCATCAACGGATGAATGGATAAAGAAATTGTGGTTTATATACACAATGGAATACTACGTGGCAATGAGAAAAAATGAAATATGGCCTTTTGTAGCAACGTGGATGGAACTGGAGAGTGTGATGCTAAGTGAAATAAGCCATACAGAGAAAGACAGATACCATATGGTTTCACTCTTATATGGATCCTGAGAAACTTAACAGGAACCCATGGGGGAGGGGAAGGAAAAAAAAAAGAGGTTAGAGTGGGAGAGAGCCAAAGCATAAGAGACTGTTGAGAACTGAGAGCAAACTGAGGGTTGATGGGGGGTGGGAGGGAGGAGAGGGTGGGTGATGGGTATTGAGGAGGGCACCTTTTGGGATGAGCACTGGGTGTTGTATGGAAACCAATTTGACAATAAATTTCATATTTAATTAAAAATAAATAAATAAAATCATTTTGCTTAATGATATTTCCTGTGTATGTGTAAAATGGAGATAAAAATAATTCACTATAAGTATTTAGACTTTTAGACTTTTCCAAAACATTCTCATTAAAAACTTACCATTTGATCCTCACAATAACCCCATGGGAAAGCAAATATAAATCGGATTAGCCACTTTCATTAAAGATGAGCTAACTGGGGCCCAGAGAAATTATGGGACACATGTTAATTACATAAAAAATAAGTGATGAAGCAGAAATTGAATTTAAGTTTTTTGATTGAAGTCACATGTCCTGTAAACATCTTATTAAAAACAAATAAACAAAACATATCCCTATGACTGAGTCTAACTCTGGCCTTTTCTCCTTGTCCCCCTGTCTTGTGTGAATAGTCTACACTAAAGTCTTATTTACTCATAATCTCCTTGACTATTAGACCCCTTCACAAGTCGTCTTCCTCATTCCATTGAAACTCCTTCATGGTTATCACTGATTTTCACATACCCTCATGCAAGTTAATTTCACTCTTTTTTTTTTTTCAAGATTTTATTTTTTAACTAATCTCTACACCCATTGTGGGGTTCAAACCCACAACTCCAAGATCAAGAGTTGTATGCTCCACTGACTGAGCCAGTTGAGTGCCCCAAATTTCATTTTGTATCCACGTGGAACATCCTCTTCTGTCCTTTTTTTTCCCCCACCCATCGATCCATCTGCCCTTTGTTCTCCAAAACAATGTACTCTTCTATTTCTTCCATCTCTATCCGATTGCTCCTCAGTTTTCTTCACTAGTCGTCCTACAAAAAATAATGTTTACCAGACTGTAATCCTTTGTAGAGCAACTTCCATGTATCAAGGTCTCCCAGGCCACCCTTAGGCTCAACGTTTTGCTGAAAAGACAGGACTCAGCAATGCTGTTGCACTCACCATTACAGTGCATTACAAAGAAAGATCATCACGGTGTTAAATTGGCAAAGGGAAAAGGCACAAGGGGAGAGAAGTCCAAGAGAAACCAGGCACAACCTCCCACGTAGTCCCTCCCAGTGGAACGGCAGGGCAACTTGCTTCACTGCCCCAACAACAATGCGGGATAACCCTCGCAACCAAGGGAATAACCTTCCCAACCAGGGAATTTCACTCAAGTCTTAGTTGTCCAAGGTTTTTACTGAGGGTCATTGACATCCACATGCAACAGCACCCATGTTTCTGATCTTACCTATACAGTCTCCAGCCCCCCCACTTGTGAAAAAAGGTCTTTGTCATAAATCATCTGATCAAAATGGTGCTGCATGGCCTAAGGCCTGAGGCCTACAAGAAACACTTTTATGCAACAGAGTGTTCCAAGGTTATCTCCAGTTGCTGGTGAGGGACCTATCTTAAATACAGGCCTTTGGAAGGTGCTGACTTAGAACAACACAACCTGCTGAATTAATCCTTTCCTGCCCGTACACCACCCACAGTCACTTCTGTCTCATGCTCTGACCCTGAAAATCTTTTGTTTGGACCAAGAGTGGCCACACCTAGCCTAACGGTAGGTTATTTTGAGGCAACTTGCAATTTATAGAGGGATTTAAAAAAAACAACCAAAACATGGGGTTGGCATCAGGTCAGGTTTAGCTCTGTGTTTTGTGTGTCCCCGGACAAATTAGATCGCTGATAACAATACACGTTGTGGGGCGCCTGGGTGGCTCAGTCAGTTAAGCATCCGACTTTGGCCTAGGTCATGATCTCATGGCTCGTGGGTTCCATGTTGGGCTTTGTGCTGACAGCTCAGAGACTGAAACCTGCTTCGGATTCTCTGTCTCCCCCTCTCTGCCCCTCCCCCACTCACGCCCTGTCATTCTCTCTCTCAAAAGTAAATAAACATTTAAAAAATTAAAAAAAAAATGCACATTTGGTAAGTAAATAAGTCTTAGTTCTCTCACATCTCCTACACTTTTCAGATTCTCAGACATGCTTCTCCTTTCCATAGTTACCATAATGGTCTTTACTATCTCTTGCCTGGATTATTGTAACTGCTTCATAATTGATCTTTTTGACTCCAAACTGAACAGCTGTGGGCACAGCATTCTCCTCCCTACCCAGCCAGCCACTGCGGTTCTAATTCATCCTTTATATGGCTGAACAAATCCCATTGTTAAGAGGCATCTTGGATCATTCTACTCTCCTTGTCAAAAACCTTTTATGGTTCCCATTTGCTCACAGATGAAAATTCACCGTGTTTAGCCTGGCCATCAATCCCTTCCTCAATCTGTTTCTAGCCTGTCTTTCAAGATTTGTCTTCCTTTATTTTGCTTATGGTGGGAATTTTATTTTGAAATAATTTGTAAGTTTTTACATAGAAAAAATGAACACTGATGTTCATTAGTCAAAAATGTTCATCATTCACAAAATGAACATCAATGTTTTCCTTTGTGGGTTCTGAGTTTTTTGTTTTGCTTTAGTTGCCACTGTTTGTTTCCTTTTTGGGTCTTAGGTAGAAAGGTGCTTTCAAATCAAGATAATATGTTTTCACTCTTATGTGGATCCTGAGAAACTTAACAGAAACCCATGGGGGAGGGGAAGGAAAAAAAAAAGAGGTTTAGAGTGGAAGAGAGCCAAAGCATAAGAGACTCTTAAAAACTGAGAACAAACTGAGGGTTGATGGGGGGTGGGAGGGAGGGGAGGGTGGGTGATGGGTATTGAGGAGGGCACCTTTTGGCATGAGCACTAGGTGTTGTATGGAAACCAATTTGACAATAAATTTCATATATTGAAAAAAATAATAAAAATGCTTCTCATTTAAAAGTATTTTTTTTAACTTAAATTCAAGTTAGTTAACATACAGTAGAGTCTTGGGTTCAGGAGTAGAACCCAGTGATTCATCTCTTACCTATAATATTTTTTTTATTTCTAAAATTATATTACGGAATTTATTATACCTGGAATTCATTTGGGGCATGGTTTTTGATAGCCATGTAACTTTATTTCCCCCAAAATTTTCCAAAACTCTTTATTGAAACTCCTTATTTTGTTACCTTGCAATGGTACAAGTATCACGAAATCAATTTCGTGAATTCATGAGTCTGCTCATTGAGCTTCCATTGTTTTCCATTAATATATTTACACATTTTTCCAACAAAATCACTCTTAAAATTTCTCAGACTTTATATATGTATTAATACATTGCCTTTCAAATACCCTGTAATTGTCCTTTTAAGAATATTTTTAGCTCTAGTATCACACATATTTTCCCATATACCTTTAAAATAAGCCTAGCCTATTTAATTAAAATTTATTGAAATTTCACTTGGACTTACATCAATATTAAGCGTTATTTTATAGAAATGGGCATTTTATCATATTTCATATTTTCATACAGAAATATAGTGTGTCACTTTGGATGATTAAGTCTTACTTTATGTGCTTATGTAAAGTTTTATAATTTTACTTGTCTGGTTTTTTCATATACTTGTTAGCTTTAACACTAGGTAGTTTTTTAAATCCATTTTATTTCATTAAGAAAGGATCCATATAAATTATATCCTGCTGGTATATTGAAAGGCTATTTTTTTTTCACATCATTCTTGTATCAGGGATATATCATCCAAGATTGCAATCATATTTGGGCAGTTTAGGAAAGAGCATTTATTTGAATAATTTGTTGGAAACCTTGCAAACCAGACTCACCAAGAGCAGAATCTGTACATCTCTCAGGGTTGAGGCAGCCAAAACCTTTGGCAGTCTTCAGAGAGGACATTTTTGGAGTCAGTGATCTCTACTTTTAAATTTTTTTTCAGCTTTTGTTACTCTGCTCAAAAGCAAAGGTAAAAGGATTTGAATAAGGAGTGTAACTTGATGTGATCCCAACCATTAGGATTTGTTCAAGAGATTTCCCAAAATAAAATAAGGATGTTGTCAGCAAATTGACAGTGACTATTACTCCTGGTGGGATACATTGTGTAAGTCAAGTTTTTTCTTTCAATTAAAGAAAATGCTGCAATGAGCATTTGTACTCACATCACCTTAAACCCATGAGCAAGTGCTGCTTTAGAAGATATAACAGCAGTGGAATTTCTGAATCATAAAGAATGTGTATTCGTTTTCATTTTAATGGATATTATCCAATTTTCCCTTTAGAGAGGAAATCAGGAACTTTTATTTAAGTATCATTGTACAAATAGGTCTTTTCTTTCATTGTCTTTTTTTTTTTTAATTTTTTTTTTTTTTAACGTTTATTTATTTTTTTGGGACAGAGAGAGACAGAGCATGAACGGGGGAGGGGCAGAGAGAGAGGGAGACACAGAATCGGAAACAGGCTCCAGGCTCTGAGCCATCAGCCCAGAGCCCGACGCGGGGCTCGAACTCACGGACCGCGAGATCGTGACCTGGCTGAAGTCGGACGCTTAACCGACTGCGCCACCCAGGCGCCCCTCTTTCATCGTCTTTAACTCATGATATTAATTTTTTTCCCCGCTGTTATTAAAACTTCTTAGTGTCTCTATATTAAAAAATGAAGTTTTGGGGTGCCTGAGTGGCTCAGTTGGTTAAGCTTCTGACTTTGGCTCAGTCTCACAATTCTTGGGTTTGAACCCTGGGGTGGGCTTTTTGCTGCCAGCTCAGAGCCTAGAGCCTGCTTTAGATTCTGTGCACTCTCTTCCCCTCTCCCGCTCACACTCTGTCTCTCTCTTTCTCTTTCAAAAATAACTAAACATGAAAAAAAATTGTTTTAATGAAGTTTTATATTGGGGTGCCTGGGTGGCTCACTGGGTTGAGCTTCCAACCCTTGATTTTGGCTCAGGTCATGATCTCATGGTTTGTGGGATTGAGTCCCATGTCGGGCTCTGTGCTAATAGTGCAGACCTGCTTGGAATTCTCTGTCTCCCTCTCTCTCTGCCCCTCCCCAAAATGGGCACCTTCCTTCTCTCTCAAAGTAAATAAACATGAAAATGATACTTCTTGACCTTTTTGGTTGTCCTCTACCTCCTAGTTGGTGCTTTATTGACTGTAATGTTCTATGCTCATGTGAATTTGTAACATCACATACAAGTTGACTAAGGCCAACTTGTTCTTGATTTTTCAAACATCTTCGTTTTTTTTAGTAATGCTTCATATAGAATAAAGTTGCCTTATGTAGATTGTAGACCAATAAGACCGTGGTTTAATATATCTCAGTGTGTAATTTATACATTTGTTGATAGATGTGTGTATAAATATATAGATATTTTACTAGGTCTAATTAAAAAAAAAAAAAAACAAGACACCAAAAGTGATTTTTTTTTTTTTCTGTATCTTTGGGAAATTGTTTCACCATTAACATTTCCAAACAAGATTAAACTCTTCACAGATATATTTCTAAAGCTCCGCCATTGAAATTTTAACTTTGATCCTATTATTTAAAACAACCTGCTTTTATTGAAGACAGAAAAGCGTTTTCACTGAGCAAGTGAAACGGGATTTCAGAACTGTGAATCTGTTTTGACTTTGGATGGTCACACTCTGAAACATGTATAAGTTAGGTAAATCAGTGACACATTCATCTTTGTATTCCTGTACACTAAATTGCACAGTATTTGGAAATGGTTGACCAGGAGGCCGATGTATTCTGCATTTTTATTTTTATTTATCTTTAAATGTTTATTTATTTTTGAGAGAGAAAGAGCGTGAGCAGGGGAGGGGCAGACAGAGAGAGGGAGACACAGAATCGGAAACAGGCTCCAGGCTCTAAGCTGTCAGCACAGAGCCCCATGGTGGGGGAGGGGAGGGCTTGAACTCATGGACCACGAGATCATGATCTGAGCCAAAGTCAGATGCCCGACCAACTGAGCCACCCAGGCACCCCTTTGTTTTTATTTTTTAAGTTTATGTATTTATTTTGAGAGAGAGAGAGAGAGGGAAGGAGGGAGGGAGGGAGGGAGGGAGAGGGAGAGAGCACAAGCAGGGGAGGAACAGAGAAAGAAAGAGAGAGAATCTCAAGCAGACTCCACACTGTTAGCGCAGACCCTAATCTGGGGCTCAAACTCACAAAACATGAGATCATGACCTGCACGGAGTAGCACACCTAACCAACTTAGCCATCCAGGGGCCCCTATACTTTTTTTAAATGATGTAACTTTAGAATCTTTAAACGATAAGATGCATTTTCTAATTTCTCCAATGTGCTACACAAGTGGTGCTTAAAAATATATATATTTTCCCAAATGTATATATGACATTTTCATGTAAACTCTATTCTTGGGTAGATCTTTAGTACATACGTTGTTTTTACTTAGTTATCTGTATTGCTTGAATGAAGTGTTCCCTACCCAGTTACCCACTCACCTGAAAATATAATGCTCAGAGTTCTTACCTTTCAAAGTTATCAGGTTAATCAGAAGTTAAAAATAAATGGTTAAGGGCAAAGAAAGGTTAGCTGGGTAAATATTACCTACAAGCACCAACCACTGCTTTGGGTAGATGTTTTTAGATGCAAATTCTTCGTGTTAGAGGCACCCTGGCCTAAAGTACCTGGGTTATTGTTGAATAATTACATGCTTCTGAAGTGGCTTCATTCTTTATCCAGATTTTTCATAGGCTAATCTATTTCTTTTTTTTTTTTTTGAAAGTGAACTTGGGGCACCTGGGTGGCTCAGTTGGTTGGGTGTCCAACTTTGGCTGAGGTCATGATCTCACAGTTCTTGGGTTCAAGCCCGGCATCAGGCTCTGTGCTGATGGCTCAGAGCTTAGAGCCTGCTCCGGATTCTGTGTCTCCCTCTCTCTCTGCTCCTCCCCCACCCATGTTCTGTCTCTCTCTCTCTCTCTCTCTCTCTCAAAAATAAATAAACATTAAAAAAAAAATTAAAAAAAAAGAAAGTGATCTTATCCTGCTATTAGAAAACAGAGGAACTAATTGAAGCAATACAACATTTCATTATGTTTCATAAAGGCTACAATGCCTATGAAGATCCTCTCTAAAGAGAAAAGATAGTGTACTTCTCAACAGTGAGCCTCTTCCCCTCTTCTGATTTTTATTAATTTCTTCTGGTCAGAAACCATCTGCTTCACCATCACCTGCCAGCCTGCTTTCTTCTAATTCTATTGTATTGTATTCCATATGATCCCATCCCTTCCCATCCCGTCTCATCCCATTCCTAGAGTCCTGACATCTTGGTCTTCCCCAGCAGCTGCTTCTATAGTTTATACCAGTTACCTCTAAGAGAAAAATATTTCCCTTTTTGGAAGTTATATAATTCCGCATCGTTGGATCTGTGAGCTTAGGGAACATCCAGCTTATCCACTGGAGGGAGAGACAGACTATAATTAAGTGAGGGGAAAACTCTTGGTTTGGGCAATTTTGGATAAGAAAGACTTTTCAAAGAGCTCGTCTCTACCCGGTCCAAGAGGAATTCTTCACCTGTGCCTCAGGGTACTAGATCCGAAAATGCATGCTACAAATATGAGACTTGGACAATGAGAAGCAGGATAATGATGATAAAGGTGCTAGAAAAAACACGGGGAATTGAGGAATTGTCACTTGAAGCCATCCGGTAGCTACAAATGTCTAGAAATGGCACCTACTTTGGGAAAGATGGTGAAAATGAACCCTTTTTAAACCAGAAAAATGGGCTTCTAATTTCTGTGTCTTATTGAAGTCCTAAAGTTAATGCTTTTTTTTTTTTTTAAGTTCATTTATTTATTTTGAGAGAGACAGAGAATGAGTGAGGGAGGGGCAGAGAGAGGAAAAGAGAGAATCCCAAGTAGGCTCCTACACAGGGCACAATCTCATGAGCTGTGAGATCATGACCTGAACTGAAATCAGGAGTCAGATGCTCAACTGACTGAGCCACCCAGGCACACGCTAACATTAATCTTTAATACTAGTTTGTTGAATTTTTCTCTTTTTTGTACAAATACACTTTAAATCCACTGAGTGGGAGCCTGTACAAAATAGGTGAAGAGAGACATCAGCTTTAACACCCAACACCATTATTAAAATACTACTAATAACAATTACTGCTAATACTGTTAACGGTAACATTTTTGAGTACTTACTATGCACTAGGCATTATGGTAAGAACTTGATATGCATAAGTTTGTTAAAATTCTTAAAGAACACTTGGAGGGTGCTGATAATACTTTCTGGTAATTACTTTGTAAGTTCAAAGGTACAAAGTTCAAAGGTAAGAACCTTTGTAAGTTCAAAGGTACAAAGCATGGTTTATTATGAAGTTACCACCAAGCTTTTGTGTGTAACTCTTTCACTCAACAATTATTCAGTGTGTTACTGCTGTGTGACAGCCCCGGGCTTGATCCTTTGGACATGTACAAGCCATAGATAAAATCTAGTACAAGAAGTGCCAGGGCCAGGCAAATCCTAGGCCCTTGATCGATTACAACTTGTCATTTTGGGGTATGCCAAAATGACGCTTACAGTTTAAAAAGAAGACCGAAAATAATTTTTATCTGTGGATGTAGGAAATAAAGAAGTCTCTGGAAGAGATGACATTTGGTTGGAGAAGTCTGTAAAATATGAGTAGAATTCAGACAGGGATAAAGGAGATTAGAAGGGCATTCCATGCTGAGGGGATTACCCAGAAGGGCTGGGAACTCGAGGTGTGTGCACGTCCCCCTGGGAGCAGCCAGGCTCTGTTACAGAACAGCAGAGGAGGAACGTGGACACAGGGTTGGTGTGATGAATTCACCGAGGGCCTTTTGCACTAAGCAAAAATTTCATAATTTGCTTACTGGGGTTCAGAAAAATACTGAGCAGTTTCAGGAAAAGTAACGCACTTTAGCAGAGAGGTTTGACCCTGTGGAAGTGCTAGGTAGAAAGAGTCAGAAGAAGAAAAAAAAAGAAAGAAAGAAAAGAAAACAGAGGGGTTAAGAGGTTCCGATCAGAATTGAGATACAGGGTGACTGGGTCTGTGTCAGGATAATGCCTGTGAAATTAAAAGGGAGGGATTTATGTATTAAAGGCATGGAGTAAGACCAATGGCACTTGATGCATGGGGGAATGTAGGGAAAGAAGAAATCCTTGCTTTACAAATGTGAAATCTACAAACAAAGAGCCAATTCTTCTAATGAAAACCATTCTACACAATCTATTTGTCAGACTCGCCTCTCAGTGCCTGATGTATCTTCTATAAGGCATTTACTGCGTGCTTTTCCCATTTCCATTTTTTAATGAATCAAACGAACCCCTTTGCTCTAACTCATAAGGAGTCTAATAGTTTAATATTTTGCATCTGCCTTTCATTGAGAGGGTTTTATGAACAAATATTAGCTTTCTGTACTTTAATGCTTGCATAGGACCTCATGAATTTTTATTTTTAATTAAACACCAGCTCACTGATTGCTAATCCTTTTATATTATTCTTTAGCCTATTTGCACAGTCTAAGCATCTTCCCTTTTACCGATCTAGTCCTTTCTCTCCGTCTAAACATTCATTGCGGTCCTGTGGTTGAATTTGTCATTAATCATATTCTTTCAAAAACCAGCAAATATTTCTTTGCGACAGACATTTTCTTGGAAGCTAAAAACAAAAGGCATTCTGTTCAAGATGTATGGTTAACCTAGTAGGTGACAAATGTTTTCTTTAGAAAGTTTTTAGGCTTCATTGAGACAGAAGGGATTGAAATTAATTTTCTATTATTGAAGGGGTCTTGCAGTGGAGAAATGCTATTATTTCTGTTTAGAAATTACTTGTTTTGGTGATAAGTAAAATAAGACACTTGGGAAAAATATGAAAATTAGGAAGGAAAATAGGTCTTTCTCTTGAAATGTTACAAGTGAGAGAAAACGATCATTGACTGGTGAACTCAAGGGAGGTTTATCAATGGCAGCTGCTTCAGATGGCTTTTGCTAGAAAGTTATCTGGAAGCCTTGAAGAGTTGTGTGTGATGCTTGACATTCCTTGAAAACACTGATCGGTCATATGAGGGCTGGGTCTAGTTAACAAAGTCAGTAGGATGTGTGTTAGATAATATAATTATTCTATAAGGGAAATATTTGTCCTGGAATATAGGAAATGTCAGCATGCAGAAACATAACAAGCATGTTATAAAGTATGAGTTAAGGGGTGGAAATTACTGAAGAGCTATTGGCCACTTATAACAAAATGTCCTCAAAATATGTATACACCATATGGATCTAAAAATATAGTTTTCTATACTATTTATGCACAGTTTCTTTTAAAATTAGTTCCCTTTTTTTTAAATTTTTTTTAATGTTTATGTATTTTTGACAGAGAGGGATGGAGACAGAGTGCGGGTGGGCAGGAACAGAGAGGGAGACACAGGCTCCAGGCTCTGGACTGTCGGCGCAGAGCCTGATACGGGCATCAAACTCACAGACCATGAGATCATGACCTGAGCCGAAGTCGGATGCTCAACAGACTGAGCCCCCCGGGCGCCCTAATTAGTTCCCATTCTTTAAAAAAGGTGCATAGTTGATGGTTTTGAAAAATCTGTTTCTCATTTATTTTGGAGATTACTATAGGGATTCTGGCCATTTAGGCCACAAGGAGTACTGGATTTACAAATGCCAAATGAAAAACAAAATGAAGGCAGACAGCTTGGAACGCATCCTTTATACTTCATTGACATGAGAAGCGCTGAGAAAGAACACTTTCTGACCACAAACGATGGCTTTGAACAACTTCTGGTGGCTGTGTTTCCACTGATCCACAGCGAACAAGTTACATTTTGCTTGTGTGTGTGGCAGGATAGAAGTTCTCGTCCTCTGACTACCTTTTACTACCTCTTTTCCTCCCCATCTTCACCCATTTGGCGGGAGACGATTCACCGCCCCCCCCCCCCCATTCACCCTGGTTTGCCAATCACTACTTCTGTTGGGGGAAACAGACACTTCATGCAATAGTGCAAAAGAGAGTCTTTTGTTCAAGAGAAACTATTCCTTGCCATTTGGGTGCTCCACCCTGAAAAGTTGTACATCCAGGGTACATGAGACTTGCTGGTTCACGTCCCTAAGTGAGGAGCATCCACAGGACTTCCTGACTTGATAACATGAGGTGTGTAACCATACAGCAGGAGCTGTTGGGTGAGGAAGCTGGCAGAATAGATGGGACAGGGGTGCCTGGTTGGCTCACCTGGTCGAGCATCCGACTTCAGCTCAGGTCATGATCTCACGGTCTGTGGATTCAAGCCCCGCATCAGGCTTGTGCTGACGGTTCAGACTTGGAGCCTGCTTCGGGTTCTTTGACTCCCTCTCTCTCTGTCCTTCCCCTGTTCACACTCTGTCTCTCTGTCTCTCTCTCTCTCAAAAATAAATAAACATTAAGAAAAATTAAATTAGAAAAAAAAAATAGATGGGACAGACAAGGAATAGGGGAGTTTGTCAAGCATCCATGTGACATATGCCATGGATGAACATATATTTCCACTGCCCAAGGATGCCAGGAGTGTTCATGATTGACAGAAGATTGGATCTTTCAGTTAATAGAATGAGCCAGCTTATTTTAGCCGATATGAATAATGGCAGGACCACATCTGGATAGTACTGTTCTTTCTCCAGGTGTCTGAATAAAGGATTCCCCCCTGAGTTTATGACAGCCTGTTACTGCTTCCCATACATTTGAATTTATTATTCGGGAATGACCACGGAGCATTTGAGAATTTAATTGTGTGCCGATAATGTTTGTGTACAAACTCAATTCTCTCTCTCTCTCTTTCCACACCCCCACATACACACTCATAAATATACACATACGTACTTGCATATATATACACACACGTGTATACACAAGCGTGTCTCACACACATATTTAGAGCCCAATTATATTGCTTTAATTTTAAGCCAAACCCATTCTCGTCGACATGCATTTCCTAAAATGTTGCTGTTTCCGAAAGGCAATGTCTGTAAGAAACTTAAAGGTTATTCTTTACTCTATCAGCATGATTAGTTTCCCTAATAAGAGCAGACAGAAAGAAAAAATTGGCTTTACAATTTTCTTCATTAGGTGGAGATGAGCCGGGGAGAAATCTTGGGTATTTTGCCCGGCAAAGTGAGGATTGTGCTAGTCACACCAAACCATGATACATTCTAAAGGGACTAAAACCCTTGCATGAATGACAGTTTATTCTTAAATATTTTTCTCCTTGAATTTTTATAATCGTGGTACCAAGAGAGTAGACATAATTAAGGTTGAAATGAGATTTCTATTAGTGAACTGATGGCTGGGATTTAATATTTATTCCAGCTCTATGGCATGAGACTCCATCGGATCCCAAGTCCATTAGGATTGCTTCAGATTTTTCCATAATACAATTTTACTCTCGTCTCCATGACACTTATACAAAAAAGCATTTATTATTTTGTCAGGAAAGACGTTTGTTAACACATAATTCAGGGTCGGTTTGGAAAAGTACAGCTGGATTAATATACAAAGTTATTGAAATTCTTATTTTGTCCAGCACCTTTATTAGACAAATAACATGTGGAAGCATTTTTAGATTTGTATACTGTGGTATTTTGAACGGTTTAGCAGTTTTTTAATAATAGAAACAGATCCTTTTACCTTCCTCTGGAGTCATCCAACCCCCTCCACCCATTTTTTTTTTTCTTCTTCTTTGCTACCCTCCAATCCAAGGAGCTGAATTTAAAAAAGTTGCAGTTGGGTAGACAGCTGGTCTTTGTAGAAGATTTAACACTTTGGGTATTTTGAATACAGTTTTGTAGCTGCTGGAAACTGAAATATAAATAAAATGAAAAAAAATGGGAAAGAGAAAAATACCCCCCAACTAAGCCAGCTCTGTAAGGATTCTTTTTCACATGAAGACACGCTTTTCCTCTTGATTTGATGGCACATGCATGGAGTACCATTCGTGGATCATATCAAATTGATAGAGCTTAACTGTGAGACAGTATAGGTAGTATAATATGACCAGTAGAGTACCCACTGTTTTATAATTCAGCGGGAACTTCTCGTGAATGTTTTTAACATCGCCTTGTAAGAAGCTCCATAGTGAATAATTTTTAGTCAACTTAGGATGGACCTATTCAAAAGGTGGAGCACTAGAAATGGGGAGATTCATGAATTATTATCTCACGAATGTACGGAGCGATAAAATCGGCAGATTCCTGTAACCCAAGCTTCTCCCTGGACCCAAAATTTCTGCCAATAACGTTTCCACTGTTTCTTTTAAATGTGGTCCCAGTGTGTGAGTCTGGAATTCAGAATTGATTTTGCCAAAGAAACTGTAAAACATTATGGGTAGGTTTCACAGAATTAGCACAATTAATACATTCTTTTACTGGTACACGCGTGAAGGTATAACTTTAACTTGCCATTAATTGAATCTGTCAGGCTTTGTGTTAAGGACTTTATGTGAACTTTGCCATTAAGCATTTGCAGTCCTGCTCTAATGTAGGTAATACTCTTATCCCAATTATAGAGATGAAGAAAAGGATAGACCAGAAGTTAAATAATTCATCCGAGTTTATGCCATTTGCAAGAGGGGGAGATAGACTGTAATGCCAAACATGTTAACTCCAAAGGAGTTTCTGTAAGAAAATATTTTTCTCAAATTTTGGGGGAAGGCTCAAATTATGTAGCTGAAAGGGAGAAGTATATTTAAAAGGTGACTGTTTGGAATGATACACTGAGGAAGCATGCAGAAAAGTGGATTGTCAACTTTCTTGCACTGGATCAGTATTTTTATTTTATTGTCTTTATTTTTTTAATGTTTATTTTTGAGAGAGAGAGAGAGAGAGAGGGAGAGAGAGAGAGACTGAGCAGGGGAGGGGCAGAGAGAGAGGGAGACACAGAGTCTGAAGCAGGCTCCATGTTCTGAACTGTCACCACAGAGCCCAAGGCAGGGCTTGAACTCCTGAAACATGAGGTCATGACCTTAGCTGAAGTTGGATGCATAACTGACTGAGCCACCCAGGTGCCCCACTCAGTGTCTTCATCAACAACTTCTCTTACCTTTACCTATGTACTATCTTGTCTCATATATGGAATTGTTGTCAATCCATATGAATTCTGTCCAATTGCTTATTCTGGTTGCCACATAAAAACCCGTCTTTGTGCCACATAGGCTGTATCATTTTCAAGGAATATCTGGAAGTTGAGCAGCATGGCATAGTGGTTACCACCACAGGTTATGGAGACATATTCTTTTGTTTCAAATCTTACCTTTTCTACTTATTAACCATGTGATTTGGGGCAAAGTACTTAACCCCTCTGTACCTATTTCTTTATCTGAGAACGGGGACAGTTGGAGTTCATTATTCACTCGTAGCTCAAGTTCATAGGATTGTTAGAATTAAAGAAGATACTATTTATAAAGCACCTTAGAACAGTTCCTTTTTCATAGAAAGCCAAATATTATGCTTGTTTAAAACACTTATTTTGGTAACCTTTTACACCAATTCATTATAAAGAGCTCTCAGCTAATAAAGATTAGAACATCTACAAAACATAACAGGATATGTATAAAAATATTAACAGATAGAATCATACTTAATGGTGAAAGAATGCTTCTCTCCCTAAGTCTGAGAATAGGACAATATGTATACATGTATGTACATACAGACATATATACATACTCTTATTGTTTCTACTTAAAAGTATAGTCAGGCAAGAAAAACAAATAAAATGTATCCAGTTTGGAAAGGATGGAGTAAAACTGCTTATTTGTAGATGTTGTAGTCATACATGAAGAAAATCCAAAAAAGTATACTCCAAACCACTAAAACTTAGTATGAAAATTAATCAAATTTATATGACATAAGAATAGTAACTTATTACAAAGCCATAGCAATCAATGTTGTAGTAATAATGCTACAGAACTGAGAGTCCAGAAATAAACCTTCACATTTGTGGTCAATTGATTTTTTTTTTTTTGAGTGAAAGAGCACACATGGGGACGGGCCAGAGGGAGATGAAGAGAGAATCTTAAGCAGGCTCCATGCTTAGCATGGAGTCCGACGTAGGGCCTGATCTCCTAATCATGAGATCATGACGTGAGCTGAAATCAAGAGATGGACACTTAATTGACTGAGCCACCCAGGCGTCCTGTGGTCAATTCATTTTTAACAAGGGTACCAAGAACATTCAAAAGAGAAAATAGTTTTCAACAAATGGTGCTGAGACCATTGTATATCCACACATAAAAGAATGGAGTTGGGCCCCTACCTCACACCATACATCAAAATTAATTCCAAATGGATCAAAGACCTAAATATAAGAGTTAAAACTCTAAAAGTCTTAAAATAAAGGAATAAATATTTATGACCTTGTATGAAGTGACAGTTTCTTAAATATGACAACAAGAGCCTTGCAACAAAAGAAATAAGTTGGACATCAACAAAATGAAAAGCTCCAAGGATTCAAAGGACACCATCCAGACAGTAAAATTACAACTCACAGAATGGGAGAATCTTTTACAAATGATGTACCTTAAAAGGGTATGACATCCAGAATATATAAAGAACTGCTATAACTCAATACTAAAGAGGAATAACCCAATCAAAAAATGGACAGAAGTGCTTTTTCCAAAGACTTAGTACAAATAGAAGCAAGTATATAAATGTATGTCAACATCATTAGCTATGAGGGGATTGATTGCAAATCAAAACTATGGTGAGATTTTACTTCACAACCACTAGGATGAGTATTTAAAAAAAGATAGTTACATATTTTGGCAAGAATATGGATGAATTGGAACCCTCGTGCATTTCTGGGATGGGAATGCCAAATGCTGCAGTGGCTGAAAAGCAGTCTAACAGTTCATCAAAAGGTTGAACATAGAGTTGTCACGTGACCCAGCAAATCTACTTCTAGGTGTATGCCCAAGAAACACAATAACATACGTTTACATAAAAAGTTGTGTATAGATTTTCAGAGTAGTATTATACATATGCAAAGAATATAAATAATCCACATGTACAGTTGATGACTAGAAAAATAAAATGTGCCATATCCATACAAGGAAATATTATTCAGCCCTAAGAAGCAATTAAGTACTAATAATACGGGCCACAATATAAATGAACCTTGACAATGTAATGCTAAGTAAAAGAAGTCTGTCAAGAGAGACTACATATTGTATGTTATCATTTAAATGAAATGTCCAGAATGAGTAAATTATATAAGTAGATAGCACTTTCAATATCTACAGGTAAATAGGAAAAAAAAATAACACTTGTAATCACATGAAAAATATCATACACTTAGAGATATACTTAATCAAATACATGCAAAACCTCTACACAGAATACTACAGAATAGTGTTGAAAGAAATTTAAGAAGATCTAAAAAAGGGAACAATACACCATGTTTGTTGATTGGGAGATATAACATAATAACACTGCAGTGTATATTTTGGTAGAAACTGACAAACCAGTTCTAAAATTTGTTTGAAATCAAAAACAGTTATTTAATGGCCAAAGCAGATTTGAAGAAGAACTAAGAGCATTTATACTACTGATTACAGGAATTACTATAAATCTATGAAAATCAAGACAGTGTGACACCAGCCAGAGGATTGACATAGATTACTGGAATGGAACATGGAGCCCATAGATAGATGGCTACACATCAGTCAATTGATTTTTAAGAACAGCGCTGAGATGAATTAACGGGCAAGAAGTGTTGTTTTCAGTGAATGGTCCTGGACCAGATGTATAATGCATGGAAAATAATGAACCTTGATCTTTGCCTCACAGTTTACCACAAACAAACACAAAATGGATAGTATACCTGAACACGAAATCCAAAACTATAAAACTCCTAGAGGGAAGCAAAACAAAACAAAAACAAACAAACAAACCCTCCCCCCAAAACAACATTGCAGATGGCAAAAATATCTTAGGATGCAAAAAGCACTAACTGGAAAGGAACAAATGACAAGACTTCTGCTCTTGAAAAGCCATAGATAAGAAAAAGGTGAAGCAGAGTGGGGAAAATACTGAAAATACATCTTGGACAAAAGACATATCTGGAATATATACAAAAGCTCTCAGGGCTCAATAATGAGATTAAATCAAATCCATATTTTGAAAAATGAGCAACATATTTTAGTATACTCTTCACCAGATATGCCACTATGTTGACTAATGGTCAGTAAGTCCAAGAAAAGATGTTCAATATTAATCGTGATTAGGGAAATACACATTAATACTGCAGCTAGCTAGGCTACATTCTCTAGTATGATTAAAATTAAAAGGGTCATCATTACCAAGTATTAGTAAAGTTAGGTAGTAACCAGAGCTCTTATCTATTACAATGAGAAGTTAAAATGGTGCATTCCTTTTGGAGCAATGGCAGTTTATTTTAATAAATAAATGTATCCTTCTATGACTCAGAAATTCTCCTCATTATTTATTGAAAAGAAATGAAAACCTATGTCCACCAAAGGACTGTACGTATGTACATGAGTGTTCATAGCATCTTTATTCAAATGGAGAAACACTTCAGATTAAACAAAATATGATAAATGCATGAAAAAGAATACAAGTCTTCAATAAAAAGAAATAAAATGCTGGTACCTGTAAGATATATATATATATATATATATATATATATATATATATATATATCTATATATATATCTATATCTCGTATATATATATGAGATATATAGGTATATATAAGATATATATATGATATATATAGGTATATATAAGATATATATATGATATATAGGTATATATAAGATATATATATGAATATATATATATGAAATGATATATATATAAAGAACTTTGTATATATATATATATGTATGTATATATACAAGTGTGTGTGTGTATATATATATATATATATATATATATCAGAATCATTATGCTGAATATAAGAAGTCAGACTACACACAGACTATGTATGTGTGTTAATCTAGAATAGTCGAAAAGCAGACCAGTGCATGATGGCCTGCGGGCAGGTGCAAGGGTGAGGGATGACTGAAAAAGATCCCAAGGGCACCTTCAAAGAAGTTGGAAATCTCTTTTATTTTTCTTGGAATGTTATTTATGTGGGCGTATATATCTGTCCAAATTCATGAAAGACCACTGAAAACAGGTATTTTGTAAATGTATAAAGTATTCTTTAATGAAGTTGATTGTAAAACTAAGCAAAGCACTCAAAGAGACAAAGAAAAGGCTTATAATCTGTGAGAGCTGAAATTTATATATCTGGATTTAGAATCAAGCTTTTAAAGTCCTCTTATTTAATATTTCAAGAGACACAGGCCCTGAGATGGTGTATGAGTTACTTGAAGTCAACCTAGCTGGTCAGGGGCAGACCCCGCACTAGAACTGAATTCCCTTGACATTTTTCATTCCTTTGTAGAAAATCCAGAAGGTATGGCTAGGTTGTAGCTTAGTCAGTGTTTCCTCAAGACACAAGCATTAAATCCATTAATCAAGATTTAGGAGGGAAAAAATCAAAACAGAATTAGAGTTGTTTTTTGTAAGAATTAATTTAATTCAGCTTTTGTTTTAGTGTTATGATACAATTTATAAACTGACAGTATCAGACAAATGTCTAAAACAGTTTTTATAACTAAAGCTCTTTAAAAGATAAGATGCTTTCCTGTTTTAGAAGATGATTTTCTTTGACATCTGTATATAATTAGCCCTCCAGTTCTCAAAATATTTATAAGCTACTTCTAATTTGATCTGGTCTAAAAATATGAGAATTTAAATTCCAGAAGCAGGAAATAAGAATAAAAATGCCTGCAGGGAATGTTTGTGAAGGAGTAGAAAGGAAGGGAAGGAAGAAAGTGATAGGGAAGAAGGAGAATATTAGTCTACACAGGGAACGAGTCTCCTTCTAAAGAAGGCTGTCAAATTAAAGTTTTTCTTAGTTCATCGCACTTCCTAAAATACATCAAAATAAGCATGCATTATTTATAATTTCAGGAGATTAATTAATATATTGAGAGGAGATGAGATAGCATGCCTGATGAAGCTGAAAAAGAGAAGATGGCTGAGAATACATCTTTGGGGGCGCCTGGGTGGCTCAGCCAATTAAGCTTCTGACTTCGGCTCAGGTCATGATCTCACAAGTCCCTGAGTTTGAGCCCTGCGTCGGGCTCAGAGCTGACAGCTCAGAGCCTGGAGGCTGCTTCAAATTCTGTGTCTTCCTCTCTCTCTGCCCCCCTCCTGCTCGTCTTCTGTCTCTTTCTATCAAAAATAAATAAATGTTAAAACAGTTTAAAACACTAACTCTTTGGCATGAATGGTTATATGACTTTAGGCCACTGGGTAGAAAGAATTCCGTCACTACCACCAACCACAGTCTTGTTGCAGCGCGTTTTCAGGGCATTCCTCCCCACGCACAGTTGTGTACTGAACGGAAGGAAGCAGAAGAGCAAATAGACAAAGCCTCCATAAGAAAGATAATGTGTTTCCAATTCTGATTCGTTCTCTTCTCAGCAATACGGCCCGAGACACTGTGTTCCCAGAGCTTGAGAGGAAACTAGGTATACATTATCTGGAGCAGTACAGTATTATACGTTGGGTAGTACCTATCCTGAGAGAAAAGAAGTGATTTGGCCCTGCCAAAGTAGCTTCTATACTACAATGTCTGGAGGGGCGCCTGGGTAGCTCAGTCAGTTAAGCATCTGACTCTTGGTTTTGGCTCAGGTCATGATCTCATGGTTTGTGAGTTTGAGCCCTACATTCAGCTCTGTATTAATGGTGCAGAGTCTGCTTGGGATTCTCTCTTTCTCTCTGCCCTTCTCCTGCTTGCTCACTTTCTCCCTCTCTCTAAGAATAAACAAACAAATTTAAGAGAAAAGAAATTTGTACTAACATGTTTGGGAATTACTGATTGAACGCATCATCACTGGCCAAAAATCTGCTCATATAAACTCTGTAGTTAATTCTCTATGACTGTGAAAATTCTAGAATGCTTGAGCCCAAGCGCCTGTGGAAGTCAGGCTGAATAATATTTTTATTTGCTTTAATTGTTGCAAAAAACATCTAGAACTGGGGTACATCTGTTATCTGTAGTGTGAGAGGTAGTGACTAAAAAAAAAAAAATAGTAATAACAACAGACTCCAAAACCTAAGCTTTGTTTTTCACTGTGAATATCCTTCCCAGTGTTAGGGGACAAATTACAATTGTACAACAGACAACCTAGTTGTCCTAAAAACCTAGTTTTTGCATTGACAGATAAAATGGTAGGTGTTGTGGAAAAGAACCTTAAGTTGTGCAATCTCTCTCTTTTGCATGGCTGATTAACAGCTTTCGTTTAAAGTTTTATCTTGAAAGAGAGAGAGAAACAGAGAGAGGGGGAGAGAGAGAATCCCAAGCAGGATCCATGCTGTCTGTGTAGAGCCCAATGCGGGGCTTGAACTCATGAACCATGAGATCATGACTTGAGCTGAAATCAAAAGTCTGACACTTAACTGACTGAACCATGCAGGCACCCCTGATTAACAGCTTTTAAAGCAAAGAAATGGCTTGGCTCACACCGGCTAGCTACCTATATATAATCTGATGAAAGACAGAAACTGCTGGCTTCTTCTCTTTTCTTTTTCCCATTGAATTAGAACTATGGAGAGTCTCAAAATATCACACTGATCTATTCCATTTAAGTAAATCTATAATGTTTACTTCAAATGTCATGCACTTTAATTTTGGATTTTCTTGAGCCAAGAGCTGCTAGAGGAATTTCCTTCTAAACTGGGTCACTTTGCTGAAAGTTTGCGAGCTAGGTCCCGATGGGAGAAGAACCCAAGTAGTGACAGAAGCCGGTCACAGGTTTGAGAGCCCCTGTAAGTGCAAGAACCCAGTTTTTTTTATTCTGGTTTTGAGCGCTTGAGCCAAGTGCTTACACTGCCTAGAGCATGCTTGCTTTGCAAACTGTCACATACTCTTTTAGACGACGTTACATATGGAGCCATAAACTCAGTCTAGCAGTTTATTGGCTTCTAGTTTTCCTTCCAGCAATATCAATCTATTGCTGCGTATTCGGAATTTAATCCCTTTGGATGTTCAATAGCATGCAGTAGCCCTCATCATTTAATTTGTCTGGCATTTTTAGGGGAGTAAAAAGTCTCATGCTGTACAAGGAGATACTAGAGGAGAGACACCAATGAAGCTGTCTGCCTATTGCTAGCAGCAAATGAGACTTTGTTCCCCTTTCAGAGTGCACTTTGGAGACAGTGGCTTTTTGGTGTCATGGCCAGGGAAGGAAGGCAAGAGATATGTGTTTCTCAAGCTTCAAAATCACTAGAAAAAATTCAGTTGTAAACAAAAATCAGTTTTGTATTTTATTCTATCTAAATTTTGAGCCCCTGATGAATTAAAAACATACGCTTTTCCCTAAGTTGTTTACTTGGCATGACAGATGCATTTATTTACTTAGAAATTAAGACTCTATTTGAGCTGTATAGAGTATGATATTTAAGTAGTCTGTTTGGAACCCAAAGTCACATCCCATCACAGTGTTTGAAATAGTGAAGAAATTCGTAGATCAACTTATAAAGATCTATTTAACAGACATTATGGATAGAATCTTTTTTTATATCATAAACCTAACAGTAAAAATATAATACTTTCATGGAAAAATGGACTCACAGATCCAAATTGGGTTGACCAGAAAACATCGCTTTTGCTAAGGCCCAGGATAAGGGAGCAATGGCTAACAGGTCACTGGTAGCTCCCACGACTTGAGGAAGAGTCTGTGACATTTAGGCAGGGACTGAGAGCTGGAATATATGGTGGCAGGGATGTGCAAGAGGAGTATCTGTCTTAGAATAGACAGTGCTAAGAGACGACTCACTCTAGCTTGAAGCCCAAGCGTCAGATTTCTCTTCTCAGGCATTGGCTATGTACTCAATCTGGAATCAGCATAGATTTATAGCTTCTCCTCTGTCTCCTGTTTCCTTTAACAAAACCAGTGTGATTTAGCTTTTGCACAGATTTCTAAAAGTTTCAAAATGCTTCTTTTTGGGATTCTGTCTATGACAGTTCTTCCTTTAGAGCTGTCCTGGAGTGATCATCCAAAAACACATTGGTGGTAAGCAGGTGAAGGTTAAACTTGATTGCCAAGTTCAAATAACAGAATTCATTGATTCATCAAGGCATTCGATCACTGGACTAGGTTGGAGGTAAGCTATTGAAGGCAATGGGTTAAATATTCGGAACACTGATAAACATTAATTTATTTCTTTACTTTCCCATTCATTCAACAAATACTTACTAGGCATCTAGTCTACCAGATTCTGTGCTAAGTAGTAGGGGGACGTTCATATGCACTGATCACAGCTCCTGAAAAATTTGCAACCTGCTAACAAGGAGACAAATGTAAACAAAGACATGTATTAATGCATTTCTGGACATTTTGAGAGAAGTAACCACAGGGTACTGTATCCATTTTCCACTGTGGCTATTACAAACAACCACAAACTTAGTGACTTAATACTACACAAAGGTATTCCCTTACAGTACTGGAGATCAGAAGTCTAAAATTGAAGTGTTGGTGGGTGATCATGTTCCTTCTGGAGGTCTAGGGGAGAACCCATCTCCTTGCCTTTCCTAGCTTCTAGAAGTTGCCTGAATTCCTTCCTTCATGGCGCTACTCTGTACCTTCAAAGCCAGGGGCATAGCATCTTCCAATCCCCTTCCCCTCCACCCCACTTCTCTTTCTGTCATCCCATTGCCTTTTCTGACTGACCTGCCTCCCTCTTCTAAGGACTCTTGTGATTATATTGGGCTCACCAGGATAATCAAGGCTCACCCCGTCATTTGAAGGTTCACAATTACATCTTCCCTTTTACTGTGTAAGGTAGCATGGCTACAGGTTCTGGGAATTTGGATATGGACACTTTAGGGGGAGACGTTATTCAGCCTGCCATGTCTATCATGGAGTCCCATGGAAGGAAATTTTGGGTTCTCATCTGGAGTGGAGATAGGATGTCAAAAATATGGCTTCTTTGAGGTTGTAATGCTTGAATCAAGATTTGACCATTGAGTAAGCATTCACTAGGGGAACACCAAGGTGTCCAAATGGGTGCACTATGCAAAATTTTCACAGTGGAAGGAACTGACAAAGATATGCTCAGAGAACTGCAACTAGTTTGACTTGCCTGAAAAGGTAATTTTGAGGGAAAATTCCCAAAGGGATAAAACTGGAGGTAGATCATTGGATCAAATCATACAGAACCTTACAGAGGGGTTTACATTAGTATTAGTACTCTGCCTGTGAACTTTAGCCACCTTGGATTTGCCAAGCTCTTAGTCATGTTCTCTGATTCAGGGAAACCACTGGATGTTGTCTCTGTTCCCTCTGCTTGTGGTGCAATCTTGAAATTTCTCCAGGTATGAAAGCTGCTACAGTCAGTCTATTTCCTCTCCCTCACTTATTTTCCATCTCTCAGGCATCACTATCTCTCATTGACTTATGTCTGATATATTGAGTTCTGCTGTTTAATGAAATTAAAAAAGAATTTCATACATGCCACAATATTCCAGCTGAAACAGAACCTCCCTGTTGTCATTGTTTTTTTAAGTTTATTTATTTATTTTGAAAGAGAGAGAGTAAGCATTTGAGGGGCGCAGAGGGAGAGAGAGAGAAAGAGAGAGAGAGAGAGAGAGAGAGAGAGAGAGAGAGAGAGAGAGAGAGAGAATATCCCAAGCAGGCTCTGCACTATCAGCACAAAGCCTGATGTGGGGCTGAACCCACAAAATGTGAGATCATGACCTGAACTGAAATCAAGAGACCCTACGGAGCCCCTCCTTCTCCTCATTAACAAACAAACAAACAGACAAACAAACATGAGGCTAGAGGCTCACCTTTGAGGGCAGGCTTCCTTTAATGTAGGAATAACCACTTCGTGGACATTTTCATTTTGCTAATTAAAGCAGAGGAATTGACAATGTCAGGAAAATGAAGATATAAAAAGGCATTGGTGTGACATCTGTAAATAATCTAATTTTAGAAAAGAAATGTCTTTCCTCTGTGAGAGACACAGCATAGTTGAGAGTTTGGACTCCAGGGTGGGTGAGCATATTGAGTCATATTCCCAAGTCTGGATGGAAGTCAACCCTGTAAAATGTCACAAGCCAGGGGTTCCGATGTAAGATATTCATGAAGTGTCTTGTTTGTGGATTCTGGTCATAACCTCATTCTAGTTATGTATATATATATATTTTTTTCTTTTCTGAGTTTCAGTTTTGTTCTTGTATCTTGATGCTTCAGCGAATTTTTTTAAAATATTTTTTAAAGTTTATTTAAGAGAGAGAACAAGTGTCAGAGGGTCAAAGAGGGAGGGAGACAGACAGAATCCCAAGCAGGCTCCACACTGTCACCTCACAGGCTGATGCAGGGCTTGAACCCACAACCATGAGATCATGACCTGAGCCGAAATCAAGAACCAGATGCCTACCTGACTGAGCCACCCAGGCACCTGAAGCTTCAGTAAACTTTAGTGAAACTTCACAATTTAGTTGTACTTGAAATTTAGACTGCAGTTTAGGGAGAGGCCTGTGTCTAAATTTGGGTAAAGTGATACAGAGGGACGTTGGCAGCCCAGGATGACTGGTGTGTGGTGGGAAAAGTAATTGACAGAGAATCTCTCAATAGGTGTCTGCCGTAGGAGTGGGGGCTGAGCACCCAAGGGATAGCACCCCTTTTTCATGGAATATTTGGTAATTTTCACAAGGATTCCCAGAAATACATGATCAGGGAAATCCAACTTTTTTTGATTTCCTGTGGTGAAATCCAGTGGGGGCTTACACTATTTTTTAAGACTTTCAAGGGAAGTGTGTAGATGGCTCCAAAGGTTATGTGGGGTACCCTTGATTTCAGCTCAGGTCATGATGTCATGGTTTCATGAGTTTGAGCCACATGTCAGGCTCTGCGTTGACAGCTTGGAGCCTGTTTGGGATTCTCTCTCTGCCTCTCCCCTATGCATTCTCTCTCTCAAAAATAAATAAAATAAACATTAAAAAAAACGATTTTAAAGGGAAATACTTGAAGACCTATAGGCTTTATATCTATATTACAATAGCCGTTGACTCATAAGTACTGCAGTTTAGATATGATTCCAATCTTTCTCTCTCATTAATCTCTTGATGAGAGCATAGTCACATATGGCTAAGGGAAAGATCTGTCCTTGATATATACAGATCTCATTCTTTATCTTTTTTTTTAGGTCATCAGCTAATTTTCTTTATCCTATGTCACTGTACTTAATAGAATTATCACCTTCTTGATTTACAGTGTTTTTAGTAACAGCAGTTTCTTAATCTCCGTATGTAAATTATTCATAGATCAGACTTTAAATAGGAAGTTTTTATAAGCTGTGTATTTATGGTTATGGCTACTGGTGGACCTAAATTTGTTATTGTACAAATGTGTCTGGTTTTGCAATGTAATGAGATTCCCTTTTCTCTATCATCTATAAATATTTGTTTTAGCTCAGCCAGAGATGGCTGATTTTTGCTCTGTGACAATGGAAGGAGTTCTACAGAATTTTTTATATTATAGCATAAAGAGAATGTCTTCCAGGATTAGTATTATTATATTTTTTTGGTGGGAAAAGAATCATTAATTCCATATTACTTTGTTGCAACAGTATCATCACATCCAATAACTCCAACGTAATGCTCATATGAGATTTGTAATGTCTTCTAGCTCACAAAATCACTGGTTTTAATACAAGCAATAGCTATAGAAGGATGATATCTCTAATAAGCTTTGCATAATTTTTAAATGCCACTGCTGTTTTATGTCAGAAAGGCATGCTGACAGTGAAATTTCTCTTTAGGGTGGAAATGCCAGTGACCTCATCCCCTTCTAAGTAATGTCCTTTAGAAGAGGAATTTATGATATTTTCTACTTTCCAACCTCCCTGGCATTGCTTAACCTTCTGAAGGTAGCTTTCTGACACCTCCATTCCACAGAAAGTGCTCCCAACAATATCAGCCATAACAGACTCATTGCAAAACCTGTCACTTTCTAGTCTTCTTTATATTTGTCAACTAGACTGTAACTGACCTCATTTTCCCCTTTGTCCCTCTTGCAGTTCTCCCTGCCCCTTAACTGCAGTTGAACCATTCTTTTATTTTTCTTCCACATTTTGGGCAATTCCTTGTCAATCTCTACTGAGCTCTTACAGATTTATAGTCCGTAAACAATTGCTCCTCTTACCCTGTCTTAGTCTCTTTGGGCTTCTGTGACACAACTCCACAGACTGGATAGCTTATAAACTACAGAAATTTATTTCACACAGTTATGGAGGCCAGAATTCTGAGATCAGGCCCCCATGAGGTCAGGTCTTCTCTTCCAGGTCACAGACTTCTCATTCCATCCTCACGTGGCAGAGTAGGCTAGGAAGCTCTCTTTTATAAAGGCACTAGTCTAACTCAGGAGGGCAGAACCTCATGACTTAAGCATCTCTCAAAGGTCCTACCCCTTTACACAATCACTTTGGGCATTAGGATTTCAACATATGAATTTTGGAGGGACACATATATTCCGACCATAGCATACCCTATTCGTGAGACTCCGCCAAACTCTTTATGCTCATGATTTCCAGATCTATGCCTCTTTTGCAGACATTCTTCCTTGAACTCCAGAGCAGACGATGCAATATTTACTTGTAAGTTTCTCTGGCACTTCGTGCTTTATATTGTCAATACAGAATTACTAACCTACTCTCTAAACCCACATAGAACCAGCATTCATCCAATCTCCAAGTTAAAGCATTAGAATTTATGTGCTTTTGCATGGGGCTGTAGAGAGTGGATCCTGAGACCAGGACTGAAGTGTTAACACTTTATTTGAGAAGTTCAAGCCCAGGATGTGCGGATGTGGATGTAGAGAGTCCAAAGCAAGAAAGATAGATGCCATGTAATGTGGTACCTTACTCTGTTGGTCCCAGATTCACAACAAACTATAAAGGGACACAGCACGTCTTTCCTAAAAAGGTATTCTCTGGGAATGAAGAACTTCATTCATGTGGCAAGATAAAACCATGCCTCAAAGTGATCTACAGATGGGAGAATAGAGGGGGATTTTTTCTGCCTGGATCTCTCCATAGAGTCACATTCCCCCCTGCTCCTTATTCACACCACAAGGAATTCATTGCTAGGTTGCATCGTTTGAACTCTTCATGGACAGTCAGGAACTCGGGCTGCCTCCCAAGTACAGCACTAACCCAGGGAGTGAGATTAGTAGGCAACTGAAGAAATCTGAGCAAATTCACAAGGTCATTGTCGTCCCAATTCATTATCCTAAATTTATTGCTATATCTCAACCTCTATATTGGATTACTTACCAAGTACTGCTGTTTCTACTTCATAAATATATTTTAAACACATCCCATTATTTTATACTCTTAGCATTTTTATTGAGGATAACTGCAACAATTTCTTAATTATTCACCCTAACTTGACCTTGCTTCCCTCCCCTGCATCTTTCATCATCCTGTCGAGTAATTTTTCTAATGTGTAACTCTTGGAATTTTCCTCTGCTACCTAAAAGTCCTTCAGTGACTCCCGCTGACTCTAGAGTAAAATCCATGTCCTTAGCATACAAGGAAGTAAAAAGTCCTCATAATCTAGGTTCTGCTTAAGTCTTCAGCCTCTTCCATCATCCCTGTTCATACAGTACATTAAGATCAGACCATGATCATCTGTTGTCAGGTTTCCCAAATATGCCATGCTGCCTTTTTAATCCATATATTTTGCATCATGTTGCCGTCCATCTTCTCTTCTTTGCCCGGCCAGGTGCTATTCAGTCTTCAAGCTCAGTTCGAGATGAAGAACCAATAAACATATTTAGTCATTTATTCATGACAAACATTTATTAAATTACTCTTACCTACCGGACATGACACTCTGTTCTGATGGTGCAGAGGTTAACAAAGCAAGCAAAAGTCTGCCTCTCAGAACTTCTATTCTAGTAGAAGGGACAGACAATAAAGTAAATAAGTAAAATTTATAAAATGTTAGCTAGTGAAAAGTGATAAAGGAGAAAAAAACAGGGAAGAACAATAACAGCCATCTGAGAGTTATAATTTTACATAGGATGGCGTGGGAAGATCTCACTGAAGAAGTGACCTTTGAGTAAAGACCTAAAGAAGGTAAAGGGAATGCCATGCAGATATCTTGGGGCAAAGCAAATCAGGGACAAGGGAAATGAAGTGCACAGGCCTTGAGACATAAGGATACTTGGAGATCTTGAGGAATTACAAGAAAACAAGGGAAGCTGGAGAAGTTAATGAAGGGAAAACAGTAGAAAAAAAGGTTAAAAATATAGTGAGAGGCTCCATCATATACCCATGATGTGGAGACCATATGCAACTGGCTTTTATTATTATTATTATTATTATTATTATTATTATTATTATTAAATGAAAGGAACTCATGGAAGGACTTGGAAGGGAAAGTGGAGAATGGCTGAGGCTATTCTGTTGGAAGTAGAAGGCTGAAATTAAGAGATTACTTAGCAGGCTTCTATAATAATCCAGTGTGAGACAAAAATGGCTTGTCCTGGAGAGTAGTGATGGACATGATGAGTGGTAGTTCAACTCTGCATATACTTTGAGGATATAGCAGAGTTGATATGCAGAGTACAATTTGGCATAAACAATTGAAATAGAAAGACAGAAGGGAAGCTTAGGAAGGGGTGTAAGGAGCTCAGTGTGGGGGGCATGTTGAGTTTAAGATGACCACTAGTCATCCCAGGATGGATGTCAACTATGCAATGGGATAACTGAGTCAGGACTTCAGTGTCTTCTAAAGGCCAAGAACTAAGAGCCATCGTCATAGAAGAGCTACAGTATATTATGGTAAGCAAAATAAGTCAGAGAAAGAAAAATACCATATGATTTCACTCATATGTGGAATTTAAGAAATAAAACAGGTGAACATAGGGGAAGGGAGCAAAAAATAGGGAAGCAAACCGTAAGAGACTCTTAATTATAGAGAACAAACTGAGCATTGATGGACGGGGGTAGGGGGGTGGGGAATGGGTTAAATAGATGATAGGAGGGCATTTGTTGTATTATATGTAAGTGATGAATCACTAAACTCTCCTGAAACCAATGGTACACTGTTTGTTAACTAACTAGAATAAAAAATTTGAAAAAAAAAAGGAATCATCATCACGGAGATAGTGCTTGGTACGTCATAGAGATGTACATGATGTTGGTTGGTTTTATTTCATGGAGTGAGATCTTAAAATCACAGAGGAGGAGGTTATGAATAGAAAATAAGAAATGTTCAAAGGCAACTCAGGGACATTGTAACATTTAAGGATCAAGGATGTAAAGGAACCAGAAAAGGGACTGAGAAGGAACTTCTCGCCAAGGAGAAAGAAAACCAATAGATCATAGTGTCCTGGGATAATGGTTGAGGTGGGTTATGTTTGCGTAATAAGTTGACAATGGTTGAAACACAATAGACATTTATTTTTCCCTCACCTGTTTGAGCCAGGTAGTCTGGGACAAGGGGTACCTATCTTTCATATAGTGAGACAGGTATTCATATTTTCTCTAACGTATGCCTGGTTCTACCATTCCCTATTGGCTTCATAATCATTTGAGTTTATCAGTTCACAGGGGAAAATTTGTTGGACTGAGTATATCCATCTCTTAAATTATTTGACTCGCAAATGTACATGCCACTTCCACTTAGGTTTCCATTTCCTCTGACTCAGTCATACTGTCACACCTATTTGCAAGTGAGGCTTAGGAATGTAGTATAGCTATATATACCATCAGAAGAAGAAATGGATTTTTTTTAATGTATGAGTAGCAGTCAGTCTGTGTGACACCAAATGAAGACATTTTCCATGCTGCCTCTCTCTGAATTTTAATTTTCCTTTACTTGCTCTTTTTCCTTTAATGGATTTGTCAACAGCATTTATTTCTGTATCCCTGATGGCTTTCCCATTGACCGGACACTTAGATGTTCAATAAATACTATTGAATAAAAAGATGAAAGCATTACAGTTATAAGATGTTTTATAGCTTACAAAATAAACTGAGTAGTACTAGGACAATCCCATGTCTTGAATGGGTAACATGAGGCTCAGAAAGATTAAGTGTCCTGCTAAGGAACACATAGCTGGTAAGTTAATGGCTCTGACCCTGGAACCCACATTTACTGGTTTGAATATGAATATGAATAGCCTTGTTCATTCTTCTCCATTTTGATTTGCTTGCAGGAGACCAAAAGTGAAAATAAAATATTTAAACAGCTAACTCGGATGTGTAATTTACTGAGACTTTTACTATAACCTCTATTTAAGTATTGATCTTGGATTATGACACAGACAATGAGCTATTTTGGTTCTCTAATGACATTATGTTGGATGGAGAGTCTGGTGGCAGAGACATTGGCATTAAAATTTAAAATTACTGAGGCAAGCTGGAAAAGAAAACAGATGAAATTCAGCAGAGACAATTCAATTAAGGGACAACAGTGCAGAAAAAGGATGAATATAAACATAGAAATAGTCTTAAAATGGAGTAGAATGCAATGCTTGATAAGAGAGTTCCAATGGAAGTGTCACTGAAGATCAGTGGAGCACAGGCACATGTCACCTTGCTTCAGGTCAAGGTGACAGCACGGTGCTCTTGGAAGAGCCCACATTCCACTTTCAGTCTGTGGGCCCAGGAGTACCTTTCCCACAGAATGTACTGTTTGAGGGATGGAGAGCATTTTTAGGATGGCTCTTGAGGTGTCAATAATAGTTTCCAGCAATGAGAAGTTGTCAGTTACAGTTTCTTTTCTTTTTTTTCCCTCTAATTTTTATTTATTTGACAGAGAGAGAGAGAGAGAGAGAGAGAGAGAGAGAGGGAGGGAGAGGGAGAGGGAGAGAAGGGGCAGAGAGGAGAGGGAGAGACTCCCAAACAGCCTCCACACTGTCAGCGCAGAGCCCTTCACGGGGCAAGATCTCCCAAACCAGGAGATCATGACCTATCAGTGAAGGTTTCTCTTAGTAAGTGACAGAAAACCTACCTCGACGTGATTTAAACACTAACGGCGAAGAATGTGTTTGTGCAAGTGAAATGTCTTCAAGGAAAAGCATTATCACGGTCTCAAACTAGACTCTTGTAGTTTTGCTGCCTGTAGATCAACTTTGACTGCAGGTCAGCAGCAGGCTCCCTTCACGACAAAACAAAACTGTTCAGGATTCTGGCTGGGTGACCTGGCCCAGATCAGATCCCAGGCTGGACTCCTAGACCTTTGGGAGGAGCCATGTCTCAGGAGCCACATAGACAGTCTCGTGGAAATCAGCCATGTTTGAAAGAGTGAAGAGATGCCCCAAAGAGACCATTGTGGAGGTGAGGCAATTTCAGGAATAGGAAGCCCTATTAAAAAAGGGATGTATCGGGGCGCCTGGGTGGCTCAGTCGGTTAAGCGTCCGACTTCAGCTCAGGTCACGATCTCGCGGTCCGTGAGTTCGAGCCCCGCGTCAGGCTCTGGGCTGATGGCTCAGAGCCTGGAGCCTGTTTCCGATTCTGTGTCTCCCTCTCTCTCTGCCCCTCCCCCGTTCATGCTCTGTCTCTCTCTGTCCCAAAAATAAATAAACATTAAAAAAAAAAATTAAAAAAAAAAAAGGGATGTATCAGGGCAAGTTTAAGGTATGTTTTGTCTATTATTTTGTGTTTGTTATCTAGAGTCGCGATAGGCAGCTAGTGCTCAGTATATTTCCATTAAACGAATGAATGGATTAATTAATAATTTGATTCTAAATTTGATTAGTAAAAATGATTCTCCACTTTGCCTGGAGACTGTGATGTACATATGGGAAAATGTAAAGCTGTAAACGTATTGATAGCAGACAAGCAAAAACAAAATTTAATAAACCACCTAAAGCAGCTGTCATTTAAAACATTTTTTAATGCTTATTTTTGTGTGTGTGAGAGAGAGAACATGAGTCAGGGAGGGGCAGTGAGAGAGGGAGACACAGACTCTGAAGCAGGCTCCAGGCTCTGAGCCCAGTGCAGGGCTTGAATCCATGGACCGTGAGCTCATGACCTGAGCTGAAGTCGGACGCTTAACCGACCAAGCGACACAGGTGCAAACAGCTCTCATTTTTAACTAATCTTCATAAATTTTTGCTACTGACCAGCTATCACCAACTAAGCCAGCTGCTCCCTATTGCCCTGACTGCTCTTGGATGACTTTTTGGTGTTCAGGCAGTGCCTTTAAGAACACACATACTGATTTTGACCATAGCTGAAGCTAGCTATAAATACGAAGGTATGTCCTCTGCAAAACTAAACATGGGCTTATTCCAAAACAAAAAATTAAATGCATTTATGTCAACTGTTATTTGAGATTATTTGCACCACTGCTCTCCTCCATGAGCATGGGTAATTAGGCAAAGACTACACAAACGTAAATCGGAGAATCCCTGGCTGTGGGAGGGCATAGTGCGAGGGATCTATGAGTTATGGCTGATCACTAGTTGAATTAGTCAGAAGTGATGTCTTTTGTTAACATCAAAACTAACAAAACCCTCCTTTATAACTGTTTGCCAATATTTATAATGGATGAGGTTTAGATATACAATAATGACCGTGGCACAACATGTGCCTCTAAATAAAAGCTGACTTTCAAAATAGTCAACTTGGCATAGTGCACACTTATTCACCTAAGCTTCCCTTGCTCCTGTCTGGGGAGCTCTCCTTTTAGAGTAGGCTTCACTTTATGATTATCTAAGAAGGCCCATTTTGTTGTTTTACTTTGCTTTTGTTTTGTTAAACAGTGGACTGGATAATGCACTCATTACTCACCAAATTATTAATTTCAGCTGACTCAGTTGTTTTTGAACATTAAATCTCTTTCAACATTAATTCTGAGTCCATACACACGGATATTCTTCAGAATGCACTGCAGGGTCAGAAGAATTCCAAAGAAGGGTTCTCAATCCACTTTGACAAATAGAAGATCATCTGAGAAAGAAGACACTTTCTCAGATACACGAAAAGATGCTCGACATCATTAATCATTAGGGAAACACAAATCAAAACCACAAGGAGACAGCACCTTACCTATGTCAGAATGACTAGACTAAAAAAGGACAAGAAATAGCAAGTGTTGGTGAGGATGTGGAGAAACCGGAACCCTCTTGCACTGTTGGTGGGAATGAAAATTGGTGTATCCACTGTGGAAAATAATGTGGAGATTCCTCAAAAAAAAAAAAATTAAAAATGGAACTACAACATGATTCAAGAATTCTACTTCTGGGTATTTATCTGAAGAAAACGAAAATAGTAACTTGACAACATGGATATATCATCATGTTCATTACAGCATTATTTATAATAGCCAAGATATGGAAACAACCTAAGTGTCCACTGATGCATGACCGGATAAAGGAATTATGGTGTGCATATACAATGGAATATTACTTAGCCATATAAAAAGAATGAGATCGTGCCATTTGTGATGACATGGATGGGACTTAAGGAAATGATAGTAGGCGAATAAGTCCGAGAAAGACCAACATTGTATGGTCTCATAAGGAATTTACAGAAAGCTCACAGATACAAAAAACAGATTGGTGCTGGCTAGAAGTGGGAAGTGACTGATGGGAGAAATGGGTGCAAAAATATATATCTGATTATGTTTTCATGAAGATATAAAACATTAAATTTCAAAAGATTTCGTTTGAGTCCTCAGACCAACTTCTAGAACACTAGAAAACATACTCAGAAACAAAACAACGCTTATAACAGCACTCAACACCCAGAACTGTTCCCCATTTTGACCTGCACCTTTTACAAAGTGAGTTTCCCAAATCCCGGCCCCATTCCTAAACTTGGAGATCTGCTTTCGGATGCTTTAGACAAACCACATTCTTCCCTGTGAAATCTTAATTGCAGACTTTCCATTCTCTGAGTACTGCCTCCCCCTAGATGGCTTGCAAAACCACTGCTCCTAGATTATTCTGCATTTTCATTAGGATTCTTTTTCTACTTCTATTTTACCTTTTTATAATGGAGTAGACTAGAACCCTCACACATGCATGGAGACACCGTCCCACGGAACCTCACCTTTTTCTAGCTCATTCTTTTACTCTCCACAGTTTGTACGGTTTTATGAACTTTTGACAAACATATACAAGCATAAAATCACCACTATACTCTCTATGTAGGGCAGTTCCTTGTTTTCATTTTGGGCGGGTAGATATCTAGGCAATTCCTGGGTCATATGGTAAACACATGGTTTACTTTAAAAGAAACTGGCGATCTACTGTCCCAAGTGAATATAATATTGTTCAGTCTCACCAGCAAAGTATGATCATTTAAGGTGCTCACCAGCTTCTTAAACACATGGCATTATCAAATTTTTTTTTTAATTTCAGTCATTCTAATATGTGTAAAGTTGCACCTCATTGTGATTTAAATTTGTATTTGCCTACTGACTAATATTGTTGAGTATATTTTCCATGTGCGTGCGTATTTGCTAATCATGTATCTTCTTTAGTGGCATAGCTGTTCAAATCTTTGGAGCCTTTTTTAATATTGGGCTGTTTGTTCTTATTATTGAGTTTTTAGAGTTAGCCTGGGAAAAAAACGTCCTTTATCAGATATGAGCATTATAAATGTTTTCTCCCAATCTGGGCTTTATTTTTTTTAACTTTTTTTTGGTAATCTTTATTTTTGAGAGAGTGCGAGGGGGAGAGGAACAGAGGGAGAAGGAGACCAGAATCTGAAGCAGGCTCCAGGTTCTGAACTGTCAGTGCAGAGCCTGACATGGGGCTCGAACTCACACACTCAAAGTTCATGACCTGAGTCGAAGTTGGATGTTTAACCAACTGAGCCACCCGGGCATCACCCTAATCTGGGCTTTATTTTTTGTTTTCTTAATAGAGAAGTTTTCAATTTTTGGTGAAATCTAACTAAGTATTTTTTTTGTTACGTACTTCATGGTTTTCGTGTTCTAAATTTTTTGTGTGTATGTCTAACCACAGGTCACAGTAATTTCTCCTTTGTTCTCTGCATGACTCTGTCTTGTATCCACTTAGATCTATGTGTCTTTTTTCACCAATACTACAATTTCTTGATGAGAGTAGCTTCATTGTAAGTCTGGGGATTATACAGTTTGCATTGTCCATGGTTACGCTTCTCTTTCAGACTTGTTTTGCCTACTCTAAATTATTTCCTTTTCCCCAATAAATTTCAGAGTTTGTTTTTGAATTCCTACAGGAAAAAAAAAACTCATTTAGATTTTAACTGACTTTGTGTTGACTGCAGATGAGATAACTCTGCGTTTATTCAGATCTTCTGTGATTTCTCTCATCACTGTTTTTATAGATTGCAGTTTACAGCTCTTGTACCTACTTTAATTTGTACCTAGGTGTTTAATGTTCTTTGATGCTACTGAAAACTATATTTTTAAGAATTTCAGTTTCCTGGGGCGCCTGGGTGGCGCAGTCGGTTAAGTGTCCGACTTCAGCCAGGTCACGATCTCACGGTCCGTGAGTTCGAGCCCCGCGTCGGGCTCTGGGCTGATGGCTCAGAGCCTGGAGCCTGTTTCCGATTCTGTGTCTCCCTCTCTCTCTGCCCCTCCCCCGTTCATGCTCTGTCTCTCTCTGTCCCAAAAATAAATAAACGTTGGAAAAAAAAAAAAAGAATTTCAGTTTCCTATTGTTCATTGCTACTTTATAGAAATAAGAGTGATGTTTGTATATTAAGTGTGTATCTTGCAACCTTGCTAAATATCAGCTCTGTTGGGAATTTTTTGTTCCTCTGGTGACTCATAGTACCCTTTTAGATATGAGCTTCCCTATGAGCCTGCATTTCAGAGAGAGTATCTCTCAAAGTTTCTGCTGCTCTGCTGGTGGCAACCTTCTGATCTTCCTTCCTCCATGCTGTACGTCTGTGGGTGAGAGGTCAGGATGTCATTCTCTGTTATCCTCCTTCATCCTTAGTCTTGGGCAGTCTCTGCATCTTCTGCTCTGGGGAGTGGAACTTTCTCAGTGACCCTGCCTCTCCCAGAAAGTCTGGGTCCAGGATAGTTGTCTGCCTCTCACCTAGAGACACAGATTTTTTTTTTTTTTTTTTGATTCCTTGCCCTAGCTACAGTGAAATCTTTTCATGGACTGGATGGACTGTGGGTGACAGATTTTGCTGTCCTTCCCCGAAATGCTCAAGATTTTTGCTCCTAAAGCAAGAAAGTTCTAGACCTGCCTTTGTGATGTCTTTCTACAGCAGTGTTTGCTGTTCCCTCTTAGCATCACCAGGGAGGCTTCTGCTCTGTCCCATCCTTTTTTTTTTTTTTTTAAAGCATCCTTGAAGTCAAGGAGAAGAGCTTGAAAGTGGCTATGAACTGCCCTAGTGTCTAGGGTTCTATGCTCTTCTCTTGACTCACGCTTGGTCTTTAGAAATTCTCTTTTTAGCTGAAGCTTTCCTACTTGTTTACACAGCATTGCTGTCTTCCTCCAGGTAAGCCGGTGTTGAGTCCTCCTCTCATTAAGATGCCTGTCTTCTTTTTGAGATTTTATTCTATTTGGCTGTTCTCTGACCTGATGGGTTCAAGAAGGGTTGATGTGTAGATTTTCATGCTTCTTCTTCATAGAGTGGTTACAGTACTTTTCTACTTTTGTGTACTCTAAGTGGAAGCTGGACCTCTGTTTAAGTCTTATCCTTAATTTTTTGGGTAGTAAATAAACCAGTTGAGTTTCAACATTTTTGTGACTGGCACAACTTATTTAATATGGGCAATTCATTTTTTTCCATTGTATATTGTACTGTAGGAAACATGTTCATACCTACTCTACCCCCACCCAACAACATAATTGTCAGTCCTGAGACCCTCCTACGTACACATTATCTAGAGTTGCAGTTTTTATTTGGCTAGACTAGAGTTACATGATATTACATTCTTTATAGAATAAAATTGTGGAAATAATATGCTTCCTTCTCTCTCCCTCTCTCTAAATATTATTTCTCCTATCTGTTGGCTAAGAAAATCTCTTTTATGTTCTCTTATAAAAGATTTTCCTTAATATGTCTTCTGAGTACTTCTCATTTCCTACAAGTTATTACTTCTCTTGACTCAACGTCATTTTGAAAGGCACTGCCTGCTTAAGCTCTGGGGTATTTTTTTCATTGCAGACAAATTGTTATTCCCGAATGTCATGAGCTCCCAGATCTCTTCATGGGTGAAAAATACTGGTATCTATTTCAAGATCTTTTTTTTTTTTTTATGCAGCCTCCTCCTTTTATTTCAAGTTCTAATTTTTTAATGAAAATATCAAATGTGTGCTTAGCAAGATTGACTTTTGTTCTCCACTCTAATCCATCCCGACCTCTACTGCTTTATGAAAACCTTGTGCAAAATGCTATTTTCTACTCTTACTTCACTTTCACAGGCTTGTGCCATGTTTCCATCCTCATTTTCCATTGATGGTGTGGTGAGAATAACTCTTAACTGGAGATGGGAGATTGCATTTTTCATCTGAGCGTGGCCACTCCTTAGTGGTGACTTTCTTGTTTTTTGTTTGTTTGTTTTTACTTTTAATTAAAGATTTGCTTTGTTTATGCCTCTGTTAATAAACAGTGCCCTCTTTAAATCTTGACATAGGAGAGATATTTTTTATCTTCTGGATCTGATTAATATGTGCCATTTGGATATTTTCACTTTAGAAAATTATCTTTAATTATTAATTCCATTATATTTTCAAATAAGAGAATGAAAGTCTGTTTCTTTTTAATGAAAGACAGACACTTAATGTGTCGACAGTTATAGTTCTTGTTAGAGTTCTCAGTCCAAAGCTGCCGGTATCTTTAAGATATGATTTCAGATTTTTATCTGCTAGCAGGGCATTGTGTTTGCCAGCATTTTTTTAAAAACTTGGATTAATTACATGATTCAGTTCTTTTTATTAATAAAGTTGGACCCAGGGGTGCCTGGGTGACTCAGTCGGCTAAACACCTGACTTCAGCTCAGGTCCTGATCTCATGGTTTGTGAGTTTGAGCCCTGCGTTGGGCTCTCTCCTGACAGCTAAGAGCCCAGAGCCTGCTTCGGATTCTGTGTCTCCCTCTTTCTCTGACCCTCCCCCACTTGCTCTCACTCACTCTCTCTATCAAAAATAAATAAGCATTAAAAAAAAAAAAACTTGGGCCCATAGAAAAAAAATGTTTCAGTAATATTTTTCATAGACCTTATGTTGTCTTTTGTATTTCCCTCCTGTTCACAATATATTTGATTCTGTCTCCTTCCTTCATTTAAAAAATAATAGACAATGTTTTAGAACAATTTTAGAAAATTGTTCAGGAGGTACAGAGTCCTCGTATACCCCTTTACTCTCTCCCTTCTCTAATTTCGTTTGAATATTAACATCTTGCACTAGTGTGGCACATTTATGGCAATTGATGAGGCAGTGTTGATACATTATTATTGACTAAAGTCTGTGGTTAACATTAAGGTTCACTGTTGGTATTCTACATTCTGGGGGTTTGGACAAATGCGTAATGACCTGTATCCACCACCCTGACACCATCCTGTAGAGCAGTTTAACTGGTTGAAAATCTTCTGTGTTCTGCCTGCTTATCCTTCTTTCCATCTGCCTGCATCCCTGACAACCATTGATCATCGTTTGCTTTTCTGGAAGGTCATATACTTGGGATTATTCAGTAGGTAGCCTTTTCAAATTGGCTTCTTTCATTTAGCACTATTCATTTAAGTTTTCTCTGTGACTTTCATGGCTTGAAAGCTTATTTCTTTTCATCCCTGAATAATGTTGCAAGGTATGGATATACCACTGTGTTTTGTTTTGTTTGTCCGTGCATCTATTGATGGGCATCTTGATTCCTTTCAAGTCTTGACAGTTATGAATGAAGCTGCTACAAAAATACCTTTCTTCATCTTTGTAAAAATAATAGTCGCTAGACTTCTTCAGAGTGGTTTTTACCCTCATCGCTAAGATCTGTGCTCTACCATGCCTAGCTAATTAGGTTAAAGATATCACATGAACCAAGTTGGAAACCAATTTCATTGTCCACTGAGATGACCAGTGGCTTCTATGGGGGTCTTATGTTAGAGGTCACAGTGTACAAGACCTATTGTCACAACTAATGGAAATCTTTCTTTTGGGCAATTTGTATTTGAAATATTCAGGGACATAGTTTATTGATCTAAAGTTCTACTTTAAAGAGAAATGAATGTGTGCTCCCCAAGATAGACTATTGAACTTAATTGCTAGACCTAGGAGGAGGAAGTGACCACAGAAGAGAGGAGGCAATTAAGGTGGAAGATACTTACGCCAAATATAAACTTCAGGAATTTTGCAGCCTTGTCTGGGGTTGCCCAGAACCAGCGCTGTAGTGACAAGAGCCTTGCTGAAAAACAAACAAACAAACAAACAAACAAAAAGAGCAAAAAACAAAACAAAACAAAAAACCTTGAAGGATAGTGGATAGAAAATACCATGCTTAAAAGCTCAAGTCCGATATGCACTTAGTGACACTAGGGAAGTTCTCCTTTAATTCCTGTGTGCATTTATCTGGAACCCCATTCTCTTCTCTTGCTTTTTTTCAAAAACTATCTTGTTAGCTTCTACTGAAGGGTGTGCACACAAGAATTGCTGATGCCAATGATTGCTTCAGCCTATGGAGAGAATCTGAGCGGTAAATCAAAGGAACATAAAAACAGCAAAAGGAAGGCTATTTCTGCAAGGAGATGCTTTACTATCATAATATGACACTGCTTTCTATAAAAAGTACCTCATTCCATTCTCCAGTTAATTCTGTGGAAAATATTTCAATGTATTTTGTCCAGGGTTTGCTGTTTGCTATTTTTACTTTTCCCCACTTCCCCCATGAGACTCCATTGCTCCACATAATTTATTGGTAGAGACACCTAATTGGACATTGGTGGTTATAGAACTTAATGGATAGAACTGATGCTAATGTTTTCAATATTGAAATATAAAAATATTGTAAAGGGAAGAGGAATAAGAAGACTTGATGATGATGATGATGATGATGATGATGATGATGATGGAGGAGGAGGACAAGGAGGAGGAGAACAAGGAGGGAGGAGAAGAAGAAGAGGGAGAAGGAAGGGGAGGAGTAGAAGATGAAATAAGAGGAGAAGGAGGGGGAGGAGGAGCATTTCCTTATCCTTTACTTTTGGTGCTGGGACAAATGGCTTACATTCCCTTTTTCATTTACTCTTCCGACAAATGTATGGGAACCAAGGCACAGAAGGATTAAGAGATACTGATGAGGCAATATTTTGAAGTTGGAGCAACAACAACAAAAAAGTTGATGGTGATGTCAGAAAGAAATGGCAGCCAATGAGAGGGTCAGGCACAACTGACAGAGGAGCTTGTGCAGAAGAGAAGGCTGTGTAAATGTACCATTGTAGGGACACCTCTGTGTAGGTCCCCCTAGGAAGATGCAAAGTGATGCCTTACTTATTTGTTTCAAGTTTATTTATTTATTTTGAGAGAGGCAGAGACAGTGCAAGTGGGGGAGAGGCAGAGAGAGAGGAGAGAGAGAATCTCAATCAGGCTTCATGCTACCAATGCAGAGCCCAACGTGGGGCTCAAACCCACCACGGGGCTCGAACTCACGAAACTGTGAGATCATGAGCTGAGCTGGAACCAAGAGTTGGTTGCTTAGCTAACTGAGCTACCCAGGTGCCCTTTGATGCCTCATTTAAACAAGGCTTATTCTCTAGAGATTCAAGAAAGCTGCTTCTTACTGGGCATTTTTTACGACTACAAAAAAGTACCTCTCCTGCATTACACCTTCCTCTCCTCTTAATTGCTTTCTCTATCAATTATCATACATGCCAAAATCTCAGACTAAAAGGATTCAAGTACATTGGGTCTAAGTTCTTCCCTCTCATGTATTCTAAATTTCAGAATTATTTTCACCTATAAGGTGGAACTGTATGAACCTATTGCCTAATCTTCATTTGTATTAAATTAACTTGACTGGACTTAGGCTCTCTTATTTCTTCTAGACTCCTTCTTAGACTCCTCTAAGATCTGTGCCCTGTTATGCCTATCTGACCAGATAAAAGATAACACATGAACCACGGTGGACACCCCCAGTGAAGCAGGTAAATATGGCAAAGGATTAGGCAATTGCAGGCACACTTTATGAACAGCCTATAATGAGTTCATGGCCACAGGTTTCCAATACCTAAAAGCAACTGTGGTACTCCAGTGGAGAGGGAACCATTTATCTTTACCAATCTGCTTATGAGAAAAATATTTTCACAATTTTTGTTACTGTCACCAACAGAGACAAGAAGTTTTACATGTTATCAACAGGTTTATTCTGGATTTATGCTACCATAGCTCACATTGCTTATAATTTCTATCCCCTTTGTTAAGATCACTTTTGTCCTTCACTGGGCAGGCCATTGCAGCATCATTTTGTGGCAAATCTTTGGAACTAACCACATCCTAGAGTCGTTTCAAATAACGTTAAATGAGTTACAGATAACAGGGAAATGCAGTTGAAAATGTTGTCTAATGAATAGGAAGAATATTTGAAGCATAAACAAGAGATTAAAGGTTCAGAGTCAAAGATGAAATTTGGAATTATTTTAAATGTTGCATCAAAGCAAGTCAAAAGGAATTCCTACTCCCAGGAAGCTTATGGTTTTGGAGCAGCAATTGGTGCCATTCTGGAAGAGTCTGAGGGGAGAACGGCTGACCTGCCATTAGTTGGTGTCTAATTCCTGACATCTATTTGGGAAAGAAATGGCTGCTAGGGAAAACAAAAACAACAACAACAACAACAACAACAACAAACAAACGAAAAAACACTTTAGTACTGTCTGCCTTCTGTGATAAAATTCATTCTGAACCCCTAGTGCCTGTTACGTTAGTCCTTCTTTCCTACTAAATCCGATGGTAAAACTAAACCAAACCAAATGAAAACCAAAACCATAAATCATATGTATATATATTATACATACACAAACAAACTAGTGGAGTCAGAAAGAGTGAATCAAGTGGAATTTTACATTTACTTAAAAAGGCCCTCACGTATTTAAATATACTGATTCTCAGAGTTTGTTAAAATTATTCCTGTTTTCTAACATTTCACTCTCATGCCATCCCTTAAAACTTGCAGGGTTCTATTGGGCTCATTAAATAGTACCAGTATTTATAAGGATAATTTGGAACTTAGTGCTTCTTTGTAAAACTTCCTTAGCAAGAGTTAAGTTGATACTGATATGATGCATTTTCTTTCTTTCTTCCTTCCTTTCTTCTTTTCTTTTCTTTCTTTCTTTTGTTCTTTCTTTCTTTCTTTCTTTCTTTCTTTCTTTCTTTCTTTCTTTCT
>NW_024412423.1:6702786-6708440 GCF_014898765.1 Herpailurus yagouaroundi | reverse complement strand
TCTTTCTTTCTTTCTTTCTTTCTTTCTTTCTTTCTTTCTTTCTTTCTCTCTTTGTTCAAGTTAAGTAGAAGCTTTACAAAGGAAGTCAGTCAATATTTTTTTAATTTTTTTTTAAATTTATTTATTTTTGAGACAGAGAGAGACAGAGCATGAACGGGGGAGGGTCAGAGAGAGAGGGAGACACAGAATCGGAAGCAGGCTCCAGGCTCTGAGCCATCAGCCCAGAGTCCGACGCGGGGCTCGAACTCACGGACCACGAGATCGTGACCTGAGCTGAAGTCGGACGCTTAACCGACTGAGCCACCCAGGCGCCCCGTTCTTTTAAATTTTTTTTTTAATTTTTTTTTTAAGTTTATTTATTTTTGAGACAGAGAGAGACAGAGCATGAACGGGGGAGGGTCAGAGAGAGAGGGAGACACAGAATCAGAAGCAGAGTCAGTCAATATTTAAATTAGAATGGCTGTCAAATCGTTATGTGGAAAAGTCAGAGAGGCTGACCTGCCTGGGAGAGGTTGGCAACTCCTTGGCAAGTATCTCTGCTACATGTCACTCAGTAACTGAGGTATTGATTTTGAGAGTTGGTTCTTCAGGCTCTACCCCATCCTCGATGTTAGTCTTTATGATCTGTTATCTGGCAGCTATTGGGCATGACTACAGTTCTGTTTCTGAGAGCTGAATTGTATAGTTACTGACCCTTAGGGTTAGAAAGCATTTTGTAGACCAATGACCACTATCCATTATTAATGCATTAACTGAATAGGATGCAGGACCTCCGTTCTCCGGTGGAATAATTCTAGAAGCAGGGGCTCACAGTGCCCATTGTGGGGTGGGAGGATGAAGTCATTTTTTTAGATCCGAAATCAGTCTTTTTAGAGCTAGCTGTGAGCATTTACATGATCTGGCTAGGTCAGTCTGCTTACCCAGTAACTTGTTAAATTTTCAGTTGATCAGTGTTAAATGATGAGTCAGAGTAGAGTGGCCCTCTCATCTTCTGCTCCACTCTCATAGTTTCAGTGATGTGGGAAACTAGATTTAGGGGTCAGCTGGATTTAGAATTTCAATGCCTTTTATTCCATTGCTGTCTCTCACTATTTCCTTCATCTAGCTACACACCCTGGGTTCACAAGGGAGATATATAGACACACATGTACATGTACATATACGTATACACAAACACACATGCAGACAAAATGGCACCCATTTGCCTCAGGGATCTCAAACCCCTTTGCCATTTCCTGGTGACCTTCCTGAACCCAATGAAGAACGCTTTTGCTTCTAGAAGGCAGCCATCTTCCACGGCAGTCCATATACATGTGTGTCCTTATAAACGGGGAAATAAAGGCTATTCTTATAAATTTAAAAGAGAGTTTTTTTCCCCTAAAATTTAGGAATTAACTTTCTCCTATCAGCTAGACCCTCCTTGGCAGGGGCAGTTCTTAGTTTCTAAGTAAAATATCCTTCAACGTAAGGGCAAACAACAGTAGTAAAATTCCAGAACAGACCACATCCTGGGAAAGCAAGAAAAGCAAGAGACAGTTTGTCTAGCTTGATTGCTTTTGACTATTCTGCATCCTGTGGCTATGATCCTACAAATCTATCGGGTGTTAGTTCCTTGTCTCATCTTTGGGCCTTTGATAGAAGATATCATATCATGTGTGTATATATATATATATCTTGTCACTACTCTATGCATATGTGTGTGTGTGTGTGTGTGTGTGTGTGTGTGTGTGTGTGCATATATAATGTATAGACAAAGAAATTACTTAGGCACTGAAAAGTAATGAAGTAATGAATCAGTTTTTGGCACAGGTCTTTTTGGTCACGTGTAGGTAATTTATTTGAATTCCTTGCCTTACAGTTGAACTTTGTTAGGTAATTTTTGAATTGAGTTACCCGTGAACATTATCAAGTGTTAAGGGCTTTGTTGGAAACTGTCCCATTATAATACTCAATAGAAATCCCATTTGGCTTTTCAGTTTGCTGTGTGTAGCTAATGTGAGATAATTTTCATGTTGTTCAACAGAGCAATTCAATTTGAATGAATAATGAATAGTTATCCTTAGAAAGCACAAAGAGGACACAATGTCTTTAGCATTAAGTTCAGGAAACCCCAATATTGGTGCCTGAATCTGGTTTCTCTTGAAAATTTTCGTGTGTGGCCTTTGACAAGGCAGGTTAAACTTAATAAAACAAAAACTATCTATACACTGTAGATAATTTCCTAAGCCTACTAATGACCAAAGTAATCTATATGAGAATCTGGGATAGAAAAGCTAAAGAGCTAGAAGAAATTAACTTGGAAGTAAGGAGAGCATTGATTGCCAAGTGGAGGGCTTTTGGACAGTGGTAGTTTTTCTTGTGTCTTCTAGTAGAAATAGGTTCATTTCTTTAGCTTTCAGCCATCCAGTTACTTTCTTTATTTGATGAACTCCCTACCAGGTAAGTCATTTTAGGAAGCAGGGCCCACTCCTACTCTATGAACTGGAAAACGCAGATCTTCAATAATCAAGGCAGAGCAAATAGGTTGCAACAGTTGGAAGCTGAGTCTGGAGCTAATTATACAAAAAGGCAAAGGCAGGAGATAATTTGTTGTGGTGCATCAAGATGGTGGAAACCAACTCTTGCTTCCATGGGGGTAGTGTGGGGACAGGAGAAGCAGGTAGCATCCCATGCAGGGATGATGCCAGTGCAGATGTGTTCCCAGTGCCCAGGAATAACTGCAGCGGTGTCCTTATCACACTGACCCTATAGTGTGGCTTGGGATGTGGTTCTAAGCAGTCTATATTCATGTTTCTTAGACTTCAATTTGTAAGTCTGTGGGTTACCCCCCCAATATGTATGTGTGTGTGTGTGTGTGTGTGTGTGTGTGTGTGTGTGTGTGTGTGTATATATATATATATATATATATATATATATATATATTTGATAGCTTAAGTTCTTTTTCTGTTGAGTATAGTCAGATATAGTTTCTGTTGCTGGCAGTCAAGAGTCCTAACAAATTCAGCAGTAGATGAACTATTCCTATTTTGCATGATTGAAATCAGCCCGTCCAGAAGTATGACACCTTAAGAATTATATCCCCCTTCATTTATCCTCATAATAAACCACCATTCTCCACTCCTCTCCCATACCAGTCCCCCAGGGCAGGAAAGGGCCATAGGGTCATTGAATGTAAGATGCTAAAAAATTGAAATTTGAGTATTCCAAGTTGGCTACTCTATGCTCTTAGCTTACAAAGTAAACATGGTTAAATTTTAAATGATTTGAGATTTAGGTTTCACATAGTGGAAGAGTCCATTTAGTTTATCTTTATACATATCATAAAAGGGTGGGAAGACTTTAGAACCGTTACCTATTTATTTTTTAAAGTTTATTTATTTTTGACAGAGAAAGAGACATACAGACAGAGCGTGAGCCTGGGAGGGGCAGAGAGAGGGAGACACAGAATCTGAAGCAGGCTCCAGGCTCTGAGCTGTCAGCACAGAGCCCAACGCAGGAATCAAACTCACGAACCAGGAGATCATGACCTAAGCTGAAGTTAGATGCTTAAGCTGACTGAGCCATCCAGGTGCCCCATCTTATAACTCTTGATCTTAAACCTTTTCGCATCATAGATACTTAGCATCTAATGAAATTAGTGTATGTGTGATTGTATTTGTGTATATATACACACATACAAGAACTGTGTATGTGTATACAATTTTGAGCTTACAGATAAATTCTAGTTTAGGATCCTGCTTTAGATGACTGCATATTACCTGACATCCTGCAGGAGTTCTTTACGTGGATGACTTAATATTGTTGCTCATGATGTATAGGTCTTATTCTAAATGTCCTCATTTCATGTATTTACATTGCACGTGGACAGAGGGTTTGAGAGCAGTTCTAGGATTCTGATTCCCAATGCTCTCCATTATTATTGAGAACAGATGACTTCCCAAGAGAGCAGTGTTTTGTGATGAGCCAGAGTTTATCCAAATCCCTTGATCTATATAGCACAGCACATTGCAATGATCACCACTGATAAATAATGCTATTGATGTCAACATTATTCAAGTTATCTGAATTTTCTCATATCAATTAATTCACTGGGACAGGGTAATAAGGCTGTATCCTTCTTTATCAACATGCTATTTCCTCTTGGTATTTGGCAAAGCTTGGCTTGACCATCAATTGGAAACAAGGTCTTCAACTTTTAGGACCAAGTATTACCAAATGACCAAATTCTTGGGATTTTAGGTATTATTTAAAAATACATTCAGCATTATCTAAACTGAGAAGTGAAAGCATCCAAAGACAGAGGTATTTATCATTGTCCTTGGGGACCAGGACACTTGTTTCCCTGACTCACAACTGAGTTTCTCTTCAAGCCTTTCCCTTAGACAGTGATGGCTGCCTTCTCCAATGTTACACCCTCATCCGATGCTTGGTGGATGAAGGTACTAAAGGCTTGCCTACGTTTGGGACAGTTGTGAAAGGTCATACCACTTCCAGAGCTCCCTGGGCAATTGGCTGAGTCCTATAGTGGAAAATGGATCAAGTTCAAGTTCTCTCTCTTTGCAGTCCTACTTCCCTCACCTCCTTAAAATTATGCCCTAAACCACTCCTCAACAAGCTCCTGGATGCAAATACCCTTTTCAGAATATGTTTCCCAGGAAACCAACCCAAAATACATTGAGAAAGGTCTTAAGACTATGGAGTCCTAGGAGAATATCCTTCCTAGACTGGACGCCTCTCCAAACAATTGCTGCTTGATAATATAGCTTTCTTTCCTTGGTGACCAGGCACTAAGGGTCTATATCTTGGAGATATAGATTCCTGGTGTAACCTGTTTTCATATTCCAGTTGAAATTAGAAATATGTTTGTGGGGCATCTGGGTGGCTCAGTCGGTTAATTGTCTGACTCTTGATCTCAGTTCAGGTCATGATCTTATCATTCGTGGGTTCGAGCCCCATGTCAGGCTCTGTGCTGATGGCACAAAGCCTGCTTGGGATTCTGTCTCACCTTCTCTCTGCCTCTTCTCCACTTGTGCTCTCTTTATCTCTTTCTCAAAATAAATAAACTTAACAAAATCAGAAATATGTTTGAATGTTATATTTGAAATGTGAGAATGTTATTTGCATAGGTGAGCATTTTGGAAAGTTGGATGGATGACTTTTCCTTGGGGAGACTGAGTCCCAAGTGATTGATAGACTCCATGCTTTCTTCTTCCATCTTATTGCTAGTGCTGCAATCCACAAGTCCTTTCAATGAAAGCATCTAGTGGCCGTTTCTTTTTTTTTTTTTTTTATGAAATTTATTGTCAAATTGGTTTCCATACAACATCCAGTGCTCATCCCAAAAGGTGCCCTCCTCAATACCCATCACCCACCCTCTCCTCCCTCCCACCCCCCAACAACCCTTAGTTTGTTCTCAGTTCTCAACAGTCTCTTATGCTTTGGCTCTCTCCCACTCTAACCTCTTTTTTTTTTTTTTCCTTCCCCTCCCCCATGGGTTCCTGTTAAGTTTCTCAGGATCCACATAAGAGTGAAACCATATGGTATCTGTCTTTCTCTGTATGGCTTATTTCACTTAGCATCACACTCTCCAGTTCCATCCACGTTGCTACAAAAGGCCATATTTCATTTTTTCTCATTGCCACGTAGTATTCCAT
>NW_024412423.1:6653607-6697786 GCF_014898765.1 Herpailurus yagouaroundi | reverse complement strand
TATCTTATTGAGAATTTTTGCATCCATATTCATCAGGGATATTGGCCTGTAGTTCTCTTTTTTTACTGGGTCTCTGTCTGGTTTAGGAATCAAAGTAATACTGGCTTCATAGAATGAGTCTGGAAGTTTTCCTTCCCTTTCTATTTTTTGGAATAGCTTGAGAAGGATAGGTATTATCTCTGCTTTAAACGTCTGGTAGAACTCCCCTGGGAAGCCATCTGGTCCTGGACTCTTATTTGTTGGGAGATTTTTGATAACCGATTCAATTTCTTCGCTGGTGATGGGTCTGTTCAAGCTTTCTATTTCCTCCTGATTGAGTTTTGGAAGAGTGTGGGTGTTCAGGAATTTGTCCATTTCTTCCAGGTTGTCCAATTTGTTGCCATATAATTTTTCATAGTATTCCCTGATAATTGTTTGTATCTCTGAGGGATTGGTTGTAATAATTCCATTTTCATTCATGATTTTATCTATTTGGGTCATCTCCCTTTTCTTTTTGAGAAGCCTGGCTAGAGGTTTGTCAATTTTGTTTATTTTTTCAAAAAACCAACTCTTGGTTTCGTTGATCTGCTCTACAGTTTTTTTAGATTCTATATTGTTTATTTCTGCTCTGATCTTTATTATTTCTCTTCTTCTGCTGGGTTTAGGCTGCCTTTGCTGTTCTGCTTCTAGTTCCTTTAGGTGTGCTGTTAGATTTTGTATTTGGGATTTTTCTTGTTTCTTGAGATAGGCCTGGATTGCAATGTATTTTCCTCTCAGGACTGCCTTCGCTGCGTCCCAAAGCGTTTGGATTGTTGTATTTTCATTTTCGTTTGTTTCCATCTATTTTTTAATTTCTTCTCGAATTGCCTGGTTGACCCACTCATTCGTTAGTAGGGTGTTCTTTAACCTCCATGCTTTTGGGGGTTTTCCAGACTTTTTTCTGTGGTTGATTTCAAGCTTCATAGCATTGTGGTCTGAAAGGATGCATGGTATGATTTCAATTCTTGTAAACTTATGAAGGGCTGTTTTGTGACCCAGTATATGATCTATCTTGGAGAATGTTCCATGTGCACTCGAGAAGAAAGTATATTCTGTTGCTTTGGGATGCAGAGTTCTAAATATATCTGTCAAGTCCATCTGATCCAATGTCTCATTCAGGGCCCTTGTTTCTTTATTGACCGTGTGTCTAGATGATCTATCCATTTTTGTAAGTGGGGTGTTAAAGTCCCCTGCAATGACCACATTCTTCTCAATAAGGTTGCTTGTGTTTATGAGTAATTGTTTTATATATTTGGGCGCTCCGGTATTCGGCGCATAGACATTTATAATTGTTAGCTCTTCCTGATGGATAGACCCTGTCACTATTATATAATGTCCTTCTTCATCTCTTGTTACAGCCTTGAATTTAAAGTCTAGTTTGTCTGATATAAGTATGGCTACTCCAGCTTTCTTTTGGCTTCCAGTAGCATGATAAATAGTTCTCCATCCCCTCACTCTCAATCTAAAGGTGTCCTCAGGTCTAAAATGAGTCTCTTGTAGACAGCAAATAGATGGGTCTTGTTTTTGTATCCATTCTGATACCCTATGTCTTTTGGTTGGCGCATTTAATCCATTTACATTCAGTGTTATTATAGAAAGATACGGGTTTAGAGTCATTGTGATGTCTGTATGTTTTATGCTTGTAGTGATGTCTCTGGTACTTTGTCTCACAGGGTCCCCCTTAGGATCTCTTGTAGGGCTGGTTTAGTGGTGACAAATTCCTTCAGTTTTTGTTTGTTTGGGAAGACCTTTATCTCTCCTTCTATTCTAAATGACAGACTTGCTGGATAAAGGATTCTCGGCTGCATATTTTTTCTGTCTAGCACACTGAAAATCTCGTGCCAATTCTTTCTGGCCTGCCAAGTTTCAAAAGAGAGATCAGTCACGAGTCTTATAGGTCTCCCTTTATATGTGAGGGCACGTTTACCCCTTGCTGCTTTCAGAATTTTCTCTTTATCCTTGTATTTTGCCAGTTTCACTATGATATGTCGTGCAGAAGATCGATTCAAGTTACGTCTGAAGGGAGTTCTCTGTGCCTCTTGGATTTCAATGCCTTTTTCCTTCCCCACTTCAGGGAAGTTCTCAGCTATTATTTCTTCAAGTACCCCTTCAGCACCTTTCCCTCTCTCTTCCTCCTTTGGGATACCGATTATGCGTATATTATTTCTTTTTAGTGTATCACTTAGTTCTCTAATTTTCCCCTCATACTCCTGGATGTTTTTATCTCTCTTTTTCTCAGCTTCCTCTTTTTCCATAACTTTATCTTCTAGTTCACCTATTCTCTCCTCTGCCTCTTCAATCCGAGCCGTGGTGGTTTCCATTTTGTTATGCATTTCGTTTAAAGCGTTTTTCAGCTCCTCGTGACTGTTCCTTAGTCCCTTGATCTCTGTAGCAAGAGATTCTCTGCTGTCAGCTCTACTGTTTTCAAGCCCAGCGATTAATTTTATGACTATTATTCTAAATTCACTTTCTGTTATATTATTTAAATCCTTTTTGATCAGTTCATTAGCTGTTGTTATTTCCTGGAGATTCTTCTGAGGGGAATTCTTCCGCTTGGTCATTTTGGATAGTCCCTGGCATGGTGAGGACCTGCAGGGCACTTCCCCTGTGTTGTGGTGTATAACTGGAGTTGGTGGGCGGAGCCGCAGTCAGACCTGATGTCTGCCCCCAGCCCACCGCTGGGGCCACAGTCAGACTGGTGCGTGCCTTCTCTTCCCCTCTCCTAGGGGCGGGATTCACTGTGGGGTGGGGTGGCCTGTCTGGGCTACTTGCACACTGCCAGGCTTGTGATGCTGGGGCTCTGGCGTCTTAGCTGGGGTGGGTAGGCAAGGTGCACAGGGGCAGGAGGGGCAGGCTTAGCTTGTTTCTCCTTAGGTGATCCACTTCAGGAGGGGCCCTGTGGCAGCAGGAGGGAGTCAGATCCGCTGCCGGAGGTTTGGCTCCGCAGAAGCGCAGAGTTGGGTGTTTGCGCGGAGCGAGCAAGTTCCCTGGCAGGAACTGGTTCTCTTTGGGATTTTGGCTGGGGGATGGGCGGGGGAGATGGCGCTGGCGAGCGCCTTTGTTCCCCACCAAACTGAGCTCTGTCGTCCGGGGGCTCAGCAGCTCTCCTTCCCTTTGTCCTCCAGCCTTCCCGCTTTCTGAGCAGAGCTGTTAACTTATGACCTCCCAGATGCTAAGTCGCGCTTGCTGTCAGAACACAGTCCGTCAGGCCCCTCCGCTTTTTGCAAGCCAGACTCGGGGGCTCTGCTTGGCCGGCGAGCCGCCCCTCTGCCCCGGCTCCCTCCCGCGAGTCCGTGGAGTGCGCACCACCTCGCTGCCCTTCCTACCCTCTTCCGTGGGCCTCTCGTCTCTGCTTGGCTCCGGCGACTCCGTTCTGCTAATCCTCTGGTGGTTTTCTGGGTTATTTAGGCAGGTGTAGGTGGAATCTAAATGATCAGCAGGACGCGCGGTGAGCCCAGCGTCCTCCTACGCCACCATCTTCCCTCTTTCAACGCGGGAAGAAGCTAGTGGCCGTTTCTTGAGACAGACTACAGCAGTAACACACTCAGTCAATGCTGTTTTATTGCTTTCTCCGTGGCCAGCTACAGAAGGAGAGGTTCTTCCATTGACCGGAATAGGGCCAGGATCCTTAAGGAGGTACTCATCCCTCCTCTCCCAAATTCTGACTACACTAGTGAAAACTTAACCTCTTCTTTTGATTAATGATTGTCCCTCTCTTCACCACTGGAAGATAGGACATGGGAATATATAGTGCTGTAGGTCTTTTTTTAAAATTTATTTTGAATCTTTTCATCTAAACCCCCTACTCATTTAGGAAAGTCTTATTGAGAGTCTAGAACTAGAAATGATCATAATCAGACTAATCCAAGAGACCTTGATACCTTGATTTCATTTTAATGTTTATTCTTCAAATAATCCCAGTACTTCACAAATACTTGAAAGGAAAAAAAAAATAGACAAATAAGTATAGATAGTTATACAAGAAAGAGCAAAATGTTGCTCTCCATATCAGAAGTCCCTGTCACTAAAGATCACTACTGTTGATATTTAGGAGGGATCTTTCCCGGGAACAAAACCGCATGCCTCCATGGCATGTGTTCACATGTGCACCCACACACGTAGACATTTCCCCAAGTCAGCTGCCACTGAAGTTTGGATATCCTCCATCTGGAGTGCAGGAAAAGAGACTTTGAAGGCCCCTGTGCTGAGTGTGTCTCTTTGGTTGTGTTGTGAATTTTCCTAGAATTAAGTCACTCGAGTCTCAGTGTGCGATACTGTCTTATGCACAGGTGAATTTTGTGAGTGGTTTCCCTCTACCTATCATTCCGTTTGTTTTCACAGTATGAAACTCCAGCCATGAGGAACAAAGCTGTTGCCTGCAGATAAAATACCACATAAACAAGTTGACAAGGGTAGAAAACATATGGCAAAGTTGGTGCATGCTGTTAAATATAAATACCATTTGAAATCATCTTTTTAATTACTGCATACTTGGCTGTGATGATAGAAAATCAAAATATCCAGTTATTCCATTAAATAGCCAAAAAGAGAAAAGAAAGAGAAAGGGCAGCTGAATGAGTATATTTGTATATATGTGTGGGATGAGGAACCGAACTTTGATGATTTAGACAAACTCATGGCTGACTGAAATTTTCAACTTTTAGTCAATTATTTATAATACCACTAAGCATTCGAGATGAGTAGAAATTAAAAAAAAATAGCTCAATGTGTAACTTTCTTATTTTTATGAACCTCTATTTTGATCTTTCTTCAATGCTCATTTAACCCTTTACTTAAGTGTTTGTGAGATTTGGCCTTGTAGAAGATTGAGTTTTGGATGCTGAGGGTACAGTGGTGAAAAAAATCAGACAAGGTTCTTGTCCTCTTCCACTAACAATTTAGTGACGATGTAGAGTCACTCGCTTAAAATATCTATGTTTAACGACTTCATTGGATGGCCTACACATCATGAGCTTTATTTTCCTCAAACACTGGCATTTCACCCCTGACACTGATCATGGAAAGAGATAAATGTGCTGCCGTAGCCAAGACCATGGTGATAAGTGAGCATCGGTCTCTGAGTGCACATCTAGTTCTAGAGTCTTATTGATACAAGTCGTGTTTGGCCAAGAATTCTTGCTGGTTTTCCCTCCTCTGTTCGCTCACTTGAGGATGAGTCTGAGCTGTACAGCTTTCAGCCTGGGAAGAAAATGCTAATCTCTCACTTTACAGTCTCTGAGCATGACTGTTTCTCTTGGGGTGGGAGTGCTTCCCCCATGTTTTATCTGAAAGAGGGGGAAGGATAAAAATACAATCACTCTTTGCTTTTATCATTTCCGTTCAAAGAACTCCATCTCAAATTTCTAGTCCTCTCTTAAGTAGCTTGGATGGAATGGTGGGGACTGGTTGTTTCGCTGTCACACAGACCTACAAGAATGTGTCTAGTGCTTTTCTTTAGGGTGTCTGGTTGCTCATCAAGTATCACCCTCATCCCTGTAAAAATTTCTAAACAACAGGAAATGTCCCATTCCGTATCTTGTTACCTGAAGAACAAGATGAAGCACAATAAGGAAAAAGAAAGTCACTGTCTTTCCCAAGTAAAGAGGAAGGGGAAAATTTCCTTCTCCCTTCCTCCAGCACCTAGTGTCCTGTGAGGACCTGCCAGAGCCCAGATCCAGGCATTTGCCCCCTAATGGTGAAACCTGAAGTATGCAACTTAGAGATCAATGTCCTAAGCTTCCAAGAAATGACCCTATTTGGTTCAGAAGACAGTCTGACTCCTAGGTGAGAGAATGCCCACTCACAGTGTCACCAAGCATTAGGAGAATTATTTACTCCAGTGATCTTTGTAGGAAAATCTTTCAAACAGAAGACAACAAACAGAAGAGAACATACAGTAACCTCTCATAATCCTTCTGTGTTTGTAAGCCCTATATTTTTCAGGTTTTAGCTGTCATTTATTTAATCCATGAGAAACTGTTTTTAAAATGTAAAAATAGATTTCACCTTTTCACTCTAATAACGTGTTATTTATAAACATGATACATACTTAAATATCAGATGAACTCTGTAGACTAAAGAGGAGTCTCCAATAACATTATGAAGTTAATAAGAAATAAAACAAATCAGAATTTTTACGTTTTTAATGGGTTTATTGCTTTAGTATGACTCAATTCTTTTGGAGTAAAATATAGATTTAATTCCTTAAACATAACTCATGATTACAATTTTAGGATTTTATACTCATCAATGAAGCATCGTCTTGTATCCTAGTGCTTTTACATACCAAACAATATTGCTACATCAAATAATATTTTTTATAACTTAGATGAGATTTGCTCTTTGGAGTGGTAAAAATACTTTATAAAACTTGATGATCTTCAGAAAAGCCAGGTTCCCAGCCTTCTTCACTGTGAATTTTATGCACGATCATTTCTAAGTCATCCTAATCAGATTAAAACTGATTCCCATATTATTATTTAAATCATCAGAGGAATAGCTATCAAGCTTGTCATCAATTCTCCATTCCAATTTAAAAATCCTCACAGGACATATGTCCAACCATTTTACCTTATACTTCTAGATCTTTTTATTTATTCTCCTACCTGGAAAGAACCTTTTTTCTTCTATGTATAGATGCCTTTACATAGACTTTCATTTTCTTGCGTTTTGGCCCTTCAACTCCAGTTTCTTTGGTCTTTATCAAAAGTGTATGTTAGGGGCACCTGGGTGGCTCAGTCGGTTAAGTGTCTGACTCTTGATTTTGTTTTGGGTCATGATATGTCAATTTGTGAGTTTGAGTCCCACCATGGTTCAGCACTGACAGTGCAGAGCCTGCTTGGGATTCTCTCCTCTCTTCGTGCCCTTTCCCCACTCTCTCTCTATCTCTGTCTGTCTCTCTCTCTCTGAATAAATAAATAAACTTCATTTTTTTAATTAAAAAAGTGTTTGTTAAAAATCAACCATGCAGCTCATTTAACTTAAATCGCACCCTCTCCCCCTTCTCACCTACAAGAAAAGGAAAACCAACTTTCATTGGAGATGCTTAGTTTGTATGTCAGTTAAATGGCCCAGTGTTTAAGAAACTACATTCTGAGTCTGGTTTTAGCTGCTGGAGATACAAGAGAGTAACACATAGTTCTTGTGTCATGGAATTCATAGCAGTTAAGGAAAAAAAGAAGAAGAAGAAGTCAGGCATTTTGTTTCTTTAGGAGGTTAACTTCAGGGTCTAAAGTTGCATTTATCAACATTAATTATAGGTCTGTTTTTCAAATATGTCTCACCCGTGAATCTGTTTCTGGTTGTCTTTTTGCTGAATTAGTTGTAGAGCAAAGATGTGCTATAAAAGCAGTAATTGAGGGACAGTGAATCTTTATTTACCTTCTCATTTGTGTAATGTCATTGTGTGAACATGTACATTGACTTGAGTTTCTCCTGCTACTCTAGTGGGTCTCACATGCTGAGTAACCATCATAGATATGAAATTCCATGGGTTTTCTTACTGATTGTCATTTTTTTCATTTAAATTAAAACCTGAAGATACAATTTTTTTTTTCAAGTTTTGGGTGGTCATTAAGTCTTGTTTCTAGGGTTGTCTCTTAAAGGTAATTTATTGTAATGCTTATCAGATAAAGGGCCTGCACATATGTGGTTGAGCATATGAGAATTCTCTTTCAATAACCATTTTTCCCACTGAGCTATCATATTTTTTTAATGTTTTATTTATTTTTGACAGAGAGAGAAAGAGAGAGAAAGAGCATGAGCAGGAGTGGAAAGAGGGAGACACAGAATCCAAAGCAGGCTCCAGGCTCTCAGTTGTTAGCACAGAGCCTGATGCGGGGCTCAAACTCACCAACTGTGAGATCATGATCTGAGCCAAAGTTGATTGCTTAACCAACTGAGCCATCCAGGCACCCCTGGCCTATCATATTTTTTAAAATACTTTTGAACTTTGCTCCAGAGGATACTGTGTGTGTGTGTGTGTGTGTGTGTGTGTGTGCGCACATGCATGCACCCTTGTTTTGTTTTGTTTTGTTTTGTTTTGTTGGTTCAAGAACCTCAAACTATGGACCTTCTTCTCAGAAAAGCTGATATTTGAAAAACACTTACTTTATGAGTTTGTGATTCCCATACACCAATAAACATTGCCCCATAATATCAGAGGGGTAAGAGAATAAGGGGAGTGAAACCATGAATGCATGAGTTTGCAGGTGCTGGTTGACCCGCACAATTAAATAGCACTTTAGAAATTATAGATCTGTTTCCAAGGGAACAGGCTTCCCAACACATTTTTTGTGAAGACACTGGGGGCAAGAGAAAATGGTCAGTTTGAGATGATCAGCCTAGATATGGCACTGGCCGGACAAACATAAGAGTGATGAATGATGTGTTTCTTTCTCAATAGCAGTGGGATGGATTTGTGAGGGCACCCAACTCTTTTGGCAGCAGAGAAAAATCTCTTTATTCTTCTCTCTTTCTTACCATCCTCAGACGTTGGGTAGGATCCCAGGTCCTTATTAAAGGGGATAGAGACACCCTGAGGGGCCTTGACAAGGCAGAGCCAGAGCTGTCTGGTACCCCCAGAGAATTGGTCCCTGGGCCACTCAGGGGAGAGATAAAGCCCCAGGAGTGAGGTAAAGACAGGAATGAAAGGAAAAGGACACCGGGTAAAGACAAGAAATCTGGACTCTAAGTCCCTGACCATCACTTGCCTACCATGGCACCCTGACCAATGTTAGCTGCCCTCAAATGGATGGCAGGGGCTGGCAGGGCTGGCTCTGGGCCCAGATGTAAGGATTGAAACACAGGGCAGAGAAGTCCAGGATGCTCATACTGAATTATGACTTAGATTGGGCAGGGATCATGGACTCCATCTTGCTGAGTTTATTTCCTGGAGGTCACCCATCTTATTTGGATGATCCAGCTTTCTGATCCTGAGGTAGCCAGAAGCTCACATGTGGAGACTTTGGTAGATGGGGTCAGGGAGCCAGACCTCTGGTCAGCCCACCAAGGATCTCTGGCATAGCTCAGTGCATTTATGGCCCCTTCTGGTCTCAATTTTTCCCATATGTGAATGTGGAGTCCTGGACTCTATTATTTCTATGAGTCTTTGCAGCATTAGCATTTTACATTTCTAGAAGTCCAAGACTCCCAGTGTCCGATCAATGCTTCTTGGCTGGCCAGAACTCACATTTAAGAATCTCTATTTCAACTTAAAAAAGAGGGGCGCCTGGGTGGCGCAGTCGGTTAAGCGTCCGACTTCAGCCAGGTCACGATCTCGTGGTCTGTGAGTTCGAGCCCCGCGTCAGGCTCTGGGCTGATGGCTCAGAGCCTGGAGCCTGTTTCCGATTCTGTGTCTCCCTCTCTCTCTGCCCCTCCCCCATTCATGCTCTGTCTCTCTCTGTCCCAAAAATAAATAAACGTTGAAAAAAAATTAAAATAAAAAAAAGAAAAAAAAAGAAAAAACAATGTAAAATTGACTATTTAACCATTTTTAAGTTTATAGTTAAGTGACATCATGTACATTCACATTATTGTCTTACCATCCGTCACCCTCATGCAGCCGCAGAATTAGTTTCACAAAACTGAGAGAGTGTGCCTGGTAATAACTCCCCATGGCCCCTCCCCTAGTCCTTGGCCACCATCACCCTACTTTCTATCTCTGTGAATTTAGCTACTCTAGATACCTCAGATAAGAGGGATCGTATAGCATTCATCCATTTATGACTGACCTATTTCACTTGGCATAATGTCCTTAAGCTTCATCCATGTCGCTGTGATTATCCATTCATTTGTTGATGGACACTTGGGTTGCTTCTACATTGGGCTGTTGTAAATAATGCTATGAGCGTGGGTATACAAATACCTTTTTGAGAACCTGTTTTCAGTTCATTTGACTATATACCCAGAAGCGAAATTGCTGGAACATATGGTAATTTTGGAGGAACCACCATATTGTTTTCCATAACTGCTTCACCATTTTACATTTCTCCTGACAGTGTACAAGTTCCATTGTCTCCACATCACACCAACATTTGTATTTTCTTTTTCTTTTCTCTTCTTTCTTTCTTCCTTTTTTTTTTTTTTTTTTTTTGACAGTAGGCATCCTAATGAAAGTGAGATGGTATCTCATTAGGTTTTGATTTGCATCTGTCTGGTGGTTGGTGAAATTGAACATTTATTCTTGCTTTTGGATCATTTATATATCTTTTTGGGTAACTCTCTCTTCAAGTCTTTCGCCCATTTTTTAAAGTAGATTGGGTGCTTTTAAACTAGCAGGGTGCTTGGGAGGCTCATTTGGTTAAGCCCTGGACTTTGGCTCAGGTCATAATCTCGGGGCTCACAGGTTAGGGACCCACATGGGGCTCTGTGCTGACAGCTCAGAGCCTGGACACTGCCTCAGATTCTGTGTCTCCGTCTCTCCTGCCCCTCCCCCAACTCGTGCTCTATTTCTATTTCAAAATTAAATAAACATTAAAAAAATTAAAAATAAAATTAAATTGGATTGTTTGCTTTTTTTGTGGTTGAGTTTCAGGTCTATTTACAGTTCACCCATGAACAGTGCAGGAGTTAGAGGCATTGGCAACCCCCCCTCCCATAGTTGAAGATATACTTGTCACTTTTTGCTCCCCAAAGAGTTAACTGCTAATAGCCTACTGTTGAGTAGTTCTCAGTCGATAACATCTCTTTTGTCTTTTATATGTATTATATACTGTATTCTTACAACAAAGTAAGAAAAGAAAAGAAAAGAAGAAAAAGAAAAAAAGAGAAAGAAAAGAAAAGAAAAGAAAAGAAAAAAGAAAAGAAAAGAAAAGAAAAGAAAAGAAAAAAGAAAAGAAAATGTTGTTAAGAAAAACATAAAGGGCACCTGGGTGCCTCAGTTGGTTAAGCATTTGACTGTTGATTTTGGCTCACGTATGATCTCACCACTTGTGGGTTCAAGCCCTGTGTCAGACTCTGTGTTGTCAGCATGGAGCCTGCTTGGGATTCTCTCTCTCTCTCTCTCTCTCTCCCTCTCTCCCTCTCTCCCTCTCTCCCTCTCTCCCTCTCTCCCTCTCTCCCTCTCTCCCTCTCTCTCTTTGCCCCTCCCCTGCTTGCATGCTCTGTTTCTCTTTCTCTCAAAATAAATAAATAAATTTCAAAAAATCATGAGGAGGAGGAAATACATTTATAGTCCTATACTGTATTTACTGGAATAAAAAGAAAGAAACACTGTGTCTCAGTGGACCCATGCAGTTCAAACCTATGTTGTTCGAGGGTCAACTGTAATTTCTTCCTTCTTTCAGACAAATTTGAGCACTATTTATAAATTGAATGTTATTTATATTGAGATATTTTAATTAGGAAATTTATTCCAGCCTGAGATATGGAAATTTACTTTATTCTGACTGACTTCTTCTATAATGTTAGGATTAAAAATAGTAAAGGAATTACTTTCATGAGACAAGAGAAGAACTTAGAATTTTCCTTGTAATTGATTAAGGTACCACCTGGAAACCTTATGGTGCTCTAGTGTTTTAAGTTCACTGTTTAATTGTGGTGCATGGATGACAGTTAAGTATAAATAACTTTCTTACGTTGAGTGATTTTCAAGCAATGTTCCCTCAAGCTCGTAATAGCAGAATTTAGTATTTATGTGGGATTGTAACTTTCTGGGTATCTACTGATGATCACTTTTGGAGTCTTTTGCATGTTGGGAGAAATGGAATGATTATGAAAAACTCTCTTCCACAGGTGGTATTTCAAACCTGATGTAACTAGTCTTAGAGGGCAAAGGTTGGGGTGCCTGGATGGCTCCCTTGGTTAAGCATCTGGCTTTGGCCGAGGTCATGATCTCACAGTTTGTGAGTTTGAGCCCCACATGGGGCTCTCTGCTAACAGCACAGAGTTTGCTTTGGATCCTCTGTCACTCCCTCTCTCTGTCCCTCCCCTGCTTGCACTCTCTCTTACTCAAAAATAAACATTAAAAAAATATAAAGTAATCATTTGCTTTATATAAAAAAAAAAGATCAGAAGTCACATAACTTTGCAAATTCCTTTCTTGTTTTATGATTTACAATCAGATATAGTGTCTTTATTAATCATTCATTGTCAGTTATATTTTTGATATAATTATTAGCTCTTTGCTCTTTCTTTTAAAATGGGGAAGAAGCTATAATTTATCTTGGACACAACTGGGAGATTATGTCTTGGAAATTTTTAAGTTATCTAGTCCACTAGTTTCTAAACCTCAGTGCTCACACATCCACTAGGGGAGCTTGCTTAAAAAGCTGAGCCCCACCAACAGAGATTTCTGATTTAACATACAGGCTAAGTCCTAAAAATCTGTAGTTTTAGCCAGCACCTCCAAAGGATTGTGATAAAGCTGCTCACGAACAGAATTTAGAGTAATAATTAGTCCATCTCTTTAATTTATAGGATTAGGGTAGTGAGGCTTAGGATAAAAAAAGTTACCTGGCCAAGAGCACATGGGTAGTAAGTGACCGAGCTTGGATTTGAAATGAGTCTCCTAATTCCAAAACCATATATAGATGGTCGATTTTCCAAGAATTAAATAAAATATGTAACAGCTAGTTAAATATTGTTTATGCTGATGCCAAATCTCTTCTTCTTTGCGTGTTTGAAGTAAACTTGATAATCTGTCAGAGGTTCAGTTCCATCAGTATGTACTTTGATTTCCATTGTAGACATAGATATTAACCGTGGAGCCACATAGAATCAAGATGGAATCTTTACTTTGCTTTGGAAGTTCCTTATTAAAATAATCTGCTATACCCATTTTATAAAACTTGGCATGTATTCTCTTAAAATAATGAAATGCCCCCATTGGAGACATTTGTGTTGATTTGGATACCAGATATATTCCCATTTCTGCTTGTTATTGCTGTTAATCTAGTATCATGGTTAATTATTTCCCAGGATCAAATCCTAACCTGCCGTTGACTCTCTCTATGACTTGGGTAACTTTCCTATCCTCTCTGGGCCCTGGTTTTCTTATTGGTAAGATACTCATAAGACTGACATCTCACAGAATTGTTCTAAGAATTAAATTAGATGAATCATGTAAATAATTTGACCAGTGCTAGGAGCATATACAAAACAGAAAACTTAACTGGGTTTACCTGGATAACTATATAACTTATCCATGCACTTGTGGGTCAAAAACCTCTTTACACTTGAATATTATGCCTGGAATATATGAGTATTTATTCTAGGTGACCAGGTCAGGAAGTTATTGAAGGCATTACTGGCATTTGAAATGCAAACAACACACAAAAAATAAATCCATATTTCTGAAAGATGTGGGATTAAAGAAAAGGAAATTTCTTTCTTAATAACATTTCTGCTTGACCTTAGTAGGATTCATACAAGGTGCTAAAACTGGTCTCAGAAGAACCTCCTTTTCCCCCAGAAAAATTTTATGTAAAATTTCCACTTGAGTCTCCTGTATTTTTGGTCCTTGGCGTCCGTTCTTGGCCTTCATAAATCATGTCTCTCAGGTTCAAGCAGAGAAATTAATTGGTAATTAATTTGAAGGTAGAACTTGGTTATCTGAGCCCTTATTCTAATGTGTCTGAAACACTAGCTGAAGACCTGCTTTATATAACAGTCTTTCTCCTACTTCGGTCCTGCCTCAAAGGTCTGAAAACTCGTGTAATTTCAAGATTGAGTAGTTTGTCATTTTGATCCTCTCAATCTGCTTTAACCTAACAGGTATTTCTGTTGTTAGTGTTTAGTATCTCTGTTGTTTGTGATTTTGACAATTCCTGAAATGGATTTTCAGTATGTTTTGGGTTTTTTCCTGCTGTTATTACCTAATTCACCAGTTATGGATGGTTCCATTCTGTTCTTTCCCTTTCATTGTCATTTTTAGTCATTTTGAGAACCTAGAAAACTGGTTGGCTTCCCTCCAAGTGTTATGTAACAGGTTTGTGTGCATATGCTAGGTGTCAAGGTTTATATACAATTACCAATAACTGTGAGTCTTTAAATCAGTGCTCTTAAAGCTTCGTTGTATTTAAAAGCCACATGGGATGTTGGTTAAAACTCTGTTTTGTAGGTTCCTAATCCCACAAGATTCTGATTTAATAGCTAGGGGTTGGTCCTAGGAACCCAAATTTTTAATAAAATACAATTTTTATGGATGTGGATCAGGAATGGTGGTTAAAGAAACTTCAAGACTAAGCTTAATGTCATATTAGGAAACCAGTTATTAATGTCTTCCCTCATAGGGAGAGTTTCAGAAGCTTACTTTGGAGACAGTTTCTATTAGAAGATATATTGGTCTGACTTGGGTCTTTACACTTGGATCTTTAGCATGGGGTAGTTCAAAGAACATCCTCTTTGTTGCCTTAACCTTGACTTTTATCAGCTGAGTAACCCTTGGGAAAGCCACTTAGGTTCTCTGAGCCTCAATTCCTTTTCTATAAATAACAGTATAAGTGACTGTCAGAGGCAGCTGGGAGGATTAAGAAAAATAAAAGCTGTCTGAAGACAATGTTGCCATAGTGCCTGGTGTATCTTGAGAAATTGATACGTTAGTTCTTTTCCCATATATCTGCCTCATTTCTGCTACTTACCTGTCTTGACTCTAGGAGTCTTCATGACCTCTGCCTCTGGAATAGTTACTTGCATTTAAGCTACTTCTTTGCCTTGATCTCCTACTTCATAGTGACCTTGGCTGTTAGGTTCAGAAACTTTCTTCTTTTTGCCCCAGTAGCCCAAATGAACTCGCTGGTTTGACATCTCAGTGCTTTCCTGGAATGCTGATCTCAAGTTCTGAAATTAACTAGTGGACAGTATACCTCTGTGCCAATTATGAATTTTTAAAGTGGAATTATAAAAAATTTCAGAGTAATAAAACTCTTATTTACTAAGACTCCCTTACTTATTCTGTAAACCATTCCTACATTATCTTCAGTAGGTTTCTTATCTTGTGTACCCTGACTCTTCTGGGGAATTCAAATATAATCAGACGCATACCTTTGTTTTTTCTTGGTGACTGTTTAACACAGTCATCTTTTGGGGGTGCCTGGGTGGCTCAGTTGGTTAAGCATCTGACTCTTGGTTTTGGCTCAGGTTATGATCTCATGGTTTGTGAGTTCAAGCCCCACATCTGGCTCTGTGCTGATAATGCAGAGCCTGCTTGGGTTTCTCTCTCTGCCTCTCTCTCTCTTCCCCTCCCCCTCTGACTCCCTCGCCCCAAAATAAACATTAAAGGAAATCATCTTTTGCATAAAGGAAGGGGCACTTATCTTGGTCACAACATCAAGTGAGTCTAGTTTTCCCAAAGCCCAGGTCATACAATCCCAAAATAATGACTTTGACATTTATGATCCCTTTAATCTCTGAGAGTCAAGTGGCTTCTCCATAGAACTTGCTTTCAGTGAAAACTTTGCATTCAGAGAAACTAGTTCTTTAGTTTGAAAAGAAAGCTTACATTTCAAAGCATAGGGACATAATAAATCTATTTTTGGTGTAGTTGAGTGCACCTAACAAAAGTTATTATAGAGATGCTACATTGATCTCAAGATTTAAAATACAAGTATATATTCTGGAAAATGCCAAAAAGCATTGTATGACTCAGTCTCCTCTGCTCAGAAGCCAGAAATTATATTTAACTAAACAATCACAATTTATTGAAGCATGGAGAATTCCATATCTCAAATCCTCTAAGTACATCTATTTGGAATGCTTATTGAATCTGAGGTATATAATATGACATTTATAAAGATACATGTGCATATCCATGTACTTATATACATTGATAACTGTGTAAATAAACTATTTGATCATTTAACTTTAGTGTTTTTATCCACTCACTGAGCAAATATCACATGCTGATTATGTACCAAGAACTATAATAGGTTCTTCAGGAACGACAAGGGAAAAAGGAAGTTTCAAGACATGAGCACTGTCAAACACTATTCGTAAGAGTGGAAATTGGTACATGTATGCAGGGAAATTGGACAGAATCTCTTAAAATCTGAAAATCTTTAAAGATTATTTTTTATTATTTAAAAAATGTTTTATTTATTTATTTATTTATTTATTTATTTATTTATTTAGAGAAAGAGAGAGAGAGAGAAAGAGAGAGAGAGAATGTCCATCAGTTGGAGAGAAGCAGAGAAACAGGAAGAAAGAAAATCCCAAGCAGGCTCTGTGCTGTCAGCAGAGAGCCCAACACAGGGCTTGATCTTATGAATGTTGAGAACATGTCCTGAGCCAAAACCAAGAGTTGGACGTTAACCAACGAGGTCATTCAGGTGCCCCCAAATCTGAAAATGTTTACCTTTGATCCTACATTGTCCTTGCCACTTCCAGAAATTTCTCCTGAAGGAAAATGTGTGTGTGTGTGTGTGTGTGTGTAAGAAGTGTGTAAATGAGTTTAATTGCATTATCACTTATAAAGAGAAATGAAAATCAAACCAAATACCCCTCAGGAGAGGAGTGGTTAAATGTACAGGACACGAGAGAATTGTGGGATAGTATCCATAATAAAGAGATCCCATTATGGATGTAGTCTTACAAAGTAAAACCAGAGTTAAAAAACAAACAAACAACAACAGCAAAAAACAAGAGTTGATGTGTATCATGAGTGTACTTCATGAATAAAAAGTAAAACACGGAATAAAAATGATAGCAATATATTAAAATAGAGAAATATTAAAACATTGGAGAAATCTTTAACCCATTGAAGGCGTTTATCTCAAGTGGGTGAGATATGGGGGGTTTTCACTCTCTGTATTACGTATTTCTGTAATATTTAATTTTGTAAAAAATTATCCAGAAAAAATAACAAAGTTGGAATATTTTTGTTTTATTATTTTCACAACATCTCCTGTTCCTCAGTCTAACAGGGGAAGAAGTGTGTATTAGGTTTCATGAAACAAAGTCACTTGTTCAAAGTTAGATGCTCACCAGAGCTGGTGGGTCCAGAAACCAGTTGTCTGTAGGCAACTGCACTAGATCTTGTCAAAGTTTGTGTGTCCTTCCTGGATCTTTAGGCCACTATGAGCTTTTTTTATTTTTATTTTTTTAAATATTTATTTATGTTTTGAAAGAGCGCAAGCAGGGGAGGGCAGAGAGAGGGGGGCAGAGGATATGAAGCAGGTTTTGTGCTGACAGGCTGACAGCAGTGAGCCAGATGTGGGGTTCGAACTCACCAACCATGAGATCATGACATGAGCTGAAGTCGGACATTCAACCCACTGAGCCACCCAGGTGCCCCCAGCCACCAAGAGCTTTTGACTATTGAATTGGCATTCTAGAAGTATCAAAGTACAGCCTTTAAAGAGAAGCGAGACTAGAAAAGACAAAGTTGACAGATACTTAAATTCTTTCAAAATTATTTGGTCATTTCTATAAAAGTTATTTTTTCCATTATTCACGGGGCAGAATTATCAACTTAGAAACGAAGGAAATGCCATTACACTTCACACACACGCACACAAAAAAACGCTCAAAATATTTGTGTGATTTTTTTTTTCAAAAGCACCTATTTTATTTTTAACTTAACATAATGGGTTGGAACAATTAAGCTTTCAGAAAAAGAAAATTATAGATATAAACTTTCAAAAATGGAACCGGATATAGGTCTCTCTTGCTTTACGGCATTAAAACATGTAATTTTTTTCTTTATCAACAATGTTACACATGTATCTGCCAGGGAACTTAAATGTATCCAAGCATTGTGTTTCATTTTGAGCTTGATTGAATGAGAACAAAAAAACCCAACGCGTTTATTTGAAAAGACTGCATTTACTCTTGTTTTTTAACAGATTTTTTTAACCTGACAGTGGATTGTGGTCAAATCCTTGCCTGTTTGGGGGGTTAAGTTTCTTTGTGGTTTTAGCTGGAAGTCTACACTTCCATGATCTCATATTTCCGGAGTTCGAGCCCCACGTTGGGCTCTCTACTGTGGGGCAGAGCCTTTCTGCTGTTGTGGCTCACACGACTGTCTTTAAAAGTTTCTTTGACTTTCAGAGTAAACACTAGAAGGTCAGAAGCTGTCATTCCTTGCTCTATCGCCTATATCGCTTTCTGTCTCCATCATCTTGAATCTTTTTATCTGCTGCTTGGGGTTCACTGCCAGCTAGGAGACTTATGTTTCTGTGACCATAAGTGATGACCCAGTAATTTGCCCATTTTCCTAAGCAGGCGGGTGGAAACGGTTTCTGTTGTAAATGGTGGCTGTAATAAATAATAGGATTTATTCAACTAAATCCTCTTTATATCCTGCAGAGTAAAGCAGAACTATCTTAATGGCAGGGAATAAGGGGGTAATTTTGTTGGCAGAGTCTTGATTTTATTACCTTGCACTCTCCTTAGATTCTCTGAGCCTCAGCCAGCTGAAAAATAACCTTTTTGGTTCAGAGCTTACAAAATCTCAGCATGCCTTCTTGGCAAGGCAGCTCTAAGGTGCAGGATGGGGATGCCCTCTGCTTAGAGACTGTATGGGGGCCAAAGGCACAGCAGACACTAACACAGAAAGTGGCCCCTTTTGTTTGCTGATAGAGATACCTAGTGGGACTATTGAGTGAGCAGATGCCTGACTCAGCTTTTCCTCAGGGGTCCTTCAGAACCCACCCATCTCCCAAGACAGCTTCTCTTTCCCTGTCCCTGAAAGGGCTTCTACTCTGGCAGGACCTAAAGGAAATGCACGTGAAGGCACACACGTGCACATGCACACATACACGTTAGTGCATGCTCACATGGACACAGCATACACATATGTGCAAAACATACACATCTTCCTGTCACCTTTCTTTCTTTCTTTCTTTCTTTTTTTTAAAGGAGCTGGTTATTTATGAGAGAGAGAGAGAGTGCAAACCAGGCAGGAGCAGAGAGGGAGAAAGAGAGACAAGGATCCGAAGCAGGCTCTGAGCTGATAGCAGAGAGTCCAATGTGGGGCTCGAACTCAGAAACTATGAAATCATGACATGAGCCAAAGTCAGCATTCAACTTACTGAGCCACCCAGGCACCCCTTTTCTGTCACCTTTTAAAACACTTAAGTCTTGAGCCTGGTCCCTAGTCAATAGATGCATGGTTTCACTTGATATATCCCTTGTCTTGGCTTCACCAGCTTTTAGGGTAAAATGGGAATGAACTAATATTTATTGATGAATTATACACCAAATACAGATTATATTCCTCATCTGTTTAAATGAGGCAATAGAGTAGCTAATATTATCACCGTTATCTAAGTAAAGGCATTGAGAGTCATGGAGTGGAAGAATCCTGTTCGATTCCATAGAACTGGAATTCAGACTTCTGGACTTTCCCATTCCAAAATATATGCACTTTCTAGTCCACAGTGCTGACTCTCATGATTTAATGTGGGATGAATCAAACAGGATGTAGAATTATGCTACAGTGATAAAAATATTAAGGGTAAAAGACCGATGTGTTTTCAAGGAGTGGTAGGCTTTTCTTTGTTACGCTGCATTATATTTTCTGAAATGAGCAGGTACATTTTACATTCAGGGAAATCACATCAGGCAAACGGTTGTGTTTACATTGAACGAGCCAATAATTTTCACAGTAAATTGACCATGTATATTTTGCCGTCTCCTTCTTTCCGAGGGGGCCGGGCTTCAGGACAGATACTTGGTTGGCCTAGTGAAATAGAGCTTACTGATAACAGCATCGGGAGCAAGCCGAAATCTGCAGGAACAAAGTCATTACCTTGCTATGTTAACTGGGTGAGAGTTTTTCTTACAGGGCTCACCTTGTTTAGTGCTCTGATGCTTAGGGGGATAAACTCCGACCTACCTATTATTTGTATAGTGAGTTTCATTTTTGTTCTACTTAGTTAAAGTTTTAAAGTTACCTATTTATATTTTTGTTGTTCAAAAATTTTGATATGTAGTGGGTCTTCTGGACTTTGGGTAGTATTCCTGATCCCCCAAATCCCATTTGAGAATTTTTTGTTTAACTTTTCGTTGTTGTTGTTACTTTGCAATTTAGTTTTGAGGTACATATTTAATTACTAGGTAAAATATTTTATTATATGCATTATCTTGATGATGACATTCTCAGGGCAATGAGAAATGAGGTGTATCCCACTTCGTGAAATAGAGAATTATGCAAATTCTTTCTCTGATTGTAGACTTCTTCCTAAGTGGCTGGTAAGTATAATACAGAGCTCTGCTCTGTCCAGGAAGGTTTATTGGTTTCTTGTAGCTCCCCTGAAGCCTGGTCATGTGTCTAGGTAAGCTGCCCTGTGTCTCTAGCATCACTAGACATTTGTTTTCCTAGCACAGAGAGATTTTCTAGTTTGTGTTTACTTTCTATTACTTGATATAGCAACTGGATTTGGAAGTCACTTTTGGGGAGCCCATTGAGAATGATTATGAGAAACCATTGCTGAAGTGTCAACCTTATATCCTAAGCCTGTTTGATTGTTAAGACTATCCCCCCTCTTTTGCGGCACTTGGGTGGCTCAGCCAGTTAAGTGTCTGACTCTTGATTTTGGCTCAGGGCATATTTTTCCATATAAATTAATAATAATTTCTTCCTCACCATATGCAATTTCAGCCTACATAAGTTTTTATAGGAACAGCCCGCTTTTGGATGGTGGGGGAAACCTGTAATCAGGAGAGGGCAAACGTAAATTTGATGTGGTGCGATACACTTTAGCAGGTCCAGAAAATTTAAACTATGCATTTTGATAGCTTTTTACATTTTTAAATATTATCCTTTCTTCTGAAAGAACTACTTATTCCATAACTGGTCATGACTTCTCAAATACAGGGAAGCTCTGGGGTTAGAGAAATTCCTGTTGAGGCTCTATATCCCCTGGTAAGCATGGAGAGACCATCTTGAATCATTCAAGACAGATTTTTTTTTTCTTTTAAATTCAGGTGACATAATTGCTAGTCTTATGATACAGGCTCAGCAAGCATGTTTTAACACATTAAATGAATATATAATTAGGTGGCATTGGCCATCCACAAGAAAAAAAAGAAAACACTATTTCCTCACTCAGCTAAACAGGGCCAGATGCTTTATGGGGAATTCATTTCATGATTATATTCAACCTTTGTCCATTACTTTGTTTTTGTCCCTGTCACCTTTAGTGCTTTACTATTTGGAGGTAGCAAGATAGTGTTCTGGTCAATAATGAAAATGGAATTTTGATTTAGAGTGGTTTTAGTTCATTAGCATGCTTTTTTTTTCCCCCTAGAAATCTGTGCCATCTATGATTTAGTCATATTAGAGAATGGTTGTGTAACCCCACCTATACATGTATATCCCATGTCTTCAGATGATGGTGATTTATTTCCAGTCTGTGCCTTTTTTTTCTTTCTTTTTTTTTTTCCCCTTTTGGATGAATTACAGCCCTTAAGCAGGACGTACACTCAGGAAAGAAACAGAATGCCATTTTAAGCTATCAGTTTGTATTCCTTAGGGAGAGTTCAACTTTAAAAATAAATAACTAAAGCACTTCACTAAATAAAGATCATGAAAGTTTTGTGTGTATCAGCTCATATGATATTTAGTTTCCATGACCAAATATTTGGAAATCCAATTAGATGCAAGAGGTATATTGAATTTGTGAATGGAGCAACAAGTTATCTTTATTAAGTGTGTCCTTTTGGGGAGAGATGATTCCAAAGACTCTTTTCTAGACAAAAGGACTTATTATGAAGTTTTTGTCTGTGACCTTCTGCACTGCTCACTGTTTGCAATCCCACTGAGATCCTGCATTAGAAGAGACCTTTAAATGTTTCTTACTCAGCTCTGAAGACGTCTGTTTCTTTGCCTTCTCAGACCTAGAGTCAGTAACCACAGAGAGGCAACACACTTGTAGCTTTTGATTAGCTATGGTTTCTTGACAGAATAAAGAGCTGGAGACTTTCTCTGTATGCCAAAAATAAATCATCCATCACATTTAAAATATGTCTAATGGTTTACATTCCCTGAAAGCAATCTCTCTGGTTTGTGAAATGCACGATAAGGCCATTATACATATAATACTGGTATTTATAATAAGTAGTTTATAAGAACATGACATATAAGAGCCACATCCACAGAAAGATCCAAAAATAGGTTTATCAGTTAGTTATGTGTGAGATATGGGGCTTATTTATTATCATTAATCTCTTGTGTGCAAGAACTAAACCAAACAGTGATATTTACATATAAGGATAATGAAGATTTATTGCAAAATATTAATACCTCTTTTCTGAGGGCTGCGAATAGTTTCTCAAGGATAAATTAAATTTTAGGAAGATTTTCATTTGATTTCCTGCATGATTTTAAAGTAAAATTATAATAATGAATATACTGATAAACACTATACCCCAACATGGAGCATTATATTGGAAAATTGTTTTTTAAAAAACTAATTTGTGTTTGATCCTCTTATAAATATGAACCAATAATTTTTCTTCTTAGAATATTGGAATTAATGTAAATTTCAACTGAATCTTAAATAGCAGATTAAATACCTTGCAAAATGTTGCAATATATCAAATCATGTAAGTTTTATGTATTACACAACTAAAATGAGCAAGTGAAAATTTATTGAATAAACTATAATTTGTCAATTCCAAAAATATTTTAAGTTTTAAGTGAATGTAATGTAATGGATCATTTTTAGTATCTTGTTTTGTATCTTTAGGTAATAGATGATATGAAAAGCTAGATTTCAGACAGTTTGGAAAACATGGAGGTATGTTCTCCATACTGTGAGATTCTGGAAAAAAAAAATTCTCTACCCTGAGAAGGCCTTCAGAATTTTGGTATTGATTACAGAAAATATATTCCTGAAGAAGAGAATATGAGTGCAGTGAAAGAATGTAGCATGGGTCCATGAACACTTGAATTTGAGCTTTAGACAGTGAGATAAAAATGATACAGATAAAAGATAAACATAAAAGAATGGTTCAAAGCTCGGTAGACTCCTGAAAGCCAGAGGATAAAGTTAAACAAGTTTTACAAAAACCTAAAGGTAATGAAAATAATTTTTCATTTCAGATTTAATGTGGAAATGTGACTCATGACCAGTTATGCAATATTGAGGTTAACTCTGTGAAAGCAGAATTCTTCACTTGGATGTTTGTGTTTAATATATTTATGGGAGGATATTTAGGGGAAGATAGGGGAAAATTCATTCTGATTTTTATTTTAAGACAGACACATAATCTTTCTGAATGATATAAAAGCAAGCATTTAATTAATATTTTTTCCAGTTTTACTGAGGTACAATTGGCAAATAAAATGATAGGATATTTAAACTAAACATTGTGATGATTTGAAATACATATACTTTTTCAAAATATCCCTTACCATTTAGTTAATGAATACATCTTTGACATATATTTTAAATGAAATACAATGTAACGTTTTCAAAGGACTCAACTGGTCTCAGTCTTGACTGGAGACGAAGGAAAAGATACTCCAGTTCACTTAATTGGAAAATAGATCACCATGTTTGAGAGTGGGTAGACTCTAAAACCAACTTCAAGGATTTAAACGTCTCAAGATTCAGAAGAAGGAAAGAATTTTCAAAAGAAGGGAAGAATTCAGAAGAAGGGAGGACTTTTGGAAAGGGCTAGTGGGCACTTCAAGAGGACACTTTGAGGGAGGAGAGGATCTGGCCCTCACCTCCAGAATAGAAGAAGGGTCCATTGAAAAACCACTCAAGGTCTTCTGTTTAGTAGGGAGGCACATTGTACTGCCATCAGACTTATGTTTGAGAAATTAAGACAATAAAATGTCTAAAATTGGACTTCATCTTCACGCTAATATGGAGTATCTTATATCTGACTAACATGTACACTGAAAACAGCTGAAAAAAAACACAAAACAAAAATGAGCAAACCCTTATTTAAAACGTGTGTGTGTGTGTGTATGTATATCTATCTATATCTATATCTATATCTATATCTATAGATAGATAGATATAGATATCTATATATCTCTATATCTCTATTTCTATCTATATATCTCTATCTCTATCTCTATCTCTATCTCTATCTCTATCTCTATCTCTATCTCTCTATATCTCAGAAAGACCCAGATTCTGTGGAGAAAGAAAAGTGCACTGAGGTACAGTCTCAGCACAATTTTTCATCTCAGGGCATTTGCCATTTACTGGCATTAAGAAGAAATGCCAAAGAAAAAGTAGCAGCTCAGAGCCTATGCCGTAACATTGGGCTAGAGGGAAAAGAAGTGAAACACTCTTCAAGCCACCAAGAGAGACACCAGTTGATGGGGCAAGATCCTGCAGAAAAGGGTGGTGTATCCATGCAGTGAGACACAACTGAGTGAAAGAAAACCAGCTACTAAAAAAGTGAAAGTGGCAACCAAAGATTTATGAAATATCACAGTGCCATGGAAACAAAATAATGTAATTTTAGGCTCCCTTAAGGAAGAAGGGCTATGTTGAACATCAGGCTTTCAGTTGAAATCTCTGATGGCGTATCACAAATGAAGTAAGGGCACATCAGAAATAGATGAGCCTTTAGCATGTCTGAAACACTGCCTCAACCAGGTCTAAGAAATCTGCCTGTATCCTCTCTGCCAACTAGAAGCTCTACACTTCCTCTTGAGGGGTCTGTAACAACATCTAGAGCCTCAGTACATGTTGATAATAAATGGACAACTTTCAATACAAAAGATTGTCAGCAATTCCAAGACTCAAGATCAAATAGCCAAAACTAAGAAAGAAAACTAACAGTAGATGCAGTCTGACAATGAATCCAGATACTGTACTTATAAGGTAGACTCTTCCATAGATTAAAAATGAAGAAACAAAACTGTGCTTGAGTCTATAAAAAATATTAATTGAAACAACAACAAAAAATAACGACTGGTACAGTAACTCATTAGGTTTAGCTGAAGAGAGGGTTAAAAACCTGGAGTCTAAACCTATAGAAAATAGATTGACACAGGAGAGAAAAAATATTATTGAAAATACAGAAAAGAGCACAGGACATGCGTGCAATATTGTACGTAAGTGTCTCTGGATTCTTGGAGAATGGAGAGCAAAGGCAATATCGGAGAGAATTCGTGGCATCTGTCTCTTCAAATTGATGAAATAGATCAAGCTGCCAGATAGAACTGTAATGATATAATTATTGATGCAACTAAAGATAAATCTTTGCTTGTATAACCTCATTTTAATCATGAGAAAACATCAGATTGAAGAATATTCCACAAAATAATTTTTGAGTACTTTTCAAAAGTGTCATGAAAGACAAGAGAAAGACTGAGAAAGTGACACTCTTGGATGAGTAACAACTAAATGCAGTTTAGGATCTTGGATTGTATCCTATGAATGGAAAAGAGACATAAGTGAAAAAAAAACTGTTGGAAGTTGAATAAGATTTACAGTTTAGTTTACAGTCTTGCACCAATGTTAATTGCCTGTTTTTGATGTTTTTCTATAGTTTTAAAATATGTTAACATTAGGATAGCTGGGCAAAAGATATATGGCATATCTGTACTATTTTTGCAACTTTTCTATAAGTCTAAAATAATTTCAAACTAGGAAGTTTTAAAGTAAAATTTATTTTAAATTAAAATAAATATATATGATTGAATGTGTTACACTGTATTTTTCACATGTTGAGTACCCAAAGTTTATAGTACAGTCTACAAGATTTATTCATTTTGTATCTTCCCTCCCTCCTTCCTTCCTTCCTTGCTTCCTTCCTTCCTTCTTCTCTCTCTTTTTCTTTTCTTTTCTTTCTTTCTTTCTTTCTTTCTTTCTTTCTTTCTTTCTTTCTTTCTTTCTTTCAGGAGAGAGAGAGAGAGAAAGACCACACGTGACTGAGGGAAGGGCAAAGAGAGGCCGAGAGGGAGAGAGAGAGAATTCCAAGCAGGGATTGGTCAGCATGGAGCCTGATGTAGGAGCCTCACAAATTATGAGATCCTGACCTGAGCTGAAACGAAGAGTTAGATATTTAACTGACAGAGCCACCCAGGTGCCCCATTTCGTGCATATCTTTAAATAAAGCTTCCCTTTTTATCTCTGTTTAGATGAAGAGTGTCTCAAATTGTCTTGATGAGTAGTCAAATAACTTCTACCCTTTGCACATACTTCTTGAATAAAGAGGGTTTTTTTTAAAATATGGTACAACTAAAGTATATGATAGAAATAAATACTGCAGAGACTGAGCTGAGATTAAAACCGTAATACAAAATTTTAAAAATAATAACAGCATCATTATTGTTATTAGCTTTAGCGATAGCATTTGATAAGTTTAGATCTATAAAATAAATTTATACTAATAAAGTGCCAGTTATATTAATTTTATATTTACCAGGATTTCATGTATGATTTCATTAGCATAAAATAAGTTGCTTCTATAAAAATTGGTAAAGTACGGCACAAAACTAGGAGCACATTTATGACGGGGATTATATCCACAGTGTCTGAAAGAGTGTTTGATAATGTTTATTTGATCTGTGAGTGGATGGACTAATCGTGTAGTTAGCAGTCATAGATAAGTGTGGCCTATATTTGGTTCCATTAAATTTCTTGAAGAATATCACTCTTCCTACTTATATAGTAACAAAATATATAAGCAATTTTGTAACATGCTACATAACTTCTTAGTTATAAAATCAAATGATGAAATGGCTCCCATAAACATGTATAAAATCACCTCGATTTCAGCTACCGTTTTGGCACAGAAGTGAGACTAATAACTACTTCAAATTAGGATGATCTTATTAAGAGCTAAATCGGAATGCTACCGACCTCTATTACAGACCACTTCAAAATATGGAGCAGGGTAGCGAGAATTACTGCCACTCTTGAATCAGCATAATCCTCAAAAGCTGGCGATGCTGTCTCCGGGCATGAAAAAAATTCAAGACTTTGGAGTGTTACTGGAGGAAGATACCTTAGTATTGAAGGTGCATTTGGTAGATGGAGTGCTGATAGCAAGGATGGGAGAAGTAAAAGGCAGCTACATAAAACCAAAACTGTGTTCTAGAAACTGAGTCAGACAGTAATATGCTTGTCTGACATGGGATGTGCCTTAGGCACGCCAAAAGACACAAAGGTCACTTTCCTCAGCATGTCTCTGAGACAATCCACAAATGCCCTGAGGTCTGCTAGCAACAAGAAGGAAGAAAGAAAAGTTTTCAGGGTTCAGTCTCCTAGCAAAAGCCTTGCAATGACTTGAATTGTGGGTCCTCTCATAAACATTGCTGCATTATGCCAGTAGTGAACTTGGGCAAACCCAGAGTTTGGATGTGGATTTTTCCTATTGATAAGGACTTTTTGGGTCCCCAGGAAAGAAATGGTATATAATTTAATACCTAACTAATTATTGTACTACTGCTTTTTAAGAAATTTTTAGATAAAACTTCAAGTAACTTTTCAGGACATAAAGGAAAAAGGGCATCTTTGCCAGTATTATTGTGTTCATATGTGGAATGCAATTTCTCTCTGCTGTGAAGTTTCACAAAAAATGTCTCTCTTAAAAATCTTCCCTCTTCACCTACAACCATAGGTATTTTTGTTTTTCTTGGAGAAACACACGGATGAATGCGAAAGACAATCTGTGCAAGAATCACAGTGTCGGTGTTTCCTTCTTATGGTTCATTCATGGAGAGATGATTAATCACTCATAATCAAAAATACTCCCTGTGGTGGACCCGAGTGGCTCAGTTGGTTAAGAGCCTGACTCTTGATTTTGACTCAGGTCATGATCTCAGTCATGAATTTGAGCCCCGTATCGGGCTCTGTGCTGACAGTGCAGAGCCTGCTTGGGTCTCTCTCTCTCTCTCTCTCTCTCTCTCTGCCCCTTACCTGCTCACTCACTCGCTCACTTGCTTATTCTCTCTCTCTCCCCCTCTCTCTCAAAATAAATAAACTTTAAAAAAATATATTAAAAAATGCTCCCTATTGGGGTGCTTGGGTGGCTCAGTTGGTTAAGCATCCCCCTCTTGATTTGGGCTCAGGTCATGATCTCACGGTTTCATGAGTTCAGGCCCTGCATCTGGCTGTGCACTGACAGCATGGAGCCTCCTTGGGATTCTCTGTGTTTCACTCTCTCTTTGCGCCCCCCCCCACTTGCTTGTCTCTGTCTCTCTCAAAATAAATAAACTTAAAATTTTTTTTAAAAATACTCCCTGGGGAGCCTGGGTGGCTCGGTCGGTTGAGCGTCCAACTTCGGCTCAGGTCATGATCTCACAGTCTGTGGGTTCGAGCCCCGCGTCGGGCTCTGTGCTGACAGCTCAGAGCCTGGAGCCTGCTTCAGATTCTGTGTCTCCCTCTTTCTCTGACCCCTCCCCTGTTCATGCTCTCTCTCTGTCTCAAAAATAAATAAATGTTAAAAATAAAAAAAAAATACTCCCTATGAAAAATTCTTTTTCTTTTCCTTTTCTTTTCTTTTTCTTTTCCTTTCCTTTTTCCCTCCTTCTTTCTGTCTTCCTTCCTCTTTCTTTCTTTCTTTTTCTTTCTTTCTTTCTTTTTCGTTCTTTCTTTCTTTCTTTCTTTCTTTCTCTTCTCTCTTTCTCTCTGAATTTTATTTTTTGTCTTAAAAGTGAAAAAGGATTATTTCCCATTTTATTCAAATTACATCAAAATTGGTATGGACAATCCAAGCTCATGTATTTTCCAAGACATAGATATTTTTATTTTTTTTAATTTTTTTAACATTTATTTATTTTTGATAGAGAGTGTGAGTAGGGGAGAGACAGAGAGAGAGGGAGACAGAATCCAAAGCAGGCTCCAGGCTCTGATCTATCAGCGCAGAGCCCGAGGTGGGGCTCGAACTGACAAACTGTGAGCTGAAGTCGGACACTTAACAGACTGAGCCACTCAGGCGCCCCAAGACATGGATATTTTTAGATTTTTGTTCTTGTTAAACTTCCTCTATAATGACTCTTAAAGAAAATGATATATTGAAGTGACTTCTCTGGCTCTTGTATGTTCCCAGACCGAAGACTCCTTGCTTACTTACCACTGTCCCATTTAGAGTCACTCTTTTGCAGCTGGTGGTCAGCTGTGGGGGTGAATAAAACCTCAGTTTACCCTATAGTCTGTGTTGAGGACAGCTGGAATTTGACAGGTCAATTGGACAGAAAGCTGAGTGATTTCCAAATAGACAAGCTGAATCTTTTCCTAGCCACCCTCTGTGCCTTCCTGCCAGGAATGACATTGACTGGCAGGTACCAGTTTGGGACCCAGAAGTCACTCTAATATTTAAGAGATGAATCTGATCATTTATCTTTTTTGTTCTTTTTTTAGGTAATTAAAAAAAAACTTATGTTAGCAATTTATGATTTCTCAATAACATCCTCACAAGAATCTGGATTAAAAAATGTTATTCTACCAGGAGTATTGACTAAATAAACACTGTTGATAATGACAATTAAAAATTGTCACACGCCTACCTGCCAAGCTTATAATGACGTTTTTTGGGAAAAAAAAAATAGCAGACAATAATACAGGTCTCAGTCATTTTATTGTCAGCAGTGCCCATCAGGAGGGAAGGATAAGAGCAGGTTGGTAAATCATGTGTATGTCTTTACAGACTTGTTTTATCTTTTTCTTTTCATAACCCCCAGGTTCAATTCCACCTTAGATGCATGGTCTGTAGAGTTGGATTTCACAGCAATTAGGTGAGTTTATGGTTTTTGGATTTGCAATGTGGTATTTCACAAGCCTATCAAGTCTTGTAGAGTTTAATTGATAACTCCCATTACCCCACAAAGCTGACCCCACTCACCTGTTACTTTCATCTGATGCCCAGTGAAATGCAGGTAGCATTGTGTCTGTTTAACCAACTGAGCCACCCAGACGCCCCTAACATTGTGTCTGTTTAGAGTCCCACTTTGTCAACAGTATATTTGTAAGAGGAGAGATTCATAGACTTATGAGAGAAGGAGCTATACATGCTTGAAGAGTTTGTTCATATAACATCTTACTAAGAGTCTGCATTTATTGTTATTTTTCTTTTTCTCCTACCAGAAAAACAAAAGATTTTCATCATTTCAAAGAAATTTATGAATGGCACTCCCCCCCCCCCCCCCCCCCAGGCTCTAACAAATGTTTTACGATGCATTTTGTAAATGGTTTACTTAGTAAATTATAATGACTTCCTAATAGATTACTGTCTAGAAGCCTCAACTACTTGAAGGGATGCAGGCAAGCTGAAGAGTAGAAGGAATCATGGGAAAGTCAGTCCATCTTTCGGTTAACCTTGGTGAACAAGTGCTGTTCCACACAATTCGGCACTTGATTGAAAGTGACCTCTCATATTGCCTATTTGGTGCATGTACATTTATTCTGTTTCAAAAAAACCCTGCTTTCTAAACAGTCTATATTTTTAATCTGATGTTAGTTAACAAGTTAAGCTTGGGGAAAAAGAAAAAGAAATTTTGGTATCAAATTGGCTGCCTAGCTGGGTATCTACCTACCCTTCCTTCCTTCCTTCCTCCCATCCATCCATCCATCCATCCATCCATCCCTTTATCTATAAATGAACTATGGCATTTGAAAACAGGACAAAACAGTTTTAATATATTTTAAGACAGACTCACTGGGTTGTTTAATAAAAAAATTAATACCAGTTTTCACTTTAAAATTATACTTTGATAGTTATGAAGTGGTACCCAAGAATCTACGTTTCATAAATTTCTGTGTTATTTCTTGACAAGTAATTCTTCTACCCACGTTGAAAAACACTGACTTGGAGAGCCTGTATTAAGGATGATTCTGGTTTTTAGAACTTATCAGTTTCTTAGCTATTCAACTGCTATTTCCAGAACTGGCAGTCTATAATAAAGTATTTGAAATTTAAGAATTTGATTCTGTCGATTTGAAACCCAGGCTTATCCCAGAAGGGCATTATTAGCCTGCTATGAACCCAACATTCATTCCTGCTTTCTTTTTTATTGACTCTTGCTTGACCTACTCAGAAATAACTATTATTTGGGTCCAGCGAGGCCCCAGGCTGTTACATATTTAGCACTTCCTTCTCCAACTCTTAGCCACTCAGCTTGGTTGAGCTCTATAAAAAGCATTTACACAGCAGTGTTTCTTTCTGGTTGTTTATTTAGCTGCATAACAGTTCACTGTTGCTTGCTGATTTGTTTCTTTTTGCCTGACAGAAAGGTTAAGGTACTTCTTTCTTTTGGTCCACTTTGTCTACAGCCTTCAACCCAAATTATTAAGCATATCTTGCTCAATGAACCTTCTTTTATTTTAACAATTTTCTTTACCTGTACTCATTTGCATTTTTTAGGCTTTTACCCTAATATGCCTCAAATTTCTGTTTGGTTTGTTTCAGTGATAATTTATCAAATAGTATATGGGAAAGTGGTTTGTGGAGTCCTATAAAACTCTGAATGGTTGATAGGATTTAGTATTCCTCACACACTGACACATACTTCTTTTTCTGTAATTGGTGTGTGTGTGTGTGTGTGTGTGTGTGTGTGTGTGTGTGTGTCTACATGTGCAGGTTTATGTATTCTCATTTCCTCTTGGTTCCTGAAAGAAATAATACAATTTAGTCCCTAACCATTTAAGTCAGTGATAATTTTTGGTTAACAGAAACCACATAAACTGACAGCACAGTTATCATTTCAAATGCATTATTCCATTTTCCTCATGAATGTATTTATATTTGTCAGAGCAAGCGTGAGTCCTGAATCTTGGGTGAGAGTTTACGTTAACTTATTGCCCATTTCCAACACATTGTGTTCATTTTACCTTCTAAATATGTTTTGAATTCATACTTGCCTTTTCTATTCCAATTGAGAATGCCTTAGAAAGCTATTCAATAGTCTAAGCTAAAAAAAATGGACACCTGAACCCCCACTTCTGTTTGCCCTTTGAATGATCTCGTTTAAATTCTTACACCAAGAGTTAAGTGAGTCTCAGAAATGGAATTCTGATCTCGCTGCTTCACGTCTGCCAATTCCTTTAATGGTGCCACACCGATTGTGAGGGAAAACCCAGACTCTAAGATGACCAAGGAGGCTTTCCATGTCTTCCTGATTTTACTGCTCCTTCCTTGCTGAGCCTCACACCCTGCCATCCCCACAAACCATGCTTAGCCCCTAACAGTCTGTATGGATACCTCTTTGTGTTTGCCCACCATCTTCCCTTGACCTGAAAGGCATTATCCAGCTTGTCCACTTGGCACTTCCCAAGCGTTATTTAAGAAAGGCAAAGTGTGAGCTCCTTTTTGGAGCCTTGAAACTTCTTTTTTTTCAAGGGCGCCACGGTATTCCTAGCTCTCATACATTCCCCGGGTCTTCTTTTGTCATAAAAGTTGTTACACGCCATGAAAATAACCATTTTTTTCTCATCCATTCTTTCTTCTGGAAAAAATGACTTCATTTTGCTCATTTAAAACTTCTCTGTGGCCTAGCCAAGTATCTTACAGGAAATAAGTGTTGATTTAAGAAATAGGTGTTTACATATGGTAAGGAAAATAGGGTATCACACATTGGCATACGTATCTTCTTGTTCTCAATTATCTTTGATGTAAACCCTATTTTACTTGCCAAATTATTTGATGCTAAAGAATTTGTGTTTTTATGTCTTGTTGAAGAGTTGAGGTCCAAATCCTGTCTGTTAGATACATGTTATATCAACATTCCTGCCCATCTCAGTTGTCATTACCTCAGGAGGCAATTTCAGTATAATCTAACAAATATAACTTGACCTCATCTTACCACCAACCTCACCTACATGCCAGTTAAATTGATAGAAGAACATCATGTATGTTTATCCTCTTTCCTCATGTGGAAATGGAAATTTTGAGTCTTCTTTGATCTATTTTTTTTCATCTTGACGATTTGATTTCAGAATGTTGTTAAATTTTTATATTCCTGATGCAAGATGACCCACTGTTCTATCTCGATCTTTTCCTGTCTACTCCCCCTTTGGCTACCCTCCCCTTTGCCTGCCCCAAGGCTTAGTTCACATCTCAGCTGAAATAGCACTTTCTGAAAGGAAGTTTTTCATGATTGTAAGCAGAGTCTAATAACTATAGCTGTGTTTGCCCCATCAGAGCACATACTACTTTGCAACATACTAGAATATTCACATCTCTGTATTTGCCCCTGAACTATAAAATTGCTGAGAACACAGGCTGTTAAATCTGTGTACCCAGATATGTGCCTGTACAATAAATGTTTATTAAGTTAAAAGAACTCTGTGTTAAAGAGAGCTGGAATTGTTTTGAAAATTAAGTTCCTGCTCCTTGAAATACCCATCTGCAAAGGTAAAACCCAGAACCCTCACAACTAAGCTTGGAATTACTGTTTTATAATTCAATGTAAGCTTTCTGATGGGCAAAACAAGTCTAAGCTATGTTATCATCATACATTTCACAGGACAGTGTTGAGTTGCTTTTTCATGCCAGGAAGCTTCCGTTGTGTTACTGTTGTTTGGTTCTTCTTGAGAGCTCCTGAGCTGTCCAAAAGTCACCAATTTCAGAAATGCTCGGGAAGGTCACTGTCAGGTACCTGGTGAGCCATCCATGTCTGGTGTGCTGGTGAGCAAGGACACAGCTGTGTTTGTGTGAGAGGCATAGCTGGGTGGACACATAACCATCTGGATGCAGAGTAGACACAAGACCTGTCATTACAGGAGAAATCACAAGTAAAATATTGACAGAAGTCAAAGTGAATCCTTTGTGGTGGGAGATGGATTCCTTCATAGTTAATTAAGGATGACAGGGAAGACACAAACCGAGTCAGTGTCTGATATAGCCTTATTGTGCTGTGTGACAGACACTCTGGCTACTGGCCCCCCTTTACTTGAGGACACTCAGATCTTCCCTTTAAAGGTATATGGTGGCGGCGGGGTGGGGGGGGGGGGACCTGGATGGCTCAGTTGGTTGAGTGTCCGAATTCAGCTCAGGTCATGATCTCATGGTCTGTGGGTTCAAGCGCCATGCTGCAGCTTGGAGCCTGGAGGCTGCTTCAGATTCTGTCTTCCTCTCTCTCTGCCCCTCCCCCGTTCGTGTTCTGTCTCAGTCTGTCTCAAAAAAAACCAAACCAAAACAAAACAAAACAAAAAACATTAAAAATATTTAGAAAATAAATAAATATACAGAGAACTCTACCATCAGTGTACAGCAGAATCTGAACAAGCACTGTTACCATGAACACTTTGGATATTGGGAGTCTTGCCTGCCATCCCCAAACTTCTGCACAGTCGCTGAATCTGTCAGCCCCATGAAAACAGTGTAGTTACCTAAAGGATTTTCTTCAGCGACTTGTGAGTTAGTTGCTCAGGGGTCTGACAGATCCTGAAATTGTAGAGCCGTGCCTCTTTCCTTTACAATAAGTGAGTAAGTATAACTATTTAGCCAATGGGTACTTCAGGAAATCCACATTCTTCCATTTCAGTCTATACCTTTTAAAATTGTTTTCCTAATAACCCTCTCACTTGTATTCTTTTTGTAAATGATATTTAGAAAATACTCTCATGAAAATGACATAGTACACACCATGCCAATCCTTGCTGTAGCCGTTTGCTGATGTTTAATGAACTCACATTTATTTATGGCCCATCCGTCTCTTCCCCTTGCCAGGACATAGTGTTGTTTTCGTTTTACCCAGGTGCTTTTCCTTTTAATGTTCAGCGCGTTGTCAACCTTACCTTATCTGAAGTAAATGATGTTACTGGCTGTCCTGGGGGAACACAGTAAATATCAGTAGGTAAATAGAAGCTCTGGTAACTTCTGCAATGTCAACTTTATCTCTGTCACCATTATGGTGATGGAAAGCGTGCAAAGCCTGCTGGTCCATTCCATCTCTCTGACTGCATCCTTTCAACTTGGGAGAATGTGACTTGTGTTTAACGGCACATGAGTTTTAATTACTTTTGAAATACTGTAGCAGCAAGTAAAGATATAATTTCAATACTCAGATGTACTCAGAGGCCCAATAACCATAAGTAACATCACTGACATTCATTCGTTTATTCATTCACAGAAGTCTCAAGCTTAAATAGGAAGACTCTCTTAGGGAGTCCAGCAAGTGTTTCCATGTGGAAAGGACTCTTCTTCTAACCTATGAATGTTGACTAGAAATTAAATTGGACAGGAGAAAAGAGGGGCCTTCCAAGTGGTGGATATACCAAAACTATTTTCATGTGAAGGAATATGTTGAGTTCAAGGGACGGAGAGAAGGTTGGTGTGGCTAGAGTGCACGGGCTGACTGGGGAGCATTTAAGTTGATGCTAGAGAGATAAGTGGAGCCATGTTGTGCAAAAGCTCGTTACCAAAGTCAACGATCTTTTTCATTATCGCCAAAACAAGAAGTCTCTGAATGCTTTAAGGAGTTTCAGTGTGTTTCTTCATGTGGCATGTGTGTCTTTCTGAGGGTGTCCATGTAGTATTTTGATACCTGTGGTAAGTGTGTCTCTTCATGCATCTGGGTTTCACTGAGCATATGTGTTTGGGTGAGTGACATAATCAAATTTCATTAATCTATGTAACAAATATTTGAGCACCCGTTAAATTTTGAACCCTGTTCTGTGTGCTGATATCTGTGTATAAGACCTGCAAGATCCTTGATTTCATGGAGACATATATCCTCATAGAAAAAGCCAAGGAAAAATAGTTAAGAAATGATATAATGTCATGCAATGACATGTGTTGTAAAGAAGATCAAATAGAGTAAGGGGATAGGGAATGACCAGTGGCAGTGATCAGGAGAACTGAAGTTAGCAGATGAGTTACAGAAGATGCGGGGAAGAGCATTCCAGTCTGGGAAGAGTAGGTGAAAAGCTTCAGGGAGGGTATGAGCTTAGGGGATTTGGGAAACAGTGAGAAGGCTATGAAAGAGGCAGCAGGATAGCACAGGCGTTGAGATGGGTTAAGAAAGGTAGTTTGGGTATATATATTAGGGTCTCCCCACCATAAAGCGTGGGTCAGCCATTATGGCTAGTGGGGGGGGGATATAAAGATAGGTGTAAGGATAGAAAGACAGTTTTTTGTGGAGGAAGATCAGATTTTAGACGGATTTCTGAAGAGAGAGCTAATAGGACTTGCTGATGGACTAGATACAGAATGTGGGTGTGGAAAGAGGGGGAGAAACACCCACCTTGTGTGCACTGGGGTGAATGGTGAGGACACATGACAAGGTGGAGAAGATCAAGAGAAGAACGGATCTGGGGGGAAATGAAACATTGTATCATATTGTATGTTAGGTATTTCACCATGTTAGAATAGGAGTTCAGACATGCCCATGTGGCATGCAAGTAGAGATTAGATTATGACGTTGTATGTGAATAGGGTTGGCATTTAGAAAATATCACTCTGCCTTTGCCATAGAACAGATTGTAGGGGAATCATTCTTCCCTCCCATCCTACTCTTAGTAACCATGCTGTACTCAGAGTGTGATCTAAATACACATACTTAAAGGAGGAGGAGGTAGAAGGCGGCAGTGCAGTAATAGTGAAGACTTCAAAACATAGCAGGTTTCACAGTGAAGCGGTGTTGGCTGCCCACCAAGTTAATTTGGTCCTGATCTCCTGATGGAGAAGGAGAAGGAGACATCCTCCCATTTCCATTCAGCTTCATAACTCCTTCATGGCATAGTGTGTAAAGTTGCAGACCGTATGCCTATTCAACTTCCGGTCAGATACACATAGAACGCAAGGTGTATCTATGTGTAAGCTGATGTTGCTTGGTCTTGGGAAAACTTAGTGGTTTGCTCCTACCCTAGTGATTAATAAAAAGCTGTGCTATCCAATACAATGGGCACTAGCCACACAGAAGTATCAACATTTAACTTAAATCAAACTTCAATGTTAAAAATTGAGTTCTTTGGTAGAGTATTTCATGTGCTCAATGACGGTATGAGGCTAGTGGCTACCATGTTGGATAAAGCAGATCGAGATTATTTCTGTCATCATAGAAATTTCTTTGAATGGCTCTGGTGTCAAGAAAAATAGATTGGAACATAGGTTGATTTCTGGCTTTTCAGTTCAACTGTGTCTACCCAGACTACATGCAAATGTTTCTTTCACATGGAGAATCCAGTCTGCATCCAGAGTTAAGTGGGAGTTTATCATATGGACTCTCCCGTATGTTGGAGCCATATATTCCTGCATTTTTTCTATATGGGTTTTACCTTTAATATATTAACTACCTGTGCACATGTGCGCGCATACACACACACACACACACACACACACACACACACACACACACCATCTCATATAAGAAAACAATGAATGATTGCTCTTCCAAATTGAAGCCTGGGAACATGGCTCCTGATTTAATTCAAAGAAACACAATGAAAGCTAGAGCTGGTCAAACTTGTCCATCCTATTTAGGTTCCCAGAAATGTACTTTCTATTCCCTTTGTCCCAATTTGATGAGGCTTTGCCACTACAGTGAATTATGTAAGTTGTAAACAAAGAGCTACATCATTATGAGCAGAACCCAATGTAATATCAGCCTTTAATGGTCTTTTATAAACCTCGTATGAACAGCGGTGCCTTACAGAAAACCAGCACAATTGCTCTAAAGAAAACTCTTTCATTCTGCACTCTAACTAGTACCAGAATAAAGAACACACCAGCAAACAATGAATTGTATTGAAATAGAAAAATATGTGAAGCAAGACTGCCAAATTATTTATCTTTCATTAAAGGAGAAAATCACACATAATTATCTCTGGTAAATGAGCATGTTTGTGAAACTTTGCATGGGGCTCAGAAATAATAACCGTAAAAAATTCTACATTTAGTCAAGTTAAAATAACTGTCTGTTTTTATGTAAATTTTAGGAAAGGGACTTCTGAGCAGGCAAGGCATTCAAAAGGAGGTATAAACAGCCCTCTGAGCCCTGCTTGATCATCACTAGAGATGGAGCAACATGGATCTCTGCATCCTAGTGGAGTAGCTCATCCAGGCTGAAGGTAGTTTTCTATCCCTGTCACCGAATTACTGAGCAATTACATTGTGTAGCTCTATAATTCATGCATGAGCACGTAACAACTGAACGCTTTTTAGCTAGAGAGACTTGGACTCTCATTCCAAGAAAGGAAGCAGATATGCAACACTTTGTGGTTTTATTCATTGGTGTGTGTGTGTGTGTGTGTGTGTGTGTGTGTGTGTGTGTGTGTGTGTTTTGCAAAATTAAAGAGGATGTGCCAGACAAAGATGTCAAAGAAGAATGTGCATTTCAGCATGGAGATAATGTGCAGGTGCCATCACTGAGCTTTTGTAGTCAGGAGCAAAAGTTAGAGCCAGCCAAGCTGAGAACTTTGAAATTTTAGCATAGAATTGCTTTTGGTTCCAAAGATAAGCTTATGAGTATTCAGGAAGCAAGGACATGCCAAATCAAGTTTCCTTTGCTGTTTCAGAACAACTCCCAAGTTTTTGTTTGTTTTGTTTTGTTTAGGGGCAAACTGCTCGGTGTGTAAATATTCCTGGCAGAACTTCTGAATAGACATCTCCTGGTATTTTCATTGATGAATCTTGTCACCATAGAAAGAACAAAAATATGCTCCATGTCTTAGCTATTCTAGGAGAGACTTGGATTAGAGTGGAAGATTTTTTTGTTATTCTAGTGTGATCTAGTGAAAGATTTTTACAGATGCAGAGACTTAGAGAAATTCACCTTAGGGAAACAACCTGGCTGCTTCTGGTCACTGAACCCTTTTCTATTATTCATAGTTGCTTCAAGAGCTCAAACAAATTTTCACAGATACTATTGTCTTAATTAATGATTAAGGCACCCCTTTCCTTCTGAATAGAGGTCCAGATGACCTTTTTCTAGACAGTATTGTTTTCAAAAGAAACTGTGTTCATTATTTTACAAAGTCATATCTCAGGTTTCTATTTCATTCATCTTATTTATTTGTTTGACTTGGGAGATCTGTCGGACCTTCCTCCTATTTTCACTGCTTCTTAACTCATGGTGATCACCTGAGTTCACGGCCATTGTTTTCTACCAGGAGAGAGATTTGGGGAGCCACCTTGGTGCACTTTGCACTGTTACTTACTTTACCCCCATAGATTATTTAGATTGACAGGGTCTCCTTCATTCTATTGCCAAAGGTCTAAAAATACCAATTACCAATACCAAAGATTTAAAAGTATCAATGTCTTCATTAGAACTGTAGAATGTCAGGTCTGGGAGAAAAAATGGAAAGCTAATCAAGTCTATCTCCTTATGTTCTAAAGATGAATAAATGGTGATTTACACCCAGATGGAATTAGTAAGCCTCAAAAGCGAGTCCAAGTTTTGGGTCTCTGGATTGGGTCCTCTTTGTCCAATACCCTGCACCCCTGATGCAATTTTCCTGCAGTGTTTAGTGTCTGACTTATCTTCTCTCTTTCCAAGTGGAGTTGCCAACAGTACCCCCTTGGGGTATGATGCTTTCTTTGTGTGTCCCCACTCATTCCTGGGCCTTACTGACCCTTTGTGGCTCCCGTCCGCTATTAGTGTGACAGCTCATTCCCTTCTGTGAGCCTCTGTGACATCTGTTTTCCCAGCCATCATTTTCCTTCCTCTGTCTCTGTGCCTGGGAGTTTATCTGAAATCTGTTCTCAGGATAAACTAGTCAGGCTATAAATTCCCCTTATAGGAATTTTGGACAGGAACAGCCTGACTTATCTTAGAACTTTGTCACATCAGAGAATTAGAAAATGTGCTTCATCTTCTCACAGGAGGTATCCCTCAGCATTTTTAGCAGGAAAAATAAATAAGTTTTTAGTGTTTCTCAGGCACGTTTTCTGCTTTCCCTTTTAATGTTTTAGCAAGCAATCCACTTCCTGGATGACCATGAACATATGGCATTAGTAATAATAAGTCATCATGAGGATGAGGACTTGGAATGATAATACATCAGAGTTCCTGAATAGAATGAGGATCCCAATTAGGTCCCGGATCTAAAAGTGTCATAGTTATTGCTGGTAAAGATGGATTGGGTGATGCTCCTTGAAGCAGTTTCCATCTTGAATTGATCTCACTTTCTCAGCAACTTCCTGGCTGCAAGCAGGAGTGGGAAGGCAGAGAGGTGTCCTGTCTGTGATCCATGCAGTGAACAGTAGGAGAGCAGACCCAAACACAAGGGAAGGTTCTCCTCCAGAAAGTTACCCTGCCCAAACCACAGCCATGCACTAATGTAAGTGGGGCTCCTTCTAGTTGTCCTGGTCAGACAAGTCCCTCTTCTCAGGAGGAATGAGTCCCGCCCAGGAAGCGATGTCAGAAGATTCATTTGGGGCATTCCAGAGAGGTAGAAAATAATGGTGTCAATGTGTAGAATCAGGAATATGGAAAGTAAATTTTTCTTAAAAGAATGCTTCTTTCTAAATACTAATTGGTCAAAACTGAAGTTGAGGAAAAGAGAAGTTTCCCTTTCAGTGGCATCTCTCATGTAAGAGCCAAAGTCTTTCTTTCTGGGAGGTTGTAAACGAGGGAAGCGTGAGTGGATGAAGCACATGGACGGAATCTCTTAGTGTGCAATTTCAACTTCAGACCACGTGCCACTTACCTAAATCCAGGAAATTACAGGTCATGTGTTTTTAAGTTTTTTTTTGGAATGTTTGTTTGTTTTTGAGATATAGAGAGAGACAGAGCATGAGCAGGGGAGGGGCAGAGAGAGAGGGAGACACAGAATCCAGAGCTTGAACTCACAAGCTGCGAGATCATGACCTGAGTGGAAGTCGGATGCTTAAACAACTGAGCCACCCAGGTGCCCCAAGGGTCATGTCTTTTTTAAATTGTGAATCTATGCTTATGCTGGAAGAGTTGAAGTAAGAGCTTTTTTCCTTCTCTTCCCCCCAAAATCATTATTTATTTATTTTTTCTGGAAGAATGGACTTGGAAGAGCTGAGCTATCCAACTGTGTCACTACATCAGTCTTGTGTCAGCACACTAAAACAGGCAGAAACCTTCTTTTAAACAATGCTTGTGTGGGCTCGCATTTGAGTTTGTCCTCCATGCTTATTTATCCGCTAATTTGAAGTGAGGTAGCCTGCATGCTTATCAGACATTAAAGTGCATACAAATAACTGGGTGTCAACTGTAGACAGTGTGAGATTTTTACCTTACTTCAGGCAAAGATGTTAGTTAGCCTCCCACAGTTTCGTTTCTGGGACAGAAGACATGAGATTCGTGGTCCAGAGACAAAAGAATTTATTACTCATGATATAGTGGGCAGCATGAGGTTTATGTTCACATGAGTTTCCCTTGCTCTTCAAGTCCCAAGTCCCATGGGGCAATGCAGAGTGGTCTAGGGGGTGGCTGTGCATGCTGTGAATTTGCCTCACCACTGAGTAACCTGGAATGTAAGAAATCTTAATCTTGGGAAGAGATGCAAACAAATCTGCTCTACCCTTGCTCCAGAGGGAGACATTATCTTTGTTATTAACCTCAACAGCAAACATATTTACCTCTCTCTTCTGGAGAGAGATACTATCTCTCTCTTCTAAGACTATTTGCTATACAAATATTCTTGAAAACAAAAGCTCTCAACATTTTTTTTTTTTTCCCAGAACACTTGATAGTATGAGCTATTCATGGAGAAGATCCCCCAACACTGGGAATTTGTCTGAATTAATATTTTGGTTCAGTTGGTCTGCGGTGGTATCTGAAATTCCTCATTGGTAACAAGCTCTTGGGTGATGCCAATAGCCGTGAAATAGTGATTACATTTATTCCCCTCTGTAGCCTATCATTCTGTCTTGACTTGAACATGTAGCAAAGCAAGGGGCACCTGGGAGGCTGCGTCCGTTAAGCGTCCCACTTCAGCTCAGGTCACGATTTCGCGGTTTGCGAGTTCGAGTCCCACATCGGGCTCTGTGCTGTCAGCACGGAGCCTGCGTGGGATCCTCTGTCTCCTTCTGTCTCCTCCTGTCTCTCTGCTCCTCTCCCTCTTGTTCTGTCTCTCTCAAAACTACACACTAAAAAAAATGCGGTAAAAAAAAAAAAAGAAAGAAAACAAACATAAAAAACCACACATCTGTGACAAGCAGGCCTTGGAATAAAACTAACGGATAGCTCTCTGTTCCTAAAGGAAAATAACTTAGCTATTCCCACTCCTTCTTCTTCCCTTTGTCTAATCTCTGCCCTGTTCTCTCTATCTCATGCATACTGTGTAGATATAGAGAAATCCTAACCACACACACACACACATAAATATATACATATACATGAAATGACACAATTAGTGTAGTGAAGTTACAACATTGTATAATGCCCACATGTTCCTGCCATCATAAGAACTCTTCGTTATTTGGGTTTTCAAAGAGAAAATTTTGTCCCGTGGTTAAAAGCAGAGTCTCTGGGGCCAAACTTCCAGGATTCAAATTTGGAAGTTACTGTTTACCACATCTGTGAACTTTGCCTGGTTACTAACCCTTGTTATAACTCAGGTTCCGCATTTGAAAAATAGAAATGGTATAATCAGGTGTCAGGTGTGTGGAAAAAATATGACCCCTAATAATAGCTATATAACTGTTTGTTATTCATATCGCTAGTTCCACTAACACACTTTTCAGTTTGCTGTATTCCTTGAAAACAAATTATGAAATGAATTGGCAAAAGAACTTGGTCTTCTGCAGAGCAATATTAAAATTGATGTTTATGATATTAAGAATTTGTCATCAAATAAATTACAGTTCTCACCAATATCACGTTATGTTATTGAAGACCCAGCAGCTATAAACTTCTGGTCATTATGAAAGTAGAATAATGCTCTAAATTACATAAATTTGGGATATATTTATTATATGAAATACCACAGACTAAATATGAAATTAATGTCCTTCATTACCTTAGTATAATGCTTTGAAGTCCCATAAATACACATACACATAATGCATATGACTGCTCTGTATCATAGCATTGATCTAAAGTTATACTATTGATTTAAGAAAACAGTTAATTAACATTTTTGCTGTCCGTTAATTGTCTGTACAATTCATTTCAACTTAGCAAATATAAATGAATGTGTGTTATTTGGAACTTGCATTACTAGGCACTAAGGATATAAAAACAACTAAGATCTAGCCTTTAATGACCTCACCCCCTCATGGAGGAAAGATTGTGCATTATAACATGATTATTTAATATATCTATAATATAATAACTCTCAGAACACTGGGCAAGCGTCAGGAACTTTTGGCTTCCTGAGACATGAAGTACATCGGAGTTTGAGATAACCATGGCTCTTTTCCCTCATAAGAACATTTCCTAAAGAAGTTTCCTTTTTGCTGTTTGCCCTCTGCAGTGTGTAAATGCAGGGCATTCATTCGTTGATTCACAGTAACATATGAAGTTTTCTGCTGTGTGCCAGGTATCTAGAGGAGGTACCCCAAAAATAAAAAACATAAAAACAAATAATGGTTTACAGCCCCCAAGAAGCGCAGTGTGTATAGAAAAGGCAGACAAATAAACGGTAGGTTGGCAATGATGTCTGAAGCCTCAGTGACGGGGATAATTAATGCACAGGTGTCAAGGAAGGTCTATGCCTTTTAGAACACAGTGAAGCTGGCTCTGTTGTTCTTTTCTTTCATTTTACTTTTGAGGTATGAGGGTGATGGAACACCTGTCTGCCTTTATTACCCATTCTTTATTGTCAGTAACTGTTGATTTCTGACGATTGCTCCCTTTAGTTTCTTCTGCATTGTTCATCTTTTGTAACCGTTTTCCAAGGTTTTTATCTTGATGGTACTGTACCGCCATTGAAGGACTTAATAAAAGAGATTGGGATAGCGTTTTATGGGTGGACATGACTTTCTGGTAATTTATCATTCTTTCATCATGTTTTCGTATGCTCCAAATGAATGCCTGTCTCAAAAAACATTAAAATAAGCAATACAGGGGTATACAGCAGGAAACAAAGTCCGCTCCTGTGTGACCCCATGCAGTCCTACCTTCCAGATTTAAGCACTCTTGCATTTGTGTGTGTGTGTGTGTGTTTGTTTCAGGAATTTTTATAAACATAATCAAGAATATAGAGAGAAAGATGTAAGTATGTAAAGCGGAATACTAACTTTGTAGTACCAATAGATTGCATTTCTGTTTAATGAAATGTCTTAGGTTTCCTGTATCACCTTACATAAATTTGGCTCACTCGTTCCATTTTTTTTCTTTAATGTATAGTACTTACAATCATCGATGATTTGTACATAAAACATGGCACATGTTTGTCTGTATTTTAAAGGGTGAATTTTTGGAAGTGATATTGGTGGATCAAAGGAT
>NW_024412423.1:6631107-6651107 GCF_014898765.1 Herpailurus yagouaroundi | reverse complement strand
TTAGAAGGCAGTGTAGCATTGAGATGCAGGGTGACAGAGTACGGTGCTTTAGATGACTACTTCTCAAACTTTGATATATTTATAAATCACACCTAGGAGTAGGTTTCGAGCAGCAGAGCTGAAATTCTTTAATTCGGACAAGTTTCCAGGAGATGCTGAGATGGTCAGGTTGTGAACTATACTTTGAAAAGCCAACTTTGGAGCACTTTTTAAGCTGGAGCCCAAGTGTATTCTAACACTTGCCCAAATGGGAACCTGGATAAATTAGATGGTGCCATGCCTCTCTTTCTGATCTGTAAAATGGAATAAAGGATGAATTTCCCTCGTAGGGTTATTGTAAGGATTGTATGAATGAATACACACACAAAAATCTTGTAAGAGTCCCTGACAGGGTGTTTAAAAACAAAATACAGCCAATTAAATTTGAAGATCTAATTAGTTTATTAAGCAATTTGTGAATTGGGCAACATCACATCTAGCAAGTAGAAGGGAGCTGGGAGGAATTGTACAAAATGGAAGATTTTTATAGGAAGGAAGGTGTGGCAAGAAGTTTCTAGCAAAATAAAAGAAAGGATTGTTTCAGGCAAGATCACCTTCCGGTAGGGGGGAGGACAGGAAGTCTTATTAGGTGGGTTGCCTCATCTTCCTTTGAGGGGTGGGGAGGGCCCATGTGACACATTACCTCATTGGGGATGACCAGAAAATTCTACATTGATGGTTTAAAATTCCACTCCTGGAGAGGTTGGAACTGCAATTAAATCTTGGTTTGCTGTCCTGGGGGTAAAGTCTCCACCTAGGCCCTGTGACTTTGTTTTTAATGCAGGTAGTAGAAATTCTTGACGCTATCATTTTAACTTTTGTTTATTCATAAGTAAGCAAAAATATGTTATCAAATACAGAAATCATCATCAGAGACTTCAGACATGACATACGGAAACTTTCACAGAGTAAGCATTCATATTGGTCCCATTACAGAGGAAACAGCATTTATGTTGCCCAGTATGCATGCTGGTGCTTTTTGCCACCATGCCTTTGTGCCCTATAATTCATCTTTTGACTTTACAAGTGTCTCAACGTTTTTGAGAAATGCACAAAGTCAAGATGTATAAAAACACACATTTAAAAAAAAAAGTCAAATAATACTTTGTCAGCTTGAAGCCCCTAATTTCCTTCAGAATGACATCATGGCAATTTGCTATCATGCTATTATTTGCTACAATAGCGATGCATCACTACCCTCAAAAGAATAAGCAACATCTGTTCCAATGAATTTTCTTTGCATAAGATGGAGAAATGGAAAAAAAAGAAAAAAAAAGGAGAAGAAGAAAGAGAAAGAGAAAGAAAAGAAAAGAAAAGAAAAGAAAAGAAAAGAAAAGAAAAGAAAAGAAAGGAAGGAATGGAATTCAACTTCAACCTCCTGTAGCCCATGCACTGATGGTCTTTGCTGGCAGGAATGCTGTTGAACGTGAATGAAGCATGCATGGGAAGATAGAAAAATTGGCTTAGGAAAAGCATAACTTCTTTGCAGCCAGATGTTACCCTTGCTCAGGTATCTATCGTGTCACTGTTGGAAAAAGCATTTATGTTCAAGTGCCTGACTAAATCTAAAAACAAGAATAAAAGCTACTTAAAAAAAAAAAAAAAAAAAAAAAAAAAAAAAAAACCTTGTAATAGCAACTGGTGTTTGCTTTCCAGGTAAGAATATTTTAGCTGTTCCCATTGTAGGGATTTTTTTTTTTTTTTTGGCATGGATAATGATTTAACAGTTATGAAACAATTACCATGAGTAAGGTACTATGTTTGGCATTGAGGGAGCTGCACATGTAGAAAAACCAAGTTCAGCTTGCCAGGAACTCACGATCTATGGCTGATCACATACAGCCAAATCCAAGGGATCTACAGTGAGATCTGTATTACAAATGACACGTCACTGGTATTCTGGGAAGGGAGACATTCCTGTCAGTGGATTCTCCTTGAAGGAAATGAGACTTAAACTCTGCCCAGAAGATTAGAAAGGATTTTAATAAACAAGCAGAGGCGGGACCTTATCCGATAGGAGTGAAAAAAGAGCAGCAAATCCTGGGGAAGCTTTGGTCACTCACTCACATTGGACCTAAGTGTAAGTTGCATAATTGCTAATGATGGAAGAAGAGGGACTTTTAGGGCCAGGTCATAAGAGACTCAACTTACTGTGCTAAAGAATTTTGACTGTTTGGGGCACCTGAGTGACTCAGTTGGTTAAGCTTCTGACTTTAGCTCAGGTCATGATCTCACACCTTGTGAGTTCCAGCCCTGCATCCGGCTCTGCACTGACAGCTCGGAGCCTGGAGCTTGCTTCAGATTTTGTGTCTCCCTCTGTCTCTGCCCCTCCCCCGTTTGCACTCTGTCTCTCTTTCAAAAATAAACATTAAAAAAAAAAGATTTAGGACTGTTTTTCCTCTTGAGGAAATGGGGAGACCCTGAAGGTTTTTACGCAGAAAAGTGACATATCAGAATTGTGCTTCCTGGACATGCCATGATGAACAGGTGGATGTGGGACAAAGATAAGTGAAAATACAAGAGAGAAAAGCAGGGTAATCTGTGGCTAGAGGCCTCTTCCTGCTTGATGATGTGTCAGAAGGCTGAGATGGAATGACCCCCAGTTACTACATAAATCTACTCTCCATGTAACCCAGGTGCCGTATCTATTCACCTCTATGATTAAAATCTCTTTTCCCCACTTGTCAGCACCATAGAGTAAATACGTAGCCATGAAAGCTCTGGTGTGCGAAATGGTGCTGCTGCATTCTCAATGCAGACAGAAGCTTGACTCTGGGCCAAATCTAAAGAATGAAGAACGTGGACTTCGACACAACACATTGTGTTCCTAATGATAACAACTGGAAGGGAAATTATTTCAACTGACCAAAATTGGTGGAAACCAGAGGGGAGATTGAAAACCAATAAAACAGTGAACAGATAAGACAATTTCAGGAAAACTTAGGACATTAAAATCCTATTTTTTGTGTGTACCGTGATCCTCATATTAACCTAGAGCATAGAGATAATTTGTTTATGTTCTACAACAACAACAAAGACGGTTTGAAAGTTGGGATCAGAGAAACTATCAATGAAATATTTATGATTCCCCAAATCCATTCAGAGATGTCTTCCCTGTCTCTTAGTCCTCCAAACAGCAGAGCCAAAGCTAGAACCAAGATCTATGGGACCTTTGGGATCCTTAGATTCTTCCTTCATGTTGCCTCAAGTCCCATTAGCCTCTTTTACAAAAGAGTAACAAAGCAGGGTTCTTTCACCGACTTTGAACTCAGAATACCCAAGTTTATGTTTAGAATCTGCTCCTGAACTAACTTGGTATGAGCATCTACGAACTGTGGATTATTTTTGGAATTGGTTGTAAGAGCACATTATTTGTGGGTGCCTGGATGGCTTAGTTGGGTAAGCATCGGACTCTTGGTATCAGCTCAGGTCGTGATTTCATGGTTCATGGGTTTGAGCCCCATATCGAGCTCTGTGCTGACAGAGCCTGCTTGGGTTTCATTCTCTCTCTACCCCTCCCTGTCTCTCTTTCTCTCCCATCAATCAATCAATCAATTAATCAATCCCCCCAAAACCCGCATTATTTATTAACTGCCTTGTGGCTGTTGTTAGAGTAACAGAAAATCTCAATGTGATGTAAACTCACCTTGCAGTCTCGAAACAATGTATAAGGTAAGCTTAATATTACAGTAATTAATTAAACAGTTTTTAATAATTTATTAAACATTAATGATGATGGTAATAATATTTGTTGGGCTTTGCAAAGCTTATGTTTTGCTCTTAGTGTGTTCCTCTTAATTCTGGCGTTTAAATGAACATGATTATTTTCATCTGTCCAGTGTCAATTTTGAAGTAGAAGGCCAACTGTAAATGAAAATGTAAATGCTGGGGCACCTGGGTGACTCAGTCGGTTAAGCGTTTGACTCTTGGTTTCGGCTCAGGTCGTGATCTCACAGTTCATGAGTTCAAGCCCCATGTCGGGCTCTCTGCTGACAGCTCAGAGTCTCAAGCCTGCTTTGGATTCTGTGTCTCCATCTCTCTCTCTCTCTCTCTCTCTCTCTCTCTCTCTCTCTGCCCCTCCCCTGCTCTCACACTCTGTCTCTGTCTCAAAAATAAATAAAAATTAAAAAAAATTAAAAAAATAATGGGGTGCCTGGATGTCAGTTAAGCCTCCAACTTCACCTTGGGTCGTGATCTCATGGTTTGTGGGTTCGAGCTCCACATCGGGCTCTGTGCTGACAGCTCAGAGCCTGGACCCTGCTTCGGATTCTGTGTCTCCCTCTCTCTCTGCCCTCGCCTGTCACACTCTGTCTCTCTCTTAAAAATAAATAAACATTAAAAAAATTAAAATAAAATAAAATAAAATAAAATAAAATAAAATAAAATAAAATTTTAAAAAGGAAATTTAAATGGTACCTAAGAAGAAGTTTAGAATAATGGCAGATGTTTGAGGTTTTAAGTCCCACAGACCTAGCATGATTTTTTAGCCCAGAAACCCCTCCAGGTGTATATTTTGGTATAAATTACCTAACTTGAAATATTTCTATATTTACAAAATGAGGATATTAAAAAAAATTATTTAACACTATTATGAGGATCTGAGATCCTGCACTTAGAGCCCCTGGCAAATAGTGAGTGCCCAGGGAAAGACGAACCCTAAACTGAATAGTATGAGGTCAGACTGCTTAGTTTTATTCTGGCTTTTTCTGTGCTAGCTGTGGGAGGTAGGCTCATTTGACTTCAAACTCCAGCTCCTTCATCTGGGTAAAAAAAAAAAAAATCACAAAAATTGCTAACAGCTGCCTCTTAAGTTTGTAAAGCGCATAGAACAATGGTCAGCACATAGTAAGCACCTCACAGGACCACTTGTGCCTACTGTGATCAGGGAGATCATCCATCACTGGGGGGTCTGTTGTCCTACACAAGACCCTGAGCCCTGGCTGACCCTGCCCTGACTTGCATATTCCTTCGTGTACAACTCACAGCTTCACTTCGTTATAATCTTTCTTTCCAAAATAGACTAGAATTCATTCTGGCTATTTGAAATTTCTGGTCCTTTGACTACAAAGTGATGATAGTTTTCTCCTTCTGTCTGGAAATGCCTCGGCCTGCTTTCAGTAACAGATTTAGTGTATTTAACCAAGTGAAATCAGTTTACGAATGCAAAATCAACTTTGCGTTTGAGATGGACCTATAATTTTTCACCTCAGGTTTCTCTGCATGCCAGACTGCACACTTCTACGGGCAAATCTCATTTCCCTTTGAAAATCTGAAGGCATAAATTTGCAAGCCGCTTTCAGAATTTTGCTTCATTACACTTAATCCTTTTTGGAATCATAATAAACTTATTGGCTTTAATAATTTCCTCTGGGACCTAGTTCCATAGGCTAACTCAGCTTTATGCAGAGAAGTATTTCTTTCTATCAATTCTTTATTTCTTGTTTTTTAACGCTATTGTATCTTCCTAAAATGGAGCATCTAATTTATGTTCTGTTTATGTTATGTTCTCATCTCATTCATCTTATAATGAAACCTGGGTGTGGCAGAAGGGACATATACATGCAGTGATATCTGCATTACTTTTTAATATTGATACCCTATCAAAATATTAAGAACACATGTGAAAATAATATATTCTACAATTTATTCACAAATTAGACACCAAAGATGCATTTGTAAGTTTGTTACTTGAAATATGCAATGGAATATGCATAATAATGATTTAAGAAATAGTTACTAAATATAGTTTAGCTCAATTAAATACATATTTATGGAGCACATACCATGTTTGGATCATGCGATGTGTCCTGCTCGCTATCAAGGACATAATCTCTGACCTCGTAAACTGTACAGTATACCTGTTAATCATAATGCAAATAATCACAATGGCTACCATTGACTGAGAACTTATATTAAATACTCTTTGAAATGTTATATGTAAATTACCTCATTTATCCTTCATGAGTGCCCAGTGAGGTAGATAAAATTGTTATACTTACTTTACAAAGAAACACCCAAGGTTTACAGATATTTTGAGTCTTGCCTGAGCTCAGAAAGCCAGAACGTGGCAGAGTCCTTATTTGAAACCAGGCCCGCCATATGTTCCCATGCATAAATAACGTTATTGGCTAGATGGATATATGTTGGCTAAGCTAAGCAGCTACTTACCATGGCAGTATTGCTTTCTTCAACTGTGTTCTTCAGAACGTTGATAACATATCTGCTCTGCATCCTAGAAGTCAGCAAGTGCTCCTTCTAACCTCAAACCTAAAAATAAGCCTGCTGGCCTCACTAACAACAGTGATGGCGAGAACAGATATGCCAGTTTAAGACAGTGAGGAGGTAGGAACCTTGGCTCTGAAAGAAGGCTTGCCCTCTGGATACAAATAGATGAAAGAAGTCGGGGCCCCCAGAGGTGGATGGGCTCACCATTTTACTCTATATTGAGATTAAGTTGAAATTTTAGGAAGGAGATTATAAACGGGAAAGATTTTTTTGATGATTTTTTTTTTTTAGTTTTCTAAATTTATTTTGAGATAGAACACAAGTGGGGGAGGGTCAGAGAGAGTGGGATAGAGACAGAATCTCAAGTAGGCTCCGCACTGTCAGCACAGAGCCCGATGCAGGGCTCAAACTCACAAACCATGAGATCATGACCTGAGCCAAAGTCAGAGGCCCAACTGACTAAGCCACCCAGGTGCCCCAATGGGAAAGGATTTTAAAGAAAAAAAAAAAGGTAACCAAAGAAAGATTAAATTGGATAGAAATTATGAAACTATAATAGGGATTTCTGAAAAGAACAGTGAATGTTAAAGCAAAACAAAACACTTTCCCAAAAATATTGTCCAGTCAAATGGATTTATGTTTTTTTTTTTTTATTGAGAAGACATTGATTGCCACAGCAAGTGAAAATCTTGTGGCTTTCTGATTTGGATTCTGATTCAGTGTGCTTAAAGACAAGAGGACAGGCACGATGGGACAGAGTCTCAGAGATTAAGTTATTCTTCACATTCATAAGGTTGCATGATGAATAGATTTTTGAGGCTGAGGAGGGCTTTACACCTCTGTTCGGGAAGCTTCATGAGTTGCACAGGGTGGAAGCATTTTTAAAGCAAATCTTGATAACTGCATACATTTCATTTATTTATTTGAGTTTATTTGTTTTGAGAGACACATGCACGTGCGCACGCGCGCGCGTGTACACACACACACACACACACACACACACACACACACACACACACGAGCGGGGGAGGGGCATTCAGACGGGGAGAGAGACAATCCCAAGCAGGCAGAGCTCCGTGTGGGGCTTCAACTGACAAACGGTGATATCATGACCTGAGCCGAAATCAAGAGGCAGGTGCTTAACTGACTGAGACACCCAGGCGCCCCATAACTGCGTAAATTTTAAAGCAGCAACACAAATTTGGATATTTTCCTGATGAGGGTGTGAATCGGCTAATCTGTGGAACCTTTTATTTATGTCTACATTATACAAACCTATGATTCTGTCATTAGAAATTGTCTCCGTAATTACTAAAACATAAAAGCTGCATCATGATTAAAACATGAAATATAGAGGATGTTTATCAGAAAATTATCCAGGTCTCTTTGAACTTATAATTCCACAAGAATAGATTTCTTCTGAGATTACCTCCTGGGGAAAGCGTGACTGTCTAATCATAATAAAAGTCTGCCTTCCTGTGTTTACAAAATTGACTGATGCAGTTTTTAGAAAATCAGACAATTCACAAGCTGTGAAAAGACAAAAACAAATGGTAAGTTTGTAATGTGTCCTAAGCTATTTTAACTTCACTATTTTTTTTAAAGACCACGGTCTGAATTTGAAGTAGTTATACACATTCTTTTTTTTCTTTTCTTTTCTTCTTTTTTTTTTTTTTACAATGCTTTGTGTTAATCTAACATGAGTAAACTCGATGAAAGAAAAGACAATAATAACATTTTTTAATGAATGAGCCATTTGGTGAAAGTATTTAAACATTAAAAACCCTGAGTCCTGGCTAGTTAGTTAGCTGTGTCTCTGAGAAATTGTTTCAGATAATTGAAGTCTCACGGGATTAGAAAACCGGAAAATCTTGGAGATTATTCTAAGATGCTTATTTCTCCAACTAAGAAAACTGAAAGGAGAAATTAGGATTTATTTACCCCGGTGATAAAAATGGACCGAACTGTTACTAGAAGCTGGTGTTTACAAACTCAATTTAGGGTTCTCCTTTCTTTGTAGAGAATATGATATAGTCATCCTTCAAATGAAGAAAAAAAAATCCTGCCATTTCTCATGGTTCACAGGAGATACTAAATAGCCAATCTATAGAGCAAATGCTTTTTAAAAAAGTATTTATTTATAAGGTGATGATATAGAGTTTTGACTTTTCATTGTGTTTGAGGGCATCTGGTTTTACTAAATAAGGAAAGTGACTGACTTTTCATGGTCCATATATTCTATGTACATTCTCTTCTCTGTGCAGCGGTGATAACAAAGATAATCAGGTCGAATTATCATGTTTCCAGAAACTCTTTGGTGGGTACCTGGTTGCCGGAGCTACCGCCTCAAAGCCAGCAAGTTTAACCTATGAACTTGTAATAAAGGAAAACGTTCATGGTGATGCTCATTCAACAGAAAAATTGAAAGAGAGACTAGGTTATCTAAATGGGGATAAAAGACGTTGGTCCTCGTTGCTCTGCGGATGTGTCTGAGGCAAGCGCGTTTCAGAGCCAGCCAGTTTGATGCAAGTCTCTCTGGGACTCGCTGTATATGGGTTGGACCTGAACAAAACTGGAAACACAAATGTAACTACCTCTGAAAAATACCTTTTCTTTAGGCGTGGGTCTGGGAACCACTGTCTGGCAAACACCAGGCTGTTCTAAGCAGTACAGTTGAGTTGACAATGATGGTCCAAGGTAAAATAATGAAATGGAAATTGTCTTCTTAGAAAAGCAATCAAAGTGAAGTTAAGCACCCTCAAGATGAACGGGTCACTCTTTGCAGATGGAAGACTTGACTGGACTCTTTGGACTAAAACAGTCACACAATTTAACTGATAGTCCAGGCCTAATTATGATTTAAGATTGTTTAGGATGTGCCTCTTAAAAAAAAAAAAAAGAAATCCTGTACCCGTAGTTGCCCTTGAAAACTTCATCCCAGAGGGCCTTAATCCCCCTCTATTGGATTAGGGTTTTCTCAGCTCTCTAGCACTAAATTCATGTGAATATTGACTAGGTCTCAAAGTCTTGGTTGTTCCCTTATGAGTTCAAAGTATGATTTGTGTCTAATGTTCTATCATTGCATTCTGAGCATTGCGTTGATACATTAAAAAAAATTTTTTTTGAATGTTTATTCATTTTTGAGAGACAGAGAGAGACAGAGCATGAGGGGGGAAGGGGCAGAAAGAGAGGGAGACACAGAATCCGAAGCAGGCTCCAGGATCTGAGCTGTCAGCACAGAGCCTGACGTGGGGCTGGAACTCATGAAGAACTGAAAGATCCTGACCTGAGCCAAAGTCGGACGCTCAACCGACTGAGCCATTCAGGCACCCCGATACATTTTTTTAATGTATCACCCACACCTTTATCCTTGTGTGTCTTTAATTATTGAACAATTAGGTAATTAATGTCTTGAATGTTGAATTCTCAGTGAGTTATTATGAAAGTGTCTAGGATGCTTAAGTGGTATTTGGAGAAAATTGGTTGGGATTTTGGAATAGGCTGGGAATGCGTTATTTTTCACATTTAAAATAATAGAACAAAGGCTACCCTGTTATTAAACAACATGATACTCTACCCGTTTAAAAACTCAATCTCAGTGATTATTGAACACATATAAATTAAAGTAAAAAATAGATATATTTTAACCCATCAGATTGGCAATTATTTAAAGATTTTGATGGTAATTCAGTTTTGGCATATTTATGGTGAAACAGGGATTCTTATATTTCACAGAAGAAGTCAAGATATATGTGTAGTATATACTTTACAACATTATTTTTGACAGCAAAAAGCTAGAATATACTAAATGTCCATTAGTTGGAAAGTGCTTAAAAATTATAAATGTACATTTCAGCTGTTAAATAAAATGAGGTAAATTTCACATGTTTTGATAATGGAAATATGGGGTCCTTTTGGTAAAAATAAACCAGTATTTATATTATAGTTCGCAAGTATTATATTTCACAAATGTACAATTTGTGAAATATGGTTACCTTTGAGGAAATGTACAGAGGTGACTGGATGTGGAAATAGAAAAATATATTTGCATTTCGTATCAAAGCCTTTTGTATGTATTTTCCTACCATTTACATGCAATATACATTTTAATGTCAGCAGGGTTTTTGCCAGTGATGGGATTAAGATTTTTGTTTGTTTATTTATCTCTATATAATGTTCTTTCACAGCAGAATAAAAGTATGAAGATTAAAGTAAAAGTTAGCCACCTCAAGTATTTTTTTTAAACATGTCGCCGTTTTTTCTTTTTTTTTTTTTTCAATGTTTTATTTATTTTTGGGACAGAGAGAGACAGAGCATGAATGGGGGAGGGGCAGAGAGAGAGGGAGACACAGAATCGGAAACAGGCTTCAGGCTCCGAGCCATCAGCCCAGAGCCCGACGCGGGGCTCGAACTCACGGACCGCGATCGTGACCTGGCTGAAGTCGGACGCTTAACCGACTGCGCCACCCAGGCGCCCCTCAAGTATTTTTTAATGAATAGATATTCTTACAAGCATTTCCCCCTAAACGGTGCTCTAGGGTGATTTTTCCAGATATTTTAAATATCACAATTGCAAATTAAGCCATCTAGCAAACAACCTTAGCTTGAAGTGATGTTAAATTTGAAATAGAATTTTTTTTCTGCCATCTCTCTTGGAAATAACATGTATTTATGCATATCCAATCATCCTTCCCCAATCCCTGAACCATTACACCATTTCCAGTCGCTTCCGCGGAACTAGAAACACGAGTAGGTTCACTTTAAACCTCTAATCTCATCATCCCCCCTTGCTTTGACCTTGGTCAGGGAGACCTGGGTGGAGATAACCCTTTTAATTCTCTCCTTGTCTTTTCCGGTATTAGAGAAAAGAAACAAAAATCTTTTCCTTGAACGGGCATGCGGTGTCCTCTTTCTTTGAGGTGGCTGCTTCGAAAGATTCCGTGGAGCACATGTGTAAATGCTTCGAAAGCTTCCCCATTGCCCTGTTTCCTAGCATGTGAGCTCTAACTCCATGTTCCTGCACCTTTTCCGTCCAATGTGCTTTCCTAGTGGGATGGGGAGGAGTCAGCATGTGAACCCCAGCTAGCCAAACCACGCTCAGCTCAGTCTCAGTCTCCCCTTTTTGTTTGCTGCCTTTTTCCACTGATGAGGTCAAAGCACGTGGGTTGTGTAAAGAGGTAGTTAGCCAATTAACTGACTTCTGCTGAAGTGTAGGAAGGGGACAGGGTGCCTGATTTTGTTGGGTCCAATAGCAGGACATTAGGAAGAACTCCATCCCAGTTCATTGCCCACTAAATCCTCTCTAAATATGTGAAATAGACCTCAGAAGCTAGCTATCGTTACAAACTTTAGTCTCTGATGCTAGGAATCTGCCAGTTTATCGTAAATCTTGTTTGATTGAAGATTTCCTGAGGCTATTACTAAGCTAATATTTATTCTGTGCCTAAAAGAGGGGAAATGGTAAGACATAAGGCTGAAGAGATCAACCAGAATAAGATCCTGAAAAAGTATTTTATTCCCCCCAAAATGAGTTTGGATTTTGTCCTTTCAGTAATGAGAAACCTCTGAAAATTTTATCCGGGGTAATGATAACTAGCTTTGTCATTTCGGATGCACCTTGGCTGCTATAGAATGGTTGGGGAGAGGCTGGCTCCTTTGGTGGAGTGGACTCACACCTGAATGAGTTTGTTTCTAAACTCAATAGGTAAGTCCAGAAGCATTGAAGGTTGTCAGATATGCCTTGAAATCAACTGGGGAAGTACCAAGTTCGAGACCAACATACCATCTTTAAATAGATGTACAAGATAGGTAATTTTTCCTCCCCTTGTGATATGTCTGCCATATGTTTGGCTAAATGGCTGGTTAGCTTGCATTCAGGGGTTATATTGTAGTTTTCTGAAACTGTCTATTGCCAAGTCAATGAGAAGTTTACACAGGAAAGGAACACACAGGAACTCAGACCTATAGAGGAACCCAGCAGGTGCATCTGGCACGTCTCTAGTTGATTCTGGGGCAACCCTTCATGAAATTAAAATAGTTGGTGGAATTGCCTGTACTATCCAAGTAATTTTACCCTCTTTATTTTTTGCAGAACATGTTAATTATGCAAAAGTTAACATTAGTATAATACAGCACCGTCATGATCTATACAGAGATAGAGAGGAAGAAAGGTCAAAGTTTACATCAAGTTTTAGGGGAGGGAAAGTAATGGCATTTGGTCAATGATAGAGTTTGAAGGAGATGCAAATAATATCCAAGACATCAGGGTCGGAAACCAGAAAAATGCTGTGGTCATTTCTTTTACTAGAGACAACATTAGGAAATGTAAATTTGGGGAGAAGATTATTATTTCAATTTTAGTTTAGTTTAGATTTGAACAGTTAGTAGGATACACCAGTGTGTAGCTCTGGGTAAAGAGCTAAGTCGGAAGGGGGAGTTTGGAAGTCATCAACCTATATGATCAGAGTTTCTCAGCCTCGGTGCTACTGACATTCTGTACAAGGTAATTCTTTGTTGTGGGGAATTGCCCTGGGTGCCGTAGGGTGGTCAGTAGCATCACTGGCCTTTTCCCTCTGGATGCCTAGTGCGTCCACCAGTCATGGCAACCATGGCATTGTCATTTGTGCCTGGAGGGCCGAATTGCCCCTGATTGAGGGCGACTGGCATAAAAGATACAACAAGGCAGAGTTAGGTGGAAAATTCGTTGGGATAGAATTACATCGACATTTTTTTGGACAGGCAAAAGAAGAACCATGTTCAAAGTGCACTGAGGGGGTCTGCTCTACATAAAGGAGGGAAACCAGAGGAACATGAAATCTTAGAATCCTGAGGAGATAGTAATTCAAGAAAGGAGTGGTAAATTCTCTCAAAAGCTATAAACATAAAATAAGGTGAACACATTAGTTTTCTCTTGCTGCTGTAATAAATGACTGCAAACCTGGCAACTTAAAACAGCAAAAATGTGTTTTCTTATAGTTCTAAAGATCAGAAGTCTGACAAAGTTCTCAGTAAGCTAGTCAGCAGGAGTATGTTCCTTCCTGAAGTTTCTAGGGGAGAACCTGTCTCTTTGCTCTTTCAAGCTTTGGGGGGCTACCCACATTCCTCGGTTTGTGGCCCCCCTCTGTGAATCTCCAAGCTCAGCAATATCATACCTCTGTGACCCTTCATCCTTTATCAGATCTTGTACCTCTGTTTCTGACTGCAGCTGGGGATGCTTTTTTCATTTTAAGGATTCCTGTTGATTAGAATGAGCTCATCTGGACAATCAGGCTATTCTCCATTTTACCATGTTTAACTTAATTACATGTGCAAAGTCTCCTTTGACATGTGCTATAGTAGAGTCTCAGGTTCCAGGATCAGGACGTGGACATTTTGGTAGGGGGATTACTTTAACTCTCACAGTGGATCTATGGAAGACCTTTAGGTCAAACAACAAGCGAATCATGTTTGGCTTTGTTGAGGGCATTTCAGAAGAACGGTGGAAGAAGAAAGCGGATTGCAGTGGGTTGGAGTATGGAGCAACTGAGGCAGAAAAAACAGACTGTTGATTTTACTTGTCTTGTTCTAGGACAGTTTTAAAGGGAATTATGTTGCTTTTTGCTGTTATTTGTAAAGTTTCCCGTGCTCTGTCTTCCAAATAACTTTTATGTTAGTGGCTATTTCTTACAATCTTGATTTTACTAAGAAGTTTTATTTTTTTTAAATTTTTTTTAACGTTTATTTATTTTTGAGACAGAGAGAGACAGAGCATGAACGGGGGAGGGGCAGAGAGAGAGGGAGACACAGAATCTGAAACAGGCTCCGGGCTCTGAGCCATCAGCACAGAGCCCGACGCGGGGCTGGAACTCACGGACCATGAGATCATGACCTGAGCCGAAGTCGGACACTCAACCGACTGAGCCACCCAGGCGCCCTATTTTACTAAGAAGTTTTAAACTACTGAGTAACTTCTATTCAGATTTCTTTTTAAAACTATTAATGTGATCAGTTACATTAATAGCCTTTCTAATGACAAACTATCCTTCTATTACTAATACAAACCCAATCTGGTGTAAGTATCTTTTAAATATAATGCTGGATTCCATATACTTATGTTTTATTTAGAGATTTCCTATCGATGTTCATGAGAAAAGTAAACTTTAGCATTATGTTGTTAGGCATTTCAAGTTTTATATAAAGGACAAAATAAGCTCAAAAACCAGAAAATACAAAAATGATGGATTCTTCTTGTGTTTTTTGGAAGTTTAAATAAGATTAGCTTTTAGAATGTCTGATAGAATTCACCTTGACAATTGCATGTGCCTAATGCAGTAGGCACTAGATTCAATAGATATTCAATAGATTTTGTCTACTGATTCACTGCATTCATTTATTCTAGGTTAAATTGCAGAAACGGCTCAGTATTGGGAAATTGTATCTTGATAGTTATTTTCAACCAGATTTTTTTTTTTTTTTTTTTTTTTTAAATATTTGGGAAAGAGAGAGACAGAGAATGAACGGGGGAGGGGCAGAGAGAGAGGGAGACACAGAATCGGAAACAGGCTCCAGGCTCTGAGCCATCAGCCCAGAGCCTGACGCGGGGCTCGAACTCATGGACCGTGAGATCATGACCTGGCTGAAGTCGGACGCTTAACCGACTGCACCACCCAGGCGCCCCTCAACCAGATTTTTTAAAATGTTTATTTCTTTTTGAGAGACAGAGACAGAGTGCAAGTGGGGGAGGGGCAGAGTGCAAGGGAGACACAGAATCCCAAGCAGGTTCCAGGCTCTGAGCTGTCAGCACAGAGCCCGACGTGGGGCTCGAACTCGCAAGCTGTGACATCATGACTTGGGCTGAAGTCAGCCGCTTAACCAACTAAACCATCCAGGTGCCCCTCAACCAGATTTTCAAATTAATTGGTATGAAATTGATGAGGGTATCAACCTTAGTAACTTTTGTGTCTTTTGGTGAATTATGTAAGCATGCTCACCTTTGAATTCTTCCCTTTAATTGTACCTCCTTTCTTTTTTATTTTATTTATCAGTTTTATCACCATTATTTTGTATTTTATAGATTTTTCTAAAGAATCAGTTTTTGTTTTCCTCATCTATTTTCATATATTCTTTTTACTTTAGTCCATTTTTGCCCTTATCTTTATTTTTCTCATAGTCCCTTTTTCTTTTTTAAAGAATTTTTAAATTTTTTTTTTAATTTTTTTTTTCAACGTTTATTTATTTTTGGGAGAGAGGGAGGGAGACACAGAATCTGAAGCAGGCTCCAAGCTCTGAGCCATCAGCCCAGAGCCTGACGCGGGGCTCGAACTCACGGACCGTGAGATCGTGACCTGGCTGAAGTCGGACGCTCAACCGACTGCGCCACCCAGGCGCCCCTTAAATTTTTAATTCTTTTTGAATTACTTCAAATCTACTCTTTGCTCCCTGTTCTAAGCCAGTATTTTGTTCAAAATATCTATCAGACTATAAATATCTCCCAAAGAAAAGCTTTATCTGCATCTTACAAGTTTTTACCTATAGTAGTTTATTTTGTCTCAAAACATGTTCAATTTTCATTAAAATTTGTTTGTTTGTTTATTTATTTATTTACACATACATGTGTGACCATGGCTATTTAGAAGTATGCTGCTGGGGTGCCTGGGTGACTCAGTCAGTTAATTGTCCTACTTTGGCTCAGGTCATGATCTCAAGGTCCGTGAGTTTGGGGCCGCGTTGGATTCTTTGAGGACAGCTCAGAGCCTGGAGCCTGTTTCAGATTCTGTGTCTCCCTCTCTCTCTGCCCCTCCCCCGCTCATGCCCTGTCTCTCTGTCTCTGCAAAATGAATAAACCTTAAAAAAAATTTAGAAGTATGCTTCCAAATCTTCAAATGGATTTTTGTTTTTGTTTTTTTGTTACTGTTACTGTTTTGTTTTCTTTTTGTTACTGATTTCTAACTTAACAGATACAGAAAGCATAGTCTAGTATCTAAATCTTTCATATTTATATGGGCTCCCCCCCTTTTTTTTTAATTTTTATTTATTTATTTTTAAAAAAAATTTTTTTTCAACATTTATTTATTTTTTGGGACAGAGAGAGACAGAGCATGAACAGGGGAGGGTCAGAGAGAGAGGGAGACACAGAATCGGAAACAGGCTCCAGGCTCTGAGCCATCAGCCCAGAGCCCGACGCGGGGCTCGAACTCCCAGACCGCGAGATTGTGACCTGGCTGAAGTCGGACGCTTAACCGACTGCGCCACCCAGGCGCCCCTGGGCTCCCCCCTTTTTAAGTCATTTGCTTTGTAGAAGCAAAATGAATGGTAGGCTTGGATCATTATTGGAACATCTTTGAAATTAAAGTTTTGTTGTTGTTGTTGTTGGTTTGCTTTTGTTTTTTATAAGTGAGGTTAACCGGAAAGATGTAAAATGCTATTGGCCAGAGAGAGTAGAGTATGAGAGGGAAAAATGAGTAGTGTGCATTCCCTGGGGGCTGGGAGGTGACTACTCTCCCAAATATTGCTGAGCAGTGTGTCTTAGAAATAAGTAGACTTTATTGTCACAAGAGAGAATGAGCAAGGGTGTGTATGTAGAAAGCTTTGTTAACTGAGTGGTTGAAAAGTTACAGAATGCATCTGCACTGCCTGTGAAAAACACAGCAAAATTATTCTGTAATGGCGGGGATTGGTAGGAAGTTTGACAAAATTGAGAAATATGTAAAATACTCAGACATAGTCAGGAGCGCAAACTAGGGAAACATTAGAAGGGTTGATGGGCAATGTTAAGTAGCTAGAATAGTTCTTCATTAATTGATATCTATGTTAGTTTGAAGTAGCTCATGAGTAACTTTCCATAGACATTCACCCAAAATGCTTATTAAATATGGGGCATAACCTTCTTTCAAATCCTATTGAAACTGAAAGATATTCCATCACTTCCAGTTACAGGGTCTTTGGGGGCATATCCTTAACGCCCCACTCTGTGCTTATGTGAAGGAGGAAAACTTATTTTTCCTCTACCCTTTTTGGTATAACTGACCTAACATGAGTTTGCTCCTTGGTGAGTTCCAGTGAGAGACTACACCAGGTAGAGTTGTTCACAAAGTCATATTTATTTGCAGCAAATAAGGAGATCATATGGAATAACCTCCAAAGCCGTGACTCCCCAAGCAAGGGTGGATGGGTTCCTTTTATTTAGGGTTAGCATGACTATTTCAGAAGATCCTTGTCTTCGTATATAGAGGCGGGCATAAAGTCCTGTATGCGCCTTATGGAAACATGCCTACACACACATAGTATGTTATGTAAATGAGCCTTGTGCTCCTCGTTGGGTGGAGATTCTAGTATTATAATGAGGTAAAGGTAGCTGTCCATCATTCTAAAGGTTACTCCATGGTCCTTCTGCACAGGCATGAGTTGGGCTTTTGCTCAAACTGATTTGGGCGGTCTCAGCCGGCCGGAGGTCTTATAGAGCAGCCGTTATTGCTAGAGGGAGGGTTTTGCTTTCCATTTGCCTGAGGTAAGAGAGAAGCTGAAAAGAAGAGATTAAGGAAAAATAGGGGACAAAGATCAGTGAGTACATGCAGGTGGATAGTAAAGGTCAGGTCTTGGTGTCCAGCTCATGACCTAGGTTTTTGGCTGAGACCTCCCTGTAATGAAAAGCAGATTAACAGGAGAAAAAACAGAAGTTTAATATGTATAATTCCTGTATACTTGGGAGATACCCAGGAAGACTCTCAGAAATGGTCTGAGCCACCAACTTAAAAAACATCTATAGTTAAAAAAGAAAAGATGTTGGGGGGCGAGGGAGGCAGGGAAGAAGGCCACTTATAGAAGATTATCAGAAAACCACAGGAAACCAAGGTAAGGTTGTTATGCCAATTTTAGTCCAAATGTAGCCCAGTGATGAGTTTCTAGAGATTTGGAGACATCCTTCTCTGTCTGGTACAGAGAGGGAGACTCCCTTACAAATAGAGATTTTCCTTATCAATGTCAGTGTCTCTAAGGCAAGTAACTTTTTTTTTTTAATGTTTGTTTATTTTTGAGAGAGAGAGAGAGAGAGCAGGCAAGCAAGTGGGGGAGGGGCAGAGAGAGGAGGACAGAGGATCAGAAGCGGGCTCAGTGCTGATGGCAGGAAGCCTGGTCCCAGGCTTGAACCCACGAACCATGAGATAATGACCTGAGCTGAAGACGGGTCCTTAACTGACTGAGCCACCCAGGCACCCCTGGAAACGTAACTCCTACTGAGTTTTCAGAGCTTCACCTGTGTCTGCTGTTTCTTAAAAATAACCAGCTTAAAATAATCAATATGCTAAAGAGGTATGTGGAGGGGTGGTACATTTTCCTTCTTCACTTGGCACCATAAACATGTCACATCCTTTCTTCAAAGAGAATTCCATTCTGGAAATTGTTGAGCAGACCTTAGCTAATAGGCTATAGTTGCATTATATTCAGAAATGTTTAAGGCATTTCATTTCCAAGATTGAATTTAGAATTAAAATTTTTCATTTAGCCTGCATGTTACACAGGTCTCATTTTTGAAACTAAATGCTGACTGTTCCTAATTTAAAATCAGGGTTAGTCTCAGAGCTGTCCCAAATGGCAAATTCAGTTTGTGTTCACATAACTGTTTAGAGCTATAACTGCTTCAATTTGTGAATTTTTAAATTCTTTCTTTTTACCTTTTTCCTGGCATGCTCTCTTGTTGGCTCACTTGCTCTCTGTCTCTCCTTCTCTCTATATATTTATACTGATTAAACAGTATCCACTTATAAGCATATGTTACAACATCAATGATTTCCAACTAGAGGGCTGCTATCTTGGATTCTGTAAGTATTTCTGAATAACCACACTGCAGGGGAGGAAATTCTTTTCTTTCTTATCTTCTAGCGTCTTTGACTGATCTAACAATTAAATTGGCATTAGACACATTAACAGGAGTAACACAATTTAACTTCATTTGTATGGGAATCCCAAAGATACAAGACCCAAAGACAGGAAGTTGAGGTGTCTATGCCATCTTGAGCTAAGAAGGTGCTCAGGGTTTGGGACTTCAGAGTGAAGGAAGACAGTTCACCACAAAATGGAAAGAGCAAATGTTTGGCAAACACGTTTGCCATGCATGCAGATAAGTGTTTCTGATACAAAAATTTATCTCTGGTAACAGCTGTCTTCCCGGTATGGGACCCTATCCCAATTCTTTTAGGCACGTAAGGGGGAGGTAGAAAGCTCTCCTTTCTTGAGTCTGTTAGACTGACTTCAGCTCAGTTAATGCACATACCAAAGTGGCACATTCTGGGGCAGCCTGCCCTGAACCCCATCAAAAATATACAACGTAAATGGGGCGCCTGGGTGGCGCAGTCGGTTAAGCGTCCGACTTCAGCCAGGTCACGATCTCGCGGTCCGTGAGTTCGAGCCCCGCGTCAGGCTCTGGGCTGATGGCTCAGAACCTGGAGCCTGTTTCTGATTCTGTGTCTCCCTCTCTCTCTGCCCCTTCCCCATTCATGCTCTGTCTCTCTCTGTCCCCAAAATAAAAATAAACATTGAAAAAAATAAAAAAATATATACAACGTATTTTATTACACTAGGTCTCAAATTGTTTGTTTTGTCCATATTGACGATTTTCTTCTGTTGCTCTCACGATAGGTGGTTAAGAACCCATGCCTTGGGGCGCCTGGGTGGCGCAGTCGGTTAAGCGTCCGACTTCAGCCAGGTCACGATCTCGCGGTCCGTGAGTTCGAGCCCCGCGTCAGGCTCCGAGCCATCAGCCC
>NW_024412423.1:6542302-6631007 GCF_014898765.1 Herpailurus yagouaroundi | reverse complement strand
CCCCCCCCCCAAAAAAAAAAAAAAAAAAACGTTGAAAAAAGAACCCATGCCATAAATTGTTGGTGGTGTCTGTAAGCTCATCTCGAAATAAAGTGATCAGTGGTCTAGGACTGAGGTTTTCCTAGAACTGAGGGGTTCCCAGGATGTGGGATTTTCAGCTTTAAAATAGGAACGATCCCAGGAAAACTGGAACAATGCATCATCCTACTATGAGAATCAAACTTGATCCATAGTTTGGGTTATCTCTGTTTCTACCCAGAATTCAGTGTCTCACAGTTTGTTATTAATTTTTTACTTGTTTATAGTAATAAATGTGATAGTTCCTGTTCATGTATTCTATCTTAAAGTTTGACCTCAAAACTCTTTCGAAATAGGCATTTTATATGAGGTACACACAAAAAACTTGAAGAATCATGCTTGGACAAGTAATGTTTGCTCTGGAAAACTCTATTTGCCCTTAATGTGCATTTGGAAAGAACAGTAACTCACAAAGTCTGGAAATAATTTAAGGTTGCAGACCACAAAACCTCATGCATTAGTTCTGAAATCAAATGTCAGGATACTTCACTGGGTTGGCCTGATCCAAAAGAAAAGTGAATAAATACATGGTTTGGGAGAATGGGTGAGGGGTGGGGTGTTTATCTAAGTAACGCAAGTAGAGATCAAAAGTGAGACTTTTTCTCCTGCAAGTTTTTTTTTTCACACAATTATGTTCATTTGCTAGCTTTGGACTTTAATAATACACTAAACTAAAATAGAGCACAGGTGTTTGTGGAGATAAGTATTTTCGTGTAAAGTGTTGAGGACTTAGCTCTAATGCATTAACATGGTCTGAATTTCTGTGTCTGATATCCCACATATGATACGGCAGGAGGGCCGAGCATACAAACCTGAAAGACTAAAAAGGAGCAAATGAGAAAAAGAGACATTTTTCATAAAGGGAATGTTGGCCAAATTCCTTAACCCTGAAAGTAAATTTTGACATAGTCAAAGGCTGAGGAAAGAGGGCATATTTGCAGATAAAAAGTCAGTGATTTTGGTCTAAGGAGAATGGAATTGAACAGTTGTGCGCAGTAACAGCACCTCCGTTATACAACAGGTATTTCTGGACCCGGTAGCGTAGACAGGAAAAGCTTTGCAAACATAGGTAAACACGTATGTCCCTCAGAACTAGGATAACTTGTTAGAAATAAAGCCAGCAGTGATACCTTGGAGCATCTTTCTTTCCTTCCACGGTCATTAAAGCAAAGAGTTTAATTATGTCCTTGGAAAGAATGTGGGGATGGTAACACCATGTTTTTGTGAGAGAACAATCTGTGTAGATGTGGTGTAAAGAGTTCCCGAGGGGGATGCATGACTTTTGGGGAGAATGTCTCAAACACAGTTACCCTCCTTTGATAGAGGAGAAGGCAGGAATGTAAGGCCAATAACGGCGTATGTGCAAAGACAGTGAAATCAGAGGGGAAGGGTATTGATAATGACAGGCACCTGTGACAGGGTCTTGGGAACCCATCAAAGGGCCGATTGAGTTTCAAGAGTAGGCAGGCACGCAGAGTGATGGTCAGAGCCCTTTGTAAAGGACACAGTTGAAACCTGCGTCAGCAGGTGACTTCTCTAATTTCACCTGTTTTCCCAGAGGTGGTGAAAGAATGGGGAGAATTAGTGTCAGCTGCCCCTGCTTTCCTGTCCCCACCCCCTCTCCCACCTTTTCACCCTTTCCAGCGGAGCTGGAGCAAGGCCGCTGAAATAGCTAGACGGGCTCATGTTTTGTGATATACCTTCCCTGGCTGGTGGATCCGTCAGCAAAAGGGAGTTGGCTTTATGCTGGATGGTAAGTGTTATTCATTCTTTGAATTATGGTTGCGGACCTAGTAGATTCTTTCCCTTAATGCACATTTATGGAGCACCTCATAAGTGCCTGGTACTGTGCAGGGTGGATTTATGCAAACACTGAAGACAGTAGGAGTTCAGATTACCCTTAATTCTATTTTCTCCATTTGGAATTAACCAGCAGCTTGTAAGTCTCATAATAAAGGCATTGAAAACTGAACAGTGCTTTTCTCCCCTTGCCCGCTCCCCATCCCTTGTGATTTACACATTTGTGCAAGTAACAGTTTGAAGAATAGTGTTTGGGGTTTTATGCTAATTTCTAGTAAGCATCAAATTAAGAAATGATAAGGGAAGGGCACTGTGTGTGGAGGGGGGAGGCCCTCCATTATTTAAAATGGGCTAATTCTATCCCTAATGTTGGAGCCCTCAGAATATTGAGGTTATTTTACCTAAAATCAGAGGGTACCTCTGAAACTTTCTTAAAAGCCCAATTTTTCTTCCTTTTTTGTATTGATTTGTTTATAGCACTGCCAAATGAATTGATTTATCCCATATTCTACTCTCATTGCAGCCCAGCTCTAATATTGAACGTGGGCCATTTCAGGTAATCTATCAAGAGATGGCTTAACAGTGCCCAAGTTCCTTTAAACTCCTTGTTGACTGTGTTTTCTTCTGAAAAGCCACCGTTTTGCAGGCTGACCCTTATACCTGGTGTGTCAAGATTCAGTAACTTACTGAACACACAGTGATTTCAGTTTTCCACCAAAGGCAGCCTGATAATCAGAGAACTATCTTACACAGCGGGACCTATAAATTAGCTTGGTGGCCCATCAATCCACGCTCTGTCAAAAAGAAAAAAAAAGAAGAAGAAGAAGAAGAAAGAACTGTTAGCAAAATTAGACCCTTCCCCATTTGTACTCAACAAATAATCAGTACACTGAATCTGTGTTAGGATGTGAAATAAATATAGCCTTCTATTAAAATCCTTAGCATGTAGAAGGAAAAGAGAGCCCTCATCTGGGTTGAACGCATTTTATTGAACAATGAAGGTCTAACTCCCAATTTCATCTTCCCTGTCGTGAGCACTACCTCTTTTTATATATAATAGGTATTCTTGTAGAAAATGTTTTTTCTTTTTCTTGTACATTATAAGAACAAGGTGATCTAACAGATTTGAGGCTTCAGGTCACTTCCCAGAGACTCTGAAGTACAGATTCATTTGCAGAAAGTTTATGAGGGAATGTCCCTGTGGGGGTAGAAAACTGGATTATGCAGAGCAAGAAGTTGAGCTAGCAGGAAGTAATACCAAAACCTCAGCGTACCCCGGGAGGGGTTTGATGCTTGGATTGCCCATCTGAGGTGTCCACATTTGGGGTCTGGCCCTTGTACCCTTGCTCGGTCATTGTATGCTGGATGCTTAGGATAACCTTTGCCAAGGTGACTCTCTTCATGTCCCAGGGAGAGCTTGGGCATTGAAGGAAGCTTAGCAGAGAGCATTCCCAACAGCTTAGGGAACAAACCTGTAAATCCTAAAGCAATTTGCTCACTCAGCATATCCAAGCATTCACGCCATCACCTCTACATCAGCTGTTAACAATCCAGTGTAAGCATGCAGACAGATCCAGGAATTAAAAAACAGAAACAAAAACAAACTAAAAAACAAAAACAGTTCGGGAAAAATCCAAGCGGTTAATTGTTGTCTTTCTTGCCAAAATAAATGTTGGTTGAACTCCTTGGATATGAAGGCCTCAATGTTAGATTCTTGATGATATCAGTTCTTGAGGCATACTTTGTGATGAGGGTGGCTTGACCCCTGCCCCCCATAGATATATCTCCAGTTTTGACTAGTGGTTTAGCTAACAGGCTGAGAGATTTTCAATAGTGACTTAGGAGCTTAAAGGGCCTATTAAGTTTCAGAGAATGGGCAGCCACAGATGCCATGCCTGGGATTTTGTTGTTTTTCAAAGAATATTCCAGAAAGAACCAGGCGGAGGGCTATAGGCCACAAAGTCTGGTTGTATGGTTAGGAAGTAGAGAGCCGGTCAGTGCTTTTGCGCTGTCATAAACTGGCGATAATAAGTCAAGAAATCCAGCTTGTGACTATAAGAACAGGCTGTAGGAGTTAGAATAGTTGACATAAATTAGTTGAATCATAAGCAAGTGGTGCTTTAGAAGAAAAGGTCTATCACAGGAATCACAAATCTGCTCAAGGGAAAGACCTAGAGAATAAAAAGTTTGGAATGCTGTTGGGGCAGTATGTTAATCTAAGGTTGGTCTTTGCCACCTCAGCATTGTTGGTGTTCTGGGCTGGATGATTCTTTGTTTGGGGGCTGTCCTGAGCATTGTGGGATGTTTAGCAACATCCCAAGACTCTACCCACTCAATGCCAGTAGGAACCTCTCCTTCAAATCATAACAGTCAAAAATGTCTAAGGACCCATGCCAAATTGCCCCGTCCTCACATTCTGTGCTGAGAACAGCTAGGCACGTTAGTGCTTGTGCTGTTAAGGTGAGCCTAGAGAGGAATTTTACTTGCATTCTAAAAACAAACTTTTCAAAACGATCGTGTTTTTTTCATGTTGCTGTTGTTCACTGGTGTCCCCCGTTCCTCTCATGAATGTGTTCCTCGCTTTATATTTATCATTTTCTAAGTCAAGATAGCTGTGTGTGCCATGGAAACAGTGTAATTGGAAAAGATGGAAATGGGGTGTAGAAAGAATGAAAAGTGTAATGGAAGGACTGGTTGGCTGTTGAGTGTAATCCTCAGGAGATTTTAAAAGTATTTCAGAGGTGGTTTATCACTGAAAATCTCTAAAGCTGTATTTTCAAAGGCGTCTGTAATAATCAAGTCTTTCTAGGACTATGTTGATAACAACCCCATCGTTTTATTCTTCATCTGAATTTTTAATAGAAGTTTTGAACGTGATGCATATATTTGGAGTCCTTTCACATTTTCCAAATATATGAATTAAAGAAAATGCAATTCAGTGTTACGTGATTCTAAGCAGCTATAGATCATGTTGTGTGAGACACTCACACGACATAACGTTAGATTATATAAGGGACATTTCAGGTGATACGATCACTTTTTTTTTTTTTTCTCTCTCTCAGGGACAGTTTCATCGTACTGTTTACATTTATAGAGCTATATGAGCTTTATTAAATAGGAACATTCCATTTCCTTTCACACACTTAGAAAATAAACACTGAGCCAGATTTATCTGTTACCACAGCTGTGTGTTTGTAAATGTCACAGCAAGACATGTTGTATTAGACTGGGATCTCTTCATTCATGAAAGTCCATCGCATTTGTATAGTTAGGAGAAAGGGACAGAAAGCTAAGGGAAATTCACAATTAAATTCTCCTAGTACAAAGGCACCAGGGTGACTCAGCCAGTTAAGCATCTGACTGCAGCTCAGGTCATGATCTCGCACTCCATGAGTTCAAACCCCATATCAGGCTCTGTGCTGACAGCTCAGAGCTTCAGATTCTGTGTCTCCCTCACTCTCTGCCCCTCACCCACTCACACTCTGTCTCTCTCAAAAATGAATAAATGTTAAAAAAAATTTTAAATAATTTCTTCTAGTATCAAAGCTGTAATAAAGAGAATCGATACTTTGCCTAGTTATGAGAGGTTGCTTTTAAATTCCTGAACTTTGTTGGTCTTGTGTCTGTGTTTGAAACTCCAGGTAGACTTTATTAAAGACTTTTTCTGTTAGCCAGTGGAGATATTAGGTGTCTTTGGAGTACGGATTGTATTCAGTTCTTTGCATATCTCCTCTGTCACCTATGAAATGACCACCATTTCTCTCAGTTGAAGACAGCGTTGCTGCGCATTTGCAAGTTACTCTATCACCAGAGAGAGGAACAAGGAGGTAGTACTTTGAGAACTGAACACTAAAATGTTCACCAACATAAGTTGTTTTCTTCGTGTGTGCTGAATCATACCTTTGATTTAGTTCCAAGGTTCGACTCTATATTTTCTTCCAACTGAATACCTTCAATTCCATATCTGATTGGTTAAGTCATTATCAATTTTTTTTAAATTTAAGTTTATTAACTTACTGTTTCTAAGAGATAGAACACAAATGGCAGGGGTGGGAGGGGCAGAGAGAGAGGGAAACATAGAATATGAAGCAGTCCAGAGCCTGACCCGGGCCTGGAACTCAGGAACTGCGAGATCATGACCTGAGCTGAAGTTGGGGGCATAACCGACTGAGCCACTTAGGCACCCAAGTCAGTATCAGTTTAAATGCTGCCTATTTCCTGGTGTCCTCAGAGATCATCAGCAAGTTGTAATTCTCCTTTGCTGTGTCTGGTAGGCTGAAACTCCTATGAACAAGATTGTGCCTTCCCTTTTGCTAATGGCTTCTTTTTTTTTTTAATTTTTTTTTCAACGTTTATTTATTTTTGGGACAGAGAGAGACAGAGCATGAACGGGGGAGGGGCAGAGAGAGAGGGAGACACAGAATCGGAAACAGGCTCCAGGCTCTGAGCCATCAGCCCAGAGCCCGACGCGGGGCTCGAACTCACGGACCGCGAGATCGTGACCTGGCTGAAGTCGGACGCTTAACCGACTGCGCCACCCAGGCGCCCCTTGCTAATGGCTTCTATCCTCAGCTCCTGATAGTCCAGGATTGACTATCCGCTCATTCCATGTCATTGTCTTTCTTAGGATACAAAAGACCTCAAGGGTAGCTGTCTCAGGAGTTGATACTTGTGTATGGAGAAAAATCTCCATGGGTGTTTTGAGTTTGTGCATGTCTTATGAGTGGAGACACTGCCTACCTTTGTTCTCTAATATCCTTTTAGATATGTTTATGTAAGGTGCAGTTGTAGAAGATAGTTTCTAACTCGAGAGCAAAGGGCCATTTGTTTTCTATTGACTATAATAAAAATAATATCTTCCTCTGGGGCAAAGATTATACAGGTAACTGTCCATTATAAAAAGTGTGCATTCTAGGAGTGCCTGGGTAGCTCAGTTGGTTGAGTGTCCAACTCCTGATTTTAGCTCAGGTCATGATCACATGGTCTTGAGATCAAGCCCCACATCAGGTTCATGCTGAGCATGAAGCCTGTTTGGGATTCTCTCTCTCCACCCTTCCTCCACTCGTGCTCGCTCTCTCTCTCTCTCTTTCTCTCTCTCTCTCCCCCCCTCCCCCGCTTTAAAATAAATAAAATGTTAAAAAGTATGAATTTATAAGGTCAGGGATCTTCTCCTGTGATATACCCTGTGGAGGAGGAAAAGTAATAATCCTTCAACCCTTCTAGGTCCTTGGCTGAGACCCTCCCTGTTATTAAAAGCAAATTACAGGAGAAATGCAACAGTTTAATAACATGTATACCTCTTGTACACATGGGAAATACCCAGGAAAACCAAGTAATTCCCTGAAATAGTCCAAGCCACCACCTTAAATACCATCTCCAGCTATAGACAAAGTGTTGGGGGATGAAGGGAAGGCCAGTTAAGGGAGATTACCAGGAAAACCGCAGTACAGGGTAAGGGTGCTAGGCAAATTTAAGTCATTGCCTTCTCCACTGATGAGAATCCCTAGAGATTAAGAGGCATCCTTCCTGGTACAGAGAGGGAGACACCCTTACCAATGGAAATTTCCCTTAAAAATGTCAATACAAAAGGGTAACTTCTACTCAGTTTTGAGAGTTGCACCTATGTCTGCTGTCTCTCAAAAATAACCAACTTAAATACTATAAGGTATAGAGATGCTGAATCACTAATTGCACACCTGAAACTAACATTGTGTGTCAACTATACTCAAAAGAAGTCGACAGTAATAAGTGCTGAAGAGGCTTATTTTGGAGTAGTATCACATTCCCCCTTTAACCCCAGTGCTTTTGAAGGTGTTCCTCTTTTTTTCATTCTGTTGGAAATAGGGCTTGAGGAACTAGTGCAAAGGCTGATTCTCTGGCTACTACTGTTTCAGTGACAAGTAAACCATCTTGTGTCTCTGACCCAGGAATCTTGTGTTTCCTTTCAGTGTCCATGAAATTAGGGCAACATTACTTGTTAGCTTGCAAGTTGGGTAAAGTCTCCTAGACCTTTCAGTTCATGGCATTCTGATCCCTGGAAAATGTTTCTCCAAACTTCTTCAGCTGTCACTGGGCCTGTGATTCCTTCTGAAACACTGCCCTCTTCTCTGTCCTAGATCCTTTAGGTCTTCTCTTAAAGATTGTCTTTTTCTTGATGAGTCTGGCTAAAAGTTTTAAAATTTTGTTTATCTTTTCAGAGAACCAGCTCTTATTTTCATTGATATTTACTACTTTTTAAAATCTTTATTTCATTCATTTCTGCTCTGATCTTACCTTCTTCCTACTAATTTTATACTTTGTTTCTTCATCTTTTTCTAGTTTCCTTAGTTGTGGGGTTAGATTGTTTGAGGTTTTTCTTGATTCTTGAGTGAGGCCTGTATAGAACTGCTTTTGTGGCATCCCAAAGATTGTGATCGGATGTTATTTCCCCTTTCATTTGTCTGAAGGTATTGTATGATTTTTCTCTTTCATTTCTGTGTTAACACATTTGTTGTTTTAGTTGCATGTTGCTTAGCCTACATGTATTTGTTTTGTCCAGTTTGCTTTTTGTAATTAATACTAGTTTCATATCATAGGAAAGATGCTTGATACAATTTCAGTCTTCTTAGAGTTATTGAGAATTGTTTTGTGGCCCAACATGTGATCTATCCTGGAGAATGTTCCATTTGAATCTGAGAGAAGGTGTATTTGACTGTTCTTGGATTTAATATTCTGTCTGTATCTGTTAAGTCTAGCCCTAGCAGGCCAGGTAGAACCTCCTGGATCCTGCTCCTGTCTGTGCTGTCAAGGTGGAGGGCAGATGTAAATAGTGTGCTTGACAGCACCTTTGATTCTGGAAAGTTTTTGCAGTTCTGTTGTTATTTGGCAGCTGCTCTAGGGTTACTGAGTAGATTTCCTTACCTTAACTCTAGTTGCCTTTAAACTGTTCTGCCGTGCCCAAAGGCAGGTGAATCTGTATGTGGGCACCTCAATGATGGCAGTCGCTCCCTACTGCAGGTAGGGGGTGGGGGTTCCAATCATTCCCTTGGCTCCATGTCTCCTACCCCTGTCTCTGTGGTCTCTCCATCCTTTGTTGTGCAGAAGCTGTTGAGTCAGCTGGTTTTTCAAGAGGAATTCCTTTATTTGTAGTGGATATTTTGTGTGTCTGAGGAAGGAAGTGAGTGCAGGGTCTTCCTATGCTGCTATCTTGGACCCTGAAAGTGCTATAGGTCCTATTTGTTTCTTAAATACTTTAATGACATTCTGATTATATAAGTTCATAAAATTCACTTTGTTTCTCAGAGTACCAAACTGATTGCTTTACTATCATTTTTTAAACATCTTTTTTTCTTTATTTTGATGGGAGGAAGGGAAGAGAGAGAGGAAGAGAGAGACTTTTAACCAGGCTCTGTGCTCTCACCACAGAGTCCAATGTGGGGCTCAATCCCATGATTGTGAGATCATGACCTGGGCCGAAATCAAGAGCCAGACTCTTAACTGACTGATCCACCCAGGCTCCATGCCTTACTATCTTTTAAAATTAAATGTTGCCATGGCTTAAATCGCCTCTTGAATTTTGTTTCTGACTTTATACCTACAAGATTCTTCTCAGATACTTTCTTTGCTATCACTGTCATTATCAGAATCATCTAATATAATAAAAATAGCCAATATATTTAACATCTTTTTACCTATTGGGGATGGTTCTAAACAAAGAACTTACTCTAAATTGTTCAATTCTCATAACTCTATGAGGTTGAGCCATTATTATCGACCTTTGATTGTGAATAAACAGGCACAAAAATACATTATCCAAGGTTATATAGCTAGATATAACATGGATTTGAGCACTGGAAATATGACTCCAGAGCCTCTAGTCTTAACCATGATGCTATGCTGGCTTTTAAATCATATAAAAATTGATCAAATAAAATCATAAAAATTGATCAAATAGATGCTCAATTTCTAAGCATTAAAAGAATATATACTGTTAGGGAGGAAGAATTTTTCCTCTACCCTTCTAGATCCCTCACCTGGTAAAGTGGTATAAGACAGATTAACAAGAGCACAACAAACTTAATTATGCATGTCCTGGAACCCCCTAAGAATCTGACATCCCACAGGCCATCAGGCACTGAGGCTTACATGCCATCCTGAGCTAAGGAGAAAGGGGTAGATGCCTGAGACTACAAAGGGGAGGGATACAACTTAAAGGAAGATAGGAAGAACAATTATTTGGTAAACAAATGTTGGCCATGCCATGCACAGAGAATAGGACACAGGGAAGAATTTTGTCTCCAGGCTCCACTGAGCTGAGCTTTGTCCCAGACACCGTCCCCCATACATAGTCCATACTCGTTATAGATATCTTTGATAGCCATTCTCTTCCTGGACCAGGGCCTCTGTCTCAATTCTTTCAGGTAGTTAAGGGGGCATACAAGCTCTCCCTGAGTCCTTTGGACCTCACTTGACTTCAGTTCAGAGTGATCCATATGCCAGGGTGGCACGTTGTGGGAAGGCTCATTCTGAAACCTTTGAATATGGAGGAAAATAAAACCTGAAACTCTCCCTTGGCTTCTCAATCCCATTTTCCTCTATAGTGGCAAGTAATGTTTACACTTGAATCTTTATCTGTAAATTTTAATTTCTGATAGAAGCATACACTTGTATTTAGCATAGGTGTTTCCTTCAGTAAATTAGAATGTGGCATAATGATGTTCTACGGTTTACAATATAAAATAGATCTTGTCCATGAGCTTCGGTATGTCTAATGTTTTTAAATATTTCAGAGTATTCCAAATGTCAGTAAACCATAACTTATTAACTATTTATCTCTGGATAGACATTCTGCTGAAACTTAAAGGCACACATAAAATAATTATAGTATTTATTTATTTATCTTTATATTATATATTTGTAATGGGCCTCTGGCTAGACTCTGGGTTTTGTTGGGGTCAAGGCTAGTTTGTTCTTAAGTTAAAGTCATTCTGATGTTTGACACTTGCCCCATCCGGCCTTCTTGTCCATTGAAGCCCTACTTCTAAAGGTCAGTATGCCCTCTATTTGACATCCCAACAAACAATTTCGAGTAGGCTCTAAGGGCATATTGTCAATATTTAGTGTGGCTAGAAATGCCAGTCATTTTGTCTTTGCACTTTGGTGGCTGGAATTTTCCTGTGGAACATAGCTGCCTCTAGATCATGATGAACTTTTTCTTCTATTATTCATGTATCTAATGTCTATTTAAAAATATTCAAGTCAGTGAAACTTTCTCACTTAGGGATCCATAAATGATGCTGCAATGTACTTTCCATTTTTAAAAGGAAGTCCTTAATGCAAATGTGTGAATCTCCCTGGATGCATTGATGTGACTTTGAATTATACAAGTTTTTATGTTTAATGAAAGGAAATTGTAGAGGTGTACTATATTGTGCTTTCATGTACTCCTTTTGTTGTTGTTGTTGTTGTTGTTGTTGTTGTTGTTGTTGTTGTTGTTGTCAGAGACGTACCTGGCACACTATAACAAGAAAAATGACAGGTCCATGGATTTGGCAAACTTAGACTGCTCTAGCTTTTTCCTAATTTCTTATATACCAAGACTGGAGAGATCGTACTGTTCACTCTCAGGACTCTCAGCCTTCTGTGATCAGTGCCAACAAGTATCCTAAAAATACACACTTATGAGGCCCATTCATTAACTGTACTTAAGAGAGAGTCAATTTTATGTACTTGCGAAATTGCCTTTGTCAGGAACTCTTTTGTGTAAGACTATTTGTTCTGCTTCAAAGTTTAGCCTTGCAAGGAATTTGTCTGAATAGTGTCTCTTGACCATTTGGGTCCTTCGTTTCCAAAGAGTTAACCTCTTGGATATCGGGTAGACACTGACTATTTCCTTTCTGATTGACCTTGAGCAGGGGAATTTAACCTCGACATTGTTTTTTCTTTGTCTGACCCACCTGTCGTTCTATCTCAGCTTTATGCCAACTGGTTTTTTAAGGGAGATTTAATTCATGCTTGTCAAAGCCTTTTAATATCCTTAGCTGAAGGTGTTCTAATAAATAGAACAGTGTTAACATAATAATTTGAATGAGAATAAAGAGATAGGAAAAATGAATTCAGAGAACCTCTAGCTAGCTCATTTTAAAATGAAAATATTAGATCAGAGATGAAGATCCCATATAAGCATGTCATTTGCATATAGAGTTATCCGGATTTGATAGTGGGGCTTAACATAGCAAAGCCTGACAATCTTATCCGTAGACTTTCCATATTTAAGAAAAGCCATAATACCGAGTTCTCTTTTTTCCTGTGGCAGTGAAACAGATGATTTAAATGAATCCTGCAATTCGCCCTTTGTGCTAATTTCAGAAATAGATAGCATGTCTTAAGCATTTCATTCAAACAGCATTTTATTGAAGCTGATGGCAGAGGGCTGGGAGGGAGGTTTGTCTCAAAACAAAATTGAACATTCCCTCAATATTTGCACTTACCATTCCAATAATAATAAGAAATCAAGTTTCCATAATGATACCAGCTTCTCCAGCTGGAATCAAGAGGAGAGTTTTCTCCACTGCATTAAAGATCATCACAAGCCAAAAAAAAAAAGGCAAAATAAGAATATACAGGCACTAAGACCTTATGTTTAAAAAGCCTTGCACAAAAATTTTTATGATGCTTTCTTATCTGAATATACAAACTAGAGATGTATTCAAAACAATTAAGATTATATTTCGTACTATCTTCCAATGTGATACTGCCTTTGTCAGTTTATTATTTGGTTGTAAAGGTATATAGTAAAATACTATTTTTAAACCATAGATGATCAGGTAATGAAAAATATACTTGTAGACTTTTTCATAATGGATTTTGGAATCTTTTTTGATCACAAGGGCTCACTGCATACAGTGTAATTATCAGTATTGTTTTAGAGATAACTTAATCTAATGGTACCACATGATAGTTCAACCATGCTTGGTTTTATTAGCAACTCTGTGTGATTATAAAATGAAAATAACCGTGGCTCTGCTTCTACATCAATGAAATGACCATTGCAAAATTTTCTGTGTTGTGTGTGTGTGCGTGTGCGTGTGTGTGTTTTGGTGGTTTGCACTCCAATGTAGATGCTGATCAAGGGAAAATGATTATCTTGAACTTTTGTTGTTGATATTTGTTTCCAATCTGCTAGCCTTGTGCCAATTTTTTCCCCCTTAATAAACAACCAGCATAAGTCATTTATCAGACAAACATGGCTGTGGAAGTTTTGGGGCACTATCTTGTTCCCTCCTGCAGGATTTTTCAGGCTCTCCAGAGAAAGCATACACGGTATCTTTGTCCTTCTCCTACAGTATTCTTGGCATCTAGTGAGAGTGCCAAACCTCAGGTTTCTGGATTCTCATCATTTTCCTACCTCCTACCAGAAATTTCCACTTTGCCAAATTTCCACTTTCCTGAGTCTTTTTGGGTAAAGCACTTCAGCTGCTCATCTTCTCTTCCTCTGTGTTCTAAAATGGGCTCGGTGTTTTTCTACACACAAGCACAGGGTCCATAGAATGGTTTTGTTTGCTTTTCTTATTCCATGAACAAGATATAGAGGCCCAACAAATGGGAATTTAATTCTCTATCTTCAGTAAGAAGAAACAATTGGCAGCATTAAAACAGCAATCAGTAGACACCCAAAATTAGACTAATGAACACATGTGTCTTCGAGCTTCTAAACATCTAATTTTGATGTGTCATTACCTCTACCCATTTACAGAGAAAATAGATGGTTTTTAAATTGGTTCACATGAACCATCTAAAGGGTCCTCACCCTATTCTGTTTATTATCCGTGTACCCCAGGATCCTAATGCTGCTGTGGGATCCCAGAAGGCTGTCCTACCAGTGGCAGAGGTTAAGTATGGATGTGGAAGAAGGTCAAATCCAAGCCAGATTTCACATGTGTGGTGTGTACGGGCGGGGGTGGTGTGCTCTTTTAAGAACACACAAACACAGCCTATGTCAGGATGATGTGAGATGTCATCTATATATCTGTCACAGAAAGATAATCCCTCCTAAAAAAGCAGCCAAGAGCAGAGAGGGTGTTCAAAACAGTCCTGGTATGTCACACAGGGAAGCTCTTTCTCCCCTATTGCTCCCAACCTCAACACCAGGTGGAAGAAAACCTTTCCTTTCTCTCTCTCTTTTTTAGGCCCTTGAGGACCTGCCCATTCAGTCTTTACTTGGGAGTGGATGGGATGGAGGAAGGTTGGTGGAGAAAGAAAGAGATATGGTAAAGTTTTATTTTCAAAAAAAAAAATATTGTTTACTTAAAAGCAAGATTATAACATTAAGATGCACAGAACTGAGTCTTAGTAATAATAGACTGAAATTATGAATGGTCACAAAATGAGACCATTTTGGGCGTGGAAAGCCCCAAATTTACTTAACAAGGTCACTACCTTGTAGGAAAAGGGCTTCATATTGCGGATTAAGGACCGATTTTTGAAAAACTTAAAACAGCTATCGATTTTCATTCAACGGTGGAATTTCATGAATACACTTGGCTCTATAAGCAAAGAAGGTGATTGAGAGAGGAAAGACTGAAAATAAATACATCGATCATTATTTTTTTCTCTTTATCCCTAACAGAGCTATAAAATCATGAGTTCAGACAACTGAGAATCTTGGTGCAGGTTTAACTCTCTTGATGTAGTTTTTATTTCTACTATCCTATCACATTTCTTGATGTTTCTTTTATCTTGACCTTGAGAAACCTTTCTTCATTCTCTAGATCTCTAGGGAATCTGTTTTATTTATTTATTTATTTATTTATTTATTTATTTATTTATTTATTTTTTCATTTTAGATCTGGTTCCATTGAACCCAGCTTTAGATTTCTTTAATTAGTGCTGCTCTTAACCAGCCATGAACATTGTAAACTCACGAGAATCGTGTTCTTTATGATGTTTGTGCCCCCAGATAACGAGTGACATTAGGAGTGAATTGGCAGATCTTTCCCCAATGAGTATAGTGGCAATGGGAAGAGTCCTGCAGAAGTTCAGTCACTTGGATTAAGGAAGACAGGGGTCAAGGATTGTGCTCAGGGCAACCACCTTAGGAAGTCAAAAGTGAAGGCAAATTCAAGTAATGGTGACCCATAGGATACAAAGAATGCCAGAGAAAAACGCCTGGAGCCTCTGTTATCTGTGCTTAGATGAAGAATTTACAGAGTCAAACTCTAGCTGTCAGAGCCTCAGGAGTAAGCTTGATCTGAAATGCAGAGATGTCATAAGGTTCTTCCAAGCATTGGTACTAGACAAAGAATGGTCTTAGGTTAAATGGTGTAATCATTAACATAGCTGTGCTGGTTGATAAACAAGAATGACCTTAGTTGGAAAACGTACGTTGCAGTTGGGCATTGAGAGAGTTAAAGTGCGAGCATTATGTACAGAGCTATTTTAATGAAACCGTTTAATCTGTAAGGAAGAGAAATTTAGGTTTCAGAGAAGAATTGTGATCTTCTCGAGGTATATCCTTTATATCTTTACATAAAACTTATTATATAGGTCTTTGTGGTGGGGACTTTCTAGCTATTGAAATCCATTGCTCTTCTCTCTTGGCTCCTGACTGCGAAGGGTAGAATCAATCATAATTTTATGTAGAGAAATGCCTTTTTAGCATTTATGGGGAGGTCCATGTGTGACTCCCAAACAGGCTCATCAAAAGGTAAAGCAGTGCAAAGATACTTTTTAAAATGCTCTCCCCACCAAGATGGCTCCATTATCTGACACACTACACATTCAAGGGACTTTCCCTGGCTATGTCTCTTCATTGCTTTAGTAAATAATGGCAGTAACCCAGGACTAATTTCTGAGAGTTATCTTTCTTGCACAGGGAGAACTTTTCATATTAAAGAACAATATTTTTAAAGAAAGATCAAATATCTTTAGGAATTCTAAAAAGAGAAATTGCCATTGGTGAGGATGTGGTTAGAAAAGGGGTGTGTTCGTTCCTTCGTTGCCCCAAACCCAACTAATAATAACAGTTGTCTCACACCAAGACATAATTAGCTGAAATGGTTTAACAGGTCAGTTTTTCAATAGCCTTCATCCATTAAAGTTATTTTGGTCTCCGGATGTGTACATAGGTCCGCAAGAGGTTATCCTAAAATAACCTTAAAGAGAGCACAATGTTTGAGGAGTTGAATTCAATAAACTTTGGATTGAACAAGGAAAAAGTCCAAAAAAATACATGAATGTGAATTTTAGACTGATTTAGGTAGCCTGCCATTAGAAAAACTACCAGCTTTACAGCCATTGAAGAGCTTCATCCATAGCTGAGCGGGGTCTCTTGTTTGAGGGAAGGAGTGGGAGTAAATGGGAGAGAGGTATGCAAAATATGAAAAACTTTCCTGTCTCTTAAGCATTTTTATGATCCAGGCCATTCTTTGACAGTGATAGCTGGATTCTGCTCTTTACATTGGATGAAGCTAAACACCTTTCTTTGGGGTACGATGAAATCTCAATTTCTGGACTCTAATATAAGCATCAAATTTGTCTTCACTCTCAAGGTCTACTTCCGGGCCACCTTGCACACTCAGGCATTTACCCTGAAATAATCCTGGTGCGAGTGTTTTCTGCTCTCAGTGTTTAGACTGGATTTGGCTTACTTCCACTTACTCTGAGTGTTGAACAGACTTGTGATTGCCTTCAATCAGAATAAATAAGGAGATTACTGTGGCACAACAAATAAATTATGGGCTAAGTCTTGTCATAATAATAGTTTTCATTTTTCTAACAGATTGGCTTGGGAGATCTTGAAGAATTTGCAAATATGGTTTCCTCTGTTTTGCTGATAGGAAAACAGTCTCTGGCTCTAGTTTAGGATTACAAATCTCAGAGACTCCAGCCTAAAACAGAGAACACACATTTTAGAAATTTGGACTCGGTTCATTAGAGCAGGATAATAAAAACATGACCAGGATCTGCATCCTTCTGCCATTTGGAGGAGGTGGATTTGCTGATTCTGCTAAAGAAATACTTGGCAAAGAATTTATTGTTTCCTGCTTTGAGACTTCGAAAGGATTTAGAAAACACAGGATGTGAATCCTAAAAAAAATAATAGCAGGGGGTCATATGCTAACCGCCATCTCTAAGGATTATCTGGAAACAAATTTGCCATTTTAGACAGACACTTTTATTTAGGAAGTACAATCTATAAATAGGCTCTTCTTGGTTAAATATTCTCATACAATTAATCGAGTAATGTAATTGGCTGGCCTTATAATAGGCATCAGCTCTATGGGCAGCATTGCTAAAGTTAACAGTCACTCTGGAGTTGGGACCAAGAGGCTGCAAATGAAGCCAGATGTACACACAGAGGGGCTGTAGACCCATCAGGGTTTCCTGGGGGAAATATTCATTAAACTGTGCATCTGGTAGAGTTCTTCAGGAATCACCTCCTAAGTGATCCTTTGGTATATCTGTTTTAAAACAGTCCTCCCCCCCCCCCACCTCAACCTCCACCCATTTGAAAAGCAAACAAACGTATGATTGTCTTAAATTAATATATTATCACTAAACATATTGCTCAGACGAAATGAAAGCTTCCAAAAGTTAGTGATGGAAAATAATGGAAACTTCCTTCTCCCTTATTGTTACAATAATATATAGATGATGGTGGATTAAAGATGATTGTATTTCTTCGATACTCTTTTTCATTAATACTTAACATATTTCTTTAACCTCAATGGCACTGCCATTTTCTTGTCTATCTCTGCTCTCTGTGACTTTTCCTTCTTAAGCCCCTCTTTCTTTACATCAGTTTTTTCTCTTCTTAGATGATCCCCTTCATATCCAACGCAGAACTTGCTCTTGGGCCAGACCTCTCTGTTGAGGTCCATACGTTTATATCTAACCATCTATTGGCTATCTCCACCTTTCCCGTATTGAAACTGTCATTTTCCTCTTGTCTACATGTGACCAGCCTGTCTCACACTTGATGTTTCATTCTCAGTGAGTGACCACATCCCCAAATATCCAAGAAAAACCAACATTCCAGCTTGGTTCTTCTCTCTCTTTGTCACATCTTCCAAGTTCAATCAGCCACCAGAGGTGGCTTTTGGGACTTCATGAAACTCACCCCCATCTGTCCACTTCTTTCTGATTGCTCTCTTCCAACCTTAGGGTAGGCAATCATCCCCTGACCACTCCTCCCCTGTCCCCTCTGCCTCCCATATTGACCAATCCATTTTCAACATACCAGTTGAGATAATCTTTATAAAATGCAAACCGGAACATGACATTCCCTTTTATAAAAAAGTCTTCAATGACACCTCTGCCCCTTAGACATCGGGTCTTTTATTTACATTTTCTGCTTCTCTGAGCTCTTCTCCCCCTGCCCACCTTTCAGTGGCTATGAACTTCCTATAGGAGCCATTTAGATTTATTTTCTAAACTATCATGGGAAGCACCTGCTCACTCTTAAAGTTCCTATGATAAATGGCAGAGGGCTTAATCACCTTTCTTCACCCACTCCTTTTCTGTAACATACTGGGCCAACCTCAAGCTGTCCCACATTTAAAATGAGCTCAAAATCATTTGAACTTGGACGAAACATCTCTTAAGAGTGCTGCTTGGTAACTTTACGGTGCCATTTATTTTGACTAAATACCTCTTTTGAACCTACAACCTTCTGTTATTCTCTATGAGACAGCTCCTGACTATTTTTTTGCTGAATAATAGTGGCATGTGTCACATTAAATTTTCCTTTGCCTTGTGTCTCTTTCTGAACTAAACCCAGTCTGTTCCTGGAGTTTGCCTGTCTGTTGACATACTAGGATATACTGGGCCTCTATGATGATCTGAATCCATTCTTTTTGTCTTCATTAACATGAGGTAGGAATGGGAGGATTCTTATTTGCAGTAAGAATTACCAAATACTAACTATTTGGGGGGGGGGGGGTGACATCTGATCTTTAAAAGACAAATCTGTATGTTTATTTTCTCTCAGATTGGTATAGTTCCAGTTCGGAATGTGAGGTGGCAAGCTAAAATAAATCTGTAAGACTGATTTTTTGTTTACTCTTAAAACTCAGGGTCTTAAATCAATGTTTTTAAACAATCCTAGTTATACTCCAGTGCAATAGCAAAGCCCAAGGAAAAGCTCAAAACAACTCAGCTTACACTTATTGATTTACAAATTGAGGAGCTGATCTTATAAACAATGCACAGAGCAATAGTCTGACTCAGATATCTCTAGGCTTTAACTTTGGCTTTTAATAGCTACATATATTAATATGTTGCTAGTTGGAAAGGTTAAAAAGAAAGAGTTTTAGAAGTTATGCCTTCTTACTATTGAAAGTAGAAAATTTAAAAAAGGAGAAAATTAAAATTTTACATATTCCTTATATATTAAGAATAAGGTCTGTTAACTTTCTATAGCGCCTTCCTTTAATATTTACTGTTTTAGTATTTATGTATTTAGTATGATACATATTTTTTTGCTACGTAATATATACTCCGTTAGCATAATAAATAGTTGAATGAATGGAGAAATGTATATAAATGAAAGTAATTATACTTCCACATGTCTTGAAGTAAATATAATATTAACAAAAGCATACTGTTATATAAATCATCATCTCCTTGGATGCAACAATTTCCCTCTTATTAAGCATCCACATAATTTCTTATTGTAAATAAATGCAAATATGATAGACCTTAGGTATATATCTTGCCTGCATTTTTTTAAAATGACCGTTTCCTTAGGGTAATACATATTTTTTTTAAATATGCTTGATAGATACTACCAAACTGCTTTTCAGAAAAATGGTGTTTAATTCATGTGTTCGGTAAAACTGGCTGAGAGCATCTGTTGCATAGTGCCTTGGTTGCACTACACATCTTTATTTCAAAACATAACTTTTATGGTAAAGTCATTTTATATTATTGGAATTTAAATTTCTTTTTATTTTCTTTCTGTATTTTTTAGTAGTATGGCTAAACAGTTTTCACTTAACATCTCTTGTACTTTTGTGGGTTTTCTCTGTGAATCTATTGACAAGGTATTTTTTTCCTAACATTTAGTGAACACCAAGCACCATTCTGAGGGTTTTACTTTTATTGATTTGCTTGATCCTCATAAGACCCCTATAAACAATAGAATACTCCTATAATCCCCTATTTTATAGAAATGAAATACATAGCTGGGATGATTTCTGTTGTTATCAAATCATTTTTTTTCTTATTAATTTTTATAAACTCTTTACATATTAAAACTGTTAGCCAGGTAGACAAATGTGTAGCACATAGTCCCATATTATACAAATTCCTTTTCTCAGGTTTATCAATAAATTTTATTTTGTGAAGTTCAATGATTGTACTATTAAACTCATCAAAACCTTAAGTTCATAGGGTTATTATTTATATATTATCCCTGTCTTTTGTGTTTTTGTTTGTTTATTTGCCTCTTTTGTTCATTTATACCTCCTGTTGATTTGGAAATAATGTGTTATGTGAAATGAGAATGTCCCTTACTTTTTCTTCCATAATCGATAAAGTTTCTACTGATTTGTAGTACTCACTGAAGTATACTGAGTACATGTACCTGAGTATGCATGTATATGTACATATACCCAAGTCTATTTTGAAAAATTACTTAACATTTTTTGTCACATGATATTTATTTCTAAATCATATTGTTTTCCTTATTGTGGGTTGGAAATCATTTTATTACATGAGATGACAAATAATCCCTTGTTATATTTCCCTGGAAATGTTTTGGTCTGCTTCACTTACCACAAAACAAAAACAAGTCCTGTTGGATTTGAATAAAATGAAACACACATATTACAATAAAATATAATGCATTTTTGTTTTACTTTATCTTCATGTAATTTGTGATTGTTACAGTATGAAATTAGTTTTCAGGAATGAAAAGGAAATATAAACATATCAGTAAGGATAAAATAAGTTCTAGTGTTGATGTCTTCACTGTTAGCTTTCATCCAGGAACTGGATGATTTGAGGGGACTGACATTAGTGATTTGAAAGAACTGGAGGAACACCCAGGCAGTGCTGAGCTTCTTGGTCAGTGCTTACCAATTCTGCATGTAGATACTCTGGGGGGGAAAGGAACATCCTGTTTCCTGTCAACTGACAGGTTTTCTTTCTTCTCAGTCCATACAATATGGCTGAACTAGTGGTTAAGTTTGCCAGCCCCACGAGGTTCATCTTTTTCGTTGTCTTCTTAGGTTTTAAGTAACCAAGTAGAGTCTCTGTTTGAAAATGAATGTCTTCTTTGCTTCTCTTAGGATAATGAGAGATTTTAAAGCAGTACTCAGAACCAAGTCTCGCTAAACTCTGCAGGTATTTCCATTTAGGGGAAACGTACACACCATTTCAAAGTAAAAAGTTAATCTTGTATGCTTCTACCCCTTATTTTTTTTCTTCTTAATTCGAGAGGTGGTGGGGGCAAGAGAGAATCTTAAGCAGGCTCCACGTTCAGCATAGAGCCCAAATGGAGCTAGATCCCATGACCCTGGGATCATGACCCGAGCTGAAATTAAGAGTCAGACACTCAACTGATTGAGCCACCCAGATGTCCCATTTCTACATCTTTTTAATTATGTCTGTAAAAGTGGATATAAAATACTTCCCTAAAGTGAGTCTGGACAAGACACTTAGTCTCCACGTTCATTCTCAGGAAAAGAGTAAAGGAGCAGTCAGAAGATGATGTTTTTTCCTCGGTGGTTTGTAAACATGCTATGGTATATGGGCAAAGTGTATTTTACAAAATTTCACTGAGCCTCCTAGATCAATTTATTTCTCTATCATATCCATCTTCAATTTAGTAAGAAAATCCATTTTTTTCTCTCCTATATCCCCACCATTATATAGTTTCCAGATATATTCTGCTTTCTTACATAATAGCATCAACTTATATCTAATGTTTGACATGTTTATTCTGTTTCAAACTTCTATAGCTGGTGATACTTATAAGTAATTTTGAAATAAAATGGTAACATAGGATCTATGTCTTTTATTTACCTCATATATCCTTTAATTAGTTGGAGCTTTTCCATGCTTCCATGATGACTTAGATGAGCTAAGTCAACATTTATACTGTGGGTGACATCTAAGGGTATGTGAGGATGCACATGAAAGTTTCATATGGCAAATATGATGTTGATAAAGATAGTATTTCTGAAAATTTCAATTGGTGGATTTTATGGAAGGTTTTTTTTTTCAGATACCGTGCTTTAGCTATTGTCTGAATAATTCAGTTTTTAAAATGTCTTCCAAAGTTATGTAACAGGATTTACGTATTTGAATAGTGTCTATCGGAAAGTTGTTCTGAATTGTATGTGTACTGTAATTGCTCCAAGAGTATGTCTCAGTGACAGTGTTTAAATGTTGTAGCTCAGTCAGGATAGATTATGATCCTATGTAATGGATTTTGGTTTTATTTTCATTTTTTAAAAGTGTATTTATTTATTTTGAGAGAGAGAGAGAGAGAGCGCGAGAGACATTGCAAGTGAGGGTGGGGCAGAGAGAGGGAGAGAGAATCCCAAGTAGGCTGTACACAGTCATCACAGAGCCTGATGGGAGCTCAGTCTCCTGAACCCTGAGATCATGACCTGAGCCAAAATTGAGAGTGGAACACTTAACCCACTGAGCTACCCAGGCATCCCCTGTGCAATGTCTTTTATGCAAAAATGTTTCATTTATTGTTTGTCTGACCTTTGCTAGGTATCACACCAGATTTTTCAACACACACACACACACACACACACACACACACACACTTTACACCACTTTTCTCTACTTCATTTTTCATAGACATGATCATGTGAAACATAGATGTGATTAGAGATATGAAAACTAAAACTTGCAAGGTTATCACTACTTGAAGGTCATACAGGTCATAAGTGGTAGAGCCCGCATTAGAACATACACATATTTGAATCTTTTCTTATGCTTAATCGAATATGTAAATAAAATCCCTGTAAATAGACTCCCTGAATAGTTTGATTAGTACATATGTGTCACTAAATCACCTTCTAAGGAATTGGGTTAAAATTACATGAAGCCAGGAGACATTTCCACGTGTATTTTTACCTATTTGACCTAGTTTTCTACATGTATTTTTGCCTACTGTATCTAATAGGACTTTATTTATTTGTTTGTTTGTTTATTTATTTATTTTTCATTTTCTAATATATCTAATAAAACATAGACATCTTGAATGCAATGGGAGTTATACATGTTAACTTTGATCAATGTCACTGAAATACCCTCCAGTTTACAGCCCTCCTTTATTCTCTCCCGGTGATAAAGACTAAATTTCCAGAATGCAGCAGAGCAGCCATCTTTTTGGCATTGGCCATATGGTGTGGTTGTTGCAGAACTAGGTTGTTCTGGCCTGAATCTATGAGTGAAAGAAGATCTTTGGTCGCAACACTTTTGGGAGAGAATCTAAACTCATGCAGTCTGTATCATCGAGATGGGTTGTGTTTTTAATTCAATTAACCTAACCCAATAGAAATTAAACACTTGTGGTGAGTTATGACTAATTATATGAGGTGTCACCAGTTATAAAGTTAAGGAATACATACTTGGAATGGTTTACTAAGTTTTTTTTTTTTTTTTAATTTTACAAATGGCAGTAGAATCTAGGGTGGTCTGATATATTCTAACTTTCATTTGATAAACTACCTTGAATGACAGAGAAGGTATAGGTGCAATGCAAAAAATATACCTACTGTGAATATAGATATTGTGTGTGGTTGTATATATATGTACATGTGGGTGTTTGGCAGTGGTGATGAAAGTTACAGGTAGCTAAACTGCTTGTACTCTTTGGCATTACAGATACTGACTTCAGGTTGGTTAAGTCACAAATACATGTTCACAATTTAAAGTTAGCCACAAAAATGATATAAAACATAACTTCTAAACCAGTAGAGGGGAAAAAAACTAATAAAGAAAGTTCGATCAATACAAGAGTGTACAGGAAATTAGAAAAGAGAATCAAAGAACAAGCAGAGTAAGAAGGAAGCACACAAAAGTTGGTAGAAATAAATCCAAATATATTAGTAATCACCATCATCCATCATGAGTGCTAGGATAGAGGGCAAGTCGAAAATTGCTGATATAGATGATACTGTGCAACCAAGGATCTTGGTAGAAATCCTGAAATATTGGAAACACACAAAAGCATTCTGATCACAGCATAATGGCTAATCTAGTGTTTGACCTGAGATAACTCTGGGTAAAATTTCACATATGTTGAGCATCAGTAAGATTTCCATATTACCTATGCTAAAATGACTTGCACCTCAATTTAATGAGTTTTTCCAAATCATTTCCTCTTGCAGTACCCTGTTATTTTCCTACTATCATTTGTAACTGTATAGCACAATTTTCTGTATTAGTTTAATAGCTGTCTTTGTAAGCAGTCAGTATTCCTGCCAAAGCAGAGACTACTTCTCGTTTGTTCTGTGGAATTTTCCCAATGGCTGGCATTAGTAGAACATTGATACATATCGAATGAGTAAATAAATGCCATTGACTGATTGCGATAATTTTTGCCCTACAGGATAAAAAAAAGCAAGCCATCCAGATACGTTGTCATAGTAACATGCCTGAAGAATGCCATTATAAGAGCTATATGGCCCTTTGTAGCTGAAGTACCTATGTTCTGCAACTATATCTGGACAATTATAATCAGAGATTTTTAGCAGAATTATACTCATTATGGTTTTTCAAGTATCATGTGGCACATTTAACAATTGTATTAATTAATTCATTTTAAATTTATTATAAAGAATAATTGATCTACAGTGTTAGATTAGTTTCGGATGTACTGATCTGAAAATTCTGTACATTACTTAGTGCTCACCATGGTAAGTCATCATTTGTCATCGTACAGTGTTATTACAATATTATTAACTGTATTTCCTATGCTGCAGTTTGCATCTCTCCAACTTACTTGTTTTGTAACTGGAAGTCTTCATCCCATTAATCTAATTTCCCATCCCCACAACCACCTCCCCAATGGTAAGCATCAGCTCACTGAATTTAGAGGACTATTTTTATTTGGTTTGTTTCTTAGATTCCACCTATAAGTGAAACAATATAGTATTTGTCTTGGTCTCTTTTTACTTAGGATAATAAGCTCCAGATCCATCTATATTGTTGCAAATGGCAAGATTTCATTGGCTAACTAATGTTCCACTCTATCTATCTAAATAAATAAATAAATAAATAAATAAATAAATAAATAAATAAGTATCTCCAACATCTTCTTTATTCATTCATCTATAAATGGATGCTTCCATATCTTGGCTTTTGTAAATAATGTTGCAATAAACAGGGTGCATGTATTGGTTTTTTTTTTTTTTTTTTTTGACTCAGTGAGGTTTTTTTTCCTCCTTTGGGTAAATACCAGTAGTGGAATTACTGGAGCATATGGTATTTCTATTTGTAATTTAAAACAAAAATTTAATGTCTGTTTATTTTTGAGAGAGAGAGAGAGAGAGAGAGAGAGAGAGAGAGAGAGAGAGAGAATGAGCTGGAGAGGGGCACAGAGGGAGACAGAATCTGAAGCAGGCTCCAGGCTCTGAGCTGTCAGCACAGAGCCTGATGTGGGCTCGAACCCACAAACTGTGAGATCCTGACCTGAGCTGAAGCCAGATGCTTAACTGACTGAGCCACGCAGGCACCCCCTCTTTTTAATATTTGAGGCGCCACCATACTACTTGTCAGTGTGGTTGCACCAATGTACATTCCACCAACAGTGCACAAGGGTCCCTTTTCTCCACATCATCAGCAACACTTGTTATTCCTTTTCTTTTTGTTACTTGCCGTGAGAACTGGTATAAGGTAACATCTCGTTGTGGTTTTGATTTGCATTTTCCCTGATGAGTGGAAATGAATATCTTTTTATGTATATGTTGAACATTTGAGTCTTCCAAAGCCACATCATGTGTCATTCAAAGTCACTGTTTCCTTGTTGGTCTGGATGATCCATCCGTTGATGTAAGTGGGGGTGTTAAATTCCCCTACTGTTACTGTAATACTGTCAATTTCTCCATTTCAGTATTTTGGTACCTCTGTGCTGGGTACATAAATATTTACAACTGTTGTATCCTCTTGTTGGAATGATTCCTTTATCATTATGTAATGGCCTTCTTTGTCTCTTGTTACAGTATTTATTTTAATGTCTATTTTGTCTGATAATAGTATGGCTTTCCCAGCTTTTATTACATTCTATTTGCATGGAATATCGTTTTCCGTTTCTTCACTTTTAGCCTATGTGTCTTTAGTCTGAAGTGAATCTCTTATTGACAGCATACAGATGGATCTTGTTTTTTGATTCATTCGGTCACACTGTGTCTTTATATTGAAGCATTTATTCCATTTATATTTAAAGTAATTATTTATAGGTATGTATATATTATCATTTTGTTTGTTTTCTGGTTGTTTTTGTAGTTCTCCGATCCTTTCTTTTTCTCATACTCGCTTTCGTTGAGATTTATTGACTTTCTTTTGAGTGAAGCCTGAATTCCTTTGTTTTTTGTGTAGTTTTTCTATAGTTTTATGGTTTGTGGTTCCTGTGAGGTTCATATGTAGCATCCTATGTATCCATTAAGCAGTCTGTATTAAGTTTACGGTTGCTTAAGTTTGAACACATTCTGAAAGTACTACATTTTTACTTTCCACTCTACATTTTATTTATATGATGTCATACTTTATGTCTTTTTGTGTCTGCCTTAACTAATTTTTACAGACATAATTGATATTACTACTTGTGTCTTTTAATCTTCATAGCTTATTTATAACTAATTGATCTAGTACATTTAGTATATGTTTGCTTTTACCAGTGAAAATTTTTCTTTTATAATTTTCTTAATTCTAGGTATGGCCTTTTCTGCTATAAAAGTCCCTTTAATGTTTCTCGTAAGGCTGGTTTACTGGTAATGAACTCCTTTAACTTTTGTTTGTCTTGAAAATTCTTTCTCTCTGTTCTTCAATTCCGAATGATAGCCTCATGGGTAGAGGACTTTTGGTTGCAGGTTATTTTTAGCACTTTGAACATACCCTACTACTTCTTTCAGGCCTGCAAAGTTTCCGCTGAAAATTTGTTGATAGCTTTATGTGGTTTCCCTTGTTGGTAACTATTTGCTTTTCCCCTGCTGTTTTTAATATTCTCTCTCTCTCTCCCTCTCTCCCTCTCTCCCTCTCTCCCTCTCTCCCTCTCCCTCTCCCTCTCCCTCTCCCTCTCCCTCTCCCTCTCTCTCTCCCTCTCTCCCTTTTGCCATTTTAATTATTATGTGTCTTAATATGGACCTTCTTGGGTTCATCTTTACAGGTTCTCGGTGCTTCTTGGAACTGGATATCTGCTTCTTTCACCTGATGAGGGAAGTTTTCAGCTATCATTTCTTCATAGAAGTTTTCTGTCCCTTTTTCGTTCTGTTCTCCTGTTGGACTCCTATAATGCAAATGTTAGTACGCTTGATTTTCCTTGGATGTTTCAGCCTATCCTCATTTTTTAAATTCTTTGTTTGGCTGTTCACCTTGGCTGTTTTCCATTACCCTATTTTCAGATTGCTGACTCATTCTTCTGCCTCCTTTAGTCTAGTGTTTTTTCCTTGTAGTGTGTGTGTGTGTGTGTGTGTGTGTGTGTGTGTGTTGGGGGGGCGGGGCGGTGAGCAGGCAGAAGTTTATTAGAATATAAGACCAGAAAGGAAAAATAGTATGAAAACTCTTTTTCCAGAGAGGGGGCATTTAAAACTGAATACCCCCTTGTAGTGTGTTTTTTTTTTTTTTAATTTCAATTATTGTATTCTTAAACTTTCATTCTTTTTTATGTATTTTCTTCTATCTCTATGTTAAAGTTTTCATTGAGTTAATTCACTCCCAAACGATGTGAGCATTTTTAGGACCATTACTTTGATCTCTTTATCAGGTAGATTGCTTATCCTTGTTTTTTTTTTTTAGTTAATTTTTTAAAGGGTGTGTGTGTGTGTGTATTTTGAGCATATTCCTTTTTCTCCTCATTTTGTTTGACTTTCTGTGATTGTTAGATATTAGGTAGGTCACCTACGTCTCCTGGTGGTGAAAGTAGTGGGTTTGTTGGAAGGCATCCTGTGGCGCCCAGTAGCACAATCTCCCATGGTCTCCAGAAACTGGTGCTCCAGGGATGTCCCCTGTGTGGGGTGCATGTGCCCTCCTGTTGTGGCTGGGCCACAACTGCTAAGGATGCACTAGCTAGCAGGCCTGGCCCTAAGGCAGCTGGCTGAAAAGCCTGGCTATAGCAGTTGCTGTCCTCTGGTGGGTGATGTCAGCCTTTAGCATAGCTGGCTGAGGGGCCTGGCAGTAACTGTTGTAGGTTTGCCAGTGGGTGGGGCCGCCTACCCTCCCTGGGACAGGAGTTGTTTTGGAGGGATGCTGGTCTCAGCCAAGGTTGTCTCCTGGGTTAGGTAGGGTGGGAGTCAATTTGGAAATGCACCCTGTTGGGGTAGCTCCACAGGAGAACACCAGGGTGAGTGAACAGTGCTGTCAGGTAGATTGGGGAATGTTAGAAATGGTTTCTCCCAGCATCTGACCAACTAGGCTGAAGGAAGGCATGAAAAATGGGACCCACCCTGGTAAAAGTTTCTACCATCCCTACCCATCTGGTGCTCACTCTAAAATTAATGAGTAAATCTTTTCATGTACTAGTGGTGCTTTCAAACTGCTGTCCCTGTGTTGAGTCTTGGACCTAGTGAGTGTGGTGTATCGGCCCTTGAAGAGTGGAATCTTGGTTTCCTGTAGCTAACTGGGTCTTCTGAAGTTAAGCTCAGCTGGTTTTGAAGGCTCCCAGAGTTAAGCCTCACTGATTTTGAAAGCCAGACATTAAGGGTGCTCACATTTCTGGTTCAGATCCCCAGGACTGTGGGGTTGAGGGTTGTCCATTCTGAGGCTTGATCCCCTTGCTCCTCTGGTAGGACCTCTTCACCTCTGATATCTCTCCCACTTGTGGGTTTCCCTGCAGGAGTTTGGTTCCCCTCCTACACCTCTTGATGTGAGTCTCTGTATATCGTTGGCTGTGGGAACACGATTCTACTAGTCTTTAGGTTGTTTTCAAAAAGTTGCAGTATATATAGTTGTAGCCCTGGTATATCTGTGGAAGGAGGTGAGCTCAGAACCTCCTACTCTCCTATCATCCCTGAGTCTCCTTCATGTGTGGCATTTTTAACATATTTTGTCAAATCACATAGACTTTGTCTATGTTTTGAGAGCCATGAGCAACAAGGACGTGTTTTGCTGATGTGCAATTCTCAGTTTATGTATAACACTATTGGAAGTTGAAATTCCTGGCTGTTCTCCGTTGTCTGTGAGTTAGCCTCATAGCAATTAACACAATTTGTAATTACTTATTTATTGTGTTTACATGTGATTAACATCTGTACTTCCTTGAGGCAAGGATGATTATCCTCACAAATACATATATTTTCTTGTACCCTATCAGGATGGTTATTTGTCCCAGCATTATATAATCTTTTAAAAAGGGAGTCATAGAGTCTGTCCATTTGTAATGATCTTACCATTATTTCAAAATGTTCTTGGGTAGCATTAAATTTTACTCTACATTCCAGGAGTATTTTTATTCTCCTCGAGGGTGTTGGTATGGGTTTACATGAAAAATTCTTTTCAGTTCAGAGTGGAAAAATTCTAGAAAAAACTAACGTACCTATGAACCCAATTGAAAGGAAATTTTCCAGAGTAAGCACTATCATAAAATTAGTATCAGAATTCACAGCTATAGTTTTGTTCCACATTTTCTTCATTGATCGTATAGTGCCTTTATACAGTAATAAATATGCTAAATAGGAAAATGACTAAATAAAATTTTATATATGTGTAAAATCTATTCTAAAATACACATTTTACCAAAATTAAATAGGGTAAGATTGAATCATGAATATTTGAAACCTGGAACACAATGTGTCACACATAAATCAAATGTTACATCTTCCTTCATTTTTTAAATTAATTTCAATTAAGATGTAGTTACTATATAGTTTTATATTAGTTTTGGATGTACAACATAGCAATTCAACGATTGCATATATTATTCTGGGCTCATCAAGGTAAGCGTACTTTTAATCCCCTTCACTTATTTCACCAATTCCCCCACCCACCCCCCTCTGGTGGCCATCGGTTTGTTCTCTATGGTTAAGAGTCTGTTTCTTGATTTGTCTCTCTCTGTCTCTTCCCTTTGCTCATTTGTTTTGCTTCTTAAATTACCTATGAATGAAATCATTTGTATTTGTCTTTCTCTGACAGACTTATTTCAGTTGGCGTTACACTTTCTAGATGCATCCACCTTGTTGCAAATGGCAAGATCTCATTCTTTGTTTATGGCTGAATAACGTTCTGTTATAGATATATATCACATGTTCTTCATGCATTTGTCAGTTGGTGGACCCTTAGGCTGCTTCCATACTTTGTCTATTGTAAATAATGCTTCAGTTAGCATAGGGATGCATCTACCTCTTTGAATTAGTGTGGATACATACACAGTGGTGGGATTACTGGGCACAGTGTAGTTATATTTTTAATTTTTTGAGGAACCTCTATACTGTATTCCAGAGTGGCCACATCAGTTTGCATTTTCATCAGTTTGTGAAGGTTCCTTTTTCTCCATATCTTCACCAATAGTTGTTTCTTGAGCTTTTGATTTTAGCTATTCTGACCAGTGTGAGGTGATATCTCATTGTGGTTTTGATGGACATTTCCCTGATGATTAGTGATGTCGAGTATATTTTCATGTATCTGTTCACCATAGGTAGGCCATCTTTGGAGAAATGTCTGTTCATGTCTTTCATCAACCTTTTAAAATTTATCAACAGGTAAATGGACACATAAATTATGATATATGCATACAATAAGCAAAATAAATAAACTACTAATGCACACTACAACATGAATGAATCTCAAAAATAATAAATACAGTATGATTGTATTGATATGAAATGTTAAAAGTGTAAATCTATAGTTAGAGTAAGGAGGGGATAGGAGGGGCTCAGGTTATATTTACAAGTGTATAAAATGAGTTTCTCAGAGATGATGGCTCATTATCTTGATTGTAGTGATAGTTTCAAAGTCATATTCAAGGTCCAAACTTATTAATTTCTATCCTTTTAAATATGTGCAGTTTATTACATTTCAGTTTTATCTAAATAAAACAGTATTAAACAATAAAATAATTTTCTTGACCTTCTCTAATTCAAGATTTAATCAGGAAGCTTTATTTTAACTTTCAAAGTTGACATAATCTAGGATTTTAGATACAGTTTGTTATTATTGAATAGTTAGTTGCCTTTGATTTTTAACGCTATTTCAATACCTAGGCTTAATATTTTAACTTCTTACAATGCTTATAATTAAATCTTTATTCCATAACTTCTCAATTTTTGAGAATATTATTATTCATTTGTTGCTTTCCTGGATTATAACTTGAGGAATTCATATGCACAGTGGTGTATTTTCTGAGACATTCCAGAATCATACATTTGTGTTCTTAGATGAGACATGCTTGTGTAAAACATTTGGGGAACTCGTTTCTGCTTTCAGAGGTCTATAAAATATCCCCAGTGTTTCCTGGTACGGAACCCTTCATTGTAGGTAACATTTTCTTCCTATACATTCTTGGAATAACTTTAGTGTCCAACTCTTGATTTTGGCTCAGGTCATGATCTCATGGTTGTGAGATGGAGCCTCACCTCAGACTCCCTGTTGGGCATGGATCCTGCTTAGGATTCTCTCTCTCCCTTCCTTCTGCCCCTCCCCCACTCAAGGACACACTAAAAAATATATTAATCATGCAGTGTCTAGATATGGGGTTCCTTTCTGTTAATTGTGGTATTAAGTGGACCCTTTTGATTTTAAGACATTCCATAGTTTGAGTTCTCTTATTTTTTGTTTCCTTTATTGTTGATGTCTACTCTACTTGTTATTTTCTTTTCTCCAGGAACTACAGTTCTCTATTAATTAAATGTCTATTTTTTGTCCTCGACTCTGTTACCTTTTCAACTAATACCTTCTTTTATTAATCCTCGTTTGATTTCCTACAGTATCAGTTCTCCTTTTACTACTTTTAAAGCAAAATTATAATCTGTATCACAATAGGAAATACTTCCTTTTCTTATCCATTTTTTCATCTCTTCCTCCACTTTAATTAGCTCATTTTTACCTCATATTTAAGTTTTTATTCAAATTCCAGTTAAAATACAGTGTATTAATAGTTTTAGAGGTACAGTTTAGTGATTCAATACTTATATACAACACCCAGTGTATATCACAAGTGCACCTAATCCTTATCACCTATTTAATCCATCTCCCCATTTACCTCCATCTGGTAACCCTCACTTTCTTCTTTATAGTTAAGAGTCTCTTTCTTAGTTTGCCTCTCTCTCTCTCTCTCTCTCTCTTTTTCCCTTTGCTTGTTTGTTTTGTTTCTCCAGTTCCCCATAGGAGTGAAGTAATACGGTATTTGTCTTTCTTTGACTGACTCATTTCACTTAGCATAATACTCTCTAGCTCCATCCATGTCATTGCAAATGGTAAGATTTCATTATTTTTATGGCTGAGTTATGTTCCATTGTGTATATATATCACATCGTCTTTATCCATTTATCAGTTCATGGACACTTCAGCTGTTTCCATAATTGGGCTATTGTAGATTATGCTGCAGTAAACATTAGGTGTATGTATCCCTTTGAATTAGTAATTTTGTATTCTTTGGGTAAATAACTAGTAGTGTGATTTCTGGATCATGGGGTAGTTCTATTTTTAACTTTTTGAGGAATCCCCATACTCTTTTCCAGAGTGGCTGTACCAGTTTAAATTCCCATCAGTAGTGCAAGAGGTTTCTCCTTTATTCTCAGCAATACCTGTTGTTTCTTGTATTGAGGATTTTTAGCCATTTTGACAGGTTTTGAGATGATATCTCATTGTAGTTTTGATTTGTATTTCCCTGGTGATTAGTGATGTTGACCATCTTTTCATGTATCTTTTGGCCATCTGGATGTCTTCTTTGGAAAAGTATCTATCCGTGTCTTCTTCCCATTTTTAATTGGCTTATTAGTTTTTGGAGTGTCGAGTTTTATAAGTTCTTTATATATTTTGGATACTAACCCTTTATAAGATACATCATTTATAAATATTTTGTCTGATTCAGTAGGTTGTCTTTTAGTTTTGCTTGTTGTTTCCTTTGTTGTGCAGAACCTACCTCTTCCTTATTGAGAAGGAAATAAAAACCCTCAGAAAGCCTTCAGGAACTGTCTCATAAACATAGATCTCAACTCACAGTTGTTTGCATTTAAATATGTAACAGTTAATTAGACTCAGTGACATCCCAAGAATGGCAAAGTAGAAAGCCCCAGGCCATCCTTACTCCCACAAACGCACTAATTGAACAACAATTTACAGATAAAATCCTTTTGAGAAATTCAGAAACTAAATGAAAGGCTCTTGCCCTCTGGAAAAACAGAAAACCAGACTCACTGAAGCTGGTAAGGAGATATGGCACACTCTCTCACCATTCCCTTACCTGAGTTAATTCCATAGGATCAGAAAGAGACCTTGAAGCTCCTAGCTTCTCCCAGAGGAGGGACAGTGTTGCTTTGCATGTCTAACTCCCCAATTTTCCAAAGGGGTTCCCCAGAGGATTTATCTCAGTTCTGCAAGTCTTGGAGCTCAGATGGGTCCACTGCAATCTAGCATCTTGTGGGAGAACACAGACAATAGCTTGGGCTGGAAGATGCCATAACTTTCCCTCATGGCTCCCCATAGAGTGAGATAACAAAAAGGAAACTAAAGGCATATAAAGAACTTTTCAACCTGAAACAGCAGAATATACATTTTTCTCAAGTGTACCTGATTCCTTCTCTGGGGAAAATCACATGTTACTTCACAGAACAAATCTCAATGAATTTAAGGTTAAAGTTATATTTTCTATCTTTTTGCACCACAGTGGGATAAAATAACAAATCAAGAGCAGAAGGAAATCTTGAAGATTCACAAAAATGTGGAAATGAAACAACATACTTTTGAGCAATTATTTGGTAAAAGAAAACAATTTATAGAAATTTCAGAATACCTCAAGACAAATGAAAATCCATAAAAATACTATCACTTAAAGGATGTAGCATAATCAGTATACAGAAGGACATTCACAGTGATGAACAAGTACACTAAAGGAGAAGAAAGGTTTCAAATAAAATACCTAACTTTACGCTTACTTGAATGAGCTGGAAAAAGAATAACAAACCAAGGCCAAACTTAGTGGAAGGAAGAAAATAACAAAAGTAAAAGCAAAAATAAATGAAATAGAAAATAGGAAAACAATGGGAAAAAATCAATAAAACTGAGTTTTTTTTTTAAAAGATAAACAAAATTGATCAACCCTTAGCCAAACTAAGTGAGAGCAAGAGAAGACTAAAATCAGAAATGAAGGAACATTGCAAATGATAACACAAAAATGAGAAGGATTTTAAGAGACTATAGGCTAACTGGATAGTCCAGAACAAGTGGATAAATTCCTAGAAGTACACAATGTTTCCAAAGTAAATCATAAGGAAAGGGAATATGTGAACAGATCCATAGTTGGTATGGTATAGAGATTGAATCACTATTCAAAAACTTTCCATCGAAGAAAAACCCAGGATCAGATGCCTTCACTGTTGATTTCTACCAAATACTTAAAAAAAAAAAAAAATCCTGTGAATCAAGTCAATCCTTCTCAGGTGCTTGCAATAAATTCAAACTAATCTAAGCAATTAAGAATTAAGTATGTATAAAATAATAGTGTCTAAACCAGCTGGTTACCAAGATCACTTGGGAGTCCTTTAAAAGGTAGAGATTACAGAGTCTCTTCCCCAGAGGGTAGGATTCATCAGTTGGCAGGTGGAGGTCTTGCAATCAGAATCTTAAAAATCTGTTTCTGATAGAGTTTGGTTTTCACTTAGATGGCAGCCCCTTAGGAGAGGTGGTCTATTCCCAGGAGAATGGTGGGCAGGTTCCAGCTCCTTGTGACACTTCCCGTGTTCTTCCCCGCCCCCTCCTTTCTTCTTGTGATCTCACAACTGCTCCCCCTTTTAAAGCTGTATTGAGATACGTCTGGATTTACAAAGAGGGGTTGTCCTGAAAACAGCCCTCTAGAATAACTTAGGGGTTTAGGGGTGGCTTCCTGGTATACTTCGTAGTTCTCCTTGTTGTCTACTTACAAACCATGAACAAGAATTGCTCCTTCTGTAGAAAACTCCTGCTCTTTTTTTTTTTTTTTTTTTTTGGTCATAGCTATTTTCTTTTGCAGGGTCTAAAATCAAATGATCTACGATCTACTTCTCAAATAGTAACTGAATAAGAATGAACATGGTTTTGAGTTTTTCGTTTGTTTTCTTTGTCAATGTCTAGTAACCAGTAGACAACAAAAGGAATGAAAAAAGTTCACCAAGGCTTTAAGGTCTAAAACTAGCTATGTCTTCTTTGAAGTGTAGCTGTTAAAGCCATCTTTTTTTCCCCTCTCTTTTAACTTTCCTTGAGAGTTAGAGACAGCTAGGCAAGCCTTCTAGCTACATTTTTATTCCTTGAATTAATGTATCAACACTTTCTCACCTTTTAAATCCTCTTTTTCACGCTCCCTTGTCTTTGATTTTACCCCAGTTCACATACATAGGGTCAGGCAAACCAGGCACTGTGGGTGCCTGGCTGAGCCAAGGAGGCAAGATGGTTTCTCTTAGCAGAAAATACAGAAATGGAAAATGTAATATCATGGTTCTTATATGGTGCCGTAACTTGGATGGCCTCAGATTAAATGGGCAATCACTTCCAAACTATCACAGTTCTTGTACAGTGGAGGCATCTGGCTCAATGCTTTTGGAGTATATTAACCCTGTGCAGGGTTTGTTGGAGTTGATTCCTAGATGCTAGCTTTTCTCTTTCCTACCTGTTCCGGTGATCACTGTCAAACCTCACGTTCTCTATGAATGTTCAGTTTTTGTGAAGGATATGTAAGAGGCTTGCTGAAGAAATGCTAAAAACTACTCACACAGATATAGTATTTTACACCCACTTAACGTACAGTAAGCTGGTTGCTGATTTTTGCAACGTCTCAAAACATACTAATTTCTGTGTTTAAAAAAAGCAAGCAGGTTGATACACTTAGCCTCAAGGACCGTCTTTCTTTAACTTCCTTTGTTTAAGACCTTTTGAATTGTGAGGCTCCTTAGTTTGGGGAGGAATTAAAAGAGAGTGGTAGGAAGGTGCTGTAGAGAAAATGTCTACACAACAATGTGGCTACCAGTTTTGAAACTGAGGCATCTCCCAAAGGGATGTTTCCAGCGAGTAGGTGGAAAATGAAAGTATTTGCAAAGAAGCGAGTGCTTTATCAACACAAGAATTTGCTGTGTTTTACAATTAAAAACAAAAAGCATTTAGCCTGGAAACATTTTAAGTCTCTTTTTTTCTTTTAGTACCTCTCAAATAGTGTGGTTTATAATATACAATATATTCCTACAAGAAAAGTGATGTTCACACAATACTTATATGAGCTCCTGTTTTAATTGTCTGGCACACAATCCATGCATGTGCTCGGTAATTTTTTGTGGTGTGAAACATTTTAATTTTCTCTATGTTCATTTATTTTTGAGAGAGAGAGTGAGAGAAAGCAAGCAGGGGAGGGGCAGAGAGTGAGGGAGACACAGAATCCAAAGCAGGCTCCAGGCTTTGAGCTGTCAGCACAGAGCCTGATGTGGGACTTGAACTCACAAACCATGAGGTCATGGCCTGAGTCAGTTGACGCTCAACTGACTGAGACACCCAGGAGCCCCTGAGCTATGAAGCATTTTAGAAGTAACATCCTTGGAAAGCTGATGTGCTTGCTGGAGCCTCTCCCTTTTGTGCTTTCATATGCAACCTCTTAACACCAGCAGAGCAATTACAACTCCCTTTTAGGTTTTTTTTTTTTCCCCCTCTGTTTTGTTTTAAATTTTAGAGTGAGGAATCTTTTGTTGCTTTCAGCCATGTCACATCACCTCCTCATTGACTCACCAACACTGTGCCACATGGGTCACTGTGGCACTTTTATCTTTATTCTGCTTACACGTTGAGATAGAAGATGATTTTCTTGGGGTTCGTGGGTGGCTCAGTCAGTTAAGCGTCCGACTTCAGCTCAGGTCATGATCTCACAGTCCGTGAGTTCAAGCCCCGCATCGGGCTCTGAGCTGACAGCTCAGAGCCTGGAGCCTGCTTCGGATTCTGGGTCTCCCTCTCTCTCTGACCCTCCCCCGTTCATGCTCTGTCTCTCTTTGTCTCAAAAATAAATAAACGTTAAAAAAAAAAAAAAGATGATTTTCTTGGAGACAGACTGCATTATTCCAGGTCAGGCTCTCAAATGCCTTTGAAAGGCTCCCTTGTTGACACTTGGGAGAAGTAACGGGACAACCATGAGGAACGTTCCCTGGGAGAACCTCTTGTTGCCTTGCATGCTTCGCTTGAAGGTAGAATGCATTTATGACTTTGCTTTAAGAGTAGACGTCAGGAAGATAATCAGTTGTCTAACACATTAGGATTGGAAGTAAGGTCAAATCATCAGATTGTGAGACTTAAGCAGATGAGGTAGTGATTGAGGAAGCATGACATCCATCGGTAGAACTGGGCCACAGAACCATAAAGAAGATTGAATGGCTCACTTGTTCGGTACATTTTAATTTCGTTCTTGGAGTGGATGCTTTTGCTGGCTCTCTTGGTTTTCAGTTTATTAAAGTGGGCATTGGCTTTTTAAATTCAACTTGGTTTCTCTACATTTATTACTGTCTTGTTTGACTAAGGTGGCACAATCTCATTACAATTTTTAACGGTCTCATCGGTAAAAAGCACTTGAGGATATAAATTCACTTCGGCGGGATGTTGACTCATCAGTAAAAACTGTTTTTGGACATAAACACAGTTTGGCTGTAATTTGGCTGAAGTATGAATTTTGCTTTATTTTTAAAAATTGTTCTACCATGAAGTGCTAAAACTTTAAAACTCTCAATAGAACATTCAGTTCTATCCAACTAAGTTGACCATCTGATTGGCAGTTAATATGTGCCCAACATGTGGGAAAGTACACATTAAGCATAGGGGTAAAAGGCATGGCTTACTTTGGAAAAGTCAAATACATTGTTTCTATATCTAAGCTTATATGTGCTTAATGATAAGAGGACTAAACACTGGAAATAGCATACCATATTTACCGGGACACCTGGGTGGCTCATTCGGCTAAGCATTCAACCATTGATTTTGGCGCAGGTCATGATCTCAAGGTTTGTGCAACTGAGCTCCATGTCAGGCTCTGGGCTGACAGTGCAGAACCTGCTTGGGATTCTCTCTCCCCGCCCCCTTCTCTGTCTCTCCCCCACTTTTGCACATGCTACTTCTCTTTCAAAATAAACATTTTTTCAAATACCGTATTTATTGATTCTAATATTTTTCAATTTTCTAACATTGGGTTGTGATGTTTATTCATTGTATATGGGTAACATATTGTCTTTCTCTCCTTCCCTGTTCTTATCCACTGACCACTGACAAGTTGTTTGAAGATGTATGGTTTCTTTGTTTCCTGACTAGCAGTGTCTTATACTTCGCTACCTGAAAATGACAGTGCATTGAAGGAACCCTGAGTATAAGGTATAAAAATGACTGTGGTAAAGACACAGAAGGAGAGAAGCTAGTTCAGGAAGGGGTGGATGTAGGAACAAATGCCCTCAGTTTGGAATGAGCATGTTGTGATCAGAAGGTTAAAGACAGATTGCCAGCAGTAGAAGGAGACACCCTCAGAGTCATGGAGCTCAACTCATAGGCAAAGTGGGTCCTGATAATGGAGTGTAAACTTAGACTTAAAGGATTGGTTTTGAATACCTTTGATAAGTGAAGCCTCTTTACAGACTTTTGAACAGGGAAGTAGCAAAAGGAAGCAGGGTTTCCATATTTATGGGTCACTTGTAGATCAGGAGGAAGATGCTGGGAGAGGTAGCTATATATACAGGAAACAGATAAAAGGACGCTTTTGGGTTCTTACACACATTTGGAAGAATGATAAAGAGCGGGTAAGACAGAAAAGCTGAAAGGTCTGTTTTAGACCAGATAGCTCATGAGCAGTCTGCATATGTGGATAAATCCTTTGTAAGGGACGCTGTAAGTGTTGAAATAAATGGACGAGTACTTAAAAATATTATACACTGGCTGAATATTCAAATAGATTCAGCTGCTACATGTGAAGAAAAAGGGAATAAGAAAAGAGAAAGAGTGAACAGTTATTTTAATTCAGGCATGGGGATAAAGATAGAGGAAGAAAAACAAGAATATCAAATTGAATAAGCAGATTTTTAGCATATTTCATGGTAGTCAATGATAAATAGAGTAGTATCTACATATACTTTATGCATTCATGACCTTTTTCTCATTTTTTTTTTTTTTATTCTTTTGGGCTGCATGGTTTGTCTGCCAGTGTTTTTCAAATTGTCACAAATCTCCAAAAATGTTTCCAGTATATTTACTGGGGGGGGGGCTCTTGTGGTTTCAGGGGAACATGAATAAACGAACCTACGTAGTTCAAACCTGTGATGTTTAAGGGTCAAGTTTACTTTGTTAAGGCAGAAATAGGAAACTAACACAAGTTGGTTTTGGGGAAAGGCATGTCAGCATTTAGTAGTGGGAAGGATAAGTTTTGACATTTGGAACATTGATTCTGCAAATATTTAGCTGAAGTGTCTTGGGGGAACTGCTTATATTCTTTTGATGTCACTTTCTTTATTATTTCCTGGGCATCCAGAAAGACTTGTACTTGGTTCTATATGTTCTGTCTCTGACTGGCCTTTTTTTTCTGACTCTTAAAGTGCTCATGGTCTCTGGTATTCTCACTTTCTCCTTTCTGATTTCCTTTCTAATGATTTGACTCTTGTACAAATTGCATACATATATTTTTTTAAATGATTCCCTTAGAGGTCACTAGCAGGGTACATCAAGCTCAACTTGTTTCTAAGCAAACTGACCTTATTTATTTATTTATTTATTTATTTATTTATTTATTTAATGTTTACTTATTTTTGAGACAGAGAGAGAGAGAGCATGAACAGGGGAGGGGCAGAGAGAGAGGGAGGGCACAGAGCCTGACGCGGGGCTCGAACTCACGGACTGTGAGATCATGACCTGAGCTGAAGTCAGACGCTTAACCGACCAAGCCACCCAGGCGCCCCTGACCATGTTCTTTTAAACAGTTCAGTTCCATTTATACCATTAAGTATACTCTAAGTTTGTAAAACATAAGCGCTTTAATCTCTTTGCTTAGTTAAATCACAAACATTCCCTCCTGATCACCTTCATTGAGGATAAGAGGGCTGGAAATGAAATAAGCATTTACTGAACACTCAATATATGTAAGATATTGAAATAGATCTTATGCAAGAAATGGGGATTTTTTTTTTAAGAGAAAAAGTTAAATGGCTTTAGTTAAATTGAAGTACCAAGCTTCGTTGTGTCTCCCTAAGCATTTGAGCAAAGGCATTCATTACTTCTGGAGGAGAGAAGATGCCATACAGAGCAAGAGTTGGCAAACATTTTTCAGTAAAACACCATAATAGATATTTTAAGCTTTGTGAGTCAGGTAACATATCTGTCTCAGATTCATCTTTGTTGGTTTTTGTTTGCAAGGGTGTTTGTTTCTTCGATCATTTGTTTGTGTGTATTCTCTAACAGTATTCTTAAAATATAAAATCTATTCTTAGCTCCTGGACCATTCAAAAACTGATTCAATTCGGTGCACACACGGGATTTGGCTTGCACACTGTAGTTTGCCAACTAGAACAAATAGGGCATTAGTGAAGCGTATCATAGTGAGACAATATTCTTGAAACCCAGACTTTGTTGAGAAAGATTTTTTCCCCTTCTAAATTATAAATATTTCCTTTCATCTAGAGAGTACTAGTTGTGGTGAAACTGGATTGTTTTTACTATTAGTAATAGCAGAAAGGACGGGACTTAGGGGCTATTCTTTTAAGACAAGAGGGAAGTAGAAAGACCTTCTGGAACTGAGTGGTAAAGCCAAAGAAAAACAGAAATGCGAATGATTGGACAGGAGTCTCCTTGGATTTGCCCAAATCCTCAGGTCAAATTAGAAAGGTAGGTGTGACAGAAATATCAGGTAAGATTTGGAGGGTAAGATTCCAGCAGAGTGGGAATTTTTCTGTTTTTCCCAATGTATTGCCCCCCACAATTATAGCTCATTAAAGAAAGAACCTTATCGCACAAGGTCTAAAATGTGTCAACTAATATATCAATATATTAAGTTACTTAGATTTCGGGTGTAAATGTAATCAAACAATTTGGGGAGGGGCTCATGGACTGAAATGCCCCTTCTGGCATAGTCGTATCCTAATATCCTGGAAGCAGGAAGATAAGGTGCTGAAAGAACAGGTCATGAAGAAGAGGCCTGCGTTTTAGACAAGGAAGTTTCTAAGGTTCATGATAGTGGAATATGCCAGGGACCATTAACTTCAAAAACAGATGTAATTTGGATGCTCTGATAGACAAGTTTAGCAGTAGGGTAATCAGCAACAATGCCAAAGCGACTATATTCAAGTGAGTATCCACAGGACAGTGTGGTGGACATTACTTTTACTCAGGATTCATTCAAGCAGTAATAGGTTAAAGTGGACCACAAATATCCTGATTATATCCCTTACCCCTTGACTCCGGTCAGATTCAAGCAACTGCTTTGACCAACATACTATGGTGGAAATAATGTAATATCGGTCTTTATATCCAGTTTTCAAGGAGCAGGCAAATTTTTCTTACTGTCTCTTAAAACATTTATTCCTGGGACACCCCTCTGGGGATCTCCAAACTCAATGTTGTGAGAAGCTTACCCAGAAAAGAAAGCTACTTGGAAGTACTCAGGTCAGCAGCCCCCAGCTGAGCTCCCAAAAGCCTTCATTCAGTGATATGAGTGAGCCATGTTGGATGTCTAGTTCTGTTGATTGCTTAGAGATAACTTCAACTCAAGCCAGGTTCTGACTGCTTCTGTATGGGAAACATTAACTGAGAACCCTCCAACAGAGCCCAGCTAGTCCACAAAGATATGAGACAGTACAGCAATACAATAGATAATTGAAAGACAGTTCAAGAAGACATCATTATTACATGGAGAAGAGCTCTCCAGGCGAATCACCCATACCAGGAGTGGACTTTTATCAGTGATAAATAGCCTTTAATATAGTAAATTACTTAGATTTCAGGGTTAATTTTCACCACAGCCAAACATATGGTTTCTCAAAACAAACCAACAAAGAAAACAACAACAAAAAACAAATGTTTTTTGTTTTTTTTTTTGTTTGTTTTTTTTTTTTTTTTTGGAGTTTAGTGGTTATCAAAGTACATTTTGCAGACCTGGGAGTTCCTGAGATCCTTTTAGGCCATCTGGAATGTCAAAGGCATTTTTATATAATTTTAAGATATTTTTTGATGTTTGTATAAATGGTGCACAAGCAATATTGGCCAAGACTGCTGATTCATTAGCATGAATTAAAGCATTGACACCCAATCATAATGGGAGTCATGGTATGCTTTGTTGGCATGCACTTGGATTTAAAAACTGCCAATGTCATTTAAGAATGTCCTTGATGAAGTAACAAAAACTGGTATTTTATATATTAAAATCCTTGTGTGTGCATCTATTTATTATTTGTGACAAAATGGAAAGTATGCATAAAGTACTATATAATACATTATGATATTTATGTTAAGGAAAAACATTTGGGTGTTTTTTGAGTTGTGAGCTAAACTACCTGTTTTTTTCCCCCCTCCATGGATCACTGTTTTTACTTAAAAGTACAACCGACAGGGACACAATGATGATTTCAACTTGGATATCAGATGGATACTTTCTTGAATATGGACAAAGTGAGCCTGTCATTTCAAGAAAAAAAAAAAAAAAAAAAAAAACACCAGTGATTGTCTTTGTTTCTGGGAGCAAAGTAAGAGTATTCAAGGAAAAATTAGAAATTTGGTGTGGTAGGCCAAATAATACCCCTTGGCTCCGCAAGGCCCATGCCTTAAACTCCATGGATATTTCAGGTTAAATGACAAAAGGAACTTTGCAAAATATAATTAAGGCTGCCAACCTTAAAATAGGGAGATTATCCTGGATTTTCCTGAAGGGCTAGTCTAATCACATAAGCTTCTGAAGCAGGGAACTTTCGATACCTGAAGGCAAAAGAGCTGAAGCATAAGAGGGGATCAGAGAGCTTTAAAGTGTGAGTACGCATGTTTGAGGATGGAGAGAGTACCATGGCCAGCACTGAGGGTGTCCTTAGGGAGCTGAGAGCCTTCCTGGCTGACAGCGTATAAAGAACCAGGGACCACAGACTGCCACATAGAACCAAATTTTGCCAACATCCTGAATGATCCTACAAGCAGATTCTCCCCATAGCCTTATTAATCTCAATTAATGTTTCCCATATGGAAGCAGTCAAAAACTGGCTTAAGCCACAGATATCTCTAAATGATCAACTGAGCTAAACATCCAGTGTGGTTCCCTCACATTATTGGATGAAGGCTCTTGGGAGCTCAGCTGGCGCTGTTGACCTAAGAGAGCAGGCTGGCCAGTACCTTGATTGTACCCTTGCAAGACTCAGAGTAGAAAAACTAGCTGGGTCTCTCTGGATTTCTGAAAACACACTGTGAGATCAGAAGCTAGTAGTAAATGATAATAGTAGAAAACTGAAACATGTGAATAACTTGTATTTGATAACTTCCCTGGTATTTTTCATAAGATCAGTGGTGATACGAATGAATAATTTTTGATGTTGCATAGTGAAATGTGTCACCATATGGAATATCTGCATAACTTATTCAATATTTTCCAAAAGATGTTACAAAATCATGCATGAGGGGAAGACCTATCCATATTGCAAGGTAAACTTGAGTATAAAAAGAGTACAAATTCATTGATAGGCTTTCACATTACTACTTACTTTTAAGAAGTTCTCATTGAGTTGGACTTAGTTGTAGAATTAAAAAAGAATATCCACAATTAGGTGAAAAGACTATTAGAATACTCCTTTGCCAATACAGGATGTGTTCAAGGCTGGGTTTTCTTCAAATATTTAAACTAAACGTATCACCAGATTGAATATAGCAGTACTGATGAGAATCCAACTATCTTCCATTAATCCAGGTGTCTGTACATCAAAGAGCTTTGCACAGTGCAAACAAGTGCCACTCTTATCATTAACACTTTTTTTTTTGAAACCAAAACTTATTTTTCATGAGAAAATTATTTGTGTTAATATGCAGTGAATTTTCAGTTTAAAATTAATTTGCAGTTAATATTTTTTTTCTGTTTTGATTTCTAATATGGTAGATATCGAGAGATGACCCACATCAACATATAAACAATATAACCTATATAAACAATATGACTCACATACACAAAAACTTTTGGGTTTCTTAATAGTTTTTTGAATATGAAAAGGGTCTTGAGGTCCTAATGTTCCAGAATCAATGACTTCATCAATCCTCACAAATATAGACTGCAGATAAATTGGAGAGCCCTCTGAGCAGTTCTGTAAGAACTCTCCCTTTTCTCTGTATCTGAAACATCTTCAGAAAGAGAAAAGGGAAGGAGGATGCTTTGAGAGGGGGAGCCATTCCTGGTTTTGACTTTGAGCTTTGAACCGAGTGAAAAAATCAACCTGAGAAAGTCTGTCTTAAACAGGAAGAAATCAAGGGCACCTGGGTGGCTCAGTCGGTTAAGCACCTGACCCTTGATCTCTGCTCAGGTCCTGATCTCAGGTCCTGAAATCAAGCCCTGAGTCAGACTCCATGCTAACAGCAAGGAGCCTACTTGGGATTCTCTCATTCCCTCTAACTCTGCCCTTCCCCCCACGCTCACTCACTCTCTCTCTCAAAATAAATAAACTTAAAGAAAAAAACAACCCAAAACACAGGAAGAAACCAAGTTTCCTTTAGTTGATCAGGTCAGATTTACCTATCTTGGATCCTTATTGCTTTGTTCATCAGCAAAAACAGGGAATTCAGAATACAATACCAGTTTACAGAAGCTGCACTTCGCCTCTGTTTTATAAATGAGAAAAATGAAGTTCAGAGAGGGTTAGTGTCACTGTGCTTAAAAAGCCCCCTGTTGCCTTCCGAGCAGTGTAAAAATCCCTATGCAGACACTGGCTAGTGTGGCCAGTTTCTTGGCACTGTCACCTGCCACCAGAATTTTTTGTACCTGATGAGCTTTAGTTTCAATTCACATCCAGTGATTTTACGCTTCCTGAATACAACAGCTCTGTTTTCTCCCAAGCCTGTGCATTTCTTTTCTGTCTTTAGAATGTCCTTTTCCTTGGGGTATGCTTGGGGATCTTATACTTGAAAAAAAAAAAAAAAGCTGTTGTTATGCCCCCTCCTGTCTGAAGCCTACTTTGAATAACTTTTAAAAAAAAAAAATTTTTTAATGTTTATTTATTTTTGAGACAGAGAGAGACAGAGCATCAACGGGGGAGGGTCAGAGAGAGAGGGAGACACAGAATCTGAAGCAGGCTCCAGGCTCTGAGCTGTCAGCATAGAGCCCGACACGGGGCTCGAACTCACGGACTGTGAGATCATGACCTGAGCCAAAGTTGGATGCTTAACCGACTGAGCCACCCAGGCGCCCCTGAATAACTTCTTTAAGACCTCTCCCAAGCATCAAAAATTCCTTCCTTTTACGTCTCTTAAAATATTCACTTACTTCATAGTGACTGGGTGACTTAGTCGGTTAAGCCTGACTCTTGATTTCGGCCCAGGTCATGATCTTAGGGTTCACGAGTTCAGGCTCTGGGTGGGTCTCCACGCCTGGCTCCACACAGACTGTGCAGAGCCTGCCTGAGATCCTCTCTCCCTCCCTCTCTCTCTGCCCCTCCCTTGCCTTCTCTCTCTCTTTCAAAATCAATAAATAAACTTAAAAAAATACTTCATTTATTTCTAAATGGTACTATAACCTCTTTAGGGGATTTTTTTTTTGATAAAAAATGAGGCAGCATGGTATTTTCTGATAAATTGTGGACTTTGACTTATCCACCCCTGACTTTCCATTGTACTTTTATTTCTTCTATACTCATCCCATCTGGCTCCTCTATATTGTCAGCATAACGTTTAGACCGTCTGAATATGTCGGTTGTGATGTGGTTGTCTTAGAAACTGAAGATTTAATGTGAAATGGGGAAAACAGGTTACTTTTTCATCTAGCCAAATGCACTATGAACCCTGGGAAGACAGACTCCGTGATGGTGTTCCCAGCATTGTCCTTGGCACATTTCGATGTGATGGTAGGTAAATATGTGGCTGATGAATGTGTGAGTGATAAGATGTTTGAACTGGATAATCTCATTCTTTCTAAAAATCCTTCCAACACGTAAGCCCTATCTTTTCCTCTGAAGCTCTTTTCTCATTTTTCTCCCCTAATTAATCTCTTTCTTCCTGATTTTGTTTTCTTTTCCTTGGTCTTTTTTTTTTTTTTTAAGTCTACCATTCTTTCTTTCCCATTCTGTTTTTTTTTTTCCATTTTAAAGCAAATAAAGACTTCAGATTTAAAATGACATTTAGTTAGCAGCCTCTGATGGAGATTTTCCTACCTGCCCTTTTCCTAACAATGTGTGCTTAGAGATAGAGAGGAAATTTCACATTTTTCCCGTAAGTGAAGATGAACAAATTACCCTACTGTTCTTACAGTGAAGGTATATCAGTTAATTGAGAAAGATAATCTGTGACCCATTTATGATTTAAATGATTTGGTGTTGATGATGCCATCATCAGACACTGCCAGCAACTAGCACGTGATCTTTGCTAAGCCTTTAGGAAACCAAGAATATAGTTATTGCAATTACCGCCTAGGTCTAGTAAACCCCTTTTCAGTTTTTATACTTTTTAGTCATTTTATGAAAACTTTACAGAAGAATAAAGAGATGTTAAAAAGAACTAGAATTATTAGTCTAAACGTAGCAACACTTTTTGTGTCGAGAGAATTGTAGCATACAAACATGATAAAAGGTGCAAGAATACTATCACACTTGGAGCAAAATGGGATGATTTACGTTCTTGAAATGAAATAGTGTGTTGTTAGGTTCTTGTTTTATGACTAACTGGTATATATTTTTTCTTTATAGTCTGAGAAACACATTGTTCACTCAGAAGTTCTTAAGAAAATTCATACTGGATTTCACTTACACAAATAATTTGACTCTCATTTTTACCTTGAATGCCGTGCTGCCTTGTGAAACATCTTTTCCTTTGTCAGTTTCTTTGGTTGGTATTTTGGGTGGAAATTCAAAAATTCTGAATTCTCAGTTGTCTTTGATAAAAGTAAACAGCCCAATACAGATATTATCTTCAGTCTTCTTTTATACCTTAGAAAGATGGTATAATTCTTTAGATAACATAGTAAGAAAACCAATGAAGGAAATTATATCACTTCAGGCTATTCCATCATGGTTTCTATTTTCCTGTTTTTAGTTATTTCAACCATCACTGGTGATAACTGATGAGTAATGAAGATTTAATGATACAGTAATCTGTAGCATGATGAATAATGAAATACTTTGAGATAAGGAAAAATTAAGCATGAATTGTCCATGATGAAGCATAGATAGAAAAGGCTCAGTGGATCCATTTGGTAATGGCTAGATTGAATATGTTTCATAACATTTTGCAAAATTAGTAAAATTTCTGTCTGATCCCAGGAGAACCTTGAGTAAGAATAAAAGTTATTAAATATTCATCCTTACAGAAAGTTAGAATTGCTCAAAGAAGAAACTCAAAAACTAAAATTTGATCTGATGGAGCCTGAGGCATACGGAGAGTTAACATGTGTTAGTGGCATTTGGAAGACATTACTCTTCTTTGTACTTCACCTTACCTATTGTATTCAGAGCAAATAATCAGGACAGGAAGATGAGCTTTTTGGAAAGGGGAGGGGCAAGAAGCTATTGGAAGCCCATTGCATTACATGGATTATGGGATCGTAATGCTACAGGGAGATTATAGCCTAGAGGAATTTAAGTAGCAGTGTGAGCTCTGGATTGTTCTTAATTTTCTTATTGTCTTCTCGGTGAACATAGCCGCCTTATTTGATATTGGACACTGAGCATTAGGCTGGGAACCTTGCACATGAGCCTGTTCGATTCATTTAAGTGAAGGTTTCTTCCGGAATCAAAGTAGAGATTTAAAATCAGAGGAGAGATCACTGGGCAATGAGAAAGAATGAAATCTTGCCCTTTTCAGCCACGTGGATGGAGCTGGAGGGTATTATGCAAAGTGAAATAAGTCACACATGAATGACAGATATCATGTTTTTATTCATATGTGGAACTTGAGAAACTTAACAAAAGACCATGGAGGAAGGGGAAAAATAGTTACAGAGAGGGAGGGAGGCAAACCATAAGAGACTCTTAAATACAGAGAACAAACTGAGGGCTAATGCGGGAGGGAGGCAGGTAAAAGGGGAACATGGGTGATGGGCATTGAGGAGGGCACTTGCTGGGAGGAGCGCTGGGTGTTGTATGTAAGCAATGAATCATGGGACTCTACCCCTAAAACCAAGAGCACACTGTATACACTGTATGTGAGCCAACTTGACAATAAATTATATTAAAAAAAACTAAGATCTAAGGGCCATCTCCCTGTAGGCCTATACTGAATCAAGACAATATTTCTCATGCAATTAATAGTAAAGAATTTCAAATGGAACACACACACACACACACACACACACACACTAACCAAAATAGGACCTGCAAGCAAATATGACAATACAAGAGCTGATTTGCATTATCATGCATAATGATAAAATTTCTAAGCAGAAGACAGAAGAATAAATTACACAGGTTGTACAACGTAAAGCAGAGTCGCAAGGAGACTAAAACTGTAGTCTAAGTGAAATCCTTCTCATAGTGAGTAAAGAAGAGATCTGGCATTGCAGAAAGTGAATCCAGGATGTGGATGATAAACTTGAAAGCAGAGCTAAAGGGCATGTAAATAAGAAAGGAGATGAAAATGCGAAGTGTAGGTAACGGCATCCAACCCAAGATTTTTCTGAAGAAGGTCAGAAAAAGCACAAGGAAAAAAAAAATCAAGTCAATAGCATTCACTAAAAGGGGATCTACCTTATACCAAGTTGCCTAGCTAAGGATGGACACATACAGTCACTCAGTAAATATTTGCTGACTGGATGGATCACAGAAAGATGAATTGATAATTGTAACTAAGTGATGTCAAATGATAGGCTACCACCAAATGGGGCTGGCAGATAATTTATGTGGCCTGTACAACGTCACTTGAAGAAAAAAAATGGTAGGCCAATATTTAAATAGTGTGATATCACAACTTCTCTTGAGAAATTCGACTCCATGGTTACAGTTAGCCACTGTTTCCAAATGGCAACCACTTCTTAAATTTGAGTAGCTGCTACTCTCTTTAGGTGGGGCCTGCGTTTTCTCTCAGGACCCTCTTCACTATTCACTTGTCTCGACACCCGGCTTATTGGAGTTGATGACCTGTGCTTTCAAACAAAGAAAAAGAATCCGTGAGATCACATTGAAATGTGATGGCTTATCACAATGCAAGTGTATATATATATATATATATATACACACACACACACATATATATATGTATGTATATGTGTGTATATATAAATGTATATATATGTATATATGTATATATATATGTATATACATATGTGTGTGTGTATATATATATATATATATATATATATATATATATATAAAGAGAGGTCAATGAGTCTGGATGTATTCAGGCAAAACAATTAATTACAAAATCACGAGTAAAATTATGCAAGCATCTATGCCAAAAATATGGTTTACCCACTAAACAGAAGTCAGAATGAATTTGGTTTTACTCTTCAATGACAGATATAAGATAGTAATAGAGACATAATCACAAAGTTTCAGGAGAAATTTTTACAAGTTAAACTTTATACTCATTGTTTTTGTCAATGCAACATTTTGTAGGGGAAACTAGACCTTAAACACCCATCACGAGCACGTTACTGAAAAATGCAGATGTATCCATACATTTTACAGTCAGGGAGATCTCAAGAATAGTGAATGTTTAATAGGATGGTGGTGAGCTCTGAAGTCATTTACACAAAGAATTGCTGATATAATTATTGCATGTCTGGCCATGACCCTACACAGTAAAGTCAAAATAATTTCACAAGCAGAAAATAATAATACAAACACATATCCCAAACTCCAAATCCCACACTAACAAAGGTTTAAAAAAAAAAAAAAAAAAAGACAGGTTATCAAAGGCCATTGAAAACATGCTGAGTTACAGTTTTGTGTAAAAAGAAATTCACTGTACCAGTTCATAATTTCACTAATCAGCTAATTTCAGGCTTAAGGATACTTGTGAAAAACCTCAAAGCTAAACAGCGTATACAAAATGGTAAGACACAAAACGACACATAACAGCCTACCAGCGATGATCTCGCCTGGCCCCCAAATGAGAACAGAAAATTCACCAAACGAGAAATATAATTATCTATAATCACAAATTACCCTGTTGCAGTAATCATGACAACAGTTACCGATTATTGAGTTCATTATACACTGTCAGATGCTGTGGATTGGGTGCTTACTTTGTGCTAATTGGTCCACTTCTGTTGGCTAACCAATCCGATTCATATCATAGTCATACTGAGGTGGGTATGATTATGTCTGCTTTTAAAATGAAGAAACAGAATTTGGGGAATTTGAAACAAGCCACCCCTCTAGTACTGAATAGCATGAGAATTTCATACCCAGCAACCTCAGGCTACTTTTCTAAGTGACAATCTGTAGTTCACCTGTAGGGGTGACTCAGTAGGCAAATTGAGACTGACCACAGGCACCAATAAATCAAGGACTCCTGGGGCGCCTGGGTGGCGCAGTCGGTTAAGCGTCCGGCTTCAGCCAGGTCACGATCTCGCGGTCTGTGAGTTCGAGCCCCGCGTCAGGCTCTGGGCTGATGGCTCAGAGCCTGGAGCCTGTTTCTGATTCTGTGTCTCCCTCTCTCTCTGCCCCTCCCCCGTTCATGCTCTGTCTCTCTCTGTCCCAAAAATAACTAAAAATGTTGAAAAAAAAATTAAAAAAAAAAAATCAAGGACTCCACCCAAACTAAGGTGGTAAATTTATTAGAGTGATATTTCAATGTTTTATTTTATTTTATTTTATTTTATTTATTTTATTTTTTGAGAGAGAGAGAGAGAGAGCACCAGTGAGCATGAGCAGGGGAGGGGCAGAGAGAGAGGGAGACACAGAATCTGCAGCAGGCTCCAGGCTGTGAGCTGTCAGCATAGAGCCTGATGCAGGCCTTGAACCCACGAACCGTGAGATCATGACCTGAGCCGAAGTCGGACGTTCAACTGACTGAGCCATCCAGGCACCTCTATTTGAGTGATATTTCAAAAAGAGCTTTAAAATTGCTTTTGAAAAAAAAAAAAAGAGGGGGAAGGGAATTGTGTTCGATTTTTTAAACGCTTTTTTTTTTGTTTTACAGTTTAATATTTTTACTTTCAAAACCATTTTAATGAGTGTGTGATTGGGGAATAGAGACTATATAATCAAATTAGTGCTTAGGGCATGAAAAAATATTTACCTAGATCAGAGTTTCCCTGAAGTGTGGTCAGCAAACCATTTGTGTTCTAATTTTTGACGGAAGCAATAAGAACAGAGGTACATCTAGGGCCACCTTAGGCCTCTTGAATTCACCTGTCTAGCGGCAAGGCCAAGAAAGCTAGGGGGGCTTAACTCGCTCCCCAGATGACGTTAATGTACAACAAAATGTGAAGACCACTATTTTTTTAATATGTGAATCTTCCATTCATTTTTTTTAATGAAGTGTAGTAGACCGACAATATTATATTAGTTTCAGGTGTCCCACTTAGTGATTTGCCAAGTATATACAGTACAAAACGCTTACCGTGATCGTATAGTTACCATCTGTCACCGTACAAAGTTACTACAGTGTTATGGACTGTATTCCCTATGCTGTAGTTTGCATTCCTGTGACTTATTTATTTTAAAACTGGAAATTTGCTCCTCTGAATCTCCTTCACTTATTTCACCCCTCTCACCACTTGCCTCTGGCAACTGCTACTTTGTTCCATTTATGAGTCTGCTTCCAATTTTTTTGTTCATTTGACTTCTCATACATTCCACATATAAGGGTGGTCATATAGTTTACCTTTTTCTGTCTGACTTACTTGACTTACCATAATACCCTCTCTGTGTGTCTCTGGTGTCGTGACTGGCAGTGTTTTATTCTTTCCCATGGATAAGGCCAAGGCTTTTGGCTTGGCTTATGGCCATGGCTGAGTAATATTCCATTGTATATATGTTTGCCACATCTTCTTTATTTATCTATCAATGAAGACTTAGGTTGCTTCTGTATCTTGGCACTTGTAAATAATGCTGCAGTAAATGTAGGGGTGCATTTATCTTTTTTATTTCATAGTTTCATTTTCTTTGGATAAATATACAGAATTGGAATTACTGAATCAGGCAATATTTCTATTTTTAATTTCTTGAGGGACTTCCCTTTTTCATAGTGGCTGCACAAATTTATATTCCCACTAACAGTGCACAGAACTTCCCTTGTTTCCATATCTGTGTCAACACTTCTTTATTTTTTAGCATTTTATTTTTGTATTCTTGTTTATATTTTAGTGAATAAACATTGCAATATTGGTTTCAGAAGTAGAATCCGGTGATTAGTCACTTACATGCAACACCCGGTGTTCATCCCAACAAGTGCCCTCCTCAGTGCCCATCCCCCACTTCCTTCCATCAACCTTCAGTTTCTTCTCTATTGTTAAAAGTCTCTTGCGTTTCCCTTTCTCTTTCTCCCCTCCCGTCCTGTATGTTCATCTTTTTGTTTCTTAAATTCCACATACGAGTGAAATCATAGGGTGTTTGTCTCTCTCTGACTGACTGACTTTGCTTAGCGTAATACACTCCAGCTCCATCCACGTTGTTGCAAAAGGCAAGATGTCATTTTTTGATGGCTGAGTAATATTCCACTGTGTACATATGCACCACATCTTTATCTTTTCATCAGTTAATGGACATTTGGGCTCTCTCCATAGTTTGACTCTCGTTGATAATGTTGTTATAAACATCGGGGAGCAAATAGCCCTTCAAATCTGTATTTTTGTACCGCTAATTATAAGGTCGTTCTATTTTTAGATTTTTGAGGAACCTCCATACTGCTTTCCATAGTGGCTGCACCAATTTGTCTTCCCACCAGCAGTGGAAGTGGGTTCCCCTTTTTCCTCATCCTTGCCAACACCTGCTGTTTCTTGTGTTGTTAATTTTAGTCATTCTGAGAGGTGTGAGGTAGAATCTGATCAATTATGATTTTGATTTGTATTTCCCTGATGATGAGTGATGCTATCTTTTCATGTGTCTGTTACATATCTGGATGTCTTCTTTGGAGAAGTATCTATTTATGTCTTCTTTCCATTTCTTAACCGGGTTGTTTTTAGGGTGATGAGTTTTATATGTTCTCATTGATTTTTGGATACTAACCCTTTATCAGATATATCATTTGCAAATATCTTTGCCCATTCTGTAGGCTGCCTTTTAGGTTTGTTGTTGTTGTTGCTTCCTTTGCTGTACAGAAGCTTTTTTGTTGTTGTTGTTAAAGTCCCAATAGTTCATATTTGTTTTTGTTTCCTTAGCTGTCGGTGACATGTCTAGTTGTTCTGGCCAAGGTCAGAGATTGCTGCCTAAAATCTCGAGGATTTTCATGGTTTCTTGTATCACATTTAGGTTTCTTACCCATTTTGAATTTATTTTTGTGTGTGGTGTAAGAAAGTGGTCCAGTTTCATTCTTCTGCATGTCACTGTCCAGTTTTCTCAACACCATTTGTTGAAGAGACTGTATTTTTCCTATTGGATCTTCTTTCCTGATTTATTGAAGAAGAGTTGACCATACAGATATGAATCCATTTCTGGGTTTTCTGTTTTGTTCCATTGATCTCTGTGTCTATTTTTGTGTCAAGACCATACTGTCTCGATGACGACAGCTTTGTAATATAGCTTGAAATCCAGAATCATGATGTCTCCGTTTTGTTTTTCTTTTCCAGGATTGCTTTGGCTCTTTGGGGTCTTGTGTGGTTCCATACAAATTTTAGGATTGTTTGATTTAACTCTGTGAAGAATGCTGGTGGTATCTTTATAGGGATTGCCTTGAATATGTGAATTGCCTTGGGTAGTATAGTCATTTTAACAGTGTTTGTTCTTCCACTCCATTAGCATAGAATGTTTTCCATTTCTTATTGTCTTCTTCAATATCTTTCATAAGTCTTCTATAGCTTTCAAAGCACAGATCTTTTACCTCTTTAGTTAGGTTTATTCCTATAAATCTTACCGTTTTTGGTGCAGTTGTAAATGGAATTGATTCCTTGAGTTCTTTTTCTGCTGCTTTGCTATTGGTGTATAGGAATGGCAACAGATTTCTGTATGTTGATTTTATAACTTGTGACTTTGCTGAATTCATGTATTAGTTCTAACAATTTTTTTGGTGGAGTCTTTTGGGTTTTCTACATAGATTATCATGCAAATAGTGGAAGTTTGACTTCTTCATTGCCAATTTGTATACCCTTTATTTCTTTTTGTTGTCTGATTGCTGAGTACTTCCAGCACTATGTTAAATAGTAATGGCGGGAGTGGTTATCCTTGTCTTCTTCCTGACCTTAGGGGAAAGGATCTCAGTTTTTCCCCATTGAGGATGATACTAGCTGTGGGTCTTTGGCATATGGCCTTTGTCATGTTGAGGTATATTCCATCTATTTCTACCTTATTGAGGGTTTTATCAAGAATGGATGCTGTATTTTGTTAAATGCCTTTTTTTCTGCATCTTTTGACAGTATTATACACTCCTTATCCTTTCTTTTATTAATGTGATGTATCATGTTGATTGATGTGTGAATATTGAACCAGCCCTGCAGCCCCAAAATAAATCCCAGCTGATCATGGTGAATAATTCTTTTAATGTACTATTGAATTTGATTTGCTGGCATCTTGTTGAGGACATTTGCATCCATATTCATCAGTGATAGAGGCCTATAGTTCTGCTTTTTAGAGGGGTCTTTGTCTGGTTTTGGATTCAAGGTAATGTTAGCTTCATAGAATTAGTTTGGAGGCTTTCCTCCCATTTCTATTTTTTTTTTTTTTTTTTTTTTTTTTTTTTTTTTGGAACAGTTTGAGAAGACTAGGTATCAACTTTCTTTAAATATCTGGTAGAATTGCCCTGGAAAGCCATCTGGCTCAGGACTCTTGTTTGTTTGGAGATTTTTCATTACTGACTCAATTTCTTTGCCGGTTATGGATCTGTTCAAATTTTCTATTTCTTCCTGTTTCAGTTTTGGTAGTTTGTGAGTTTCTGGGAATTTGTCCTTTATTCCAGATGGCTCAGTTTGTTGGTATATAATTTTTCATAGTATTCTCTTACAATTGCTTGCATTTCTGTGGTATTGGTTCTGACCTCTCCTCTTTCATTTGTGATGTTACCTATTTGGGTCCTTTCTCTTTTCTTTTTGATAAGTCTAGCTAGGTGTCTATCACTTTTGTTAATTCTTTCAAAGAACTAGCTCTGAGTTTTGTTGATTTGTTCTACTGGGTTTCTGTATCATTTATTTTGCTCTAATCTTTATTATTTCCCTTCTTCTGCTGGTGTTAGGCTTTATTTGCTGTTCTTTTTCTAGCTTATTTTGGTATAATGTGAGATTGTGTATTTGGGACCTTTCTTGTCTTAGGTAGGCCTGAAATGCAATATACTTTCCTCTTAGGACTGCCTTTGCTGCATCCCAAGGGTTTGGGCTGTCATGTTTTCATTTTCATTGGCTTCCTGTATTTTTTTTTTTTATTTCTTCTTTAATTTCCTGGTTAACCCTTTCATTCTTTAGTAGAATGTTCTTTAACCTCCATGTATTTGAGGACTTTATAAATTTTTTCTTGTGGTTGATTTCAAGCATTGTTTTATGAAAATATGTATGATATGTTCTTGATCTTTTTGTACTTGTCAAGGACTGATTTGTAACCCACTATGTGAGCTGCTCTGGAGAATGTTCCATGTGCATGTGAAAAAAATATGTATTCTACTGCTTTAGGGTGAAATGTTCTGAATATATCTCTTAAGTCCGTCCAGTCTAGTGTGTCATTCATAACCATTGTTCCCATGTTGATTTTCTGCTTGGATGATCTGTTCATTGTTGTAAGTGGGGTATTAAAGTTCCCTACTATTCTATTATTATTAATGAGTTTTTTTCATGTTTTTGATTAATGTTTCTATTTGGTTGTTCCAGTTTGGTGGCATAAATATTTGCAATTGTTATGCTTCTTGATGGATAGATGATAAATGCCTTTCTTCATCTCTTGTTACAGTCTTTGTTTTAAAATCTAGTTTGTTTGAGGGGCAACCAAGTGGCTCAGTTGGTTAAGTGTCCGACTTTGGCTCGGGTCATAATCTCACAGTTCAGGAATTAGAGCCCCAAGCCAGGCTCTGTGCTGACAGCTCAGAGCCTGGAGCCTGCTTCAGATTTTGTGTTTCCCTCTCTGCCCCTCCGTCATTCATGGTCTGTCTCTCTGTCTCTCAAAAATAAATACACATTAAAAAAATTTTAATCTAGTTTGTTTAAGTATGGCTAGTTTGGCTTTCTTCTGACATCCATTAGTGTGAGAGATAGTTCTCCATCCCCTCACTTTCAATCTGCAGGTGTCTTTATGTCTAAAATGAGTCTCCTGTACCAATACTTTTCATTTCTTGTCTCTTTGATACTAGCCACACTGACAGGTACAAGGTGATATATCATTGTCATTTTGATTTGCATTTCCCTGATGATTAGTGATGATGAACATCTTTTCATGTACCTATTGGCCATTTGTGTATCTTCTTTGGAAAAATGTCTACTTGGGTCCCCTGTTTATTTTTTGATCAGATTATTCATGTTCTTGGTGTTCAGTTGTATGAATTTTTTAAATATATTTTGGATATTAATTCCTTATTAGATCATTTGCTAATATCTTCTCCTATTCAATAGGTTGCCCTTTAATTTGTTGGTTGTTTCTTTTACTTAGCAAAAGCTTTTAGTTTGGCACACCTTCATAGCTCAGTAAGTTGAGCCTCTGACTCTTGATTTCAGTTAGGGTCATGATCTCATGGTTCATGGGATCCAGCTGTGTTCTCAGTACAGAGCCTGCTTGGGATTCTCTCTCCCTGTTGCTCTGCCCCTCTCCTGCTCATGCTATCTTTCTCTCTCTTTATCTCAAAATAAATACTTTTTTTTTCCAATATTTTTAGTTTGGCATAGTCCCAGTTATTTATTTGTGTTTTTGTTTCCCTAGCCTGAGATGACAGGTACAGAAAAATATTGTTAGGTCAGTGTCCAAGAGAATACTGCCTATGTTTTCTTTAAGGAGTTTTATGGTTTTAGGTCTCACATTTAGGTTGTAACTCATTTTGAGTTTATTTTATGTATGGTGTAAGAAGGCAGTCCAGTTCATTCTTTTGCATGTAGCTGTTCAGTTTTCCAACACCATTTATTGAAGATGCTGTCTTTCCCATTGCATAATCTTCCCACCTTTGTCATAGATTAATTGAACATATAAATGTGGGTTTATTTCTGGGCTCACTATTCTGTTCCACTTAAATATATATATCTGATAACTGATATAACTGATAAATTAATATATGTCAGTGGAACAGATAAATATATAAATATATTTATATAAACATATATATAAGTATATAAAAATATATTAATATAAATATATAAATATAAATAAATGAATAAATAAATAAATAAATAAATAAATATTTATGCCAGTACTGTGCCATTTTAATTGCTTTAGCTTTGGAGTATAGTTTGCATCTGGATTGTGATACCTTGAGCTTTGTTCTTGTTTCTCAAAATTTCATTGGCTATTTGTGTGTGTGTGTGTGTGGTTCTATACAAATTTTAGGATTATTTGTTCCAGTCCTGTGAAGGACATTAGTGGTATTTTGATAGATTTTGCAACATATCAGTAAACTGTTATGAGTAATGTAGACTTTTTAACAATATTTACCTCTCAACCCATAAGCATGGTATATCTTCCTACTTACTTGTATTGTCTTCAAGTTTTTCGTCATAGTTAGTGTTTTCATAGTACACATCTTTCAGCTTCTTGGTTAAATTTATTCCTAGGTATCATATTTTTTTGATGCAATTGTAAACGGGATTGTTTTCTTAACTTTTTATTTTCTGCTAGCTCATTATTAATGTATAGAAACACAACAGATTGCTCTTTATTAATTTTGTATCCTATGACTACTGAATTCATATATTACTTCTAACTGATTTTAGGTGGAGTGTTTAGGGTATTCTATATATAGAATCATTTCATGAACAAATATTTACAATTTCACCTATTTTTTGCCAATTTAATGCATTTTATATAGTTTTTTATTTAAAAAAAATGTTTTATGTTTTATTTATTTTTGAGAGCAAGAGAGAGCACAAGCAGGGGGAGGGCAGAAAGAGAGGGAGACACAGAATCTGAAACAGGATCCAGGCTCTGAGCTGTCAGCACAGAACCTGACGCAGGGCTCGAACTCACAGACCATGAGATCATGACCTGAGCCGAAGTTGGACGCTTAACCCACTGAGCCACCCAGGTGCCCCTCTTTTTTTTTTTTTTTTTTTTTTTTTTTTAATTTTAGAGAGAGATGTGCGAGCAGGGAGAGAGACAGAGTGGGGAGATAGAGGGAATCTTAAGTAGGCTCCACGCTCAGCACAGAGTCTGATATGGGGCTAGATCTCAGAACCCTAAGATCATGATCTAAGCTGATTAAAAGTTGGATGCTCAACCAACTGAGCCACTGAGGCACCCCTCTTTTTCTGGTTTGATTGTGGTGTTATGGACTTCCAGTACTATATTGAATAAAAGTGGTGGGAGTGGAGAGCCTTACATTGTTGCTGATCTTAGAGGAAAAGCTTTCAGGATTTTACCTTTGAGTATGAGGTTAAATGTAGATTTGTCATATACAGCTTTTATTGTGTTGAAATATATTCCCCTAAACCCAATTTGTTGAAAGTTTTTTTTTTTTTAATGAATGGATATTGAATTTTATCCAATGCTTTTTCTGCATCTGTTGAGGTGATCATGTGAATTTTTTCTTTTGTTAATATGGTGTATCACTTTGAACGATTTGTAGATTTTGAACCATTCTTGCTTCCCCCGAATGGGTCCCATCTGATTATAGTGAATGATCTTTTTAATATATTGCTTAATTTGGTCTGCTAATATTTTGTTGAGAATTTTTACATTTGTGTTCATCAGGGCTACTGGTCTGTAATTTTCTTTCTTTTTTGTAGTATCTTTATCTGATTTGGTATCAGGGTAATGCTGGTCTCATGGAATGAATTTGGAAGCATCCCTTCCTTTTTTTTTTTTTTGTTGTTGTTGTTGTTGTTTTGTTTTGTTTTTTGTAAGTGTTTGAGAAGTATAGGTATTACCTCTTCTTTAAATATTTGGTGGAATTCACCTGTAAAGCTGTCTGGTTCTGGACTCCTGTTTTTTGGGAGTGTTTTGATGACTGGTTCAATTTTGTTGTTAGTAATCAGTCTTTCCAAATTTTTTGTTGCTTCTTGATGAAATCTTAGAAGATTGTGTGCTTCTAGGAATTTTTCCATTTCTTCTAGGGTCTTTAATTTGTTGGTGTGTAATATTTTCTAGCAGTCTCTTACAGCACTTTGTATTTCTTTGATGTCATTTGTAACTCTTCCTTCATTTCTGATTATTTAAGTCCTCTTTTTCTTTTTGAACAGTGCTAAAGGTTTATCAATTTTGTTTATCTTTTCAAAGAAGGAGCTTCGTTTCATTGATCTTTTCAATTGTTTAGTCACTTCAACTGTGACGTTTATTATTTCCTTTTCTCTACCAACCTTTGGCTTTGTTCTTTTTTAATTCCTTCAGATGTGAGATTGGATTGTTTAGTTGAGGTTTTTTTCTTGTGCCTGGAAGTAGGGCTTTATGGCTGCACACTTCCTCTTAGAACTGCTTTTTCTGTGTCCTAAAGATTTTGAACTATTGAATTTCCATTTGAATTTGGCCAGGTTTCATTTGTTTTCCACTCTGATTTCTCTAATTTGATTTCCTTTTTGATTTTTTCCATTGATCCGTTGGGTGTTTAGTACCCTGATTAGCCTTTATGTGTTTGCATGTTTTCCAGTTTTTTTCTTATAGTTGATTTCTAGTTTCACACTGGCATGGTCAGAAAAGATGCTTGATAGGATTACAGACTTCCCAAATTCACTGAGAATTGTTTTATGACCTAACATGTGATCTATTCTGGAGATTGTTCCATATGTTTCTGCAAAGAATGTGTATTCTCCCATTTATAGATGGACTATTCTGTTTATATCTGTGAAGTCCATCTGGTCTAATGTGTTGTTCAAAGCCATTGTTTCCTTATTGATTTTCTGTCTGGATGATCTATCCATTGATGTAAGCGTTGTGTTAAAGTCCCCTGCTATTATTGTATTACTGTCAATTTCACTCTGCATGCCTATTAATTGAAGAGTACTTTTTAGATAAAATGTAAATAAAGCTAGGATCTTCTTAATTGTGTAAGATTCCAGCTTTTTCTATTACCTTTTCTGGTGGGCAGCTGCTTAAACTAGCTCCTAAGTGGTCTTGCTTCCTGATGTCCTCTCCCTTGTGTATTCTCCTCCCTTTCACTAACAACTGGATCTTCTGAGTTGCTTCTGGTGAATAGAATGTGACAAAGTGATGGGATGTCTTTTCTGAGATTAAGCTGTGTCAGTACAATAGCTCAAGTCCTGCGTGTGCTTTCTCTCCCTTTCTCTGTGGACGCAGCCAGCTCACCCTGCTGGAAGCCAACTCTGCTGTCATGAGGCCGACCTAAGGAGAGGCTCTTGAGAGCGAGCTTGGTATCAAATCTTTCAGACACAGCCAAGTCTTGAGATGATTGTAGTCCCTGCTGACAACTTGACGGACCCCTTGTCATGAGGACCCTGAGCCAGAGGCACTTTTAGCTCCACTGTGCCTGGTTTCCCGATCCACAGAAATTGTGAGATAGTAAATATATGTTGTCCTAAAGGTACGAAGTAATTGGCTACAACAGTACACAACTAATGCACCTTTAAGGCACAGGACAGTTTGGATTGTTCGTTCACTAGCACGCTTGTGATTCCAGACATTTCTAGTTTTCTTTTCAAACTGTTATTTCCCTAGCTTCTCTTATGTTCTCTTCACTATTCCCATGACGTAGTTTCTTCACCATATAATCTTTGACTCAAATTTGTATTTGCAGTCAAGCCAGTCCCTAGATTAGGCAGTAACCCTGGTCCTTTAACTTTGAGATCCAGGTAGACTGGCAGGGGTTGCTGCTATTCAACATATTTCTGAACACCATTAGTATTCAGCATCAAATTTCTCCATTTAACTATATCTCAAGGGATGTTAGAAATACGTTAACTTTGGGGGCATCTGGGTGGCTCAGTTAGTTAAGCATCTGAATCTTGATTTCAGCTCAGGTCAGGATTTCACGGTTTGTGAGTTCGAGCCCCACCTCCGGCTCCATGCTGATTTTGCAGAACCTGCTTGGGATTCTCTCTCTCTCTGCCCCTCCCTCTTTCTCCCCTTCCCTCTCTCTCCCCTTCCCACTCTCTCCCCTTCCCTCTCTCTCCGCCCCTACCCCATTCAGGTTCATGCAAATTTGCACTCTTCCTCAAAAATAAATAAACTTAAAAAAAAAAAAAGAAAATACGCTAACGTAGTGTTTTCCTTTCGGGATGTTGAGTTGCTCAGGCTAGCTGAGTTTACAGGATTAGAAATTATTTGGTGATTATTTACACAGAGGTGATAGGTGAATGCAAAACAGGAACCCTCTCAATGTGAAAATGTGGAGCCTAAAAATACGTCGATTTAGGGGACGTGTGGGGGCACAATAGTTTCTACGGAGCATAGTCTTGTCACTTAACCATTGTGTGACAGTTGATAACACAACATGGCAATGCAAACTTCATGTAGAGAAGCACCATTACCACTAACCTCTTCACTTTCTTAGGGTGTTGAGGAATTTCTTTGTGTAGCCACACTCCTAAAGTAATGGCCCAAGGGTAAATCTGTTGATAGGACAATAAGATGATGTAGAGGGCCAAGTGCTCGCCTCTAAATTTTCCGTAAACCCGCTGAGCTGTGAAGACTAGATCTAATGTACTCTGTTGTGGCTTGAACCTCTGCTGGGAGTACATGATTAACAGTGTTGTGAAACAATGCTGACGAGGACTGTGGCCAAGAACCTCCCTGTAGTATATGGTAGCTAGACGAAGACTGGGCCTGCCGATGCCAAATCAACTGATGTGCTCTGTCAAAACTGCGAGTCAAGCTGTTTATTTGCCATTGGGGAGAGAAAATGACCTGAAGATTGCCTGGATTTTACTATTTATGACTGCCTCTCCTGGCACCGTGAGGACAGACTTCCTGCTGGAGTCTGTGTTTCAACCTTTTGTTCCCCTAGCTAATCGTTTTTGTTAACAGCGAAGTGATTAAAAACATGGCCTTTGAGGTCAGAATTCAGTCCCCATCACTTAGTTCTGTGCCGTCGCCCAGAGTATTTGAATGCTCAGTCTCAGTTTCCTCCTCTATAAATGGGTATCATCATAGTACCTCACTCTGAAGAGGAGAAGGTAATGAAGATAAAAGGGGAAAATATATGGAAAAGTCTTAAAATACTGGCTGGCACATAGCACTTAAAGTGAATGTTAGTATTTGTACTATTAATATTACTAATAGCTCTTAATTCTATAAAACTACCTATAAACTTCAGTGAAAACTCCTTTTTATGAGCAATCATGTTGGAATTATGCTTATCTTTACTTTCTTAGGACATTGAGCCCTCTTAAGAGGCTATAGCTCTGACCACAGTTGAGACTTTAATTTCAAAATTAAAAATATATTATTAAAGTTAAAGTCAAAATTGGAGCACCTGGGTGGCTCAGTCAGTTAAGCATCAGACTTCGGCTTGGGTCATGATCTCGCAGTTCATGGGTTCGAGCCCGGCATCGGGCTCTATGCTGGCAGCTCAGAGCCTGGAGCCTGCTTAGAGTTCTGTGTCTCCCTCTCTCTGCCCTCCCTCATTTGTGTGCACGCTCTCTCTCTCTCTCTCTCTCTCTCTCTCAAAAATAAATAAACCCTAAGAAAATAAAAATGAAAAATAAAGTTAAAGGCAAAGTTAAAAAAATAAACCCAAATGTACTGTTAGTACTTAACTCTAAAACTTTGGGGTCTTCAATTATATGTTTCTAGATATGGATTTTAATTTAAAATGTAACAACTTTACATGTGTCAGTATTAAGTACTTTTCCATTTACTGGAAGCCAATAGATTTGGGCTCTCCTTTAGCTTTGAAAAGAAGGTGTCCCAACTATAAAAATAGATGTTTTATATAATTTGTCTTCAAATAAATTGTTCTTATTGCTTCATTTATTACAAATTAAAGAGTTTTATATCTCCCCTTTACATCTGCATGGATGAGAAATCATGTGTTCATAATGCAGGGACATACCCCAAGCTTATGATGAAGAATAGGTCGAAATAGCCAGATATTTATTTATCTACCAGCATGATCAGCATTTAACTGGGGATCCTAAATTAGTTTCCTCTTTTTTCTTTTCTTTTCTTTTCCCCATCAGAGATGGTTAACATTGAACCTCCCTCCTACGTGAGGGTCAGTGTAGCCATAATGTCCTTCTGCTGTTATGGTGTATGCACCCTAAATTTAGATGAGGAAATGCAGGTTGGCAAGCAGGTCTGGAACCTTAGAGGCCTTCACTAGGTCATTCCATTAGTCACAGAATCTGGCTGATTAAATTTTACTTAGGATTCTTGATTTAGTTGCACTTACCATGATGTGGGCAGTAAGGTCTTTGTTTTATTCCAAGAATATCTTTAAAACTATCACATATTTTGAGAAGCAAACCTCATCACAGTCCATCTTCCTTGCAAATGAATATGTGTCAGAATCATTACTGTAGTGACAGAACCTCCTAACCTTTTCTGAAAATAGAATTCTAGTTTTAAAAAGTCGCTTTCATTTCCATATGTACTGACAGCATTTGGAACAGCCCTGGAATTTAGAATGGTTCTCAAACTAAGGAATGCTTGATATCTCTACCAATCACAGCAGCTTTGGAAAGGCATTTACCCAGGAGGGATATTAAATAAACAGCAAGTGGGGGTGCCCGGGTGGCTCAGTTGTTTAAGCGTCAGACTTCGGCTCTGGTCATGATTTCGCCGTTTGTGGGTTTGAGCCCTGCATCGGGCTCTGTGCTGCTGGCTCAGAGCCTGGAGCATGCTTCAGATTCTGTGTCTCTCTATCTCTCTGCTCCTCCCCTTTTCATGTTCTCTATCTCTCTCTCAAAAATAAATAAACATTAAAAAAAATTAAAATAAACAGTAAGTGAATGTTCTAAATGTATTTAGAGGCACCTGTGTGGCTCAGTTGGTTAAGTGTCCCATTTCGGCAAAAGTCACGACTTCATGGTTTGTGGGTATGAGCCATATAACAATGTTGTGGATCTCTAGTGTATCGTAAAATATTAGGCTACTATATAGTTCACACCAAAGGTAACTCTATTGTTATTCCCCAGAAAATGTACTCTCAGAAGTTGACTCACTAGTTACATCATTCATTCAATGATGATTTATTTAGTCTGACAAATTTGTTGAATTATTTTGTGCTCTGTAATTATAGTAGTGAACAAATACTGTTTCTTTCATTATGGAAATTCTTAGGGGAGGAGAAGAACCAAAAAAGTCAATACATCTCATGTCAGATGGCAAAAAATGGAACGGGAAAAAAAGCAAAGGTTTCAGGAAATAGGAATATGAGAAGGGAAGGGGAAGATGCTATAATGAACATAGGTATGATCTCCACCAAGTACTATATGTTGGAGCCTAGACAGAAATGAGGAGGCTAGTTCACATTTAGGATATGCCGCTAGACAGGAGCATGATTGGCTTGATGAAGAACCAGTGATAAGGCTAAGTGTGGCTGAAGCAAAATGAGCAAGGGAGAAGCAATAGTGGACGAAGTGAAAGGGTTACAGGTGAAGGTGTTGCCATATTGGACCTTGAGGGAAATTATAAGGACTCTGGCTTCTACTTAGATTGACCTGCCAAACATTGGACGCTGTTGAACAAAGGAAGGAGATGACTTATCTTGTGTTTTAAAGGCATCGCTCTCATTGCTTTGGGAAACTACACTGAGGAAAATAGGGTGTGAAGAGAAGCTCAAGGCCAATTAGTAGTCCAAGTAAGATGAAAACCGAAAATTGCCCATTGGATTTAGCAGTGTGAAGAGCTTTTTGTGACCTTGACAAGAAAACCATCCCATGGCATTTGATACAAGCACACCCAGAAATGGGTTTTGGCATGCTGTATTAGGGATCAACTCCTGTGGAGGGAAAAAAAGAAAGCAGGATAGAGGATGAATTTCAACTGTCATGCGTTTGAACTGTGAGGTAGGCTCCAAAAAGCCTTGGGCCATTTTGTGGAGTGCTACGAACATGAAGGGAGTCTGAAGAGTGTTCTGCATTAAATATCTGGGTTTTTATGACCCAGAAAAAATCAGCCATGGGATTTGTGTCCACAAGGAGAGACACGTGCTTGGGTAAGGCAGCTCTCTGTAACGGAAGTAGCTAGGGGCGGGAGTCTATTTGTGCAATGATTCAGTAGCAAAAGAAAATGCCAGCACCAGACATGGGGACATTGCTGGAGTGATGTTACTTTGGAGGTGAAAAAAAAATGGCATCTAGCTGACCTTTGTGCAAAGTAGTGATGATCAAAGTATAATCAAAGTGTGCATATAAGTCAGTCTCTTTTTCCGATTTCGTATCTTTAGTGACATTAAGCTTATGTTTATTGGCGGAAAACTCACAGAGGAAATCTTAAGCCTATTTTTTGATACTCAGTTGAACAAGTCCTCTCTTTAGTGGGTGATTCTAGAAGTGTTTCCTTTCCAGATTCCTCAATGAATTATTCACTTCAACAACATGTAAAAATATCATGCTGCCATTATGCTTAAAACTTGATCGAACAGAAATGCATCAAGATGAACAATGTTTTTCTACTTGGTAAAGTTTGGTTCTTAAAGTTTCCTTAAATGCATAGCAGCAGCATCTTTTCCCCATAATGGGGAGTGAAATGTAGGTGGGCTTTAGGAGTGGAGATGTGCTAATAGAAAAATCCGGAGTGGAACAACACAGTAAAGGTCAGTGACTCCCACTGGGATGGCATTTATTTTCCTCACCAACTCACCTGCCATGGATCATGGTGGATACATGGACACAGCAAACTGAACAGAAACTAAGCACGTAACATACAAATCCTATGTACATTAACTTTGCTATATCTTAGTTCACCGCTTCAAGTCTAAAACAGAGATATTACTAAAGCCTCCTAACTTTGTAGTGAACATGGCTTTAAAATTTATATTGGAAATAAAGAAAATGAGCAGTACTGTGTGTTTCTGTGCAGGCAATGGAAATTACTAAGAAACTTGTCTGTTGGACTGCTGTGCACTCTGGTTAAGCGGGTTGGTCAGGCAGGAGCAGTTTCTGGTAGAGTTAACTAATGTGGGCTTGTAAACTCTTGATAGGTTAGTGAGAAAGGACATAGAAATTTCTCGTGTGGCGGGCGCTGAGTAATGCATTTGGCAGACAAATGAGAACAGCAATTGATGACCTCTGAATGTTTCTTCCAACCTTAGGATTCTCTTCAACACTGTCCCTGAAGCGCTGTTTGCTTGCTGAGAACTGAACCACTTTATTTCTCTACGCCTCATTTCTCTTCCTGATAAATTTGTGAATGTTCTTCTAACACATCTGGTGAAATGGTTGTAAGAAACCTATGCCTAAAAGACTATTTCCACCTAGTTTCGATTCAGCTAAGTTTTGTCAGCTGACACTAGAACACCCCCATAGTTTCTCAAGTCTCTTTCTCAAAATGTGAAAGAGGTTATAAATGTATCAAGAATTCATCAGTATTGCTTATCAGGGCCATAGCCAGAAAAAAAGGAATCATCAAACTCAGGCAGTAACAAAGAAACCACACAGAGTTCACACTGGATTCCAGTATCTTCCCCCTTTTTGTTCAAATCCATACTTACTTCCAATACTCAGCAACCACTCCATTTAGGGTGTTCCATTGCCAGAAACACTCTTTTTGCCATAAGTTGTGCAAATCACTCCCTCCCAATATACATTCTTCAGTTATTTCAGGTTTCATCGATTTTTTTTTCTCACAAATTCAATAAAGATTTATAGTTTGTGAAAGATTCTTCTAGATGTAATTACACAAGGACAGGTACCTCTCACAAGTGTTTGAATTGTCTTATTCCATCACCAACACCTAACTCAGTGTCTGCCATTCAAAGACTCTAGGTAACTGCCCTCCACATGCACTGATACAGTCATGAGTTTTCTAAAGGGATACTCTGTGCATCCTTAAAGGGTGCAATCCAGGTCTGGTCAAATATATGGCTTTTAAATCAACATGCACCCTTTTAGACCTTTAATCAATTATATTTCTAAGGATTGACTGCCGTTTGCATTTTTCAAAGAGCTTTGGCCTAGATAATTTGGATCAATTATCCTGAAAGTGAAATTGGCAGCCACTGTTTATTTATCTGGGAAGCTAGTGAAAAGGAATTAAAAAAAAAAAATTCCTCACAAAGGAATACAGTTTTTCCCTTTAACTTAATCTTAAAAGAGTTCAGAAACAAAATACAGCAAAAATAATTATCTGCTTGTTTAAGAAATACTCTTTGATGCTCCAGGGTTCTAAACAGTAAGCAAAGCCATTCGTTTAAAACTAAAATCTTGAAGAGAATTAACATAGATGATTGTATGCATATATGGACAAGGCACCTCTAAAAGAGTTTTGGGTATAATAGTGCATCTTAAAAACATGATACTACCAAAGTTAAAACACAAATGAGGAGACATACCAAATCCAGGACAGTAGCTCTTGAAGGGGAAGGACAGAGGGAAATGGGACTGGGGAAGTTTGTAAAGGGCAGTCCAACTAGATCTGTATGGTTTATTTCAAAAGAAAAGATCTGGAGCAAGTATGCCAAAAGGAGAACATTTATCAGCTTGAGGTTAATTACCAGATATGGAAACTTACATTTTTCCATGTATTCCTTGTATATTACTCTGTTTGAAGTTTTTGTTGAGTAAAACATTTACCATTCTGCTACTTTTCTGTAAGTTTCCTGTTTTGAAAGGTAATGGCTGTCTTTCATTGTAGACTGACACTTCGATAATAGTCACTTAAATCTCCCGAATGTGTATTAAACACCTAATATATACTTAGTTCCATGATAATAACATAGACCAGTAATTTACAAATTTCTACTTTCAAGAAGCTTATGGACTAGAAGGAGAATAAATCAATGAATTACCTAAATAAGAGGGACTCAAGGATTGTTAGGAATACTACTACCTGGAATAATAGGAACAGTGGAACATGGTAAGGTGGGAATTCTGGAGGGGATGAAGGCTGAAAACAAAAAAAGCAAATAGGAAACTCAGTACAGGTTTGAGAAATACTGAATTACACAATTTCATTTAAATACTGGCACAGGTGTGGAAGCAGAAAGATCTGAAGCTGGCATGGTTGCTTGTGACATTAGGCACACATTTGTTTATCTACAAATTAGCGGAATTAAAAACTGGATTCTAACTTCCAAGTCACAGCAGGAAATAAAGGGAAATGAAAACTTGTTTCTATTTTTTTTTTTTTTTTTTTTTGCTTTATAACATTGTTCACAGCTAAGGAGGAGCATGATACTCATAGTGAATTTTTTTTTTATTTTATTTAAAAATTTTTAATGCTTATTTATTTTGGAGAGAGACAGAGAGAGAGACAGAGAGACAGCGTGTGAGTGGGGGAGGGCAGACAGGAAGGGAGATACAGAATCCAAAGCAGCCTATAAGCTCAGAGCCGGATGCGGGGCTCAAACTCATGAGCTACGTGATCATGACCTAAACCAAAGTCTGAAGCTTAACCAAGCTACCCAGGCTCCCCCTGGTTTTTGCTGGCTACAGAGAAATAGGACAAAGATGAGTTTGATGATCAACAAAAGTCACAAGTCATTCTGAAGCTATTACAGCTTCCCGGTTTTATGCATGAAATAAATTGGCAATATAACATTTAAGGAAAGACTTAAAAATGCAAGTGTGAATTAACAGGAAGCCAATTTATGGCAAATTTTAATATATCCCTTTTAGTTCCTGCCAGGAAAAAAAGCATGCAAAAAGGTTGTATTATAAGGTTTCTCAACGGATAAAAATGAGTATCTGTACCTTATAAAGATAGTTCATGCCTCTGTTCAAACACTGACTTGGTATAGATAAAATTGGAATAAAAGTTAACACATATCAAAGTCAGTCGAACAGAGAAGCTGATACTGGCAGCTGTAGCTCAGGACCAATAAGACATTCTGCAATGATGAATGTTGTGTACTTTCACTCTGCAATGATATAGGTAGTAGACACGTGTGCCTACTGAATACTTCAAACGTGGCTAGTATAACGGAGGAATGGAATTTTTCATTTTATTTCGTTTTAATTGATTTACATGCAGTCACATGTACGGTAGTAGCTTATATACTAGATCACCCACCTCTAGCATTTTCTGTGTTTACGTTTCCAAGTGTTTGAATTTTAAAATATTTTCCGTCTATTGTTAATTTCAGGCTTTGCTAAAAGGCGGATTCAGAAGCCATGTGTGCTATTTCTGACATTAATAATAATGAATAGGGGCACCTGGGTGGCTCATTCGGTTAAGTGTCCCGCTTCAGCTCAGGTCATGATCTCACAGTTCATGAGGTGGAGCCCCACATAGGCTCTTTGCTGACAGCTTGGAGCCTGGAGCCTGCCTCTGATTCTGTGTCTCCCTCTCTCTCTGCCCCTGCTCGGCTCAGGCTCGCTCTCTCTCTCTCTCTCTCTCTCTCTCTCTCTCTCTCTCTCAAAAATAAATATTAAAATTTTTTTTTTAAATATAAAAAAAATAATGAAAGATTTATTTGTGGCCCTAAATTCCAGCCTTGTAAACATTCTTTGGAAGCATACAACTCATGTATATAAGGTTTTGTAATGTTAGTCAACAATAATAGCCCAATTGCTGAACACAGAGTAGATGGGATTCCAGAAAATTTTCATATTAACACTGTTGTGTTAAAAAGGATTTCTGGCTAGAGTCTGTAACAGGAACTGTGCATTTAAAAATGTTTGATTGGAAGTAGTTTTAGTAGGTCACCAAAAAAAGAATGAAATAGCACTGGGCTAACGAAGCTAATAATAACTAAGATAGAGATCTTTTAACTAAAATGTTAATCTAATAGTAACCTGCGCTAAAGCTTCTTCATTTTCTCCGAGCTGGTGAAAAATAATTTAAGGCTTTAAACATATTATTTCTTCATTTATTAAATATATCGTACGGATATAAATGCATCTTTTAATCACCTGACTAAACAGAAAAGCAATGCATCATTTCAAATGCCCCGACATGTCTGAAACTGGAAATTCAGCTTAATAGCAGCACTGTTTAGCTCTAATTAGCTTTGGAAAGCAACAGGCAATTTATTATGACAGCAATTTAAAGGAACTCACTCAAGATTAGCATCCTAAACTGAACATGTAACACATTCCTCCTTGTAACACTTTTGGATTCATGTGTTCTTTTTCCAAAGAAACATAAACACGAATCTCAGCCATCAAGGAAATAAATGAACCAAATCATGCCAGTGACCCATACGCGAAGCTACTATGATAACAAATGAGTTTACATCATTGAGAAAAACCATAGACATTCAAATGTGGTCGGGAAAACAGAACAGAAGTGCAAACAGTATCCAAAAACTAGTGTGGGGATACTATTTCAGAACCATCAAAGGCAATTTGAGAAGATTTATTTTCTCAAGATGAAAACTAATTGTAAAAATTAAGAAATTCTGCTACAGGGAATTTGTACTTACTGCAAAAGTACCGTGTCTAGAGTATTTTCTAAAGTGTGAAGCAAGTATAAATTCTAATTTTTCAGCAAGCCTTCTGAGGATAATAAATTGGAAACAACCTAGAGGTACCTTCATACTTATCATAGAGATATCATATGTTACACTACTGAATGAGCATTAATGGTACCATATAGTATGCTCAATTTCAGTTTTACTGTTTGACTTCTTTGACTAGACTAAGATTACATAGCAAACCCAAAAAAGTGGTAACTAACATTCTTTGGTTAGTATACAGGTTGGCATAGTAGTTTAAATTAAACTCCTGGAAAATAGTTTACTTTTAGGAGAATTTAGGGAAGCAGTTTGTTGTGTATTACACAATCATTTATTGATGTTATGTTTAATATTCCAAATAAATGTAATATTTTGTTTAAAGTTAACTAAAACCTGGAAACAAGGCACAGAATGGTTTTCTGTTCCTTCAGTGTCATACTAAAGCACTGAATTATCAATCTAGGTCATCTGAATTTCTAAGAGAATGTGACTTACCGGACTTACTGTTGACTACTAATCAGCACCCAGATTCTGCAAAGTTAGAGATTAACTTGAGGAAAATAGATAACAGGCAAGTTGTTTTTCAGACAGGGTTGATGTCATTGATTTCTGTCTTTACAGAGAAGATAATCCCCAAGGTTATGATTTTAGTAATCATTTTTAAAATCCAAGCTATGTTTTTCCAAAACTTTTTCACTTATTATTTTATATCTTTTTTTTTTTTTTTTTTTTTGCCCTCTTAAACCTTTATGGTCATTCTGTTGGTTCATTGTTAATGACTCAAACAACACTTGGACACATGCTCACCAGAATTTATATGACCGTTATCCTTTTAACATTTTGTTCCTGATCGCTGTTATATTTTGTTGATAAGATTTTTAAAAGCTAGTAGCATTCTTTGGAAGGCCTGGCAATATTTATCATTCAAAAAAACCCCACAAAAACCATAAGGTTATGTGATATTTGAGGCTGAGGTAAGCTACGAAAGAGTATCATCTCTGTGTGAAATAGCTTATGAATCTCCACACACCATCTGTTCATCACAATCAATGCAATGACCATCAGACGTAAGAGGAGGCAAATCTGGAAACTTCCAATTTTGTAATGTTTTTAAGCCATCATTATCATTAAGGCAAAATTCATTAAATTATCTGTTGTGTTGAGTCGTAGATGGATCAATTTAACATGGTTCTTGCCTCCTAGGAAAAGACCAATTTAAATAGACACTAGTGATAAATTCAAGGGCAAAATGACATACATGTAAATTTATCACCATTCATCGACTAAATGAACAAGAGGAACGTTCATTTTAAAAACAAGAGAACATGTGTGGTCTCATTCCGAAGTTACAAACAATATGGTTTTTATTCATTCTGGTACTGAATTACAACTCCAAAATCTTGGAATTTGAATAAGAGATTTGACTGTAGACAGTTTTGTGATTTTTTTTTTTTTTTAAAGCTCTAATACAGCAGATCAGTGGCTGTGGTCGGGAATCTACTACTAAGCACTTGGTGGAGGAAACACTAAAGACTGTGAGTTGATTTCTGGACTTAACCCAAATAATATGTTACAGTTTGTCTCAGTTATGTTATTCTTTTTCTGTGTGACCTGCTTGTGAGTAATGATAAAACTCTGCAACAGCCTTTGAAATACTTGTTTTGAAACCGAGATCTCGGTGCAAGGTGGGCTCATTCATACTGGGCTGTCATTACTTCTAGGCCCTTCCAAAGGCCAAAGCTAAGAGATTTAGCTGTGACTTGGTACTGATACTAAATCAGTGCATCCCCACAGGCTTCTCCCTTACCTTCTCCTGATGCATAGTTTTCTCCCCTTCTTGCATAGTGAGGACCATGACCAGAAAACGTAGTGATGTTATTATTATTTTTTTTCCAAGAGAGAGCAAGTGGGGTTGGGGAAGGCAGAGAGAGAAGGAAAGAGAATCTTACACAGGTTCCACACTCAGCCATGGAGCCCAATGTAGGTACCGATCTCATGACCCTGAGATCATGACCTGAGCCGAAATCAAGAGTTGGATGCTCAATGTACTGAGCCACTCAGGCACCCCTGATGTTACTAATATGTATCTTCTCTTTTATTTCCCATTTAATCTGGCTAGGGATTTCTCTTTTTGCTCTGAAAGGATCTGCTTTTCGTCATTTAAGGCTTGTGGCTCACATGAGGTAGAGAAGTGACATAAAAAGATCATGCTCTGGGCTATAGTGTTTTTCCTCTTTTTAATTATTATTATTATTATTTTTTTTGATATTTAGGAATCCTGTATCTTCAGGTTATTCTGAAAGCACGATCTTCATATTTTTTCCCTTCTTTTCAGGGTATACTTGAGAGATATACAAGGGCCGCTATTTCCTTTGAGTATGTAGAAATCCAGGATGCAAATTTTAACCTATTCATTCAACGTTGGTTTAAGAATTTTTTTATTTTTTGTAATGTTTGTTTATTTTTGAGAGAGAGAGAGAGAGAGGCAGAGACAGAGGGAGACACAGAATCCGAAGCAGCCTCTGAGCTGTCAGCACAGAGCCCGATGTGGGGCTTGAACTTATGACTGTAAGTGATGTCATGTCCTGAGCCCGAAGTCAGACACTTAACTGACTGAGCCACCCAGGTGCCCCAAGGATATTTTAATATAAATTTATTACTAGTTACATTACTATAGTCATTTTATTAATAAATGCTTAAAAACACTTGAATTATTGTTGATTATTTTAAGAGTTTTAATGTTGGGGCGCCTGGGTGGCTCAGTCGGTTGAGCGTCCGACTTCAGCTCAGGTCACGATCTCGCGGTCCGTGAGTTCGAGCCCCACGTCGGGCTCTGGGCTGATGGCTCAGAGCCTGGATCCTGCTTCCATTCTGTGTCTCCCCCTCTCTCTGCCCCTCCCCCGTTCATGCTCTGTCTCTCTCTGTCTCAAAAATAAATAAAACGTTAAAAAAAATTAAAAAAAAAGAGTTTTAATGTTAGGAATAATGGTTATTTCTTTAACATAACAAATGATCTTCATCCCAGTCATCCTCACATACAATGACTCTAAACTCAGCATTTCCATTAATATCAGTAATAAGTTGAGTATACCTGCTAATGATATTACTATTTAATATTGCCTTAGAAGGTGTACAGAAAGCAATAAGCCATGAACAGCTACAGAGGTATAAAAGTGAGGAAAAGTGTATTATTTCAAATATTATTGCAATATAATTGGAGAATCAATACCTTAAAATTTTTAATTGTTTAATGTAGTAGAAACACTGTAAATACAGACATTCCATTCCATAGGCTTTATTAAAATTGTAACAACCCATTGGACATTTACTGAAAGATTTCTTCACAATAGCAAAACTACATTACACATATTTCAAAGAAAAGGAAAAATAAACGTGATACCAAAAACAAACTAGCAGAAACTGAAAACAAAAAAAAGAAGAAAATGACACATATATATATCTATATATCTATATATCTCAAAGTTGAAAAATTAGTATTGTAATGTTATAAATCCTTCCTCATTAAATTTAAAATCATTTTGGTAAGTTAAAAACAAGGGGTGCCTGGGTGGCTCAGTTGATTAAGTATCTGACTGTTGATATCAGCTTAGGTCATGATCTCACAGTTCATGGGTTCAAGCCCCGTGTCAGGCTGCGAGCTGACAGTATGGAGCCTACTTGGGATTCTCTTTCTCCCCCTCCCCCCCCCGCCCGCCTGCTCTCTCTCTGTCTCTCTCAAAAATAAACATTGAGGGGCGCCTGGGTGGCTCAGTCGGTTGAGCATCCGACCTCGGCTCAGGTCATGATCTCATAGTCTGTGAGTTCAAGCCCCGCATTGGGCTCTGTGCTGACTGCTCGGAGCCTGGAGCCTACTTCAGATTCTGTGTCTCTCCATCTCTCGGCCCCTCCCCTGCTCATGCTCTGTGTCTCTCTGTCTCTCAATAATAAACGTTAAAAAAAATTAAAAAAAAAAACACATCAAAACAAATTTAAAATAATTACTGATAGGTATATACTTACTGCCATTTTGTTAATTGTTTTACTGTTATATTTGTAGTTCTTCTTGTCTCTTTCTTCTTGATTTCTCCTTTGTGATTTGATGACTTTCTTTAATATTATGCTTGGATTCCTTTCCTTTATTTTTGTGCCCTACTGAAGTTTTCAGTTTGTTTACCATGAATTTCATATATAACATCTAATTATACAACAGCCTACATTAAGTTGATAATTGCTTAAGTTTGAACGCATTCTAAAAGCACTTAGTTTTTATTCTTCCCTCCACAGTTTATGTATATGATGTCACACTTTACCTTTTTATTTTTTGTGTCCCTTGACTAATTTTTATAGATATGAGTAATTTTACTACTTTTAACCTTTGTACCAGGTTTATAAGCAAATGATATACCACCTTTATTGTTGGTTTGTTCTCACCAGTGAACAATTTTCATTTCATAGTTATTTTAGTTCTAGTTATTGCCTTTTCTTTTTGCCATTTAAATGATTATGTGTTTGGGTGTGAAGCTCCTTGGGTTCATCTTTATGAGGGTGTTCTGTGCTTCCTGGACCTGGATGTCTGCTTCCTTTTCCAGGTTAGGGAAGTCTTCAGTTACTAGTTCCTTTCAAATCAGTTTTCTGCCCCCTTCACTCTATCTTCTTTGGGGATCTCCACAGTGTGAATGGTATTATGCTTGATGTGGGTAGGTCGCTTAACCTATCATCATTTTTATTTTTTTATTTATTTTTAATTTTTTACTTTTCCCTATCTTCAGTTTTTAAATCTTTTTTTTTTTCTTTTCTCTTCACCTTATTTGCTTTCCACTACCCTGTCTTCCAGATTGCTGACTCATTATCTGGCATCCTGTAATCTGCTGTTGATTCCCTCTGCTGTATTTTCCATTTCATTTATTGTATGCTTCTGCTCTGAGTAATTATTGTTTTTTTGTTTTTTTGTTTTTTTTTTTTTTTTCTATCTCTGTTGATATTCTCAGTGAGCTCATCCATTCTTGTCTCAGGACTGGTGAGAATGGTTATGACCATTAGTTGGAAAGCTATATGAAACAGGTTGTTGATCTCCATTTAGCCTGTGTTTCTGTCCTATTCTTTCATTTAGAACATACTCCTTTATCTCATTGCTTTGTCTGACTCTCTGTGTTTGTGACTGCGTATTAGGTAGGTCAGCTCTGTCTCCTGGTGCCTTATGTAAAAGGCCTCTTGTGATGGCCAATAACAAAAGTGCTCCAGGGGTGTTGTCTGTGTGGGCTCCCGGCACCCACCTGTTGTGCCTGTGCCCTGACTGGGGCAGGCACACTGGTGGGTGGTGCTTGCTCCTGATTCCGCTTGCTGAGACATCCTCCTGTAGCAACACGTTGGTGTGTTAGGGCATGGGGCTAACTCCTCCCCTGCACAGGGTATCCCTTACTTTGCAGGGCTCTAGCCCCTGCTAGGTGCCTGCTAGGTTTGGCGATATGGTAGTCACTCTCGGGGGACACTAGTGCCAACTGAGGCTCCCCCCTGTGTGTGATAGGGTGGGAACCGCTTTCCAGGAGCACCTTCCAGTGCAAACAAATTGGGTGGTACCGGTCTACAGGGGAGCATCAGAGCTGGATAGGCAGATAGATGGAGAGTGTCAGAATGAACTCTCAGCAGCATGTGGCCAGCTAAGCAGAACGAGGGCAAGAAAACACAGTAACTGCCAATACTTCCATTTGTGAGGAAACTCCTGCACATCCCTGCTTTTCTGGCATGCGTTCTAAAATTAGTCCATAAATTTTCATGTATACCCTCGTTTGAAAACTGCCTCTTCTATTCTGGGTCTCAGACCTAATGATGCAGTGTGCTTGCCCTTTAAGAGTGGGGACTTGGTTTCTTATCGCCTCCTGGCTCTCCAGGAGTGAAGCCCCACTAACATTCCTGGAGCAAAGACCCACCAATATTCAAAGCCAGAAAATGTAAGGTCTCATCCTCCTGGTGCGGGTCCCCGTGGTAGTGCCTGAAGCAGGGCTTGATCGCCTGGCCCCTTTAAGCCCGTGTTATCCCTCGTGCTTGTGGGTCATTATACTGGGTGTTTGCTTCCCAAATGTATCTCTGCCACTTCTTCCCTTCTCCATGAGGGCCTTCTCTTTATACCTCTAGTTGTGGAAGATCTGTTAGGCCAGCTCTCAGGTCATTTTCAGAATGAGTTGTTTACATGTAGTTGTTACCTTGGTGTGTCTGTGGGAGGTGGTGAGCTCAGGATCCTCCTACTTTGCCAGCTTCCCTTGCTCTCAATAACGTTACCTTTTCTTTGTTAATGTTTATTTACTTTTGAGAGAGAGAGAGAGAGAGAGAGAGAGAGAGAGAGAATGAATGGGCGAGGGGCAGAGAGAGAGGGAGACAGAATCGAAACTGTCAGCACAGAACCTGATGCGGGGCTTGAAGCCACTGACTGCAAGATCATGACCTGAGCTGAAGTCAGACGCTCAACCCACTGGGCTACCCAGGTGCCCCAGTAATGTTACTTTTGAAAGTAAACTTTCAAAGTCCCCTTAACGATAATTTCAAAACACTGAGTGCAAAGGCAGTGCACATCAGTATATCTATAGATAATTATAGTAATAATAGAACTGAAAGCAAAAAAAAAAAAAAAAAAAAAAAAGAACATTACTTGTATTAGTCCCACATGGTTGTATTCTAGGTGATTAAGAATAACTTTGTGAATTAACATTCTAAAATAAATTGTATAATGTATGTTATCAGGAATACAACCAATAACTGATGTTTTATTTAAAAGAGTGATAAATGAATAGTGTCACATACTGTAAACACTTTACTAAGACAGGGGTTGAAATGGATCCTTAGAAGTTAATAAAGAGAAACACCGTGAGACCCTGGTCACTGGAGCCTTCTGGCAGACATCACACTTCCGTAAGCAGCCTGTGCAATGAATGAGTGTTAAAGAGGCAATCACTCTTTCAAGTACCTTAGCAGTAGAGTTAAGCGGATGAAGGCAATGGTGGAAAACATAGGGTAATAATCAAAAAGAGTTTTGAGCTTAGATGAAATGTTAGTGGAAAACCTCATGTAAGAGAAGGGAAAAGATAGGAGAAGGGCAACGTGATTGAGAAAATGAAGTTCTTGAGGAGAAAGAAGAAAGTAATTGGGATGTCGATTATCTGTGAAGGAATTAAATAAGAAGTTGAATATCTCTGTCAAAATACCGAAGAAAGGGGATGAAATATTAAAAAAAAACACCCACACATACACATATTTCAGTTGGGGCCAAAATATTTTTCTGATATGTGTAACTTTCTTTATGAAATAACAGCAGCTTTGCTTAAAAGATAGTCCACTTTCTCCCACTAGTTGGTAATGCTGTAAGTTTCCAGTCATAAATATTCATACTATAAAAATAAATATCTTTTCACACTCATTAGGATTTCCAGAGCACTTAAAGTAGTATGTTGTATCATAAATGCAAAAATAGGAACCTTCTGCATTCATGGATGATGGCCTAATAATCCTACTTTTTCTTTTTTTTTTTTAATTAAAGCCACAGTTTTGAACTTGGATGTTTAAGCCATGTAGAAGTTCCCCTTCGCATCTTACCCTCCCCCCTTTTTTGTAACTACAAGTTGTAGGACTGTCTCCGATTCAGTGCTATGGAAACACACCATTACCCCATCGTCGTTGAACAACAAAGTGTTTTACAATGCAAAATATTGACAAGGTTTTGAGAAATGAGAACACTTGCATATTGTCATTTCAAGTAAAATTAGTGTAACTTCTCTGGACAATAATTTGAAATTCTTAGTAAAGTTAAAGACTGCACTTCATAGTTTTACTCAGCTTAATTTAAACCTCCAGGAATAACAGTGTTCATTGTAGCATGGCTATATTAGCAAAGACATAGAAGCAGCTTTAATTTTTACTAATAGGTGAATGGATAACTCTGGTTTATTCACTGGTGAAATGTTACATAGATATAAAAATGGCTTTATTACACAGAAATAACTGCCATAATGTAAAATAAAGAATCAAGTTGTAAAAGGATACGACATTATAGAATGAATGTCTTATTTATGAGTATAAACATAAACTCAAAAAATATAAAAATATATATGGAAACTTTAGAGAGCAACTTGAGGGAAGTGAGTACCACCTGGCAAAAAGGGACAAATGGTAAGGAGTGGAGCCTTAGCTACAACTTTAACTTTTATCAACTAGAAAATTCTTAAAATTAAAAATAATAGAAAAGCTACTTGCATAAATCAAATACAGGTATTAATCACATACACAAATGCATTTAGTTGTGTAACTGCCCATGTACCAGACAGCTTAGACTAAAATTGTTGTCCACCAATTGGGGACTTAAGAATTAATGAGCATTATAAAATATTTTTGTAAGTAAGATTATTTATTTTAATGTTATTCATTTTTTGAGAGAGAGAGAGAGCACAAGCAGGGGAGGGGCTCAGAGAGAGAGGGAGACACAGAATCTGAAGCAGGCTCCACGCTCCGAGCCAGCAGCACAAAGGCCGAGGCAGGGCTTGAACCCAAGGACTGTGAGATCATGACGCCTAACTAACTGAGCCACCCAGGCACCCCAAGAATAAGTATTTATTAAGTAAAGTATTAGAAAAGATAAATGAGGCAGCCAAGTAGTCAGATATGAAGACAAACTCCACTCAGGGTCTGTCAAAGAACTCAGGAATTGACCCTTACGTAAGAGTTAGGGTCTTGGAATTCACACTGAACTCAAAAGTTCAAACTTCTAGTGGTGCAATGCAAATTAAATATTTTTGTGCTGTTATATAAAGTATTAGTGTTATTTATTGGAAATTATGGAGAGTTAATCACAAGCTACAAGAAAAACTGTCTGATGATTAGGGATACATCTATGTGAACATATTTGGAGATGGAGAATTTTTTATGTCCTAAAACATCAGTTCACTTGCCCAGTACTTGGAACCAGAGGTTAAGATTTGATAGAAAATGTAAACAAATAGTACCTACGTACTCAAATATTTCAGAATGCTTTTCACTGAGGTTAATGAGTGTAGAGTCTGATTCATTAACTATAAAGATGGTAGTTCCATTTAGATAAAAAATAATGGAAGGCAGAAGAAAAGGCGGGAAAGGAGGAGGAAAAAAAGCCATCTTTTTTTTAATGTTAAAAAAAGTGATGCTCTGAAGTGCTGATGTGTTCTATTTATTGCATTGGTTGGGCTTTCACAGTTGTGCTCAAATTTGTGATGATATATTGAGGTATCTCTTTATGATTTGTGAAGTCTTTGTACTTGTACTGTACTTGAACAAAAAAAGGACCTTTGTGGAATTTAAATTTTTGAAGTTCAGAGATCACATTGCCAGTCAAAGTCAAGTCGATAAAGTAGATGTTCTGGATAATACTGTACATGTGAAAAGTCCCATGACCTCAAAAGTTATTAAATCTAATTTTTAGTCTTTGAGATTCATAGATGAAAAGCCCGACGTGAATAAGATAATGAGTCTATAAAGCTTCTCTGGTGGCTTAATGAATTCAAGGAGAGAAAGGACATTTCATAGTTACTATTACTAAAATATTAATGCTAATATTTAATCAAGAACAGCAACTTTTTCCCCATAGTTTCCAATTTCTATTGATCATGGTGATGAGATGCTGTCTTTCCATTATTATCTGGACACAACTTGTCCATATGTTGCCCAAAAGCACTCACTTCTTGGCTCTGAGTAAACAGGAAATGATATTCAAATGAGGACTACAATATGGAAATGAAGCCTATTATACTTGCAGATGTGCAGACAGTAGAGAGCTACAAAAGTCCACCTAGAAGATTTGGATGTGAACTAATAACTATAATTATCAACGTGATACCTTTTGTGAAAGGCTTTATGAATTTTCATTTTATCTCCTTTCAGAACCACTTACCTTAAATATAACTTAGATTCCAGCCAGCTATGATGTATCATAGCCATTTTCAGGGGCATATCCCTAGCACACTTTTAATGGAGGGCAGAAGAGAAATTATAATCTTGATAATTTACAGTGACTTGTACCAGGAATCTGCTTGGATAATCCTGTAGGCTACTTGTGCTGTGAACGTATGTGACTGATACCTGGGCTTCTTTCTAAAGCTCTTGGTTTTTTTTGAGTGTCATAATCTTATAAGGCAATTAGGATCACTTAACTTTTTTTTTTTTTTTAAGGAGCTGTTAATTGAGAATTCTGGAAGGTAAGTAATATTCCAGCCCCCAAAACAAAACTGTTTCTACCATGAGCTACTCCTTGGCACCTCTTCCTGTACTTTTTTCTTTTAAGTAATGGCATGTTTAGTTTCTTAATCTGTAGGTTTAAATCCTAGGGACATCTTTGAGTCATTCTTCCTCAGACTCCATATTCTAGTTGTATAAAAATTACAAAGAACAAAAAATAAAGACAAATCACAGATATTCTAGTAAAAACCCCCACAGATCTCACAATGGGAACAGCCTTTCTAAGTATAACATGAGATATTTAATCATAAATGAAAAGACTATTAAATTTTTTTACTGGAGGGGCGCCTGGGTGGCTTATCGGGCTAAGCATCCTACTCTTGATTTTGGCTCAGGTCATGATCTCATGGTTGTGAGAATGAGCCCTGTGTCAGGCTCTGCACTGGTCATAGAGCCTGCTGAAGATTCTCTCTCTCTCTCTCTCTCTCTCTCTCTCTCTCTCTCTCCCTTCTTCCCTCCCTCCCTCAAAAAAAATTTGACCATAAAAATTATAAATGTAAAAAAACAAGAATACATCTTTGTATAGCAACAACATCATATAAAAGTCAAGACAGAGATAAACCAGAAAAATATTATTATAAGGTGAAAAACTAATTATACCAATAAGAATAAACTCTCAAAATCAAGTAAAGAAAAAAAATTCTAATAAAAATAAGCAAAAGGCATGTACTAGGCTGGTATGTGAAGAGGAAATAGATATAGCCAAGTTTAAGTGAAAAAGAAATGCTCAGTATCACAAGTAAAGAAATAAAATGAGACCTCAAGATTCATCTATCATAAAGAATTTAAAAATGGTCATACAAAGTTTTGGGAAAAGCAGAGGGGAAGAGGCTTTACTAATTAAAGATTATTTTAAAATTAGATTAAAATATTCATGTTGTTTTTCTTCCCACTGAACAATTCTAGAGAGAGCATCCAAAGGGAAAGATTCGGACACAGTCATTGTTGGGGTGCCCAGAAGGCTCAGTTGGTTGAGCGTCCGACTTCGGTTCAGGTCATGATCTCGGGTTTGTGAGTTCGAGCCCCGCGTCGGGCTCTGTGCTGACAGCTCAGAGCCTGGAGCCTGCTTCAGATTCTATGTGTGTGTCTCTCTCTGCCCCTCCCGCACTCACACTCTGTCTCTCTCTCCTTCAAAAATAAATAAACATTAAAAAAAAATTTAAGACACAGTCATTGTCATAAACAACAAACAGGTCATGCATAATAGCAAAAAAGTGGCAACTATACAACTGTCTAGTAGTTGCAAAATGAAAGGAAACAAAAATCTTGTACCAAGATGTACAAGGCTGTGTGTTCTGCATTTGCTCATTGCTTCGGCTTTATGCCACTGTCCAGTCACCATCCACTGTCGTCTCAAGCTTTATGTCCTTTTAGTTCTCCAGAGGTGCTGTTTATTTTCTCATTCAATCCAACACTTTTATCTCTGCCTAGTAATTCAGCTTCATTCGCTTCTCACCACCCTCTATCCCATGCCCACCGCTCCTGAGCACTTGATAGTAATTTAGGATTGCTCATTCCCTTTCTCATCCTGTATATTTCCCTGTTGTATTTCCAGTTCAATCAAGGCAAAATCCATAGTGGAATTTCTGGGCTGCCTCCCTAGCATTTGCGACTGGCACCTTGTAGACATTTAATAGTGCTTATTGAGTTAACTTTGTGAATTATTTTGTGTCTATACAATAGAATACACTTCATCCATTACAGTGAGGTCATAGCATATTTGATGACTTCAGTAATGGCTCTTGACATAGAGCTAACCAAAAGCAATTATCCCCTCACCCACTACACTTAATTTTTTCACTGAATTGTACTTGATACAATGTTACCTTGGTTTCAGGTGATCCAATGTAGTGTTTCAACAATTTTATGTTATGTTGTGTTCAACACAAGTGTAGCTACCGTGTGTCGCCATACACTGCTATTACAATACCTTTGACTCTGTCCCCTGTGTTGTACCATTCATACCTATGACTTATACATTTCATAGCTAGAAGCCTGTAATTCCCACTCCCATTCACCCATTTGGCTCCTACCCGCACCCCCGTTCCATCTGGTAACCACCACTTTGTTCTCTTAAGTTATAGCTCTGTTTTTGCCTTGTTTGGTTTTTTCAATTCCAGATATAAGTGCAATCATCGGGTATTTGTTTTTTTCTGCACAACTCACTTAGTATAAGGTCCATCCATGTTGTTGCAAGATCTCATTCTTTTTTATGGCTGAATAATATTCCATGGTGTGTGTGTGTGTGTGTGTGTGTGTGTGTGTGTGTGTGTGTGTGTGTATTACCTCTTCTTTATCCATTCATTTATTGCTGGAGTCTTGGGTTGCTTCCATATCTTGGTTATTATAAGTAATGTTGCATATATCTCTCTGAATTAGTGTTTTGTTTGTTTGTTTTTTTTTACCCATATCCTTGCCAACACTGGTTATCTCTCCATGTCTGTTACTAGCCATTCTGACATGTATAAGGTGACAGCTCATTGTAGTTTTCATATACATTTCCCTGATGATTAATGATGTTGAGCATCTTTTCATGTGTTGGTTGCCCATCTTTATGTCTTCATTGGACAAATGCCTAGTCAGGCGCTCAGCTCATTTTTCAATTGGATTACTTGTGGGTTTTATTTTGTTCTGTTCTGTTTCGGTGTTGAGTTGTATGAATTCCTTCTATGCTTTGGTTCAGGAGGCTGACTTTTTATTTGTTGATGGTTTCCTTCACTGTTGAAAAGCTTTTTATTGGGGCACCTGGGTGGCTCAGTCGGTTGAGCGTCCAACTTCAGCCCAGGTCATGATCTCACGGTCCGTGGGTTTGAGCCCCGCATCGGGCTCTGTGCTGACAGCTCGGAGCCCGGAGCCTGTTTCAGATTCTGTGTCTCCCTCTCTCTCAGACCCTCCCCTGTTCATGCTCTGTCTCTCTCTGTCTCAAAAATAAACAAACATTAAAAAAAAATTAAAAAAAAAGCTTTTTATTTTGGTGTAGTCCTAATAGTTTATGTTTGTTTGTTTTTTCCTTTGCTTGAGGAGCCATACCTAGAAAAATGTGCCTCAGGCCAATGTCAAAGAGATCGCTGCTCTCATTACCCTTAATTCTTTTTTTATTTAATTTTTTTTTCAACATTTATTTATTTTTGGGACAGAGAGAGACAGAGCATGAATGGGGGAGGGGCAGAGAGAGAGGGAGACACAGAATCGGAAACAGGCTCCAGGCTCCGAGCCATAGCCCAGAGCCCAACGCGGGGCTCGAACTCACGGACCGCGAGATCGTGACCTGGCTGAAGTCGGATGCTTAACCGACTGCGCCACCCAGGCGCCCCTCATTACCCTTAATTCTTAACTGGCAAGACAACACTGCCTTGAGACCAGTAGGACTAATGGTAATGGTACCATCAGGATGATGGTTATGTCAGTGATTGCCAGAAGCTCAAGACTTCCAGTTATTTCATTATGCTCTGGATTCTAACATATTTCAGGCTTTTAATACCACCCTTTTTATTTTTTTGAATCCCATCTCCCTCCATTCTCTAACTTCTTTAATCCTTCCACTGTGCTCTTTAAAAGCCAAAATCAATAATTAGTGAACTCCTCCATATTTTACCGTTCTTCTCTCTTCTGACTCTAATAAAAACCTGCCCTTTTCCTAAATGAACTGTTTTCTTCAAAGCTTCTCAAATGCTGGCTCTTTTTTTTTTTTCTACATCTCTCATACTGTTGGATCCAAAGTAAAAGAGAGATCCTCCCTGTTTGCGCATTACCATATCCATATTATCCTTCCTCCCTTCTCCCAAAAACCTTCAGCTCTGAATGTCTTATTATGTGGCCCACTATGTCTCAGTCATCTACTAACCCCAAGCTATACCCCCTCAGACCTTGAAGATTTTATCTCCCGACTCTCTTCAAAGCTACTTCTTTCCTGTTGTCATAGTTCTGTGGTCATAATTTAGGTCATCATATAATCTGTGATACAATTTTAAAATAATTTTTAATTGAAGTGTAGTTGACATTATTTGTAGGTGTACAACATAGTGATTCTACAATTCCTACATTATAAAATGCTCCCTATGCTAAGTGTAATTACAAACTGTTACAACCAAAGTTGTTACAGTATTCTTGACTATATTCTCTATTATGTACTTTCATCCCGATGACTTACTTATTTTAAAACTGGAAGTTTATACCTCCTAATCTCCTTCACCTACTTCACCTATCCCCTCACCCTGGGGGCAGCTGCCTATTTTTGTCCTCTGTATTTATGGGTTTATTTCTGTTTGTTGGTTTGTTTGTTTTTCCCTGTGTGTGCGTCTGTACCTGCGTGTGTGTTTTGTTTGATAGTTTGTTTTATTTGTTTTTAGATAAAACATATAAGTGAAATCATGTGGTATTAGTCTTTCTCTATCTGATGTATTTCATTTGCCATAATACCTTCCATGTCCATCCATGTTGTCACAGATGACAAGATAGCATTCTTTTTTATGGCAGAGTAATTTTTCATTGTATAAATACTACATCTTCTTTATCTTTTAGTCTATTAATGAACACTTAGATTGCTCTGTTTGTTGGCTATTGTAAATAATGCTACAATAAACCTAGAGGTGCTTATGTCCTTTCGAGTGAGTGATTTCATTTTCTTTGGGTAAATACACAGAAAAATATTTACTAGATCACATAGTATTTTTAATTTTTGAGAAACTTTCTTACTATTTTCTATAGTGGCTGCTCCAATTTATATTTTTACCAATAAGACATGAGGGTTCCTTTTATCTACATCCTTGGAAACTCTTATTATTTCATACGTATTTGATACTAGCCATTGTGACTACTATGAAGTGATATCTCACTGTGGTTTCAGTTTGCATTTCCGTGGTGATTAGTGATGAAGAACAAATTTTCATGTGATTGTTGGCCATCTGTAGGTCTTTAGCAAAATGTCCATTCAGGTTCTTTGCCCCTTTCCAATCAGATTATTTGTTTTGTTTCCTGTTGAGTTGTCTAACTTTTTATATTTATTGCATATTAACTTTTTTTTATCGGACATACCATTTTCAAATACCTTCCATTCACTTGGTTGCCTTGACATTTTGTTGATGATTTTGTTAATTGTGCATAAGCTTTTTAGTTTGATGTGATCCCATCTGTTTGTTAAAGCTTTGTTTTCCTTGACTGAGGAGACAGATCTGGAAATATATCACTAAGGGTGATGTCCATAAGTTTGTCTCTATTTTCTTTTAGGACTTTGATGGCTTCATGTCATACATTTAGTTCCTTAACTATTTTAAGTGTATTTTTGAATCTGGTGTAAGAAAAGTGGTCCACATTCATTCTTTGCATGAATTGGTATAGTTTTCCCAATTGGAGAGACTTTTTTCCATTGTATATTATTGTCTTTTCTGTCATAGTGTAATTGCTCCTATATGCATGGGTTTATTACTGGGCTCCCTGTTGCGTTTTATTGATCTGTGTATTTGTTTTTATGGCAGTGCCACAGTTTTGATTACTATAGCTTTATAGTATAGGTTGGAAACTGGGATCATGATACCTCCAGGTTATTCTTCTTTTTCAATATTCTGTTGGTTATTTGGGGTCTTTTATGGCTCCATACAAATTTTAGTATTATTCGTTTTAGTTCTGTGAAAAATATTCTTGATATTTTGATTGAGATAGCACTGATTCTGAACATTGCTGTGGGTGATATAGGCATTTTAACAATATTAATTTTTCCAATCCATGAACTTTGAATATCTTTTCATTTATTTGTGTCCTCTCCAATTTCTTTCTTCTACATTTAATTTATTCCTAGATATTTTCTTCTTCTAAATAAAATTGTATGTGGGATTGTTTTCTTAATTTTTCTTTCTGCTACTTTGTTATTGGTGTATAGAAATACAACACACTTTTGTTTACTGATTTTGTATCCTGGGATTTTACTGAATTCATTCATTAGATCTAAGGGTTATTTGTTGGGGTCTATAGGTTTTTCTATGTATAGTGTCATGTCAACTGCAAACATTGACAGTTTTACTTCTTCATTTTCAATTTGGATGACATTTCTTTCTCTTGTTTGATTGTTGTAGCTAGGAATTTGAGTACTGTGTTGAATGAAAATGATAAAGGTGGACCTACTGCTTTTGTTCTAAGCTTAGGGAAAAAGCTTTCAGCTTTCTACCATTGAGTAGGATGTCAGCTAGATTCATCATATAAGGCCTTTATTATGTTGAGGTATATTACCTCCATACTGTCTTTGTTGAGAGTTTTTTTTTTTTTTATCATGAATGGGTGTTGAATTTTGTCAAAAGTTTTTTCTTTATTTATTGAGATGATCATATGATTTTTACCTTTCATTTTGTTAATTTTCTATATCATGATTATTTTTCAAATATTGAACTATCCCCTCATAATCATTTACACCCTACTTGATTGTGGTGATGGATTCCTTTAATGTATTTGAGTTGGTTTACTAATATTTTGAGAATTTTTACATCTTGTTCATCAGGGCTATTGACCTATAATTGCTTTTATATAGTAGTATATTTGGTATTAGTATCTGGGTAATGCCTTATAGAATTAATTTGGAAACGTCCAAATTATATCCTTCCTCTTCTATTTTTGGAATAGTTTGAGAACGATAGGTATTAACTTTTTAAATGCTTGGTATGAATCACTTGTGAAACATTCTGATAATGGATTTTAGTTTATTAGATTTTTTTAAATAATGATTTAATTTCATTACTAGTAAGCAGTCTGTTCAGATTTTCTCTTTTTTCCTGATACAGTATTAGATTGTATGTTCTAGGAATTTATTAATTTTTCATTGTAATATTTATTGCAGTTTTTAAAATATTTTTGTCCGTAATTTTTCATTGTAGTCTTTAAAATATTTTTATTTCTGTATGCCATTTGGAATTTTCTTTTCTGAATTGATTTTAGCCCTTTTTTTCTTCCTGTGATGAGCTTTAGACAAAAGTTTATCAATTTTGTTTATGTCTTCAAAAAACCAGCTCTTAGTTTCATTGATTTTTTTCCATGAAAAAAAATTTTTTTTGGTCTCTATTTCAACTCTGATCTTTATTAATGTGTGTTCTAATAACTTTAAACTTTGTCATTGTTTTCATTTCTCTAGGTTTCAGGTTAGATTGTTGGAGATTTTTCTAGTTTGCTAAGGGAGGACTTAATCAGTACGAAGGTTCCTTTTATTTTTATTTATTTATTTTTATTTATATATGAAATTTATTGTCAAATTGGTTTCCATACAACACCCAGTGCTCATCCCAAAAGATGCCCTCCTCAATACGCATCACCCACCCTCTCCTCCCTCCCACCCCCCATCAACCCTTAGTTTGTTCTCAGTTCTCAATAGTCTCTTATGCTTTGGCTCTCTCCCACTCTAACCTCTTTTTTTTTT
>NW_024412423.1:6393512-6537302 GCF_014898765.1 Herpailurus yagouaroundi | reverse complement strand
TCTTTCTGGCCTGCCAAGTTTCAAAAGAGAGATCAGTCACGAGTCTTATAGGTCTCCCTTTATATGTGAGGGCACGTTTACCCCTTGCTGCTTTCAGAATTTTCTCTTTATCCTTGTATTTTGCCAGTTTCACTATGATATGTCGTGCAGAAGATCGATTCAAGTTACGTCTGAAGGGAGTTCTCTGTGCCTCTTGGATTTCAATGCCTTTTTCCTTCCCCACTTCAGGGAAGTTCTCAGCTATTATTTCTTCAAGTACCCCTTCAGCACCTTTCCCTCTCTCTTCCTCCTCTGGGATACCGATTATGCGTATATTATTTCTTTTTAGTGTATCACTTAGTTCTCTAATTTTCCCCTCATACTCCTGGATTTTTTTATCTCTCTTTTTCTCAGCTTCCTCTTTTTCCATAACTTTGTCTTCTAGTTCACCTATTCTCTCCTCTGCCTCTCAATCCGAGCCGTGGTGGTTTCCATTTTGTTATGCATTTCGTTTAAAGCGTTTTTCAGCTCCTCGTGACTGTTCCTTAGTCCCTTGATCTCTGTAGCAAGAGATTCTCTGCTGTCAGCTATACTGTTTTCAAGCCCAGCGATTAATTTTATGACTATTATTCTAAATTCACTTTCTGTTATATTACTTAAATCCTTTTTGATCAGCTCATTAGCTGTTGTTATTTCCTGGAGATTCTTCTGAGGGGAATTCTTCTGCTTGGTCATTTTGGATAGTCCCTGGCGTGGTGAGGACCTGCAGGGCATTTCCCCTGTGCTGTGGTGTATAACTGGAGTTGGTGGGCGGAGCCGCAGTCAGACCTGATGTCTGCCCCCAGCCCACCGCTGGGGCCACAGTCAGACTGGTGTGTGCCTTCTCTTCCCCTCTCCTAGGGGCGGGATTCACTGTGGGGTGGGGTGGCCTGTCTGGGCTAGTTGCACACTGCCAGGCTTGTGATGCTGGGGATCTGGCGTCTTAGCTGGGGTGGGTAGGCAAGGTGCACAGGGGCAGGAGGGGCAGGCTTAGCTTGCTTCTCCTTAGGTGATCCACTTCAGGAGGGGCCCTGTGGCAGCAGGAGGGAGTCAGATCCGCTGCCGGAGGTTTGGCTCCGCAGAAGCGCAGAGTTTGGTGTTTGGGTGGAGCGAGCAAGTTCCCTGGCAGGAACTGGTTCTCTTTGGGATTTTGGCTGGGGGATGGGCGGGGGAGATGGCGCTGGTGAGCGCCTTTGTTCCCCACTAAACTGAGCTGTGTAGTCCGGGGGCTCAGCAGCTCTCCTTCCCTTTGTCCTCCAGCCTTCCCGCTTTCTGAGCAGAGCTGTTAACTTATGACCTCCCAGCCACTAAGTCGCGCTTGTTGTCGGAACACAGTCCGTCAGGCCCCTCCGCTTTTGCAAGCCAGACTCGGGGGTTCTGCTTGGCCGGCGAGCCGCCCCTCCGCCCGGCTCCCTCCCGCCGGTCCGTGGAGCGCGCACTGCCTCGCCGCCCTTCCTACCCTCTTCCGTGGGCCTCTCGTCTGCGCTTGGCTCCGGCGACTCTATTCTGCTAATCCTCTGGTGGTTTTCTGCGTTATTTAGGCAGGTGTAGGTGGAATCTAAGTGATCAGCAGGACGCTAGGTGAGCCCAGCGTCCTCCTACGCCGCCATCTTCCCTCCCCTCACGAAGGTTCCTTTTAGAACTACTTTTGCTGCATCACTTTTTAAAAATGTTTATTTATTTTTGAGAGACCAAGATGGAGACAGAGAGTGAGTGGGGAAGGGGCAGAGAGAGGGCGGGACATAGAATCCAAAGGAGGCTCAGGCTCTGAGCTGTCAGGACAGAGTCCAATGCTGGGCTCAAACTCACAAACCTTGAGATCATGACCTGAGCTGAAGTCCAATGCTTAACTGATTGAGCCGCCCAGGCACCCCTACTGCATCACTTTTTGAACCATTTTTTTTTTCCATTTGTATTTTTCTCCAGGAAATTTTCGTTTTCTTCTTGATTTCTTGTATGAAGCATTGGTTGTTTAGTGGCACATAGTTTAGGTTCCACATGTTTCCATTTTTTGTCCTGGTTTTTTTTTTTTTTCCATTTTTATTTTCATGTAATGATTTTGAGTTCATATTGTTGTGGTTAGAAAAGATGCCTGATATGATTTCAGTCTTCTTAAATTATTTGAAACTTATTTTGTGGCCTAATACATGATGTATCTTGGAAAATGACCCATGTGTACTTGCAAAGGAGTATATTAAGCTGTTTTTGGATGGAATGTTTTGTGCATATATGTTAAATCCCTCTGTTCTAATGTGTCATTCTAACCCTTTTTCATACTGCTTTTGTATCTGGATGAAATATCCATTGGTATAGGTGGAGTGGTAAAGTCCCTTACTGTTATTATTGTACTGTTAATTTTTCCCTTTATATATGTTAGTATTTGCTTTTTATATTTAGGTGCTTCTCTGTTAAGTGCATAGGTATTTACAATTATTATATTCTCTTGTTGAATTGATCTTTTTATCATTATGTAATATCCTTCCTTATATTTTTTCAGTCTGTGTTTTTTTTTTTTTAATTTTTAACATTTATTTATTTTTGAGAGAGACAGAGCATGGAGCCTGATGTGGGGCTTGAACCCACAAACAGTGAGATCATGAGCTGAGCCAAGTCGGACGCTTAACCAACTGAGCCACCCAAGTGCTCCTTTCAGTCTTTGTTTTAAAGTGTTTTGCCTGATATATGTATTGTTCTCCCAGATTATTTTTCTCTTCATTTGCTTGGAATATCTTTTTCCATCTCTTCGCTTTCAGTCTGTATGTGTCTTTAAATCTAAAGTGAGTTTCTTGTAAGCAGCATATTGATGGGTCTTTTCTTTTTTAATCCCTTCAGTCACCTTATGTCTTTTGAATGGAGTATTTATTCAATTTATATTTAAAGTAATTGCTCATAGGTATGTACCTATTGTCATTTTGTCATTGTTTTCTGGTTGTATTTGTAGTTCTCTCTTTTTTTATTTGCTCTTTTCCTTTGTAATTTGATGATTTTCTTTAGTGTTATACTTGGATTCCTTTCTTTTTATCTTTTTTATACTGCAATAGGTTTTTGGTTTGTGGTTACCATGATGTTCATATATAACATCCTATGCATATAGCAGTCTATAATAAGTCAATGGTAGCCTAAGTTTAAACACATTCTAAAAGCACTATATTTTTCCTCCTCCCTCCCCACTTCATATATATGATGTCATATTTTCCATCTTTTCACTTTGTGTATCCCTTCACTAGTTTTCATCAATATAATTGATTTAACTACCATTGTCTTTTAATCTTCCTAGTAACTTCATAAGTGATTGATCTACTACCTGTAACGTATGTTTGTTTTTGCTAGTGAATTTCCACCACAATAGATTGTGGGAAAATGCCTAAGAAGAGCAAGAAAGCCAGGATGGCAGAAACAGAATAAGTAAGAAAGGCAAGAGCAGCAACCCTTACCTTATCACACTTAACTTCATTTCCATGCTTGGCATTCACTTGCTTCCAGGAATGTTCTGTTCCAAAATTTGCCCATAATTGTCTCCCTTACCTTTTTAAAGCCTGTTCAAATATTCCCTTAATACAAGTGATGCTTTCCTAACTGACTTATTTTAAATTACACCATTTTCCCACCATCTATTGTTGCCTCCTTGTTCTTTTACGTTGCTTTACATTCTTCATAGCACTTAACACTTCATAGCACATAGCACTTACTGTACTACTTACCTGTCTCTTTAACACACACACACACACACACACACACACACACACACACACACCCTAGCATATCTGCTTCCACTGGAATGTAAATTCCAAAAGAATAAGGATTGTTACCTGCTTTTTCTATTGCTTTTTCCTCATCTCCAGGAATAGTGCCTAAAGCATAGTAGATAGTCAAATGATACGTTGGATGAATATATGAACACACACACTATCTAGTGGCCTAAATGTATCTGTACACTATCTAACACACTATCAAGTGGCCTAAATGTAGCTATAACACACTATCTAACACACTATCAAGTGGCCTAACTGTAGCTCTAACAACAATGATGAGTATTGACACTGCTGGTCACTTTTCAAGTGATTCTTATATTTCATATATATGTACATTATATTTTACATATATATGTATATATGTAATGTTTATTTGAGAAAGAGAGAGTGAGAGAGGGGCAGAGAGAGGAGAGAGAGAATCCCCAAGCAGGCTCCACAAGGTCAGCACACAGCTTGATGTGGTGAAGTCATGAACCATGAGATCATGACCTCAGCTGAAATCAAGAGTGGTACACTGACTGAGCCACCCAAGAACCCCATATAGTCTTATATTTTTAATCTCATATGTGTAGAGAAGAGTCAGTGAGGGTGTGCATAAAACTGTTAAAAAATTTATCTTTGAGTGTTGAGAGTATAGAAGATTGTTTTATGTTGTGTTGACCTCTCTTTTCTAAATGTTCATCTGTAAACCTATCTTATCATTATAATAAAAAAGATATATAGGAGATAGTTCCTCTTTTAGCTCTCTTATTTTGTCTTGTAATCAGGCTCTTAAAGACACCATGTGATTTAGGAAAAAGACATTTCAAAAGAACATTTCACAAACAATGGATATCTCTAATCATGGTTTTAAGTGTATATAATGTTTGCTTACTGTATTCTAAATACTTGTTGGTCTTAAAGAGAAAAGAAGTAAATGAAAAAAATCTCTCCATAGAGTTTCTGGACAGCAAGTAAAAACCTACTTAAGGCATTTCTAGCTTACACAAGGCAAGAAAAACTGAATCATAGTTTCCCTGATTTCAGCACTGAAAGGAAGTCATTAAAGAGTGCAAAAACTGAAAAGGATCAAACAAAAAGCCTTCAGTCCCCCAAATATCCAATAGTGCAATACTCATGATAAAAAAATGGACTAATCTATTCCCAGAAATGAAGTAACAATTTAAGAAATAAAGCAAAAATATAATCTCACACACCAAAATATACTTAGGCTACTTTAAAATAGGCTTATAGACTCAAGTTTTGCTTATAATGTGACTTTGCAAGAATCGAAACTAATTGAATTTGGGAAGTGTCAAGCACTATTTATAAGCAAAACCAAATGCTATGAGCTTTTGAAACTCAAATCCAGTTTAAGCTTGAATGAACTCAATTTACAAATTCAGACTTTTAACTTGCTGTATAAAATTCATATGGGGGTAACATGCTTTCATCAGCAATTAATTGGGAGTTCATACCTATACATTCTATTCTTTTTATTTTCTTTTTTGCAAATTATAGAGATACTCTGTAACCTTGAAATAAAGATGGGAAAGTGAAGGCATTTAGAGTAAGTCACCCCAAAATCTGCCACTTTGGCATGTGGACTATTTTGAACTGAAGGCAATTCAAACCCAGAAGACTCAAGAAAAAACACTTTCACCCTTAAACTACTTAAAATAATTTAGATAGAGAGCCTCATCCAGAAAGAGAGCTAGTACCAAGAGATAACTTTTTTTTTTCATCTGAATGGCCTATCTGTATGGAAAGAGAAACATTTAATTGCCAAACATCTGCTCTTGTTATTGTATGTGAATTACCCTCTTCCCATTTGAAGGCTGGGCTCTATCCCATTCCTTACCTCAAAATGACATATAAGCCTCACTTGGCTTCTTCTTGGGTATTATATAGCTTCTTCTATATAGAATATAGCTTCTTCTTGGGTATGACTTTCTTTTGGGGCCCCTGCATGTGTCATTAAATTTGTTTTTCTCCTGTGAATCTGTGTTAGGTTAGTTTGATTATTGGACCACCCAAAGAACCTAGAAGGGTAGAAGGAAATTTTTTTTCCTCCCCATGAAGGTAAAGGATGGAAAAAAAAAGGGTATCTAGTTGGGTCAGTTTGTCTCCTATCCTTCAAAAGATGTGTCTAGAATGTAAATGGGGACTGAAACATTCTTACACATTTCTCCTGAGAATTGATTGAGGCTGGGACTTCCAGAATGGGTAATGCAACCTGATTGTTCATCTATCATAACTGTACAATAAAGTGTCACTATCAGGAATCACAATGGTTTAAGCACATTTAAAGGAGTCTTATTCCCAGTTCCAAGAGATTCACCTTGATATAATGAGAAGCCAGGATCCTGGATATGTGGCTACAAAGAGTGAAGGCTTAGTACACAAACCAAGATAGGCAAGCAAGGTAATAGTATTAGCCGGAGCCTGTGTGCTGACAGTGTGAAACAAGATGAGTGACTATTAGATGTAAAGTCATGGATGCCAATAGAGGTAACACAAAACGATGACAGAAATCAACTAGAAGGACTGAGCTGGCATAGCTGTTTGATGACAATACACCAAGAAAGTATACTCTGTGAATCTAGTAGTACTGTTTCTATAAACTTCAGCACTAGTTCGTGCAATTGTCAGCTAAGATTGCTTGGTTTTATGAAGGGTTGCTGCCATGGTGCTACAAGAGTATGATAATTAGAAGGCCAGTCTTTTATTAGAAGGCTGATGCGCAACAACAAATACCCCCACAGGGACAAGAAGTGGTGAGAATTCCACAATAGAAGAGTTACTTTCTTTTCAGAAGACTTTATGGGTTCAGTCACCTGTTCCTATATATTCACCTTTCCTCAAGGACACTTTGTCCTACTTGTTAATGGTTTACTTGATGTATTTCTTCTAATACGTGTCCTACTCTGTTCACATTTAGTTCTCTGACACAGTCAGAAAGATATCTTAGTACCTCTCTTCTCTTTATGGACTCCTCTCTGTTGTTCCATCAATGATTTCAGTATCCAGCCCCAGGCCAGTGTCCATTTTTGCTGACCCACTGCAGCGTGATCTGTCTTGACTTCTGCTTCACATATTCCAGGCCAACATCTTGCCAAAGCTGCATGGTGTGCAGAACCCACGTGGATCTAGGCATCCATTCTAACTCAGGCATGAACTTGCAAGTATGAGCTAATTAATGACTTATCAGAAAATTCTTAATTAATAGGGAACTACAGTCTCCCAGCTGGACAATTCAGCATTTTTTTTCCTCCATGGTTCATGGAAGAATGCCAAGAAGCATAAATTCCAAGTTGCCCATGGCAGTGAGCAACTCATTGCATCCTTGAATTGATTATTTCAAATGCCTTACCAGTTTCATAAGAACTAGTTTTTCATTCATATTCCCTGGGATAAGTTCCCATAATATATTTACCTATTTAAAGAAGATTGTCTCAGGCTCTGGTTTACAGAGGGACTCAAACTTTAATAGTCTTCATTTTATATTCCCTGGTCTGGGGGAAAAATTGGAAGCAGCTTTTCTCAGGATGTTAGGTAGAACACATCTTTCTCAAGATAATTTTTTAAAGTTTTATTCCAGACTAAATTAGGAAAGCACTAATATTGTGCTATATGTAAGGATTTGAAAAGTTTCGCACATAAATTTGCCTGTTTGGTTTAACTCTTAATTTCCTCAGCTTTTTGGACCAACAGAAAACTTTAAAAAACCATAACTGTTTTTTATATTTATTTAACTTCAAGTTGTTACCATACCATGTAGTATTGGTTTCAAGAGTGGCAATAACTATTAGTGACCAATGGCAAAAAGGACATTGATAGCCACAGGAAAAACAAAAATAAAAACCAAAGAAAAAACAGAATTCCATGAAATTTGTCATAAGAAATACTGTGATGAATTTCTTTTTTTTTTTTTGTAACATGTAATTTATTGTCACATTGGTTTCCTTACAGCAAACAGTGCTCATCCCAACAGGTGCCTTCTTCAATGCCCATCACCCACACTTTCCCCTCTCTCCCAACCCCCACCTACCCTTAGTTTGTTCTCAGCCCTTAAGAGTCTCTTATGTTTTGGCTCCCTCCCTCTCTAACTTTACTTTTTCCCCTTCCCTTCCTCCATGGTCTTCTGTCAAGTTTCTCAGGATCCACATAAGAGTGAAAACGTATGGTATCTGTCTTTCTCTGTATGACTTATTTCACTTAGCATAACACTCTCCAGTTCCATCCACCTTGATACAAAAGGCCAGATTTCATTCCTTCTCATTGCCATGTAGTATTCCATGGTGTATATAAACCACAATTTCTTTATCCATTCATGTGATGAATTTCTTAATACTGATATATCACTGGGTTATCTCTGAAATTGCACATAATGCTCAAAAAATGCATGCCATTCATAAGAGATGCCTGCCTTTAGGAGTCACTTTCTATGTTTTCCTATAACTCCTCAAGCAAGGACCTTGTGGGAAATTTTAACTGATGAGAAAGTTTAGTTGCATCCAATCGAGTGTAATCCAGCTTGCCAGCCTGTCTGCCTGCCTTCCTTTTTTCATTCTCTCCTTCCTTCTTTTATTTCTTCCCTCCATTTCTCCCTTCTTTCTTCCTTTTTTTCATCTTTCTTAGAAGACATTATTGAAGAGGAAGGTATTGAATGCACAAAGAAAATAAAAATGCTGTTATTATTATAGAATGTATCAAATCAAACCTGAAATTAATGTATCAAAGGGATAGAATTCTTAGAAAGTTTTTATTCCCCAAATAAGGAATTTTGAGACTTGAATTAAATAAAAATGTCAATTCATATATTGATGTAGATTGGGGAAAAAGTCTTTGCTACTCCACCAATAATTCTCTTTTTTTCTTTTATAACTTTATTTTTTTATTATAATATTTTCAAACATATGAAAATAATTATATAATGAGTAACAATATACCCAACACTGGCTTAGCAGCTTTTAACATTTGGCATATTTGTTTCATCTACTTGCTAGAATAATTTTATAGTGAGGTACAAAAATCATAGCATTCACCTTATGTACTTCAGTATGGGATCAATAGGAAATAACGACATTGTGTTAAGTACCACTTAATACCTTTATCATACCTACCAGTAATTCCCTGACACCATCTAACATTTACATCATATTCAGTTTCATGCAAAACCTCTTGATCATAACATATTAATGTTATAATTAATTTGTGTTTCTTTTAATTTTAAAAATACCTTTTTATGACTTTCATGGAGTTTTGAAGAAACCCCACCAGTTGTCTAATAAAATGTCTTACATTCTAGATTTCTCACATTGTTTCTTTTGATGCCATTGAAAGTGTTCCTCTATCCTTTGCATTGTAAGTCAGAAATTGAATGTAAAGGATTTATAGAATTCTGGTTAAATATTTTCAAAAGGGAAGTTCCATAGTAGATGTAACATGATAAGATTTTATTTGAAATATATATTTATTGAGAGTCTATTCTATAGTAAACATTGTGTACACCAGTGTAAATGTATTGGGAATGAAAACATTAAATCTTTGCTCATAAAGATCTCATGATCTTCTATCAAGTTCTCTGAATAGATAGCACTTTTCCAGCTGAAAAGATAAGTTTTAGGGTTATCCTTTCTCTTTAATATAAAGACTGCTTCTCCTTTTCTATTTGTATTTTTAAATTTTTAATTCAAATATAGTTGTACAATATTTCAAAAACATAGTGATTCAACAATTGTATCCATTATAAAATGATCACTGTAAATCTAGTTACCATCTGTCACCATATAAAATTATTATAATATTGTTGACTGCATTTCCCATGCTATACTTTAGATGCTCATGAATTATTTATTTCATAACTGCAAGTTTGTACCTTTTAATCTCTTCTATGTATTTCACCTATCCCCCCCCCCCCCAGACTCCCCTTCTGGAAACCACTGCTTTGTTGTCTATAATTATCAGCCTATTTCTATTTCTGTTGTGGGTTTTGCTTTTTAAGTGTACAAATAAGTGAAATCCTACTGTCTCTGACTTTTTCTGTCTCATTTATTTCACTTAGCATAATATCCTCTAAGTCAGTCTGTGATGCTGGAACTGGCAAAATTATATCTATTTCTATGAATAAGTGATATTTCATTTGGTATACCACATCTTCTTTATCCATTTGGACACTTAGGTTGCTTTCATATTGTGGCTATTGCAAATAGTAAGTAATGTTGCAGTAAACATAGGACTGCATAGATCCATATATATTTTGAATTAGTATTTTCATTTTTTTTATTGGCATTACCATTTTCTTATGGCAGATAACCAGGAGTGAAATTACCGGGTCGTATGGTATTTCTATTTGTACTTTTTTGAGGATCCTCCATACAGTTTTCCATACTGGCTGCCCTAGTTTTATATTCCTGCCAACAGTGCGTGAGGGTCCCCTTTTCTCCACATCCTTGCCAACACTTGTCATTTATTGTATTTTTGACACTAGCCAAAAGAGTGATATTCAATTGTAGTTTTGATTTGCATTTCTCTGATGATTAGCGATGTTGAGCATCTTTTCACGTGTCTGTTGCCCATCTGTAAGTCTTTGGAAATATATATATTCTCGTCCTCTGCCCATTTTTTAATCTTTTTTTTTTTTTTGAGTTGTAGGAGGACTTTATATATTTTGGAAATTAACATCCTATCAGCTAAATCATCTTCAGACATCTTCCATTCAGTAGGCTGCCTTTTCATTTTGTTGATGGTTACCTTTGCTTTGCAAAACTTTTTGGTTTGATGTAGCCCTAATAGTTTATTTTGCTTTTGTTTCCCTTGCCTGAAGAGACAGATTCAGATCAATGTTCAAGAGATTACTGTTTATATTTTCTTCTAGGAGTTTTGTGGTTTTAGGTCTTAATACAGGTCTTTAATACATTTGGGTTTATTTTTGTCTGTAGTGTAAGAAAATGGTCCAGTTTCATTCTTTTGTATGTAGTTGTCCAGTTTTCCCATAACCATTTATTAAAGACTGCCTTTCCTGTAGTGGATTCCTGCCTCCTTTATTGAAGATTAAGTGACCATATAAGCATGGGATTATTTCTGGGTTCTCTATTCTGTTCCACTCATCTACATGTCTACTTTGTATAGTACCATACTGTTTTGATTGCTATACCTTTATAAAATAGCTTGAGTTCTGAGATTGTGATAGCTCTCTAGTTGTTTTGTTTTGTTTTGTTGTTGTTGTTGTTGTTTTATCTCAAGATTGCTTTAGCTGTTCAGGGTGTTTTGTCCTTCCCTATAAATTTTAGGATTTTTTTGTTTAGGTCTGTGAAAAATACTATGGTATCATGTTAGGGACTGCACTGAATGGTTTCAGTGGAATAGGTTTTTTAATAATATTCTTATTAGTGGTATATATTTTTCATTTATTTGTGCCATCTCTGATTTGATTTATCCAGGTTTTATAATTTTCAGAGTACAGGACTTTCATCTCCTTTGTTAAATTTATTCCTAGGTATTTTATTTTTTTATGATGCAATTGTAAATGGAACTGTTTTCTTATTTTCTTTTTGCTACTTTGTTTTTAGTGTGTAAAAACGTACCAGATGCTGTATATTGATTATTGATTCCTATACCTTAACTGAAATTATTTATATGTTTAGTTTTCTGATGGAGTCTTCAGGATTTTCTATATGGAATATGTCACTACAAAGAGTAACAGTATAACTTCTTCCTTATCAATTTTATCAATTTGGACACTTTTATTTCATTTCTGGTCTTACTGCTGTGTCCAGGACTTCTAGTACTATGCAGAATAAAAGTAGTAAGAGTGGACAACTTTGCCTTGTTCCTAATCTTAAAGAAAAATCTTTAGCTTTTCACCATTGAATACAATGTTAGCTGTGGGTTTTTCATGTATGGCCTTTATTATGTTGAGCTATGTTCCCTCTAATCCCACTCTGTTGAGATTTTTTTTTTTAATCACAAATCGATGTTTAATTTTGTCATATGCCTTTTTTTCCATTTGTTGAGATAATCATGTGATTTTTGGTTTTTTTTATTAATGTGATATATATGTTAATTGATTTACAGATATTGAACCATCCTTGCATCCCCTGAATAAAACCCAGGTGATGGTGGTGAATGATCCTCTTAATTTGGCTTGCTAATATTTTGTGGAGGATTTTTGTAACTATGTTCATCAGGGATATTAGTCTGTAATTTTAATTTTTTTTAATGTTTTATTTATTTTTGAGAGATAGAGACAAACTGTGAGCAGGGGAGGAGCAGTGAGAGGGGGAGACACAGAACCTGAAGCAGACTCCAGGCTCTAAGCTGTCAGCACAGAGCCCAGTACAGGGCTTAAACTCACAAACCATGAGATCATGACCTGAGCCAAAGCTGGACACTTAAATGACTGAGCCACCCAGGTGCCCCTGATTTGTAATTTTTACAGAGTCTCTTTTAATATTTGTATTTGTGTTTCTGCGTGTCAGTTTTAACTTTGAGTCTTCCTTTTTTTGTTTGTTTTTGTTTTTTGTTTTGATAATTCTGGATAAACATTTATCAATTTTGTTTATGTTTTCAAAGAACCTGAGCCAAACTCTGGAACTTAATGAACTGAGTCACCCAGGGGCTCCTGTAATTTTAACTTTTTTTTTTTTTAATGTTTATTTATTTTTGAGAGAGAGACAGAATGCAAGTGGGTCAGGGTCAGAGAGAGAGGGAGGCGCAGAATCTGAAGAGGCTCCAGGCTCTGAGCTGTCAGCACAGAGCCTGATGTGGGGCTCGAACCCACGAGCCCTGAGATCATGACCTGAGCCATAGTCAGACGCTGAACCGACTGCCACCCAGGCGCCCCTAATTTTAACTTTTTTTTATAGTGTCTTTGTCTGGTTATGGTTTCAGGGTAATGCAGGGTCATAATAGAAATTGGGAAAAGTTTCTTCCTCAAATTTTTGGAATATTTTGGCAAGGATATATATTAGCTCTTCTTTAAATTTTGATAAAATTAATATGTGAAGCTATCTGGTCCTGGACTTGTGTTCATTGGGAGCTTTTGATCACTGATTTTATTTCATTACTAGTAATTGGTCTTTTTAGGTTTTCTATTTTCTCCTGATTCAGTTTTTAAAGATATGTTTCTAGGAATTTATCAATTTCTGCTAGGTTTTCCAATTTGTTGATTTAAAATTTTTAATGATTATTTGATTTTGAGAGACGGAGAGAGGACGAGCAGGGGAGGGGCAAAGAAAGAAGGAGACACAGAATGTGAAGCAAGCTCTAGGCTGTGAGCTGTCAGCACAGAGCCCAATGTGGGGATCAGACTCACAAACCCTGAGATCATGACCTGAGCTAAAGTTGGACACTTACTGAGCCACCCAGGTGCCCCTGATTTATAATTTTTACCGAGTCTCTTTTATTATTTGTATTTCTGTTTCTGGGTGTCAGTTTTAACTTTTATTTCTACTTTTATTTGAGTCCTCCTTTTTTGTTTTTGTTTTTTTTTTTTGATAACTCTGGATAAACATTTATCAATTTTGTTTTTGTTTTCAAGGAACCAACCCTCAGTTTTGATTTTTTTCTATTTTTTTTTTTTTTTTTTTAATGTTTGTTTATTTTGAGAGGAAGAGAAAAGGAGGCAGAGAGAGAGGTAGAGAGAGAATCCCAAGCAGGCTCCATGTTCACCATGGAGCCCTATGCAGGGCTCAATCTCATGACTGTTGCTATGACCTGAGCCCAAATCAAGAGTTGGGCAGTCAACTGACTGAGCCACACAGGTGCTCCCCTATTATTTTCTTAATAGTTTACATGATCATAATGATTTCCTTCCTTCTCCTAACTTTGGACTTTGTTCGTATTATTAATTCCTCTAGGCAAAGTTTAGATTGTGTTATTTTTGAGATTTTTCCTTATTTTTGAGGTAGGCTTATTTTGCTATAAATTTCCCATTTAGAATAGCTTTTGCTGCATTCCCCCAAATTTTAAACATTCTGTTTCTTTCTTTTTTTGTCAGTCTCTAGATATTTTTAAATTTTCTCTCTGATTTTGCTCCTTAGCCTCTAGGTTTTGAGTAATATATTTTTTTTTATTTGCCTCTGTTTGTATTTTGTTGATTTTTTTCTTCTTGAAATTTATTTCTAGTTTCATAACCTTGTGGCCAGAGAATAAGCTTTATTAGTTCAACCATTTAAAAATGTTTGAAACTTTTTTTGTGGCCTAATGTGATACATCCTGGAGAATGTTCCATATGTACCTGAAAAGAATGTTTATTATGTTGATTTTGGATAGAATGTTCTGCATATATCTTTTTAGTCCATCTGGTCTAAGGTGTCATTTAAAGCCATTGTTTCCCTGTTGATTTTCTATCTGGATGATTTATCCATTGATACAAGTGGGGTGTTAAAATCCCTACTGTTATTATATTATTATCAGTTTCTTCCTTTATTATCTGTTAATATTTACTTTCTATATTTAGATCCTCCTGTGTTGGAAGCACAGATATTTACAATTGTTACTTCCTCTTGTTGGACTCAGCCTTTTATCATTCTGTAATACCCTTCTCTGTCTCTTGTTACAGTTTTGATTTTAAAGTCTATTGCTGGGGTGCTTGGGTGGCTCAGTCAGTTGACTTCAACTCGGTTCATGATCTCAGGGTTTGTGGGTTCGAGCGCCACTTCTGGCTCTGTGCTGGCAGCTCAGATCCTGGAGCCTGCTTTGGATTCTGTGTCTCCCTCTCTCTGCCCCTCCTCTGCTCACGCTCTCTCTCTCTCAAATGAGCAAACATGAAATAAATAAGTACATATATACATACATACATACATACGTACATACATACATAATGTCTATTGCTAATCCAGCCTTATTTTCCTTCTTTCTTTTAGGTGGAGTATATTTCTCCACACCTTTACTTTCAGAGTGTATGTGTCTTTAGTTCTGACGTGAATCTATTGTGGGAAGAATGTACTTCGTTTTTGTTTTTGTTTGTTTTGGTTTTGTCTTATCCACTTAGATACTCTTTTGATTGGATCATTTATTTCATTTACATTAAAGTGGTTATTGATAGATAGGTACTTACTGCCATTTTCTTAATTGTTTTCTGGGTTTTTTTTTTGTAGTTCTCTGTTCCTTCTTTTTTCTCTTCCCTTGGGATAGATATGATGATTTTCTTTAGTGTCATGTTTGGAATCCTTTCTCTTTACCTTTGTGAATGAATCATAGGTTTTCCTTTTGTGAACTGTGAGGTCCATATATAAAATCCTATGTATATAGCAGTATGAACACCTTCTAAAAGAGCTACGTTTTTATTATCCCCCTCCATATTTTTAAATATAACTGTCACATTTTATGTCATTTTGTGTACCCTTTATTTTTTTAGATAGACTTGATTTTACTATTAGTGTCTTTTAATGTTATACTACCTTTGTAAGTGATTAATCTAATACTTTTATTGTATGTTTGCTTTTACCAATGAAATTTTTTTATTTTCATAATTTTCTTCTACTGATGACCTTTTCTTTTCCATATAGAGAAGTCCCTTTAATGTTTCTGGTAAGGCTGGTTTAATGGTGATGAACTCCTTTAAATCATGTTTTTCTTTAAAATTCTTTATTCCTTCTTCAATTCTAAATGATAATCTTGCTGTGCACAATATTTTTGGTTATATTTTTGTTTCTGTTTTTTCTTTCAGCCCTTTGAATATATCATGTCCCACCCTTCTGGTCAGCAACGTTTCTACTGAACAATCAGTGATAGCCTTATTGGGTTTCTCTGGTATGTAACTTTTGGTTTTTTGTCTTTCTGCTTTTAGATTCTCTTTTATTTTTGCCATTTTAATTATTATATGTCTTGTGTACCTCTTTGGTGTTAATCTTGGAAAAGGCTTTCTGTATTTCATAGGCCTGGATATTTGCTTATTTTCCCATGTTGGGGATACTTTAAGCTATCATTTTTTCAAATAAGTGTTTTACCTCCTCTGTCTCTTCTTCTTCTGGGAGGGCCATAATGTGAAAGTTACTGTTCTTGACTTCGTCACAGAATTTCCTTAAGCCATCCTAATTTTTAAATTCTTCTTTGCTGTTCAGCTTGGGTGCTTTCCACCACCCTGTCTTATAAATCACTGATCAGTTCTTCTGCATGGTCCAATCTGCTGTTGATTCTAATTTTCATTTTATTCAAATTTGATATTTTTTTTCGTATTTTCTGTCCCTTTGTTGACATTGTCCCTGAGTACATCCACCTTTTTCTCAAGTCCCTGGAGCACCTTTGTGATCATTACTTTGTACTTTTTACCAAGTAGATGGCTTATCTCCATTTCAGGTGGTTCTTTCTAAGGTTTTGTTCTTTCATTTGGAACACAGTTTTATGCTTTCTCACTCTGTGTTCTTTTCTATATTTGTTCCTATGAATTAGGTGGAACAGCTACTTTTCCTGTCTTAAACGAGGTGCCTTGTGTAGGAACGTACTGTGTAGAAATTGTACATACCTTGTGGCTTTGGCTGGCTGGTTAGAGCAGGTGTAGGATCTGGTTCCTGGGTTGCTCTGCACTATGGCCACCCCAAAAGGATAGCTGGAGCTGTAAGAGCCCCAAACCAGACATCTCCAGGATGCTTTGCACCAGAGCCACAATGGCAGAAAGTCTAAAGCTGAAGCAGGCAATTCCTGCAGTGTTCTTTACACAGGAATAGCTACAGCTGGAGCTGGCATGTGCTGGAAGTCCTGGCACACTCCATATGGGGGCCAGCCTAGAGGGCCAACTGGAACAGATGCCTGATGGGGTGTTGCATTCACCTTGGCAGGGTGACTGGAGTGGGTATGGACAAGGGTACTCCATGCCTGGACCATGCTGGCAAGATAACTGGAGGTAGAGCAGGCATAGGCTGGGGTACTCCATACAGTGGGTGTTGTGGTGAGACGGATGGCATTTGAGTGGGCACTGGCCACATGCTTCTCAGGTGTGTGCAGGCCACCTGTTAAGGTGGCTGGAGTTAGACTGGAAACAGGTTTGGGTTCTCCTCATGAAGGTCACACTATAGTTCCCTTGGTGGGCCAGCTGGAGCTAGTATGGGCTGGGAGCCCAGGGATCACTGTGGCTGCCCTAGAAGGCTGGCTAGAGCACCTAGACTGTTATGTCTGTGCTATCATGTTGGAGGGGGAACATAAACTACGGCACTTGGCAGTGCCTGTGATGCTGGGAGAAAGATCCAGTAATTCTCCCACATGTGGGGAAGTTCTAGGGTTAGTAAATGGATTCCCTTCACTTAAAGTGTAGCTGTCCTTCAAATCACTTTTTTTTTTCAAGGGCAAGAAATCTACACATGGGCCCCTCACTGATCTCCCTCTGTTCAGCATTTTGCAGCAACAGTGATGGGTTACTGTTTCTCTGTCACCCTGCCTTTCTATGTATCTTCCCTCTACTTTCTGTTGTACAGAAGCATTCAATCACCCCTTAGTTCTTCCTCAAGAGGCATTCCTCCATATGTAGTTGTAGGTTGTGTGGCTGCCATCTTGGACCTCTAAGGCCCATTTGAATTTTTAATACAATGTTGTTTTGTACCTTTTGTGTTGTGAGGGTTCAGAATTAGTACACATTTGCTTCTGTTTCCTGAATACATTCATAAAGATTTTACCTTTACCTTTCCTCTCAGTGAGGAAGCAATTATATGGGGTCTGGCATTTTGGAGCCTAAAGTATATGGTTGTAGTCAGATGTAACAGTTTACTGCACAATCATTTAATTATAGTAAGGACCTTAGGCTGGTTGACGGTTGGATTATCAGGCAAGGCATTTGTTACTGTGTTGACCAACTCATTAAAGAATCCCACATATTCTTCATTCTTATCAGTAGGGTTCCTCTGATTTAATCTTGTCTCTATCACTTTTTTCCTTTTTGGAACAGTCCCACTTACTTTTAACTATGAAATTTATCTTCGAATACTTTTCCCTGTGTATTTGTCTCTTTAGTAAGGTAGTATACTTTCCTCACAGATATTCAATTAAAAAACTCAGACCTGGTTTTATGGATTTAGCATACGGTTGCTAAATCCTGACCCTCCAGCTACTTTCTAAGCATCATATCCATGCCAAAGCAGTGTAGACATTGTCTTCTTACTTTTCACTTACTAATATTATGTTAAATTAATAAGTTAATATATTAACTTATTAATAAGTTAATATATTAACTAATAATATTATGTTTTAATCAAAGTTGACTTAAATTTTGATACAAATTTTGATATAATGTTAAAAGTGGGAGTAAACATAATGACTTTATTTTCCTCAAAATCCTAGGAAATGGATCTAGGTACTTAGTCAACATTAAGGCATGTTTTTAGGGTTTTTTTTTTTCCAAAATAATATTATCCAATCTATTTCCTCCTCTAAACAAGATTATTTCTTCCAGTGTACTTTCTCATGTTTTGTTGAGCCTAATTTATTCAACTGGTTAACATATGTGGTTTTTCCATAGAAGTTTTCTATTTTCATTACATTTGGATTGAAAGTATCCCATTCTGAAACATGTTTAAGCATTTTATCTGATGTGGTTAGAGGGATCTTTGACTTCTTATTTTTCATTTACAGCTTTATTCAGACCCTACCCCAGTGCTCTTTTTAAAATAAGTTTGTGAAGCTAGACTTCTTCATTTTCTCCTCAGTATTTTTTTTTTAAACTATCTAGCTGAAGCAAAACATGCAATTAGAGGGTTGAGGGCAATATAAAGTACGTCAGAGTATTTCCAGTATTGAGATGAAACTAAAGCACAACAAAACAAAATTCACTTTTTAATGGAATTGAACAGAACCTCGAATTGCTCTGAAAAATTTTAGGCCGATTCGAAATAGTTTGAATGATATTCTTTGAGTACTGGGGGTGACAAATGTGCAGTTCAATTAAACATGCCTCAGACTTTCTTTCTGTGGTCATTATCCCTCTATTTTACACATATTTATTGAATACACTTCATGAAACAAAGGTCTTTACTTATAGCTATGTACACTTATGTTGTATTCAACATCGCTGTACTGCAGCTTTGTCTGCTGTAAAATAGTAGCAACCCCATAGAACTAGTGAGAGAAGTTGATATACGGCATGTGAAAATGCTTACAACAGCTTCAGCACACGGTAAGTAAGATTTAGATAGTAGCAGCATCACTATCATCTCTGTGAAACAGCTGGACCGAAAGTTTAATCACCATCGAGAACATCCTTGTGTAATAAGGACGATGGTATTCCTAATGACGATGTAATTAATAGTGCCAACTGTCCTGTGTCTCCAACTTGGTATGTCTTCTGACATCCATAAACAGTGAGTAGTATGCAAATGCTTGCATGTACATATGCATGGATGCTGGGTTGTGTGTTCTGGGAAGACTTGGACTATTCCGCTGATGAACATAGCTCCGGGGAATGTCGTATTGAAGATAGTTTAGTGGCAAACCAAGCATTTCTAAAAGCCTTGGAAACAGCGGACTCATTGCACAAAGAAGACTTCCACATCAGATTAGCAGCTGGTCAGTTTAGAAAGTCAGGCCTGCAATTTAAATAATACGCAAAAAGAATTTTAAAATATATTTTCCTATTTCCTCCACTTTACGAATGGCTATTAGAAGCGACAAGTATATATGTGATTTCATCACCTCAAAGTTTGGTTTTTCATGTTTGATATATTGGAAATAACACGATCGTAGTATGAATCTTTCTAATCTATTTTTTAAACCCAAATATTGTAACATTTTCAAGACGTCTGCCTTGAAATGGGAGCTATAGAATGTTTGCTTCTAGTACTTTGTACTATAGACCATGTCTAATTCCATTTCTAACTACCAGTCTTATTTGGTACATCATTGATCCCTGCCACAGAAATTATAATGTGATCAGACTTGGAAACAGAATGACCCAGTTACTTCGAAGAGTAACACAAAGCCCCCACTTGTAGGAGTTTTCACATAATCACTTGATTTGCAGAAGCTAGATGATCAGTTACTGCTAGATTAATGACCCCCAAAATTATAGCACTATTTTTTCTGCTGTTGTCACCGACTGGTTCACTGTAGTTCCATCCAAATTAATTCTTTTTTTAATTTGATTTTTAAATTTTTTTGAGAGGCAGAGACAGAGGGACACAGAATGCAAAGCATGCTCCAGGCTCAGAGCTGTCAGCACAGAGCCTAACACGGGGCTCAAACTCACGGATGAGATCATGACTTGAGCTGAAGTCAGACTCAACCGACTGAGCCACCCAGGTGTCCCTAAATTTTAGTTTTGATTGAAGTGTAGTAGATATATATTGGCTTCCATGTACAACATAGTAAGTCTACAATTATATACATTATAAAATGTGTACCACAGTAAGTGTAGTTACTGTCACTATACAAAGTTATTAAAATATTTTTGAGTCTATTCCCTGTTTTGTACTTTTCATCCCCATGACTTATTTATTTTATAACTGGAAGTTTGTACCTCTTAATTCCCTTCCCCTACTTCATCTGTTTCCCCACAAACCTCCCCTTTGGCAAGTTTGTTCTGTGTATTTATGATCTCATTCATTTTTATTGTTCATAAAATAGCTGTGTTTCTCTTTCTGATTTCTTTCTCTTAGTAAAATGCCTTCTTGGTCCAACTCTGTTGTAAGTGGCAAGATAACCATTCTTTTCTTATGGCTCAATATTATTCCATTGTGTTTATATACCACATTTTCTTTATCCATTCACCTGTCAGTACACACTTAGGTTGCTTCAATATCTTGGCTGTTGTAAATAATGCTACAAAGAGCATAGGGTACACATATTGGAGTTTTTGTTTTCTTTGAGCAGGTACCTGCCAGTAGAATTCCTTGGTCACAAGGTATGTTTTTCACAGTGGCTACACCAATTTACATTCCTACCATCAGTACATGAGAGATTTATTACTCAGGTACCTGAGCAATACTCAGTATTACTCAGTAATACTCGGTATTTCTCATAAATACTCAATAAATACTGAGTTATTTACTTCTCTCTCCTCTCTTGCCCACCAACACTTGCTATGCCTGATCTTCCCTTAGCAAATCTGGCTGGTGTGAAATTTTACATATCTTTGCAGGTGTTTGTTGACCATCTGTATGTTGTCTTTAGAAAAAAGTCCATCCAGGTCCTTTGTATGCATTTTAGAATCAGATTCTATGTGTTTTTGTTTTGTTCTGGCATTGAGATGTGTCAATTCCTTATATATTTTGGATATTAACCCCTTATTGAATGTATCATTTGCAAATATCACATCCCATTCAGTAGGTTGTCTTTTTGTTTGGGTTATGGTTTCCTTCACTGTGCAAAAGATTTTTAGTGTGTGTCCTGATTGCTTATTTTTGCTTAGGTTTCTGTTGGTTGGGGAGTTATATCCAAAAAGATATGCAAAAGCCAGTGTTCAAGACTTAGCTGCCTACACTTTCCTTTAGGAGTTTCACAGTTTAGGGTCTTACATTTAGGTCTTTAGTATAATTTGAATTAATTTTTGTGTAGGGTGCAGGAAAGTGACCCAATTTCATTCTTTGGAATGTAGCTATTCCATTTTCCCAGCACCATTTATTGAAGTGACTATTTCTCATTGTATATTCTTGCCTCCTTTGTCATAGATTAATTTACCATATAAACATGGGTTTATTTCTGGGCTCTCTTTTCTGTTTCATTAATCTTTGTGTTTATTTTTGTGCCAATACCATACTGTTTTTATTAATGTAGCTTTGTAATAGAGTTTGAAATCTGGGATTGTGAGACTCTCCAGGGCTATTGTTCTTTCTCAAGATTGCTTTGGCTATTTGGCATCTGTTGTGGTTCAATACAAGTTGTAGAATTATTTGTTACAGTTCTGTGAAAAATGCTATTAGTATTTTGGTAGGGACAGCATTGAATATGTCAATTGCTTTTGATAGTATGGACATTGTAACATCATTCTTAAAATCCAGGCGCATGGTTTATCTTTCCATTTATTTGTGTTGTCTTCAATTTCTTTCATCAAAGTCTTACTGTTTTCAGAGTACCAGTTTTTTTTACCTCTTTGATTAAATTTATTCCCAGGTATTGACTTCTTTTTGATGCAATTTTAAATGTGGTTGGTTTTGTAAATTCTCTTTCTGCTACTTTGCTCTTAGTGTATACATACTAAAAAATTCTTCCCTCTAAATTTGTTAATATTTGCTTTATGTATTTAGGTGCTCCAATGTTGGATGCATAGATATTTACCGTTGTTATATCCTATTGTTGGATTGAACCTTTTATCATTATGTCATGCCCTCTTTGTCTCTTTTGACAGTCTTTATTTTGAAGTAGATTTTGTCTGGTATGAATATTGCTACCCCAACCTCCCCCCGCCCCACAACACTGGCATGAAATATGTTGTCCCATACCTTCACTTTCAGTCTGTATGTGTTTTTAGGTCTGAATTAAGTCCCTTATAGGCAGCATCATTGGTTTTGTTTTTTTAATATATTCAGTCATTGTATATCTTTTAGAGCATGTAATCCATGTACATTTAAAATAATTGTTGATATTTATGTATTTGTTGCCATTTTTACATGGGGATTTTTCTATTATTTTTATGGGTCTGCTCCCTTTTTTCTTCTCGTGTTGTTTTCCCTTGTGATATGATTTACACGATTGCTGTGTATCTACTGTAGGTGTTTGGTTTGTGCTTGCCATGAGTTTCATATAAAATCCTATGTATTTAGCAGTCTGTCTATATTAACTTGATGGTTGCTGAAGTTCAAATACATTCTAAAACACTGTACTTTCACTTCCTCATCCATGTTTTCTGTACATGTCATACTTTACCTCTTTGTGTATTGTTTGATTTGACTACTTTTGTAGATATAAGTGACTGATATACAATTACTCCATGTTTGCTTTACCCAGTGAAATTTACTTCTAGCTATGGCATTTTCTTCTCCACTCAACATCTCATAAACTTTTGTCTGGGAAACTGTTTCTCCTTCAATTCTGAATGAATTGAAGTTAGAGTGTTCTTGGTAGTAAGTTTTTTGTTTTTCTTTCAGCACTTTGAATATGCCATGCTATTCCCAGTGGCCTATAAAGTTTTAGCTGAAATGAATGTAACTGTTTCCTTTTCTCTTGCTGCTTTTAAGATTATGTCTTGACATTTTCAACATTGTAATTACTATGTGTTGTTGTGTGCCACTTAGGTTCATCTTGTTTTGGGCTCTTTGTGCTTCCTGGACGTCTGATTTTTCCCCAGGTGGGGAAGTATTCAGGTGTCCTTCCTTCACATGTGTCTTCTGCCCCTTTCCCTTCTAGGACCCTTAATATGTGAATTTTAATATGCTTGAATTTGTCCCTTAACCCATTTCTTTTATTTTTAATTTGGCTTTCTTTTTGTTCAGGGTAGTTGCTTTCTAGGACCCTGTCTTCCAGCTGTATTCTTCTGTGTCCTCTTATCTGCTGTTGATTCCTTGTAGTATATTGTATATTTCAGTTATGGTGTCTTTCAGATCTGATTCTTTTTCTATTTTCTCTTTGTTGAAGTTCTCATTCAGTCTTCTCTCACGTTTTAGTAGCTTTATGGCCATTACTTTGAACTCTTTATCAGGTAGATTGCTTTTATCTGTTTCTGTAAGCTCTTTTTCTGAAGTTTTGTTCTTTCATTTGCAACATATTCTTCTACTCCTCATTGGGTCTCTGTGTGTGGCCTTAGGTAGGTGTCTTGTGGTGCCTGGTTAGCAATCCCCTCGGGTCACCAGAACCAAATGCTCTAGATGTCCCCAGTGGCTGTGTGCATGCTGGTAGGCAGGCTCATCCTGGCTGTCAGCAGTGACTCACCAGACCACCCTGTGTGCACTGGCAGGCAAGACTTGCACCTGGTACAGCTGCCTGAGAGGCATGAATTTCACTACTGGGGCCATGTTGGTGGATAGGACTAGCTTCCCCATCCCTGGAGCAGGAATGATTCTCTAGGGGCTCTGGTGCTGGCCACGGAGTGAAGCATTGGGCTGGTCACCCCGAGAGGACAATAGTCCTGAGACATATGGGATGTGTGGTAAGTTGGCAGTTGTTTTGCAGGGGCCCCTGCCTGAATGGGGCAAAGAGTGCTAGCAAGGTAAATGGAGAATGTCAGAACAGGCCCTAGTAAGTTTCCAGGTAGCTACGCTGAAAAAGGGCAATGCAAATAGTACCTGCCAGCTCTTCCATCCTCAGGGTAAACTGCTGATACATGTCTCTCCGGCACACATTCTAAAATTAGTCAATAAATCTCTGTCTTGTGTAACTCAGGTGCGTTACAAACTGCTGCATTGGAGCTGAGTCTTGGACCGAATGATAAAGCACTGGCTCCTTATGAGCAGCTAGTCAGTGTTCTATACCCCTCTGATGTTCCTGGAGGTAAGCCCAGCTGATCTTGAAAGCCACACATCAGGTGGGGGGGGGGGGCAGGGGGAGAGGCTCATCTTCTTTGTGTGGATTCCCAGGTGTGAGGCTTGATCCCTCTTATTCCTCCACACCTGTGATCTCTCTCCTGTGTGTACATTCCTGCTCCAGGAGTGTGGTTCCCAACTCTGTCTCAGCCCATCCTGTGCTTCTCTCTGTGGTCTTTCCCTTATATCTGTAGCTGTGGAAGAGGTCAATTTCAGAATGAGTTGCAATACATGTAGTTGTTGCTTTGGTGTTTCCGTGGGAGGAGGTGAGGTCAGGATCCTCCTATTCGGCCATCTTTCTCCACTCTCTCCAACTAGATTAATTCTTAATGAAACACTGGACAGTTAACACTATCGCCAGATGGTCCAAGATCTCACCTTCCTATCCAAGGTTCCCCCTGCCTTTGCTTTTTCCTCCCTAGGAAATAAAATATTTCCTTCCAGTACTCTAACTAGGCTTGAGGAGCATGTGGCTAAAACTTTTTTTTTTTTTTTTAGCTTAGCAATATGAGGAGTTAGGATTTGAAAATAGCTGTATGAAGAAGAGTGGTATTCATGAATGAACTTACCAATTGATTGGTGAGCTAAACAGAATCTTTAAAACTGGAAACATTCTTAAGGTATACTCCTTTTGTAAATACATTTCAGTAGTACCAAAATGTGACACTATGGTCTAGTGGTGCCCACGCTGAAGACACTGTGCACTACAGAACTGAATGGCCCATGTTATGTACTTTGCTATCTTACACAGTCACACTGTTATTTGTTAAAGCATGGCCAGGAAAAATAAACACACACACACATAATTATATCATGAAGGAATCCCTGTCAGTAATGTACTCCCCACTATACAGTTTGAATATCCATTGTGACTTATTTGCAAACTGATAACCATATATTATGATTCCAAAGGATAATGAAGAGAATGGGGAAGATGGCCGAGTAGGAGAATGCTGAGCTCATGTCCTCCTAGGACCCAAGAAGGCTAAAACTACATGTAATAAACTCACTCCCAAATAACCCTTAAGTCTAAGGACTAGGGACATAAAGAGAAGGCCACATCAAAAGGATAGGAAGGGGAGACACATGATTAGGAACCAGAATGGGTATAGTGTGGCCAGTCCAAATATGGAAAGGATATCACAGGCAGGGACATCATCCCTGACAAGCAAGCTGGTCAAATCCCACATTGAGTACCCCCAGCCATGGGACCCTGCAGTAGGACTTTTGAAAATTAGAAAGGTTTGAGTCCAAGAGAACCAGAATGTTATAGTAAAATGATTCTTGGCTCATAAAGAACGAGTGTGCTATGTCACTTAGTCTGTGACCCAGCACCAAAGAAAAGGTTTGAAAGATCATGGAGATTTGTTATGTGCTGGAGGGAGAGGGATCTTTTCTCTCTCCAATTGCTCTTGCCCTCCAGCCTAGGTGGTTGGACACTTGTAGGAACTAATTGTGACACTCTTCATTTATTTTGCTAACAGGCATGCCCTGCCCTAGTACTCCCCCCTGAACCTGCCCCACCTAACACACCTGCCAGGCAGACATAGTTGAGTCCTGAAACCCCCCAGTTATTGCTGCCTTTCTCAAGCAACTTCTGCTTTGAGAAAGTGTGTGTGGGGGGGGGGGGTGGGGGGGGGGAGGATATTCCGATCAACACACCTAAAGTCTTTGCACCGAGTCACTGCAAACAGCCAGGCTGAGGTCTTTCCTCAGCCACAAGTGCTCCCAAAGCCCCTGTAGCCAGGCCTATCAGGCACTTAACTGGGGGGCAAGCCCTGCTGGCCAGTGCACTTGCAAACAGTCACAGCCCAGCCATAATAGGAGGGTGCATACACCTCACAGGGGGGGATGCCCCTAGAACACCCGATTCTGATAACCATGGGGGATTGCACTGCTGGGCACTACATTATACTTCCACCTAACGTCAATACTTCCAAGACTAGGAGACTTAGTACACAGGAACAAGAACAAGACAAAACTCTGGTTATTTCTGTTTCTTTTGGTTCTTTCCTAATCTATCTGTTAAAAGGCTTAAAAATGGTCATGTACATACTCACGAGACTTGAGAGAAGACTGGATGAACAGTCGACTAGAGGATGCAGAAGAACGGATCAGCAATCTGAAAGAATAGTGGAGAGTAACCAGAGTGAACAGCAAGAAGAAAAAAAAAGGATAGGTTAAAAGACCTCTGTACCCAACATCAAGCATCCTAACGTTTGTTAGCGCTATATAGGGGTTCCCAGAAGAAGAGAGAGAGAAAGGAGCATAAAGCTTATTTGAATAAATAATGGCTGAAAAATCTCCCTAATCTGGGCAAATGAACAGACATCCAGGAAGCAGATCCAAACAATACGAAGCTAAATAATTCTGTAATTATAACAGCAAAAATTAAAGAGAGACTGTTACAAGTAGCAAGAGAAAAGGAAAGAATTACATAGAAGGAAAATCCTTAAGACTATCAGCAGGATTTTCAGGAGAAACATTGAATATATCATGCCTCTCCTTTCTGGCTTGCAAATAGCTAAGGGGGAGAAAATCCCTACAACCCAGAATACCCTATGGCTCAAGGTTATCATTCAAGATTAAAGGAGAAATAAAGAGTGTCCCAGACAAACAAAAGTTAAAGGAGTCAATTACCACTAAATTGATGTTACAAAAAATATTAAAGGGGATCTTTTAAGCGGAAAAGAAAAAGCCATAATTAGAAGAAAAATTATGAAAGGAAAAAAATTCACTTGTAAAAGCATACACACAGTAAAGGTAGTAGATCAATCATTTTTAAAGCTACTATGAAGTTTAAAAGACGACAGTAGTAAAATCAATTACATCTATAAAAATTAGTCAAGGGATACACAATTTAAAAGATGTAAAAAATAACATCACATCATAAAACATTGATTTGCAAATAAAAATGTGCTTTTAAAATGTGTTCTTACTTAAGCTACCATCCACTTAATAAACACTACTATATACATAGGATGTTACATATGAACGTCATGGATACCACAAACCAAAAATCTAAAATAGATACACAAAAAATAAAGGAATCTAAACATGATGCCAAAGAGACTATCTCAAGGGAAGTAGATCAGTAGAAGAAGAAAGGAAAAGAGAACTACGAAAACAGTCGATCAACAAAATGGGAATAAGTAATACCTATCAATAATTATTTTAAATGTAAGTGGACTATGTGCTCCAATGAAAAGACATAAGATTAATGAATGGATGAAAGAACAAGGCTCATCTATGTGCTGTCTACAAGAGATTTGCTACAGACCTAAAGACATACAGACTAAAAGTAAAGTAATGGAAGAAGTATGCCATGCAAATGGAAGGAAAACAAAACAAAAGATTGGCTAGCATTACTTATATCAGACTAGATTTTAAATAGACTCTAATAGGACATAAAGAAGGGCATTCCATAATGATAAAGTTATCGATGCAACCAGAACATACAATGGTAAATACCTGTGAACCCACTATAATAGCTTCTAAATATATAAATCACATATTAACAGTCATAAAGGGAAACATTGCAATAATACAACAATAGTAAAGGACTTTAACACCTCACATCAATGCATAGACCATCGAGAAAGAAAATCAATAAGGAAAAAAAAAGTAGCTTTGAGCCACGCATTAGGACAGATGTACTTTAACACCTATATACCGAATGTTCCATCCCAAAACAGCAAACCACAGGAAACATTTCCCTGTGATGTAGACACAATCCAGGCCACAAAAGAAGTCTCAGCAAACTTCAGAAGTTTGAAATCATATCTGCATAATTTCAAACTATAATAGTATGAAACTAGAAATCAATTTTAAGGAAAAAAAAAAGATACTAATACATGGAAGCTAAACAACATGCATCAAGAAAAGGATCAAAGAGGAACTTAATACCTGAACACAAATGAAAATGGAAACATCAGTTCCAACCCTTTGACATTATCAGAGTTCTAAGAGGGAAGCTTATGGGGATTTGGGCTTGCCTCAGGAAATAAGAAAATTTTCAAATACACAATCTAACATTACACCTAAAAGAATTGGAAAAAAGAAGAACAAATAATATCCAAAGTTAGTAGAATAAAGGAAATAAGAAATATCCTAGTAGAAATAAAGCCTATAGAAATTTCAGAAGATCAATGAAACTAATAGCTGAGACTTTAAAATACTTACACAACTAATAAAATATTGCAAAATGTTTACAAAATTGATTAGGAAAAAAAGAGAAAAGATTAAAATAATATCAGAAATGATGAAGCCCTTACTCTTAGGAGCAGGAAACATAACAGGCTTTTCTAACACAGAAAAGAAGACAGAGACTTAGTCAAAGTGCTAATACTGTGGCATTCATGGTGCATGAAACAAGATAAGGTTACAGCCAGAGATCTAATTGAAAGAGAGATAAGTAATATGCCTGATGGAGAGTTAAAGCCATAATTGTAAGGATACTCACTGGGTTTGAGAAGAGAATGGAAGTCTTAAGGGAGGCCCTTATGGCATAGGTAAAAAATTTTAAAAATTCAGAAGTGAAAAATAAAGTGAGATTTGAAACAGACTGAATGCAGTGTACATAAGTATGGTTAAAACAGAGGAATGCATAAATGAAACAGAAGATTACATAGGTGAATAAAAGAGACAAAGAAGAATTATGGAACACAAAAATAGCCTTCGGGAACTCAATGACTTCACCAAACATAATAACATTTGTATTATAGGAGTCCCAGAAGAAGAAGAAGAGAGAGAAGGGGGCAGAAAATTTATTTGAAGAAATCAAAGTTAAAAGCTTTCCTAATCTAGAGAAGGAAACAGACACAAATCCAGGGGAAACAGAGAACTCCCATCAAAATCAACAAAAGCAGGACAACACCAAGACTTATTGTAACTAGATTTGCAAAATGTAGTGAGAAAGAAAAAAATCTTAAAAGCAGTCTTTAACTTAAAAGGGAAGAACAATAAGGCTAGCTATAGATCCCTCCACAGAAACTTGGCAAGTCAGAAGGTAGTGGCATGATAAATTCAACATGCTGAATGGTACAAAATCTGCAGCCAAGAATACACTATCCAGCAAGGCTAGTAATCAGAAAAGAAGTAGAGATTAAGAGTTTCCCAAACAAAAACTAAAGGAGTACATGACCACTAAACCAACCCTGCAAGAAATAATATTAAAAGGAACTCTTCGAATGAAAAGGAAAGACCAAAGGGACAAAGACAAGAAAGGATCAGGGGAAATCTCCAGAAATTGTGACAAAACAAGTAACGCAATGGCACTTTTGTTACACACATACATACACACACACACACACACACACACACACACACACACATAATTACTCAGAATGTAAGTGGACTAAACCCTCTCATGAAGACTTAGGATGTCAGAATCGATTAAAAAAAAAAAAAAACTCAAACAAAACAAAAACCCAAAGACCTATTGATATGCTGCCTTTAAGAGAATGATTTTAGACTTCAGGGCACTTTCAGATAGAAAGATTTATCCTGCAAACGGAAATCAAAACAAAGCCAGAGTCATAATACTTATATCAGATAAAATAGATTCTATTCTACTCTATTTGAGAGAGAAAAAGAACACAAGCTATAGAGGGAGAGAAAGGGAGGGACAGAGGGAGAAAGAAAGAAAGAATCTTAAGCAGGCTCTATACCCAGCACAGAGCCCGACACAGGGCTTGATCTCATGGACCTGAGATCATGTCCTGGGTCAAAACCAATAGTCATACAATCAACTGAGCTACCCAGGGGCCACAGACAACCTAGATTTTAAACCAAAATCTGTAACAAGAGATGACGATAGACAATATATAATAATAAAGGGAACCATCCAACAAGAAGTTCTAACAGTTGTAAATATTTATGAATCCAACATGTGGGCAGCCAAATATATAAAACAATAACAAACACAAAGAAACTTATTGATAATAATATTCTAGGGGAATTTAACATAGATGATGTGTCCATTAATGTAAGCACTAAGCAGAAAATCAACAAGGAAACAATAGTTTTGAATGACTTCCTGGACCAGATGGACATGACAGACATATTCAGAACTTTCATCATGAAGCAGAATACACATTCTTTTAAAATGTACATGGGACATTCTCCAGAATCGATCACATACTAGGTCACAAATCATCAAAACGTTCAAAAAGATTGAAATCATACCATGCATGAGATCAAAATGCTATGAAACTGAAGCCAACCACAAGAAGAAATCTGGAAGGACTATAAATACATGGCGGTCAAACAGTGTACTACTAAACAATGAATGGGTCAACCAGGAAATCAAAAAAGAAGTAAAAATATATATGGAAGCAAATGAAAACACCACAGTCCCAAACCTTTGTGTTGCAGCAAAAGTAGTTTTAAGAGGAAAGTATATAGCAATACAGAACTACCTCAAGAAGTAAAAAAAACAAAAAAAAAACAAACAAAAAAAAAAAACCTCTAACAACCTGTCCTAAACACCTAAAGGAACTATAAAAGAAACAACAAATGAAGCCTAAAGCCAGCAAGAAGGGAAATAATAAAGATTAGAGCAAAAATAAATGATAGAGAAACTAAAAAAACAATAGAACAAATCAATGAAACCAGGAGCTGTTTCTTGGAAAAAACTAATAAAACTGATAACCTCCTAGGCAGAATTTGAAAAAGAAAAGATAAAGGACTCAAATAGATAAAAACACGAAGGAGAGATGAGAAATAACCAACACCACAAAAATATAAACAATTCTAAAAGAATGTTATGAAAAACTATATGACAACAAATTGGACAACCTGGGAGAAATGGATAAATATCCAGAAACATAAATGATCACAACTGAAGCAGTAAGAGAAAATTTGAACATATTGATAACCAGCAAAGAAATTGAATAAATAATCAGAACTTTCTCAACAAACCAAAGTGCAGGGCCGGATGGCTTCAATGATGAATTCTACCAAACACTTAAATCAGTTAATACTTACTCTTCTTGAATTATTCCAAAAAAATAGAAATGGAAGGAAATGTTCCAAACACATTCTATGAGGCCTGAATTACCATGATATGAAAACCAGACAAAAACTCCACTAAAAAGGAGAATTACAGGTCAATATCCCTCATGAAAATGGATGCAGATATCCTCAAAAAGATAGTACCAAACCGAATGCAACAGTACATTAAAAGAATCATTCACCATGATCCAGTGAGATTTATTCCTGGGCTGGAATAAATCCAAGCGCGTTTCATTATTACCAAATCAATCATTGTGATACACCACATGAATAAAAGAAATGATAGAAACCATATGATCCTGTCAAAATACAGCATCCTTTCTTGATACAAAAAAGAAAAATCCTCAACATCATAAAAGCCATATACAAAAAACCCACAGCAAATATCATCATAAATGGGGCAACCCTGAGAGGTTCTCCTGTATGGTCAGGAACAAGACAAGGATGTCCATTTTCACTGTTTTTATTTAACTTTGTATTGGAAGTCCTAGCCATAGCCATCAGACAATACAAAGTAATAAAAGGAATCTAAACTGGCAAGGAAGAAGTGAAACTTTGAGTATTTGTAAATGACGTGATACCCTATATGGAAAACCAAAAGACATCACCAGAAAAATTTATACAACTGATACATGAATTCAGTAAAATCACAGAATGCCAAATCAACCTACAGAACTCTTTTGCATTTCTATACACAAATAATGGAGCAGCAGACAGAAAAATAAAGGAATTGATCCTGTTAACAGTTGCACCAAAAATCTTAAGATACCCAGGAATAAACCTAATCAAAGAAGTAAATGTCTATACTTTTTAAAATGCTGATAAAAGAAATTGAAGACAACACAAAGAAATGGAAAATATTCCATGGTCACAAATTGGAAGAACAAATATTGTTAAAATGTTTAAAATACCCAAAGCAGTCTACACAGTTAGTGCAATTCCTGTCAAAAACCACTAGCATTTTGTACAGAGACCATACAATCCTAAAATTTGTATGGAATCACAAAAGACCACAAATAACCAAAGCAATCTTGGAGAAGAAAAGCAAAGCTGGAGGCATCATAATTCCAGACATCAAGTTACGTTACAAAGCTGTAGTCATCAAGACAGTATGGTACTGGCACAAAAACAGACAGAGTTCCACAGAAACTGTCATCTCAGGAACCATAATTGTAGTAACAAGCTCTCACTAATAATCTGAATTGGCTTTGAAATAAATATACTAGCCATTATCCCCGTTCTTATAAAAAAATTAACAAGCCATAGAAGTATCCACAAAATACTTCTCAACACAAGCAACCACATCCATACTCCTAGTGATAGGAATTATCGTTAACCTATATTCAGGACAATGAAGGATATCAAAAAAGTCTCAACCCCATAGCATCGATTATAATAACCGCTGCTTTAGCAATAAAACTGGGCTTGGCCCCATTTCACTTCTGAATTCCTGAAGTTGAACAAGGAATCTCCCTATCCTCAGGCCTAATTGTATTAACATGACAAAAAATCGCATCATCATCAGTCCTCTACCAAATTTTGCCCACCATCAATCCCAATATACTCCTAACAATAGCTATCATGTCAGTCAATCAGGGGGATGAAGGGGACTCAACCCAACATAACTGTGAAAAATCCTAGGTTATATAACAGCAACATTAGCCACCTGCATACTACTCATACACAGCTCTGCTACAACAACATTATCCCTATCACAAACATGGAGTAAAACACCCCTAATCACCTCACTCATCCTGATACTAACACTATCTCTAGGGGGGCGCCTTCCAGCACTCTCAGGATTCATCCCCAAACGAATAATCATCCAAAAATTAACAAAAAAAAAATGGGATAAAAATGATGTGGATGGAGCTACAGAGTTATTACGCTAAGTGAAATAAGTCAAAGAAAGATAAATACTCCATGATTCCATGCATATGTGGAATTTAAAAATAGAACAAGTGTACATAGGGTTGGTAAAAGAAGAGAAAGGAAGACCAGTAAACAGATTCTTAACTCTAGGGAACAAACTCATGGTTACCAGAAGGGAGGTGGGCAGGGAGGATGGGTGAAACAGGTGATGGTTAGTAAGGAGGGTACTTGTGATGAGAACCAGGTGTTGTATATAAGTGATAAATCACTAAATTCTATACCTGAAACTAATATTACACCGAATGTTAACTAAGTGGAATTTAAATTAAAACTTGGGTAGGAAAACAAAATAAACTTAGGAATGAAAGAGAAGTTAATCAAAAGGATTACAAGAGTACCATGAAAAAAAAAATGCAAACAATTTAGACACGTGAGAAGAAATGCATCAATTTATAGAAAACTAGAATGCTCCAAAAGAGAATCAGGAAGAAATAGAAAATCTTAAAAATTTGATTGCTAGTAATAAAATTGACCTGGTAATGAAAACATTTCCAACAAACAAATGTCTAGAATCAAATGGCTTCACAGGTGACTTACCAAATATTTAATGAAGAGTTAATACCTATACTTCTCAGGCTCAAAGTAATGCTTATAGATTCATCCTGTAAGGCTAGCATGACCCTGATACCAAAACTAGACAACTCTACCACAAAAATATCACAGGCTAATCTCCTTGATGATTAAGATGCAAAAATCCTCAACACAGTATCAGCAAGTCAAGTTTAACAATACATTAAAAGGATCGTTTACCACAATCACATGGGATTTATTCCAAGGTTGCAAGAATGGTTCATTATTTGCAAATCAATGTGTACACCACATTAACAAAATGCATAATAAATGTAATATGAACTTGTCAAAAGAAAAAAAGCATTTGGCAAAATTCACTGTCTATTCATGATAAAAACTTTCCATAGAGTGGCTTTAGAGGGAACATCCCTTAACATAATAAAGACCATATATGACAAACCCACAGGGGACATCATACTCAATGGTGAAATGCTAAAGATTTCTCCTCCAAGATCAGGAACAAAACAAAGATGTCCACTTTCACCACTTTTATTCATTTAAGGACTGGAAGTCCTAGACACAGCAATCAGACAAGAAAAAAAAAAATGTTTTCACAGTGGTAAGGAACAAGTGAAATTATCACTATCTGCAGATGATAATATATATAGAAAATAAACAGACCTGCCAAAAAACTATTAGGACAAATTAACTAATTCAGAAAAGCTATGCAAATCAGTATACAGAAAACAATCCCATTTATAGTTGTGTCAAAAGGAATAAAATACCTAAGAATAAATTTGACCAAAGAACTGTACTCTGAAATCTATAAAATGCTGATGAAAGGGATTGAAGATGACACAAATAAATGGAAAGATACTCATGCTCAAGGAATGGAAGAATTAATAATGTTAAGCTGTCCAGGCTACCCAAAGCAATCTGAGAGGAACAAAGCTGGAGGTGTCACAATCCCAGACTTGGAACTATAATAGTAGGCTCTAGGTATCAAAATAGGATGGTACTGGAACAAAAATACACATAGATCATTGGAAAATAGCCCCAAAATAATCTCACATCTCTGGTCATTTTATCCAGGGCACAGGGGACAAAGGTAGAAAATAAGGAAAAGACATTATCTTCAATAAATGGTACCCAGAAAACTGGACCATTTTCTTAATCATACTCAAAATGGCTCAAAGTCCTAAATGTTACATGTGAACACATAAAACACCTAAAAGAAAATATAAGTAGTAAACTTCTACATCTTTTTCACAGTACTTCTCTGGATCTTTCCTTACAGGCAAAAGAAACAAAGCAAAAATTAATAATTGGGACTACCTCAAACTGAAAAGCTTTTGCACGAAGTAAACTATCAACAAAATGAAAAGGCAGTCCACTGAATGGAAGAAGGTATATAAAGAACTGCTACAACTCTACAGCAAAAAAAATCCCCAAATAATCCAGTAAAAAATGGACAGAGTACCTGAATATTTGTTTTTCAAAGGAAACCTAGAAATGGCCACAAACACCTGAAAAGATAGTCAACATCAGTAATCATTAGGGAAATGCAAATAAAAGCCCCAGTGAGATGTCACTTGACACCTGTCTGAATGGCCTGTGTCAAAAAGAGAAGAAATAAAAACAAGCATTGTTGAGGATGTGGTAAAAATGGAAGGAACCCATTTGTGTTATGGTGGGTATGTAAATTGGTGCAGCCACTATGGCATACAGTATGGAGGGTGCTCAAAAAATTAAAAATAGAAATTCCACATGACCCAGTAATTATGCTTGTGGGCATTTGCCCATAGAAAACATACACAGCTAATTTAGAAGAATATTCACACTCCTATGTTTACTACAGCATTGTTTACAATTTCCAAGATATGAAGGCAATCAAAATGTCTATCAGCAGATGAATGGATAGAAAAGATAAGGAATATATACACAATGGAATATTAGTCTCCTATAAAAAAAGAATGAAATTTGCCATTGTGGACAACATAGATGGACCCAGAGGGCATCATGCTACGTGAAATAAGCCAGATTAAAGAAAATACCAAATAATTTTGCTTATGTGTGGAATCTAAAAAACAAAAGAAACAAATCAACCAACCAGCCCTCAAACAATACGAAACAGAGACAGGCTGATACATACAAAGAACAAACTGGTGGTTGCCAGCAGGGAGGGCTTGGGGGAGATAGGTGATAGAAGGGATGGGTTTAAGAGGTACAAACTGTCAGTTACAATATAAATAAGTCAAAGTGATGCAAAGTACAGCATAGAGAAAATTGTCAACAATACTGTAATAACTTTGGTGACAGATTGTAACTATACTTATTGGGGTGAGCATTTTATAATGTATATAAAAGGCAAATAACTACCTGGAACACCTGAAACAAATATAATACTACATATAAACTAGATTTCAATTACAAATAAAAAGATTAAATAGAAGTAGAAATAAAGACGGTTAAGATATGGAAATTATATATATTAAATATGTGTATATATATGTATATGTACCTATATTACACACACACACACACACACAGAGATACAAAAGCTATGCAGAATACAAATATACATCTTTATGCTTCTATGTTTTCTGTGTAATTTAAGAATAGGGGCTCCATGGTGAATTTCCCTCTGAATGAGATGGCTTCTGCCTTTGGCTAACCTGCCACTTTCCTTAGAAAGTGAATTGACTTTTTTGAGCAACAACGATATAGTAAATTCAGTATATATTTTCCTGTGTGAAAGATTAACAAATATTCCTGCCATATTTCTTCAGGGGGGAAGAAAAAGATCTACAGATGGCAAATAAACATATGAAAAGTTGTGCAATGTTGTGTGTCATGAAGGAATTACAAATTAAAACAACAGATACTATTACACATATAGTAGAGTGGTTAAAATTCAAAACACCAACAATACCAAATGCTGACAAGGATGTAGAGCAAGAGGAATTCTTACTCAATGCTCGTGGAAATAGAAAATGGTACAGCCATTTTGGAAAACAGTTTGGTAGGCTTTCTTAGTTTCTAAACTAAATATACTTTTAATGTACCATCCATCTATGACACTCCTTGGTGTTTGCCCAAATGAGGTTAAAAACGGATGTCTGCCCAAAAACTTGCACATAAATGTTTTTTTTTCTCACCAATAGCAAAATTTGGAAGCAACCAAGGTGTCCTTCAGTAGGTAAATGGATCAACTATTGTACATCCAGAGAATGGAATATTACATAGCAATAAAAATGAATGAGGTATCGAGCAACAAAAAGACATGGAGAAACTTTAAAAATATATTCATAAACCAAAGGAGCCAATCTGAAAAGACTGCACACTGTATGGTTCCAATAATATGGCATTCTAAAAAAATTCAGTAAAGGGTGTTCAGTGGTTGCCAGGAAAGGAGGGGCCATGAATAGGTAGAAAACGAGATTTTTTGAGACACCAAAACTATTTTGTACGATATGATAATGACGGACACATTATATACTTGTTCAAGTCTATAGAACAGCACAAGTCTATAGAACTAATAGAACTAATGTAAACGATGGACTTTAATAATAATGTAGATATATTCATTGATTTTAATAAATGCACCACACTAATACAAAATGTAAATAATATAGTAAACTGTAGAGGGTCAAGAGAGGTGTATATGAAAATCTTTGCATTTTCAAATCAATTTTTCTGTAAATATAAAATAGCTATAAATAATAAGATTAATTTAAAAATATGTATTGATGAATGCCTCAACACATTTTTCTCAACTCCTTGTCCTGTCCATTCAACTGGAATATCAAATCCTGAGTTATCCTGGAATACTACATCCTAGGAATACTACATCCTGAGTCAAGAAGTGACCTTTTTAATCTTTATGTACAGAATTCTGTTTGTCAATTATCCTGATAATCCTCTTTTAATTGAATAAAGTTTTAAGTTATTTCAAATATAAGACAAAAAAGTAGTAAATCTCTTTGGGCAAGTATGATTAGGGATTTCAAAGAAAAATTTCTTACAATGTTTGAGTGAATGATTATCACATAAAGCTTAATCTTTTTAAAGCCCATTTACATGGCAAATGAATCATAATAAGATGTCAAGCCCTGAGGAATCTAATAAATTGCTACCTTCTCGACATTTTTTGGGTGTTTTGTCATGCTTCACTGCTTCCCACCTAGAAACCCTATTGGAAATATTCCTCATATTTTAGAGAAAGCGTATTTAAAAACTGAACTCCAAAATCTACTAGAATGTCAAAAAGGTATACCTTGTTGAATATTTTGTAACTATACATACTTCTAGGCCCCAAGTATATATTTGAATAAAAACTAGAATTAATAAATGGAAAGAGGAAATCTTCATAATCTATATTTTAGTGTATTTTGTTGTATACCTTTTCCTGCTTACATTCTACAAAAAACTTGAAAATTTCCATACCATCCTATTGATCTATAGGTCAAAAACACAAGTGGCCTTTTAACCACGTAATTTCAGAAAAAGAGCACATAGTAGTAAAAATCAAACAGATTTGGATTCGTGAAAATAATAATGGTGAGATGGAATGGAATTTTTTTCTTTGTGGCATTTTGCTATAAGGTCCTTAGAAATGCAGCTATTGAGGGGCACCTGGGTAGCTCGGCTGGGCATCTGACTTTGGCTCAGGTCATGATCTCACGGCTCGTAGGTTCGAGCCCTGTGTCGGGCTCTGTGCCTACAGCTCAGAGCCTAGTCCTGCTTCAGATTCTGTGTCTCCCTCTCTCTCTGCCCCTCCCCTGCTCATACTCTTTCTTTCTCTCAAAAATAAACATTAAAAAAATTAAAAAAAAAACATGGCTATTGAAGGATTATATAAGGTCTAAAGAAGACTGTTTTAAGATGGTATAATTTATGACATGTTAAATATGCTCCTAGAAATAATACAGAGGAAATGGAAAAATGTTTAATCTGAGGAAAGGGAGACATGCTGGAGAGATACCCTTGAGTGGGTGAAGGGCATGAAATCCAGTATGTGAGTAGCAAGACTGGCATTACATGTGAGTGTAGACAATTCATTAGGAGTAACAGGAAGGGAGATGGAACACAGGTGCATTTGCAGGAAGATGAGTAAAGCAAGTATTGGGAAACCATGGATATCCTTTTTTTTTCTGGCTTTTTAAAGAGTTTATTTTTGAGAGAGTGTATGTGCATGAGCAGGAAAGGGACAAGGGAGAGAGGGAGTCTAAAGCAGGTTCCATGCATGGAACCTGACACAGGGCTGGATCTCACGATCATGAGATCTTGGCCTAAGCTGAAATCAAGAGCTCAGACACTCAACGAACTGAGCTACCCAGGTGCCCCATGGGTATCCTTTGCTAAATGTGCCTTTTACTTTTTCTCTGCAAATGAGTCAGTGTGCTCAGTACATGAGTGATGACATAAGAGAACTAGAGGTGGGAACTTTGCTAAGAGAGGAGAGTTTAGACAGTTTGCCATAAGTAGGTGAGTGTAAACAGGTAGGGAAAATATAGGAAGCCATGAATTCTGTTGTGCATACTTTCAGATTTATACAGTCTAATCATAGCATTAAATACCTTGAATTCTAAGAAATACTTTCATGTCATTAATATTGAGGCTAGATATACAAATCAATAGCCAGACCACATATGACAACAGATCTCTGACCTACAGCTTCTGCAGCTATTGGCCCAAAAAGTCAAAACACCCCCTCTGTAGAACAGTCATAGCTTGGTCAATGCATGTCACCCTCTCTATAGATTACTCCTCATTCCAACTCAGAACCAAGGAGACAAAGCCAAATATGCTCCCCAAACCAAACACAAGGGGTGTCCCACTCTGGTTAGCTTGCCTCCAGCTACCTCATGTCAATGACCCTTCAACTGGAGTGTACCTGGAGACTTCCATCTTTTTTCCTATAAAACTCTTCTTCCAACGCTGTCTGCCTTGGAATCTCTGCCAAATGCAAGTGATAGTGGATGATTACATTGCTCTAACAAGCTCTGAATAAATAGCCTCTGTTTTCATTTGGGTGGTCTTCATTTATTGCCTCAGTAACTTTGAAGCCATGTTGTTTAACAATCGCATTTCAAGGAAACCGTAAGTAATCAATTTATCATTTCAAAAGAAAAAAATTCAAACTGCTTACTATCCTATTAGTAACAAAACCAGTGGGCTTGTTGAATGATTCTTTACATTTTTTCTATTACTTGGAGAAGAGAACATGGTGTAGAGGCAAGAGGGTGGACTGTGGAAGAGGCCCACATAGGTTCAAATCTTTGTCCATATAGTAGCTGAATGACTTTCATTAAATTTGTCAATCTCTAAATGTTATGAGTTTCTTATCAGGAATAGGGTAATAACTGCTATCTCAGAAGACCTGTTAAGAAAAATACATGAAGTAAACATAATTCATGGAATGTAATGGGTATACAAACAATGCTATTTTCCTCTTGTTGACCGTCCCCCTCCCCCTTCCTCTAATTTGTTATATTGACAATTGTGCTTAAGTATCAACACCCTAAAAATAACACACACTTTAGAAAAAATGTTCTCCGTCCCCACTAATTGGAAAACCATTAACTGTCACTGGAACAAATCTGATAAGTAAAGACGATAGTGTGTCTGACTCTACCAATCCACAGTTACTTTTCTGGCAAAGGTTTATATGCTAGAAAAAGTTTAAACAATTTATTTTTCATTTTATTTATTTGAGAGACAGAGAGAGAGAGAGAGAGTGAGTGCAGGGGAGAGGGGCAGAGGGAAAGAGAGAATCTCAAGCAGGCTCCATGCTCAGTGCAGAGCCTGACACAGGGCTCAATCCCACGACCCTGGAATCATGACCTGAGCCAAAACCAACAGTTGGATGCTCAACCAAGGGAGTCACCCAGGCGCCCTTAACATTTGCTTTTAAAAGGAGCTAAATTTCTGTCTTTAATTACCATGTCCAGGGAAGAATTTCTTGTCTTAATTTTTTTATAGCACCAGTGTAAGCACAACGCCTAAAATAAGGTTGGCATCCAGTGTGTTTTGCTTGGAAGTATATATAGGGAAATGAATACTCATTCTTTTCTCATTGTCTATTGAGAAACTCAGAGCCCATTCTCAAACCTCCTTTACAATTTGAGAAAGGGTTCTATGTAATTCATCGAAACACAAGTGATACCAGTATGTCTAATTCTCAGAATTGAATACCTAACAGAAAAGAGGCTTTGATAAGCAACTGATTATTATGAAAAAGTTTGTATATTAGCTTCACCTATGTCTTTAATTATTAGAATATAAAAGTCCCTTTCTAAGACTTATAGAAATTCATTAATTTATATGTAGCTCGTACCATTGGACTAGCTCTGTGTATGCAGCAGCTATGTTTTCAGCATCTAAAATTTCCATTTCAGGACTCTCAGGGAGGATGGCAGAGGGGGAGGACCCTCAGCTCACCTCCTCCCACAGACACACTAAAGCAACGACTACATGCACCGCAATTTGCTCTGAAAATGACCTAAAAACTAGCAGAGCAAATATTTCACACCTAAGGACATAAAAAAAGAGGCCACCTCAAGAAGGGTAGGAGCAACAGGAGTACAGTTAGGAACCAGACCCTCAGCACTGTGACCCTCAAGTGGGACAGATATCATAGGCATGGGGGAGAGAGGAAATCAAGCCCCACATCGAACAACCCAGCCCTGCACTAGATCATGATCCCTCATAACGCATGGCTTTGAAAACCAGGGGCTCACCCCTGGGAGCTTTAAAAATCAGTGGGGCTGAACTCCAGTAGAACCAGAGGGTTAAGGAAAAATGAGCCTCCTCTCTTAAAGGGCCAGCTTGCTATATTACTCTGTCCAAAGTACAGCAGAGAAGCAGCAGTTTGAAAAGAACCTGGGTTATACAAGAAGGAGATTTATTGACCAATTTTAGGAGAGCTGCTAGAAAGGCAGTAATCTGCTGGAGATCCCTCTGGAAATGGAAGTGCTTGTGGGCATCATTTTTTTTGTTTGCCCCTCTTCTGCCCTAGCTGTCTGAATGCTTGCGTGGGCCAGTTATGATGCTTTCCATCTACCTTGCTAGCACTAGTTGCCTTGCCCTGGCATTCCCCAGTGGATCTGCCCCATCCAACAAGCTCACGTTGGTGGGTAGCCCTCTAAACTGCCTCACACACTGCCACACCTGGCAGGCAGACTGAGTAGGGACTGGCATCCCCAAAGAGTGACTACCATCTTGCCACATTCACCAGGCAGCATCAATTGGGACTGGTGTCCATCCAGAGCGATTCCTGCCTCGAGGAGGGGGGAACCTACTCCTGACCACAGTACATTCACAGTAATCCCAGACATTCATTGCTCAAATTCAGGCTGAGGGTCCACCCCACCCAGTAATGCACCTGAAATAGCCATAACTGTGCGCCACAGCCATTTGGGCTAGGGGCTGGCCTCACCAACAAGGTCACCCACAGCAGATGAGTCCAGCCGTAATAACAATGCACAGGCAGTCCAGACAAGGGACATGCCTTGGAGTGTGTGGTTCTTGTGACAAGGGGTGGGGGTGTTGTACTGTTTGGCACCAAAGGATACGTTCTACATAAGGCATACATACTTTTAAGATCAAGAGATATAGCTGATGTAATACGCAGAAATAAACACAGAAAGGCAAGATGTGGAGACATAGAAATATGCTGCAAATCACAGAATACGACAAGCCCTCAGAAAAAGAGTTAAACAAAATGGAGTTAAAAACCTGATAAAAAGTTCGAAGTAATGGTCATAAACATGCTCAGCAGGCCTGAGGGAAGAGTGGATGAACTCAGAACTTCAACAAAGATAGAAAATAGAAAAAAGAATGAGTCACAGCAGAGGAATACACTATCTGAAATGAAAAATATAGTAGAGGTAAGCAACACCAGATTGTAGGAGGCAGAAGACAAGATCCCAGTCTAGAAGAGAGAGTCATGGAAAGCACCCAAGCTGAACAACAACAACAAAAGGATTAAAAAATGACAACAGGTTAAGGGGCCTCTGGAACAACACTAAACACACAAATTTGCATCACAGGGATCCTAGGAGGAGAAGGGAGAGAAGAGAACCTCTACTGAAGAAACAATAGTTGGAAACATCTCTAACCTGGGGAAGGAGAGAGACATCCAGGTTCAGGAAGCAAAGCAAACCCCAAACCAGATGAGCCCAAGGAGGACCCCAACAGGACATATAATCATTAAAGTGGCAAAAATTAAAGATAATCCTAAAAGCAGCGAAAGAAAAGCAAACAGTTACATGCAAGGGAAATCCCAAAAAGCTAACAGCTGATTTTCCAGGAGAAAATTTACAGGCCAGTAAGGAGTGATATTAGAAAAGCAAGCAAGCAAACAAACAAAAAGAACAACAACAAAAAAGAAGTAAATGATAAAATCAAATTGATAAAAAGAAAAAAAACATATCCAGGAATAACCAAGATATCATTAAGAATTGAAGGAAAGATAAAGAGAGGAAGAATTTCCTGGACAAACAAAAATTAAAGGACTTTATCACCACTAAAATGACCTGACAAGAAATGATAAAAGGACTTCTTGAAGTGGAAGAGAAAAGTCCATAACTAGAAGGAATACAATTATAAATATAAAAAAAAAAAAAATCAGGGCACCTGGGTTGCTCAGTCAATTAAGTGTCTGATTCTTGATTTTGGCTCAGATCTTGATCTTGCACTTAGGAGATGGAGCCCTGCGTGTGGATCCACACTAGGTGTGGGGCCTGCTTGAGATTCTGTCTCTCTCCCTCTGCTCATCTTCCTCATGCACACTCTCTGAAATTAAAAAAAAAAAAAATCACTGATAAAATCAAACATACAGTACAGGTGATGAGTCAATTACTTATAAAGCTAGTATGAAGGTTAAAATAGTAGTAAAATCAATATATCTAAAATATTTGTCAAGGAATACACGAAGTAAAAAGATATATCACATATAGCAAAATATAAGTGTTCAAACTTGAGCAACCATCAATTTAATGCACAGAGCTATATACATAGGATGTTATATATAAGCCTCATGATAATCACAAACTAAAAACTTTTAAAAGATTCACAAAAAATAGAGAGAAAGGAACCTAAGCATAACACTAAAGAAAGTCATCAAATAACAGGAAAAGAGATCAGAAGAAGTAGAAAGGAACAAAGAACTACAAAAATAACCTGAAAACAGCAATCAGTACATACCTATCAATAATTACCTTGAATGTAAATAGACTAAATGTTCCAATCAAAAAATACAGAGTGACTGAATTAAAAACCAAACAAAAAGAGAAACAACAACAAAAACAAACAAAAAAAAAAAAAAAACAAGAACGATGTATTTGTTGCCTGCCAAAGACAGACTTGAGACATAAAGACATATATAGACTGAAAGTGAAAGATTGGAAAAAGGTAATTCATGTGAATACAAGTGAAAAAAATTTAGGTAGCACTACTCAGACAAAGTAGACTTTATTTATTTTTTTTTTAACGTTTATTTTTTTGGGGGGACAGAGAGAGACAGAGCATGAACGGGGGAGGGGCAGAGAGAGAGGGAGACACAGAATCAGAAACAGGCTCCAGGCTCTGAGCCATCAGCCCAGAGCCCGACGCGGGGCTCGAACTCACGGACCGCGAGATCGTGACCTGACTGGACGCTTAACCGACTGCGCCACCCAGGCGCCCCCAGACAAAGTAGACTTTAAAACAAAGACTATGATAAGAGACCAAGAAGGGTATTACATAATGACAAAAGGATCAATCCAGCAATAGGATATAGCAATTGTAAATATCGATGCACCCAATACAGCAGTACCTAAATACAAAAGGCAAATACTAACAGATAGAAAGGGAGAAATTGACAATAATACAATAATAGTAGGAGACTTTAACACCCCATTTACATCAGTGGACAGATCATCCAGACAAAAAATCACTAAGGAAAAACACTTTAAATGACACACTAGATGAAATGGACTTAAAAGATACATACAGAATATTCCATGCCCTAACAGCAGAATTAATATTCTTTTCAAGTACATGTGGACTATTTTCCAGGATACTTCACACATTGTATCACAGAAAAAGTCTCACAAATTTCAAGGACACTGAAATAATATCAAACTTATTTTCCAACCACAGTGGTTATGAAACTAGGAATCAATTACAATAAGAAATGTGGAAAAAACATAAACCAACTATGGGTAAATAACATGCTCCTAAATAACCAATGGGCCACAAAATACCTTGAGGCTAATGTCAATGGAAACACAACAGTTCAAAATCTTTGTACAAAGCAAAAGCAGTTCTAAGAGGGAAGTTGCTAGTGATACAGGTCTATTTGAAGAAACAAGAAAAATTCCAATTAAACAGTCCAAACTTATACCCAAAGAACTAGAAAAAGAAGAAAAAAAAAAGCCCAAATTTAGTAGAAGGAAGGAAATAATAAAGATTAGAGCAGAAAAAAAAAAAAAGAAATATAGAGTAAAAAAACAATGACAACAAAAGATAAAACTAAGACTTTGCTTTTTGAAAATAAACAAAATTGATAAACCTTTAGCTGGATTCATCAAGAAATGAGAGAGGACCAGAAATGAAACAGAAGTTAAATTAATACCACAGAAATACAAAAGATTGTAAGACACTACAGTGAAAAATTGGACACCCTAGAAGAAAATTGGACAACTTAGAATGGATAAATTCCAAGAAATGTAAAATGCCCAAAACTGAATCAAGAAGAAATAAAAAATCTGAATAGATCAATTATTAATAATGAAATAGTGTTGGCAATAAAAAAGCTGCCAACAAAAAACTCCAAGACCAGATGGCCTCACAGATGAAATCTACTAAGCATCTAAAGAAGAGTTAATACTTATCCTTCTCAAACTATTCTGGAAAACAGAAGAGGAATGAATGCTTCCAAACTCATTCTGTAGAGCCAGCATTATCTTGATTCCAAAACCACACAATGACAGTAGGAAAAAAAAATTACAGACCAATATCCCTGATTAACTTAGATGCAAAGATCCTCAATAAAATATTAACATACAGAATTTAAAAATGAATAGAAAGGATCATACACAAAGACTAAGTGGGATTTTGTTCAGGGATGCAAGGATGATTCAATTATGCAAATTAATCAGCACAGTACACATTATGAAAATGAAATATAAAATTGTATTATCACCTCAATAGATGCGGAAAGAGCATTTGACAAAATACGACACCAATTCATGATAGAAATTCTCAACAAAGTACGAAAAGAAGAAACCTACCTCACCATAATAAAGGCCATATATTACAAAACCATGGCTAACTTCATACTTAGCAGGGAAAAGCTGAAAGCTTTTCTTCTAAGATCAGACAAGACTAAGAGATCTACTTTCACCACGTGTTTTCAACGTAATTTATGAAGTCATAATCAGGCCAATCAGACAAGAAAAAGAAATAACAGGCATCCAAATTGGTAAGGAAGATTCGACTATCACCATTTACAGATGAAATGATTCCATATATGTAAAGCTGTAAAGACTGAAGAAAAATAAAAGTAGATGTAATAAATAAATAGGTTCAATAAAGTTTCAGGATACAAATGACTATTTAGAAATCTGTTGTGTTTCTCTCCACTAGTAATGAAATGACAGAAAGAGAAATTAAGAAAACAAGGATGTTTACAGTTGCATTAAAAAGAGTAAAATACTGGGGCGCCTGGGTGGTTCAGTTGGTTAAGTGGCTGACTTCGGCTCAGGTCATGATCTCGTGGTCTGTGAGTTTGAGCCCCGCGTCGGGCTCTGTGCTGACAGCTCAGAGCCTCGAGCCTGTTTCAGATTCTGTGTCTCCCTCTCTCTGACCCTCCCCTGTTCATGCTCTGTCTCTCCCTGTCTCAAAAATAAATAAAACGTTAAAAAAAAATAAAAAAAAGAGTAAAATACCTAGGAATACATTTAAAAAAGGAGGTGAAATATTTGTACTCTAAAAACTTTAAGACACTGATGAAAGATATTGAAGACAACAGAAACAAATGGAAAGATATTCCATGTGCGTGGATTATAAGAATTAATATTCTTAAATGCCCATACTACCCCAAGTAATCTATTGATTTAATGCAGTGTAGATCAAAATACCATGAGTATTTTTCACATAACTAAAATGAACATCCTAAAATACATATGGAAGTACAAAAGACCCTGACTAGCCAAGGAAAACTTGATAAAGAACAAAGCTGGAGGTATCATAATCCCAAAGCTCAAGATATACTAAAAAGCTATACTAATTAAAACAGTATGGCACTGGCACAAAAGTAGATACATAGCTCATTGGAGAATAGAAAGTCCAGAAATAAATCCGTATTTATATAGTAAACTAAACTATGACAAAGGAAGCAAGAATATTCAATGGGGAAAACACCTTCTCTTCAATAAATGATGCTGGCAATGTGACAGCTATGAGCCAAAGAATGAAACTGGACTACTTTTTTGACTGTACTCAAAAATAAACTCAAAATGGACTGAAAAAACTCCTAAAAGAAAGCACATGCAATAAACTTTTGGACAGCGGCCTTAGCATTATTTTTCTTCATATGTCTCCCCAGACAAGGGAAACAAAAGCAAAAATAAATAGTTGCGACAACATCAAACTAAAAAGCTCTTCCAGAGTGAAGGAAACCAACAACAAAATGAAAAGTCAGCCTTCTTAATGAGAAAATATATTTATAAATGATATATTTGCTAAGAGATTAATATCCAAAACATAAAATATACTGTTATAACTCGACAACAACAAAAACATCTGTTTAAAAAATGGGTAGAGGACCTGAATAGATACTTTTCCAAAGACAGAAAGGTGGCCACAAGGCACATTAAAAGATGCTCAACATCACTAATTATTAGGGAAATGCAAATCAAAACCACAAGGAGATAGCAAGTCACACTAGTCAGAATGGCTAGTATCAAACTGACAAGAAATAACACGTGTCAGAGAGAATGTGTGGAAATGAACCCTCATGCACTGTTAGTAGGAATGAAAAATGGTGCAGCTACCATGGAAAACAGTATGGAGATTCCTCAGATTAAAATAGAAATACACGATGATCTAATTCTACTTCTGAATTTTTACTTGACTTAAAATACTGATTCAAAAAGATATATGCACCCCTCTGTTTATTGCATCAGTATTTACAGTTGCAAAGATGTGCAAACACTCTATGCACTGATAGATGCATGGAGAAAGAAGATGTGGCATATCTGATGAACTATTACTCAGCCATAAAAAGAGTGAGATCTTGCTATTCAGGAGAACGTGAATGGACATAGAAGGTTTCTTGCAAAGTAAGTCAGAGAAAGACCAATACCATGTGATTTCACTTATATGTGCAATCTAAAAAACAAAACAAACTGGCAAAAAAAACAGAAACAGACTCATGAGCAGAGAGAACAAACTGGTGGTAGTTAGAGGGGTGGGTAGGGGGCACATGCGGAATGGGTAAAGGGGATTAAAAGGTCCAAACTTCCAGTTATAATATAAGCAAGTGAGGGGAATGAAAAGTACACCATAGGGACTATAATAAAAATATTGTGCCAGCTTTGCATTGTGGCAGATGGTAGCTACATTTATCGTGGTAAGCATTTTGTAATGCACGTAATTGTCAACTCACTATGTTGTACAACTAAAGCTAATATAATATTTTATGCTGGCATTTCAAATAAAAATAAAAATAAACCTTCCCGAAATCTTTGATTTCACATACTTAGATTCATAAAAAGAAAATATTAAATTGTCATTTGTGTCAAAATGTAAACTAAATTCTGGCACAAAAACAGACACAGAGACCAATGGAATAGAATAGAAATTCCAGAACTAGACCCACAAACGTATGGCCAACTCATCTTTGACAAAGCAGGAAAGAACATCCAATGGAAAAAAGACAGTCTCTTTAACAAATGGTGCTGGGAGAACTGGACAGCAACATGCAGAAGGTTGAAACTAGACCACTTTAAAATAAACTAAAAATGGATCAAGGACCTGAATGTGAGACAGGAAACCATCAAAACCCTAGAGGAGAAAGCAGGAAAAGACCTCTCTGACCTCAGCCGTAGCAATCTCTTCCTCGACACATCCCCAAAGGCAAGGGAATTAAAAGCAAAAGTGAATTACTGGGACCTTATGAAGATAAAAAGCTTCTGCACTGCAAAGGAAACAACCAACAAAACTAAAAGGCAACCAACGGAATGGGAAAAGATATTTGCAAATGACATATCGGACAAAGGGCTAGTATCCAAAATCTATAAAGAGCTCACCAAACTCCACACCCGAAAAGCAAATAACCCAGTGAAGAAATGGGCAGAAAACATGAATAGACACTTCTCTAAAGAAGACATCCGGATGGCCAACAGGCACATGAAAAGATGTTCAGCGTCGCTCCTTATCAGGGAAATACAAATCAAAACCACACTCAGGTATCACCTCACGCCAGTCAGAGGGCCAAAATGAACAAATCAGGAGACTATAGATGCTGGAGAGGATGTGGAGAAACGCGAACCCTCTTGCACTGTTGGTGGGAATGCAAATTGGTGCAGCCGCTCTGGAAAGCAGTGTGGAGGTTCCTCAGAAAATTAAAAATAGACCTACCCTATGACCCAGCAATAGCACTGCTAGGAATTTACCCAAGGGACACAGGAGTACTGATGCATAGGGGCACCTGTACCCCAATGTTCATAGCAGCACTCTCAACAATAGCCAAATTATGGAAAGAGCCCAAATGTCCATCAACTGATGAATGGATAAAGAAATTGTGGTTTATATACACAATGGAATACTACGTGGCACTGAGAAAAAATGAAATATGGCCTTTTGTAGCAACGTGGATGGAACTGGAGAGTGTGATGCTAAGTGAAATAAGCCATACAGAGAAAGACAGATACCATATGGTTTCACTCTTATGTGGATCCTGAGAAACTTAACAGGAACCCATGGGGGAGGGGAAGGAAAAAAAAAAAAAAAGAGGTTAGAGTGGGAGAGAGCCAAAGCATAAGAGACTGTTGAGAACTGAGAGCAAACTGAGGGTTGATGGGGTGTGGGAGGGAGGAGAGGGTGGGTGATGGGTATTGAGGAGGGCACCTTTTGGGATGAGCACTGGGTGTTGTATGGAAACCAATTTGACAATAAATTTCATATATAAATAAAAAAAAAGAAAAAAATGTAAACTAAATTCTTATTCATTATACATAACTTTCTAAAGTTTAGTTAAAAATACTCCTGGTATTATATACTGTTATAGTTACAGAGCTGGTACTTTAAAAAATAATACTGTGATATAATTTATATAGTATCCTTTTTTTTTTCCTCGAGTGGTAAAGGATATAGAATGATAGAAGCTTTTATTGACACAGTAAAAGGCAAACTTTCTAAATGGAGAGAAAGTGATTCATTCAACTTTCTTATTTGTGTTTTTTTTTTCAAAACAATTTTTATGGCCTGGTTTATGGGAATAATGCAGAAGTAAACTTTCAAGAAGGCTGACAATTAAGTGAAGCTACAAATGATGAATATACAAAAGTGTATTATCTCATATAATCTAGTGAATAAAGAAGGCAGATCTTAAAATCCTTCAACATTTTAAAGGCATTGTTATAGTTAACTAGCTAGTAAGTGAAGTTTGTTTCTCAGAAAACTTTTTTTTTTTTTTAACGTTTATTTATTTTTTTTGGGACAGAGAGAGACAGAGCATGAACGGGGGAGGGGCAGAGAGAGAGGAAGACACAGAATCAGAAACAGGGTCCAGGCTCTGAGCCATCAGCCCAGAGCCCGACGCGGGGCTCGAACTCATGGACCGCGAGATCGTGACCTGGCTGAAGTCGGACGCTTAACCGACTGCGCCACCCAGGCGCCCCTCAGAAAACTTTTAAGTAGAGGTGACAGGAAAAGAAGGGTAACATCAAAAAATATATATTTCAGTAGAAAGGGCTCACTCATGCCAATGAAAGGGCCAGAGTGAGCATTATTTTAACTGGGGAAAATGGCAGGTAATGCCTTGACTAGTCTTGGTGAGTTTCCAAAGGGGAATAGTAGGGAAAAGACCTGGAAAGTTGATTCTGTAGTCCCTGTATGCTTGCCTGTCAATGTCTAACACGATTCCTTGATATTGCACTGGAAATGATAAGGAAAAAATGTATCTTGTACATATGAAAAACAACGTTGATAACAGGCATCACTGCCTTGTTATGATTTCGTAGTTGATACTGTGAAAGCCACAAATAAACAGTGGGAATCATCCCTGCCTTCCAGGAGTCTGCCATACAACACCAAGCAACCATAAGAAACCCCTAACTATGCTATAATTATTACTTATTCTACATTTACACATTTTGGTAGTGACAGAACATGGCAAATGCTTAGGTGAATCAGAATTAGCTGAATTCCATCTTATGAAGAATTTTGGGAGGAGAAGAGTTTTAAAAACAGGAGTTGAAACCTAGGCATTTCAGGGGTGCGTGGGTGGCTCAGTCGTTTGGGCATCCTATTTGGCTCAGGTCATGATCTCACGGTCAGTGAGTTCGAGCCCTCTGTTGGGCTCTGTGCTGACAGCTCGGAGCCTGGAGCCTGCTTCAGAGTCTGTGTCTCCCTCTGTCTCTGACCCTCCCCTGTTCATGCTCTGTCTCTCTGTGTCTCAAAAATAAATAAACATTAAAAAATAAAAAAAAAAAGAAACTTAGACATTTCTTTCCCTTTGTCTTGGGGGGTTGGCTGGGGATGGAGGTCACTTTTATTTCCCTCCTTTTAATATAGGAATAGCTTATTCTGATCTCACTCCTTGGATGACTAAAAATTAAATACTTTTTTAATTCAGTGAGAAATAATTTATTAGACTGGTGAAAAAGAATGGGATCTTCCAAAGGATGATGTGTTCAGGAAACTAGCAGCTACAAACAAATGTACAAAAAACTACATTACTATTTAGTCTGGTAATACTAAGGAAGGAGGCTGCTGGTAACTCCATATGGGATCGGCTACAACAATGACATCAACTCCTGATGGACTCAATGCAAACATAGGGAAATGTGAAACTTCCCCTCATTAATCAACCAAGCCCAGAAAATAACTTTTCCGTAGATCTTGAAGATAACTAAATGTACACTGAGTGAATATTGGTAAATTTGATGATCTGGGTAAATATCACCTGTGTCTTAAAAAGAAAATAAGTACCTGAAATAGATACGTTACTGATAAAGTGGGAAAAGTTTAGGGACACAGCATAAAATGTAGTTGTATCTTTATGTAAAGAACCTTAGAACACTTTTCCCCCCTTTTTCTCCCATGAAGGCTGGACACTGTTCGGTAATGGACAAGCAGTGATAGTAGAATTTAATGAGCCACTCTGAAGGGATGTAATCTAACCTCCACTGCAAATTTCAATCTTATTAAAACAACTAGACTGCACATTTATCAAAAGTCTGGTTCTTTGGAATGAAAGCCTGGTGCGATAAAGGTGCTGTAGCCTCTTTACCATAACTTTTATTTATACCCTCCTTAGAACAAATTTTCTGATTCAATAACCATTACCACGTATTCACTGATACCTTATTTAAAAAAATAATACAGTGTCATTTCTGTCTCAGTGAAGCACTGATGAAATATGCAGAAGTTAAGGGTAAGTAATAAAAGGCTCATTTGGCTAGAAATAAGCTCATTATTGTTTGCTATCCTTGCCTTCTGAGACTGAAGATCAGGGCCTTGCTGTGATGATTTATTTTGCCTCATGCATTTACGGGGTGCTCTCGTGTGATGTAACAGGAGTTAGAACCTACTGAACACAACCTGAGGCAGAATATGCCTCCTCAAAAAATACCACTTTGACATACTGATTATTTTGAATTAAAGTTACTTAAGAAAAAGCAGGTGCAAGGACATTCTGACCCTCCAGTGTCTCTCTGAGAGCAGGAAATGAATTTCCTATGGGAGGGCACCCTCCCTATACCAGGAGGGACGAAAGCATACTTATCACCAGAGATAGGAAATTCAGGGCTAAGAAAACTGCATAAAAAAGATGGTTACTTCGTCACTTATTTACTACCCCAAGTCCAAAATCCTTTGTTTTGTCAATTCTACACAAATGTATCGCTTCTTTATCTAAAGGGTATAAAGGCTGTCCGGTCACTTCTTTGAGCCTCCTATCTTTGGGACTTCATATAATTAGAGAATAGACAGAGAACCGAGAAGAGAAGAAGGAAAAGTTTTCTTCTCCTACATTCAGTAACATGTGGAAATTTCTTTATTTTTCCAATTAATTTGAATCACTCCATATACATGTTTTTAAAGACTTTTATCAAGCCACGTTTTACGTGTGTGATGTTGAACACTATACACTGAGGAAGGATGAATGGAGATAAAAGCCTAAGGATACAGTGTGATTATCAGATTCTATCAGGAAAGTAAAGGTCCACTGATATATTTGTAAGATGATACTGGAGTAGCGTGGCTTCTAATGCAATATGACTGTGTCCTTGTAAGAAGAGAAAAGACACAGAGATAGATGATAATCACAGAGAAGGAATGGGAGGAAATGGAGAGAGAGAATGCCACGTGTTGACAAGAGTGGGGATTGGAGTGAAGCATTTGTAAGTCAAGGATTGCCAGCAACACCAGAAGCTAAGGGAAAGACATTGTACTGATCATCCCCCAGAACCTTCAGACAGAGCAAACGGTGCTCTGTTTGGAGCTCACTCAGCCTCCAGAACTGTGAGAGAGTATCTGTTTTTTAAAGCCACCCAGTTTGTGGTACTTTATTATGGTAGCTCTGGGAAACTAATATGCTCCCCCAGAATGCTACTGGAAGGCATATCAAATTCCCAGCTAGTGTGGAGAAACCCAGCTCAAGCCTGGGCTTGGGAGCAGTTAGGAAAACCAGAGGCAATGGTCTTTATAAATAAGTGTTAGCACTTTGGGAAGACATTACAGATAGTGAATGAGACCTAAAATTTTAAAAATGGAACATTTGCACTTAGGAGCAGATAAGGACCTCAATGAGCCATCCGTAGATGTTGAGGGAGGTTGAGTGGTGTCAATATTGGCTATTATGCAGACGGGGCACAGGCACAGTTCTCCTATGACCTGGGCTCCCGACAGAATCCAACTCTTGGCAGTATACTAAGTTTTAAAGTAAATTTGCTTAGGGGTGCCTGGGTGGCTCAGTCGGTTGAGCGTCCGACTTCGGCTCAGGTCATGATCTCTCGGTCTGTGGTTTCAAGCCCCGCGTCGGGCTCTGTGCTGACAGCTCAGAGCCTGGAGCCTGTTTTGGATTCTGTGTCTCCCTCTCTCTCTGACCCTCCCCGACTCATGCTCTGTCTCTCTCCCTGTCAAAAATAATCATTAAACAAAAATTTAGAGTAAATTTGTTTATACTGATCAATTAAGTAACAAATGCAGGGGGGCAGTAAAATTGTTCTCCTCAATTTATCACTTGAAAAACATATTGGTGGACCTTTCTTCCACAATACAGCCTGTGAATCATGCTGTTATTTCCAAATACGGTTACATTCAGAGGTACTGGGGTTAGGATGTCAACATGTTGTTTTGGGAGAACATAATTCAAGAGTGTTCAAACTTGACTAAGAGCTTCCCAGGCACCAAAACAAAAGGGATTCTATGAATCAATAAGGAATCATCGCATTCAGATAAGGGAAAACCCAATGGTTCCTTAGATGAAGTCACACTTTTATAATTTGCCAGAGAGATTTTTCACGTGAGACCTTCTAGAGATCATTCTGAAGTATGTAATTCCTCGGATTCACCAACCACAACGATACACAGGCTGTGACAGGATGGCCTGGAAGCAATGGCAACATCACGGTATGTTCACTGTTGCCACGTATTCACAGACTTTTCAGAACACTTGAATCATTTTTTTTTAGGTTGTGAGTAGAGCTTTGATTAAGGGAAGATGATTAAGGTAAATCTTCCATTTGTCTAAGGCAAATAAATTTGTGGAGTCACAAAAATGAAGGAGCAATTTCAGCCAGAGTGAAGTGAGTTGTTGTATCATATGACACAATTTTGGAAAGGCAGTGCTGTCCTCCCAACCAAGTGTCTCCATTACTTGCTTCCCAGTGCTAGAAATTTATTGCCGAGGAAGCTAAGACTTTTATTTTATTCCATACTAAATACTAAAACGTAGAAGGCAAGTGTGTACTCCAAAAATTAAAAAAGGAAAGAAAATAGACTGAAAGTCATACTGATATGTTAATGATCTGTTCTTTCTTGCTAGTAGAGGGCATGGAAATCAAACATATAGCATGTATGCTATCATTTACTAATCCATGCCCTTACCAGGCATTACTAATCAATCATGGTTTTATTTTTTTTTATTTTTATTTTTTATGAACATTTCTTTAATTTGAAATTTGTAAGGAAAGATCACATTAAAAACCAAACTATCTCCCAGTATTTTTCTGGCCCTCTACCTGATGCCCATTTTTTTTTTTCCCAGAAGCCCATGCTCGCAAAATGAGATGCATGCCCAGCCATGGGCAGAGCCTGTTCCTCTGTCCTTCATCTATTCTTTTGTGTCTAGCAGCCCAGTCAGGCCAGTGTGTCATTCCAGAACTCCTTAAGTATTTCATGGCAACTTTCTTCCATTTCATTAAAAATCAAATCTGCAGATTTTATTGTACCCATAATGTGATGAAAATAAATAAAGTTTAGGAAATGGCTATTGCATTGCCATTAGGTAGAACTTTTATGGATACTAAAGTTGAGACAATAACCTTTTCTTCTTACACCCAAGCTGAATTTTTCGTGGAACAGGCTGGTACCCTACTCCAAACTACCCCCAAGTACATTTATCTCTTCACCGGTAAAGTGGGGACAATAAATATTAAGGAGTTTTGAGATCTGTATGTGTATGCCTAATGTGTGACTATTCTAGCAAGGTTTTTGGAGGTTTAAATAAGTGACAGTGACAATGTTGAACTTTTGAGCGTGTACTGTCAGAAAAAAAATAGTTAATAAATTCCTCCATCATTTTTTCTCTAACCCCCATACCCCCACATACATCGTTTGCATTCTGAGATGCTGTTATCTGCAAAGGCCAACTTGGAACCTTGTGTGTTTCAAGATACCACGCACTTCTGCCCTTCCTAATGAATGTCCCGTTTTATCAAACCCAGTTGTCCTTCCTGTGAGATGTTTCTCATTAATGAAAATTCTCCATATTTCACTGAACTGAATAAAACCATCTCCTTAATGATCTTGTGCATTATGACTTGACAGCAACTATCATTTATTTTTATTTTTATTTTTCAAACTAAACACAAACTTTAGGCCATATAGTTTAATTATGACATGGAATCAATCTGTTTTTAATGAGTCAATCCTATGGAAATATTGCCTCATTAAGAGTTAAAGAATCCATGCTATTTTTTCTTTTAAAAACCACTGGCTACTTTACAGAATTGACATCTCTTTTATTAGAAAACACACAGAAAAGAGAAGAGGTTTGCTCTTTGTGATTATTATTTTTTTTTTACATTTGCTCCTGTAAGACATATGTTTTGGCCTGTGGTAAAATTTTATTTATTATGTAGTTAACCAACCAATGTACAAGTCTATTAAGTTTTATAAGAATGTGTTTAGGTTTTAAGATGAAACAATTGACCTGGGGAGTTCTTTTAACCCACAGGGCAGCTCATCTTTACCTAGTCCTGTGTCTATGCATAAATATTCTTACCTTACTATAACGTGGGTAAAGTTAGAAAACCAGAGTCATAATCCTTTAAAGAAATAGCAGCATTTGTTTCCATTTAATGACAGAGTTCCTTTTGCATGCATTCTTAAAGAATTCTACCCAATTTTACTACTGGGATATTCTGAAGGTTGCCGTTTACAGATATGGATCGTTCATTTTGAGTCAAATTCTTAGTTTTTGGAGGATCAAAACCTACACACCCGAAGACTGATGGGGATTCTATTTGAAAGTATTCAGTTAGGGCTGGAAAGTACATGTCCATAATGGATAGCTTAAAGTTGCCTTTTTTTCTCAGCAGTTCTGCCTGCTTCATTCAGAGCCTGAGGCTGTTCTGGATTTATAGTGCAACTTATTCACTTAGAATAATATAAATAGCTTTTCTTTTTATCAAAAAGCAGATAACTAAAGTGAACAAAATTACAAGACATGTATGTACGTATTTAAGAAAGTGAATTGTTGAACAGACTCTCGGGGATGATGGCAGTGTAGGAGGGGGATCCTGAGCTCACCTCCTCCCCTGGACACACCAAGACAACTACATGTAATGCTTCTCACTCTGAAAACAACCTGAAAATGGGCAAAACAGACCTTCCATAGTTGAAGATATAAAGAGAAGGCCACACAGCAAAGGGGAAAAGCAGCAGAGACACGGTTGGGAACCAAATGCCCCGTGTGGTTGCCCACAAAAGGGAGGGATATTACAAGCACAGAGGAGTAAGGAGATCAAGCCCCACACTGGGCACACTTGGCCTTCAGGACCTTCACCAGGAACAAGAGATACATAATATCTGGCTTTGAAAATCAACAGGGCTTAACTCTGAGAGAGTCAGAGGGCTATAGGAAATGGTCTCCCAATGTAAAGGGACAGCATGCTGTATCAATCAGTGTGATACTTAGATCAGAGGTAGAAGTATGAAAAAAGCCTGGGTTATATATGGAAATGTGCCGAATAATTTTAGGACATATGCTGGAGGAAGAAGAATCTGAAGGAGCTTTCTCCAAGGATAGAAGAATTGGTGGATGCCATTTTTCTTGCTTTCTTTCAACTTATCAGACATTTTCAGGAGTCAGTTCTAACATTCTCTATCTACCCTGCTTACACATATTGCCCCACTCTGGTGTCCCCCTGCAGACCTGCCCCACCCAACACAACCACCTGGGAAAGTGCCCCTCCATGTGGCTCCAGCCCTGCCACACCCAGCAGGCAGCCTCAGTTGGACCGGCATCCCCGCAGAGCGACTATGGCTTGGCCCCTGGGTGTGAAATGGCACTACTCCAGACTAACCCCAGCCCCAGGGAGAGGGGAATTAGCCCTAAACACCAGGGTGCCCACAGTAGCTACAGGTGACCTGTCAGTCAGCCAAGCTGGGGCATCCCTTGCCCACCAGTGCAACCATGGCAAAGACCAGGAGAACAGAATGGCAAACACAGGCCACACAGGGGACATCCCTGGGGCATCTGGTTCTGGTGATGGCAGGGGGGGGGGGGGATTGTGCCACAGGGCACCAATGGATTACTTTTATATGAAGCCATTACTTTCAAGACCAGGAAAGAGCTGACTTAACTTCAGACAAAGTAATGAACACCAACAGTATGACAAAATGAAACAGAGTAATATGTTCCAAATGAAAGAATGAGACAGAAAAAGAGAAACAGAGCTAAGGAATCTACCTAATAAACAGTTCCAATGGTCATAAAGATGTTCATCAGTGTGAGAGAAGATGAATAAACTCAGTGAGAACTTCAAGAGATAGAAAACATAAAAACTGTAAGAGATAGAACTTCAAGAGATAGAAAATACAAAAAGAACAAGTTGATGTGCTGCTTACCATAGATACACTTCAGACCTAAAGATACATGCACACTCCAAGTGAAGGGATGGAAAAAGATTTTCCATTTGAATGGAAGTAAAAACAAAACAAAACTTGGGGAGCAATATTTAGATTAGACAAAACACTCTTTAAAACAAAGTATGACAAGAGATGAGAGCATTACATAATGATAAAGTCATCGATGCAACATGGGGACTTAGCAATTATTAATATCTATGTAGCCAACAGAAGATCACCTAAATATAAAATGTAAATATTAATAGACACAGAGGGATAAGTTGACAGTAATACAATAATAGTTGAGGACTGTAACACCCCACTTGTATCAAGAATATATCATCCAGACAGAAAATCAATAAGGAAATGGTAGCTTTGAATGATACATTAGACCAGGTGGATTTAACAGATATAGACAGAATATTCCACGCCAAAACAGCAAAATGCACATTCTCTTCAAGTACACATGGAATATTCTCCAGGATATATCACAGGTTAAATCAGAGAACAAGTCTCAATCAACTTAAGAAGATTGAACTCCTAGTTGGCATTTTTTTTCTGACCATAACAGTATGAAACTAGGAATCAACTACCAGTAAAAAAAAAAAAAAAAAAAAAGTAGGAAAACCCCCACAAATACATGGATACATGGAGGCTAAACAACATGCTACTAAACAGAAAATGGGTGAACAAAGAAATCAAAGAGGGATACTTAGAAAAACAATGAAAACAGAAACACAATTGTTCAAAATCTTTGAGAAGCAGCAAAAGCAGTTCTAAGAGGGAAGTTTACAGTGATATAGGCCAACCTCAAGAAACAAACTTTTATACAAGCAATCTAACCTTATACCTCAAGGAATTAAAAAAAAAAAAAGAAAAACAAAGCTCAAAGTTAGTCCGGGGAGGGAGGATAATAGAGTTCAGAGCAGAAAGCAAGAAAATGAGACTAAGAAATAATTGTAAGAGATCAATGAAACTAAGAACTGTTTCTTTAAAAAGATAAACAAAAGTGTTAAACCTTTAGCCAGATTCATCAAGGAAACAGAGAGAACATTTAAATAAATAAAATCAAAAATGAAAGAGAAAAAGTTATGACCAACACCACAGAAATACAAAGGATTTTAAGAGACTGCTGCAAAACATAATATTCTGACAAATCAGACAACCTAGAAGAACTGGATAAATTCCTAAAAGCACAATCTTCTGAGACTGAATCAGGAAGAAATAGAAAATATGAACATTGACTACTAATAAAGTTGAACTCGTAATAACAACAACAACAACAACAACAACAACAACAACAACAACAACTCCAGACAAAATAAAGTCCATGACCAGATGGCTTCACAGGTAAATTCTACGAAACATTTAAAGAAGAATTAATACCTATAGTTTTCAGACCGTTGTGAAAAATGGAAAAGGAACAAATGCTTCCAAATTCATTTTATGAGGCTAGCGTTACTCTGATACCAAAACTGGACAAAGATACTACAAAAAAAAAAAAATCACACATCAATATCTCTGATGAGCATAAATACAAAAATCCTCAACAAAATATTAGCAAATGGAATTCAAAAATACATTAAAAGGATCATTCACAATGACCAACTGGGATTTATATCAAGGATACAAGGACGGTTCACCATCTGCATTTAGTCAGTGTGATACACCACATTAACCAAATGAAGAATAAGAAAAAAAAAAAACCCACAATAATCTCAATAGATGCAGCAAAAGCATTTAAGAAAATGTAACAGTCATTCATGGTAAATACATTCAACCAAGTGGGCACCGAATGAGCATGCCTCAACATAATAAAGGCCATATATGAAAAACCCATAGCTAATATCATAGTCAATGGTAAAAGGCTTAAAACTCTCCTCGAACATCAGGAATAAGACAAGAATATCCCCTATAGCCACCTGTATTCAACAAAGTGCTGAAAGCCCTAGCCATAGCAGTCAGACATGGAAAAGAAATAAAAGAAATCCAAATTGGTAAAGAACTAGAACTGTCACTATTGGCAGATGACCAGATACTGTATATGGAAAATCCTACAAAGGCTCCGCCAAAAACTATTATAAGTAATAAATGAATTCAGAACATGTGAAGGATACAAAGCGAGCACACAGAAATCTGTTTCATTTCTACACACTAATAACAAAGTAGCAGAAAAAGGAAAGTATGAAAACATTCTCAGTTATGATTGCATCAAAAAGATTAAATACCTAAGAATAAATTTCACCAAGGATCTACACTCTAAAAACTATAAAAACACTCTAAAAACTATAAAAATGTTTTCACTGATGAAAGAAATTAAAGATGACACAAATAAATGGAAGCTACATCATGCTCATATACTGGAAGAATATTATTAAACCGTCCATGCTACTGAAAGGAATCGGAAAATTTAATTCAATCCCTATCAAAATACCAGAAGTATTTTTCCCAGTAGTAAGACAAGTAATTCTAAAATTTGTATGAAATCACAAGATTCTAAATAACCAGAGCAATTTTGATAAAGAAGAACAAAGCTTTGGGTATCACAATCCTAGATTTGAAACTATTCTCCAAAGCTAGATTGCAGGGAATAACCAAAATAAGTTAAGGGAATTAAGAGATAAAGACTTCAGATTATAAAACAAGTCATGGGATGTAAAGTACAGCATAGGGAACGTGGTCAAATAGATTGTAATAACTCTGTATAGTGACAGATGGTAATCACACTTACCATGATGAAGCGTTTCATAATGTATGTAATTGCCATATCACTATGTTTTGCTTCTGAAAGTATTATTATATCTAAACTATACTTCAATTAAAAATTTAAAAATATTAAAATTAAAGAAAATAAACAGTAAGCATTCAGAAACAATTTTTATACAATTGCATTGTAAAGATTAGGTATATATTATGTGTATATACACACACGCCAATATATACATGCTCTCACACATATATACATATATATATACTAATATTTTGACGTATTTATAAGGGCCACTCATAACTATTTATTAAGTATAATAAAATAAAGAATATTTAGCCAATCAATTGTCTACCACTGGTTGCCACCTTTACCTGGGGGGGGAAACAAAAACAAAACAAACAAAAAACCAACCCTGTACTTATTTAAGCACATTGTATAGCACAAACATTTTGACTTCAAGCTTCACATTTGTTTTAGATAAGTATATTCATTGATCAACTCCCATAACAGGTAAGCTATGGGATGATTCATATAATCAATTAATTACTCCAAATGAGGACACTGTCTTCAAATAAAGTACACTTACCCAAAGGAGGAAAATCCAAAGGAAGTTTGTGATTTAGAGGAAGATTTTTCTGGCACTCTTTCAATTAGCTTCCTTGACCATAAATGAGAAAACTAGAACTCCCCATGGTTTATCTGGTTTCACTCTTATTACACAGTGCAGCAGTGGGGATGTTCAAGTGGCGCACCTCCTAAAATGTGAAACACCAGAAATGAGTATGGCACTAGGCTACACAGAAGGACTCTACAGTCACGTAAATTGTGACGCACCACATGCTGTGTCCACCTAATGGAAACCCACTGTAGAGATAAATTTCTCCATGATATAGCTGCCTCAGCATCCGTTTTGTGTGGCCAGGTAGCCTGCAGGGGCCTTGAACTGATACTAGCTCCTTCCAAGAGGTGATAGCACAAGCAAATGTAAGCTCCTTGCATGGCTTCCTAGCAGCCCTTGTGAGCAACAGTCTCCCCAGGACTTTTCTCTCGTGTGCCCCTTACAGAAGACCCCTGTGGAGCTTACCAAAACATTTTTTTTTTTTTTTTGGTTTGAACTAACCAATCCAGTCTTAGTCTGGAATCCCAAATACTGCACTCATGGACCTAATAAAGATGGTAGCCGGGTGCCTGGGTGGCTCAGTCGGTTGGGCGGCCGACTTCGGCTCGGGTCATGATCTTGTGGTCCGTGAGTTCGAGCCCCACGTCGGGCTCTGTGCTGACAGCTCAGAGCCTGGAGCCTGTTTCAGATTCTGTGTCTCCCTCTCTCTGACCCTCCCCCGTGCATGCTCTGTCTCTCTGCTCAAAAATAAATAAACGTTAAAAAAAAAATTAAAAAAAAAAGATGGTACCTTAGGTCTCGTCTCTCTGCACTCTGCCTTGACCTCCCCTTGTGGTGGCCTCTTAAGGCCTGCAGTACATTTCCTCTAATACCTCAGTGCAATCTATTTCTCTACTGCAATTTCTATTGTGGTCTTTTGCTGAACCATCTGACACCCCAGGTCTCTGCTTAGCAAATGTTAACAAAGTCACAACACTCATAAGCTATCTTAAACATTCAGATGTCTTGCAATAAAAAAAAAAAATGTTTAATTTCAATTTTATTTAAATGTGTTTACTGTGTAATTTTATTTAATGATGGAGTGAATTCTACACTAACTTATTAGGTAGTTTCAAGAAGCATCGACCAGGTATATTCACATTCACTATTATCCACAACATTCTCTATTGTAAACATAGGCAGAAAAACAAGGGGACTTCTCAAAAGCCTCAGAGTCAGGTTGCAAAGATGAATGTGTTGCTATTTGTGATTTATAGTCATCCAAACGACCTTTGTAATATGAATAAACAATGCTATGGTGACCTGATCTTCCAATCTTTCCAGAGAGGCATGATTATCCCTCCTCTCTGATGTCACAATGGAAGCCCAGATGGCCAGCAGTGGGAGGAGAATGTCACATGGAGTCTCCTCTAAATAGAGTTGATTGGATGAATCAATCACAATCAATATTAATTATTAATCAGTACAAGAAGCTCTACTCCAAGACACCTCCAAAAGTACTAGCTGGATGGAAAAAAAATTTTTTTAAGTTTATTTATTTATTTTGAGAGAGAGTGTGTGTGCAAGCAGGGGGATGCAGAGAGTGAGGGAGAGAGAATTCCACACAGGCTCCATGTTACCAGCACAGAGCCTGCTGTGGGGCTCGAATCCTTGAACTATCAGATCATGACCTGAGAGCCAAAATCAAGAGATGGATGCTTAACTGAGTGAGCCACCCAGGCACCTCTGAACAATTTTTTACTCATAGGTCACAGTGCTTTGTGCTGTAACTCACTCCTTTGCCCAAAACTGACTGAGCCAAGGACTAGAAGTTGACTTGAAAGCATACGCCTTATTATATGTTGTTATGTTTACAAAGGTCACTTTATGAACCATCTAGTCTTTTAAATTGGAGTCTCTCTGTGTGTCATTCAATGAATCGAGAACTGTCACCTATATTTTAATTGGTTGATGTAACTTCCGAAAGAGTTCTATCACTATAGCATTAGTACTCATTAATAGGTCTGAACTAAGATTCAATGCCCATTGTCCAAGATTGGTCAGTGTCAGAGACCCAAGGCATGGTTGGTTCAACATTCAAGCCAAAGGTCCTCTGATCTTTTTCTATCTTCCTTTCTTACTCTCTCTACAGTCAAGATAAACTCAAGAATCACTCTTCCCCTAACTTTCATGATTCTTCCATCTGGGGTTGTTGCTTCATCAGAGAAGTTTTATGCAGTACTACAGATGCCCTTGTATCCTTTTAATTTTTGCAGTCTGTCAGAAATAATCATTCAGATTTATATAAAAATCAATGTGATGTCCAGTGAACTTGGCCTAATATACATGAGCAGGGAACAGTTATTATGGGAATTTATTGATCTCATCTTATTTTTGTTGCATTATAAAGCATATTCATTTATTCAATGTAGACAAATTCTCTTTCCTTCTAAAAATTGCCTTTATGAAAATATTAACTGATACAGAATCACAGGAAAAAAAAGATCATCATGATACTTAGAAGAGTTTTCTTCCTTGCTCACAATGAAAAATGGCAACTCATCTAAGAAAAAACAAGCTCTCTACAAGTTTAAGTTCCTAGTCAACCCTTGAGATACTATTGTAATCCCAGTAAAATGAATTTGCTTATTATGCCTCTTTTCAAGAAGATCCTCCCTTTTCTTCCTCCGCAATGTAATTGTTTTGCTCATCACTGTTCGTATTTATGCATTAAGAGAGATTTTTCATACATTCTTGGAGAAGAACCCACTGGTCTTGGCTTTTCTGGTTGTAGCTTCCCAACTTTTCTCATGAATAAATGGTTTTTAGTACTTGCAGGGAAAGGTTGGCCTTATCCCCTATCACCAATGCTGTCTCCCATTGAGCATTTTGGTTCTTTCAACTTTTGCCATTGAAAAATTCCCAGTGTTATTGATCCAGCCAATGAATTCCAAAGAGATTCTATAACTCTTGATATTCTAGTCCTTCTAACTGTGGGGAAAAAAAAAAAAAAAAAAAACAAAAAAAAACTAAGGGTAGTATGAGAAAACACTGTGGAAAGTACTCAAAGGTCTGAAAAATATATGCTCTTAGACAAAGAAAGAGATACAAGGCTTATTCCTAGGAATGAGTACCAGAGCTCACCCTCTAAAGGATAGCTGGTTAACCGGGAATAAAACAGAAGAAGAATAGAGGAAATATTCTTGTGCTCCAGCAAAAGGGATGATTTTGGAAGAAGGCAAGAAAGAGTAAGGTTTTGCTAGTTTTACTTCAGCCCCCAAATATGTTAACACACAGCGGAGAAGCATACAATGCTAACCAGTGTGATTATATCCTACAGCTGCCCCATCTGCCCAAGGAAATGAGCCACTTGTGGGAATGCTCATATCTAAAATATGTATTTATGTCTTCCAACAACCGTTTCTTCTCATTTCACTTTTTTTTAAAAAATGTTTATTTATTTATTTTGAGAGAGACAGAGCACAAGCAGGGGAGGGGTAGAGATAAAAGGGAGAAAGAGAATCCTAAGCAGGCTCCGTGCTGCCAGCACAGAGCCCAACACGGGGCTTGAACTCACAAACTGCGAGATCATGACCTGAGCCGAAATCAAGAGCTTAACAGACTAAATCACCCAGGCGACCCTCATTTCACTTCTTTTTTCTAGCCTGCCCCGGCTTTTGCTCAACAGATAGGATTCACCATTTCATTTCCAGTTCTATGCATGTCATCTGCGACCAAAGCCACCTGAATGTACCATACAGACCAGACCCAAGGAAATGCTGTCTTTCCATGTCCAGTCTGCTCTGACTGGTGGCTAACATGGGCTCCAGTTTCTCACTTAAGATATTTTGGATATTTTTCCCCTTGGATTTTGCCTATTTTAAAAGTTAATCCCAGATGGTCCACAGTTACCTTTTTTTTTTTTCCCCCCTGCTCTCCATCTATGTCCTTCTTCTGTTTCTCTGTTAGCTGACTTTAATTACTATCAAACACCTCATTTTTCAGTCTGGCTTTACTTTCATTAGGTGTCATTGACTCAGGGCCAAGCAATTGTGCCAGATCCTTGGTAAACATTTTTTTTCTATAAATTCTGGCTTTTTTTTTTTTTTGCCTTTGGAAGTTTGTTTTGTATTATTTATTAGATTTTATTTGTTTAAGAGCAGTTGTAGGTTTTCAGAAAAATTGCAGACTACACAGAATCCCCATACATTCCTTTCCTCCAACCATCCCTCAAATACAGTTTTACCAATTAACTAATGTCTTTCATTAGTGCAGAAGGTACATGTTTTATAATGAATGTACTCATGTTGATACATGATGAACTAAAATCTATCATTTACATTAAGTTTCATGTTTTGTATTGTTCAGTTCTACGAGTTTTGACAAGTCTGGAATGATATGTACCCACCATTACAGTATCAGAGAGAATAGTCTTGCTGCCTTAAAAGTGCTGTATGTTCCAACTCTTCATCCCTACTCCCTCTCTCTGAACCCCTAGCAAACACTGATGTTTTATTATCTCTGTGGTTTTGACTTTTCTAGAACATCCTGTTGTTGGAAACATACAGTAGGGGTCTTTTACAAACCAACTTCTTTCACTTAGCAATATGGATTTAGGTTTCTTCCATGAATTTTGTAATTTGGTAGCTCCTTTTATTTTTTTTTAAGTTGAATTATTTTGAGACAGAGAGAGAAGGAGAGAGTGAGTGGGGTAGGGGCTGAGAGAGAGGGGAGAGAGGATCCCAAGCAGGCTCTGCACTGTCAGCACAGAGCCAGATTTGGGGCTCGAGCTCACCAACTGTGAGACCGTGACTTAAGCCAAAACCAAGAGTCAGACCTTAACTCACTGAGCCACCCAGGTACCCCTAGCTCCTTTCTTTAATCCCTACCATCTTGTATCTTTTCTCTGCTCCATTTTTTTTTTTTTTCAATTTCATTTGGCCATTCTCACCTCTTAGATCCCCTAATGTGTGATCCCTTAGACCTCTCCTCCTAATATTTCTGTCACTGTATTCATGTTTTTGGTCTTTTCCTATGGATTCTACAAGAATGTCATGGCCTCTAGTTTAAGTTGTTTTTTTTTTTTTTCAATTTACCAATAATTTCCTCCATTGCAGATTTTCATCAGCAGTAATGCTTTTCATTTCCATGAATTATTTCAGGATTCCAATGATTCCTATCTATTGGAATGACTTTATATTACAAGTAACTGTCACCTCTCCTCCTGACTGCTTAAATGCATTCCTAGACTCCCTACCCCATAATCTCCCACCTTCTGCAACCTAGTCTCCAGAGTTTCTAGAATGATATTCTAAACACACAAGTGCTCATGTCATTTTCTTACTTATAGTTCTATAGTTGCTTCCACTAGTCTTAAGGTAAAATTTAAATTCCTCAGTATGGCTTCCTAGACTGGAGATAACCTAGCCCTTGCTTCCCTGTCCAGCCTAATCTTTTACAGGTTTGCTTTCACACTCTCCTAGCCCCTTGGTTCTTTGATCATATATATTTTTTTCTTCTTTTTAAAGCTTCTCATTTGATTTTTCTTCTATGTGCTTCATATTTTCCCCAGGTCTTGGCCTGGCTAATTATTGTCTTGCTTTAAATGTCACTTGCTCAGGGAAGCCTTCCTTGATTGCACAGATTTGATGAGCGGCCCCCTGTTATCGGTGTGACATGTGGTACAGTTCATCTCCGTAGCACTGTGGATACTCATAATTAATTTTAAGTAAGTGGGCTTAGGCGAGTGGCTACCATCTGAATGCAAACTTCGTTAAGGTCAAGAAGGGTGTCTTCTTTGTTCATAATGGGGTACTCAGAGCGTAGCCTGGGGCAGCTAAGCAATAAATACTTGCAGAAGGAATGATTTTCCTCACCTCTGCATGGGGCTATTGTGGTTTCACAGATGCAATACCTCAAAAATCTTATTAAAAATACAAATTAAACATTTGAAAATGTCATTTTCTTCTTTGCACTACTCTGTTTCAGAGGATATATTTGCTCTGCTTTCTTTGGAACATATTGTATTATCCTTTTCAAGATATGCTATTTTTTTCTATTTACTATGTAAGTATTAATCTCATTGATAAAGATGAATATGTTGAAACAGAAATAAACTTTCTTTGGGATTGGTGAGGATATCTATCTCAAATTACAGTAAATCTATTATTTCCTCTGGCTTTCATGGGGATTGGAAACATTTACTATGCAAATCCAGAGATATGGCGGCCCAGGAAGAGTGAGAAAATGAGAGTGGGACTTAAAAAGTGTGGCTTTGCAATGAACACTTTCTGTTTCATGTTTCCCAAAACCATCAGGAGTCCTGTTTAGGGCCTGCCAGGGCTGCTCTTGTCAGAAGCCAGTCCCTACAGGGTCCCTTTAATGGAGCATGAGGCTTTCTGCTCAGTGTGGCTTTAAGCAAACAGAGCGTTTGCTATAGGCATCTATTGGCTTGAAATAGATCTCCTGATTGTCCTGCAGCACAGGTGGCCTTACCTCTGACCTTACAGGTCGAAGATGTGAATGGGATTGTACCACTGCTTACCATAGTCATTCCTATGTACATTATTCTTAAGCAGACAAGAGGCAATTGCCTTTTCTTTCATCTCCCCTCATGTTCTCTAGCCTTAGCTGCAATATCTCATCGTTTCCAACATGGAACCCATGTTTCTTTTATTATGCTTGTTTCTTCGGGATTCAGATGTTTTCACGGAAGTTTTAGAGACAAATAAAACTTCTCCAGCTTCTCCAGCTGTCACACACATTGGAAATATGACTTACTTGTGGGCTCCTAGGAAATGATGACAGGCAGAGGTGCATTGCCATTGTGCGGGCATTAGCAATGAAGGTCTAAGGGCAAGCTCACGGACAGTGGTAGTTCATCAGCTTAGCTTTGGAGGCGATCGATCCTCTACTTTAGGAGGTCAGTGGTCTCCCCTATCTTGATTTCACTTCCCTTTCTCCCCAGACAGGTGCTGTGGTGTTTTCTGTCTGGGGCATCTTCATTCTGCCATGAACTTGGCTGGATAACTGGCACTCTTCATCCTCTGTCAATACAAGTTAATGAGTTTCATACTTGACTGCAGCCTGTTAGAAATGGAGCAGTGGTGGGGACTTCTTCCCAGTGACAGGAAGAAGCACGCACCTTGAGCACCAGAGAAATATTTGTACACTAGTAATTTCCTTCTATGGGTTTAATGCACCTTGTAGGCTATGTTCTCATGTTGTGATGGAAGCACCATTTGATGAATGGACTTAAGTTTTATGGACTCGTTCAACAACAACAACAACAAAAAACACAACATACAATGTGATTATGCACTCCATACTTCAAATGGGGGAAATTTATAACAGAAGATCTTGCTCCTTCCTTCACTTTAAAGGTGTAGGTTCAGAAAGAGAAGTTTGCATTAGACACCTCTATTTCTCTCCCAACAAAATGAGTTTAATGCTTCTGTCTTTAAGGGCATTAGATCTAATACTTTAATTTGATTTAATTTAAGCAGCTTTACAGTCTTATATGAGCCAAACCAATTTGCTTTTGGATTCATCAACCCTTCTAATGAAATTCATAATTGTCTGTGAGAAAATGGAATGTTGCCTATTTCAGAAAAGCCAAAGGAAATATTAATTTTCTTTTGAGCAAATAATGCTTTTCCAAAATCAGTCTGTAAGTAAGTCTAGACTTGACTGAAATAATTCCACCTTTCATTTTTTTGAAACTATTTTTTTTTTCCCGATGGTAAAAGTTCACTAGATTTTGGTTAAATAACTTTATCTTTGAGAATAAATTCTGTGAAACGGTTTTCTGGAAAAAGAAGCACTGAATATGACATTAATTATTGCATTTGTTCACTTTTTTAAAGGAAAAAAAGAAACAACTATTAAGTAATACTTAATTTTAAAAATATTTTATTTTTGAGACCGAGAGAGAGAGGAACAGCATGAGAGAAACAGTCCAGGGGAGGGGCGGAGAAAGACAGAGACACAGAATCTGAAACAGGCTCCAGGCTCCAAGCTGTCAGCACAGAGCCCGACACAGGGCTTGAACTAGGTAATGGTGAGATCCTAACCTGAGCCAAAGTCAAGCATTTAACCAATGGAGCCACCCAGGCGCCCCTATTAAGTAATACTTAAGGTAAGTATTTTAATAGCTCCACTGATTATTTAACACTTGACAGTGAACTTATGAAATGTTAAAAGAATGGATATCCTATTTTTGTATTCTCCAGTGAAGCTTAAGAGTTGAGGAATTCATGGATTGTCTTTTTTCTCTTTTCATTTTGCTTTGCCTTTATGTCATTGACACTTGGACCATCTAAGGCCATAGGAGGGGGACTTCTTTTCTGGTCAAAACGACTGTGAAGTTTTCTTTATCCCTGAGTATATGGATTTGGAGAATTCTTGCTAGGAAAACATAGTCCAGCAAAACTTACACCACTGCCTTCCCCACCTAGGAATTATTTATTTGTTCCTGGGTGTCAAGCATTAGTCTAGATATTTACCATTTATCAACTGATACAATACTCGTAACAACCTGTGAGCTGGATACTATTTTTATCTTCATATAAAAGATGAGGGAGCTGAAGAACAGAGAGGTTAAGTGGCTAACTCAGACTCACATACCTACTAAGTTGCAGAACAGAAATTAAAATCCAGGGGTGCCTGGGTGGCGCAGTCGGTTAAGCGTCCGACTTCAGCCAGGTCACGATCTCGCGGTTCGTGAGTTCGAGCACCGCGTCAGGCTCTGGGCTGATGGCTCAGAGCCTGGAGCCTGTTTCCGATTCTGTGTCTCCCTCTCTCTCTGCCCCTCCCCCGTTCATGCTCTGTCTCTCTCTGTCCCAAAAATAAATAAACGTTGAAAAAAAAAATTTTTTTTTAAAAATCCAGACAGTAGGGCTTTTAGAATATAACAAAGCGTGGAACATTCCATAGTGTTTATATAATATCATGAGGGTTCTTTTTTTTCCCCCACATTTTATACTTTAAAACATCTTTTTCCTTCTTTCTTTCTTTCTTTCTTTCTCTCTCTCTCTCTCTTTCTTTCTTTCTTTCTTTCTTTCTTTCTTTCTTTCTTTCTTTCTTTCTTTCTTTCTTTCTTTCTTCCAGAGAATATAGCAGAAGATCCCCCTTCAGTGATGCAAATGAGAAATTAAACAGATCAAACAGATCAAGTGGTGTTATCCCTGTCAGTCACCTTGGGTCAATCATATGGGGACAAACTAAGTCTCGTCCAAAGTAAGTGATCACGGAGACAGTGGGCTTTTGAAATCTTTATTTGATCTTTTAACACAGAGAAGCCCAAAGAGAAAACCTAACCATGTGTTAGAGACTGAATGTTTGCATCCCCCCAAATTCCTATGTTGAAATCCAAATGCCCAATATGATGGTGTTGAGAAGAGAGGCCTCCCAAAGGAGGTGACTAGGTGAGATGAGGTGATGAGAATGAGGTCCTCAAGGTGGGATTGGTAGCCTTGCAAGAGTAAGATGTGAGATTAGACTCCCTCCCTCTGCCATGTGAGGTCACGGTGAGAAGGAGGTCATCTGCAAGCCAGAAAAAGAGCCCATGCTATGCTACCACCCTCATCTCAGACTTCTCCCCTCCAGAACTGTGAGAAATAAATGGCTACTGAGTAAGCTACACAGTCTATGATATTTTGTTGTTGGAACCAAAGCTGGCTAAAATACGACCAGATGGTTGAGAAATCCATGTGAGTAGTACCTAGATTCGTACTTAATATTCTCCTAACTATGAAAGAATATTGATTAGAAAGAAAAAAAAGACTGATTGATGTCTGTTCTCTAGAATTCTTTCACCCCATGATTTATAAGATGGAACTTCTTCTTTGTGGAGAAGTTTTCACGACTATTTTCCTGATCTTTGGTCCAAAGCTCTCCTGATATACCATAATATCATCAAGGCAGAAATTTTATTCTCACCGTAATTCCTTTTCTTTCCCAAATAAGGCAAAGAAATTCTCAACTCTACCCCATGAAGAACCCGCCTCAGGATTTTCCTCCAGCCTAGGAATCCCTTGTCTCATGGCTCTTTTCTTGGTATGGAAGAAAGAGTGTCTAAGTGACATTGAACCCAGGTCACATACATAGTTGGCCCAAACTTTACTCTTAATCAATTGTCTTAGCCATTTTATGGTTTTTATCTAATTGTTTATTCGTGGGCTGAGCTAATACCTCGCAGCCAAGCAAATTTTTATGGCTGTGTATGTAATTTCTGAACAAATAGGGTGTATAATGGAAGTGAAAGTGCTGACATTGTGCTTTCTGTAATGGCCTGAGTAGACTCAGGATTACAAAGTACACTTTTATTGCAATCCTTCCACCGGGCCATTTATATGAAGCATGGATTGGAATATAATTTAGAACTGTGATGTGGTACTTGAACCCAGTAGCTAGAATATGAAAACCATCAAACAAATAAACAGACAAATGTAAATGATCCAGAAACAGAAAACAGCGGGCTCACCAAGGCCTCTAATAATTTAAACATGGCCATCTGAGTCTTGTAGAGTGAGTGTCTAAATCAGGCTTTTTGAATAAAGAAAAATATTTACCCTTAGTTCAAATCTAAATCACCTTTGACTTAAAATAGTAAGATAGTTGAAACTAAGGTGCTTTTTCCCTAAATCAAAGAAAAAAAAACTCATTTATTTTTTTTGTTTTTAAATAAAGGTGTGTGGGGGGGATACTTCTCAGGAAACTAAATTTAGGAAATAATATTGTGGATCTTATCCATCCTTTCTAAAGATTAATCTGAATATTTCCTCCCACAAACTAGAAAGTAAAATAAGCAAGAGAAAAGGGAAATGAAGGCCATTTCTCGTTTTCATAGTATTTACTAAATATCATTAAAGTAGGTGGGTGGTAAGGAGGGTTAATTCTGAAATATCATGGTGATAAATTCAGCAAACATCACCATGGGAGATTGTTCCAGTGGGAAAAAGAGGAGGTGAGTTAATAATTGAATGTATTTCTCTTCTCTAAAAGCTGTTTTGTCATGGTCTTTTTCTTCTTTTCTTTGCTGATCCCACCCCCTACCCTGACTTCATTGGTAACAAAAGTGAGACTTAGGTGGGGAGCTACAGAAATGTTTACTTACTGAACCAGAGAAAACGGATGAGTGCAAGAAAGAGGACAATGAGCTGCCTTGGGGAAATGTCATTTTCAAAGAAGTTGATGTACTCATTCAGTATTTGGGGGACACTGGATCGTGCCAGAATTTTGGAATTGCGTTCTAAGTAGCACATATTTTGGGCTGTTTTTCTTTCTTGTTGAGTTCTTTTTAGGCTTCAAGTTTCTTCTTTCCTGTCCTATAAGCTCTCCAGTGTCTTTTGTTTTTCTGCTTTGGGGTTATTTGAAATCTCTCACTCTATAGGTCTATACATCTCCCTGCTGTATCCTTCATGATTTTCCTTCGCTACTCGACCAGAGAAATACTGGTGTGTGTGCGTGTATGTATGTGCATATATACATATACATATATATGCACGTATACATATACATATATATGTATATATGTACATACATATTCATACACGTGTACAATGTATGTAAGCAATGTTTGTGTATATATGTGTATATGTGTGTGTGCTTACGTATGTAAGCAATGCATGTGTGTGTGTATTTCTGTGTGTGTATATATATATATACACACACACACATATGTGTGTGTGTGTGTGTGTGTGTGTGTGTGTGTATACACACACACGCACACATTGCTTACCCAGGTGCTTCGCTATGTGGCAAAATATTTCAGCCAAGAACACTGCACATTCCAGGTCGATTCTACATCCCTCACCAGCTAGCTCACCAACTTGCTTGAGCAAGCTACTAAACCTTGATAAACTTTTGGGTACTCTGCAAAAATCTGGTAAAACCTACTTGATGATACGAGATGACATCGTTAAAGCCCCCAGGAAGAATACGTTGCACATTTGCAGATACTTGATAAATATGGTATCTATGGGACTCAATGATTTGAATGTCACAGAATCATAAATGCTAAAGTAGGAAAGTAATTAGATAATTGAGTATATCCTCCTTATTTACAGATGACAAAGCTGAGGTTCAGAGAAGTCAAGTGTCTTACTTAAGGTCATCAAATAATTGGAACTGGGGTTAGAATCTAGGGCTTAGGCACGATTTAATGACATCTGTTCACGTTATTTCATACACCCCAAAGCCTTGCACCATTCTGAATTTTGCTGGCTTCTTACTGTGCCCATCCACCCAGACCCTAGTTTAAGACAAATCTCCCTTTTCCTCTCTCACGTGTATCTCTTTTGTGTGGGGGGGAAAGAAAATTGTCTTATTATCTCATAATTGTGGCCTATGAAAGTAACTGGCCTGTTGCTGACTGAATACCTTCTTCTCCTTTCTCGGCCATTCCTACTGATAGGTACTTCCTTAGCCTCTGCGTTAGATCTGCCAGATTCGATTCTCTTTCTGCGATGCTAATTTCCCCTCAGACAACCAGTTCCTAATTCTGCCTCCTCTGATATCTTCGAACACTGGATTCAGTTGAAATGACCTTCCTTCTCTAGAATGTTCAATTTTCGAAATGTGTCCTAGTCAAGGATGTAAAACGCACCCTGCATTTGGTGGCAACGTTACAATTTACTTCCACAGCAGCTCAGAATGATTGAACAACACGTTACAAATGCCCTTTTCCCTCACAGGAAGATACCGTGAGGATTCCACCTTTTCATACCCCACTGAAAAACAGGGGGAAAAAGGTCCACCTTCTCCAAAAAAGAAGAAAACACTTGGGCTGAAACACAGCTAACGTTCCTCGGTTTCGGGATTTCTGGTTCTCCCGAATCATTGTTCTATTTTCTTCACAAGCATTGGGCTAAATGTCCATATTGCTTGATAAAATCCCATATGATAATATACAATTACATAAATTTTTATAAAACGTTTGAAAAGCTATAAAATTACCTATTTCTGTTTTTAATCACAAAGAAATAAAACTTAAGGCATAGAGCTGAAGCTCTACCTAATTGCTTCCACTTTTCTTTCTCCGAAAGCAACTGTTAACATGAAGGCAGCCTTGCCATTCTTTTTTATTTTGTTATTTTTTTAATTTTTTGAGACACAGAGAGACAGAGCATGAGCAGGGGAGGGGCAGAGAGAGAGGGAGACACAGAATCTGAAGCAGGCTCCAGGCTCAGAGCTGTCAGCACAGAGCCCGACGCGGGGCCCGAACCCACGAACCGTGAGATCGTGACCTGAGCTGAAGTCCTAAGATTAACCAACTGAGCCACCCAGGCACCCCGGAAGCCTTGTCATTCTAATTCATGTTTTTATAATGGAAGTATAGGCGCGTAATCCCTAAGCAGCACTGGTGTCTGTTTTAAACAAATTACAATATTATACTGTAGATATCTCTTTGGTATAATGTTTTATTTCTTCCTTTTTTACACTTTATGTTTGCATTGCATATTAAGACATATATTTCTAATCCATGAATTCCACCTGCGAAAAAGGTTTCCATCTGGTAAATATACCAGAGTTTCTTTATCACATCCCCTATTTTGGCTATAATCAGTCACGCCGAGTGAACTTTCCTAAACATGCCTCCTTTTGCACTGATGGGAGAGCACCCCCAGGGTGAATGCCTCAAAACTAAATTGCTGGTGAATCAGGTGTGAATGTCTTAAACCTAACTACATACTAACAGATTGGTTTACCCGTCCACCAACTGTAGAACTTAACTCCCATTTTATCTTCCTCCTGACAAATCCATGAGGTACTAGTTTTTACTTTTACTTTGCTTGAACATTTTTAAATATGGGGCGCCTGGGTGGCACAGTCAGTTGAGCGTCTGACTCTTGGTTTTGGCTCAGGCCATGCAGAATGCACTTGAGATGCTCTCTCTCCCTTTCTCTCTGCCTCCCCCCCACTCATGCTTGGCTCATGCTTGCTCTCTCTCTCTCTCTAAATAAATAAATAAATAAATAAATAAATAAATAAATAAAACTTTAAAAAACTAATTTTTTTTAAAGTTTATTTTTATTTACTTTGAGAGAGAGATTGAGAGCAAGCAGAAGAGGGTCAGAGAGAAAGAGAGAGAGAGAGAGAGAGTGAGAGAGACAGAATGCCAGGCAGGCTCCACACTGCCAGCACAGATCCCAATGTGGGCCTTGAACTCACAAACCATGAGATTATGACCTGAGCCAAAGTCATGAGTCAGAAACTCAACCCACTGAGCCACCCAGGTGCTCCTAAAATTTTTTATTTTATTTTTATTTATTTTTATTTATTGGTTTTAATTTTTTTTAACATTTATTTATTTTTCAGACAGAAAGAGACAGAGCATGAACAGGGGAGGGGCAGAGAGAGAGAGGGAGACACAGAATCTGAAACAGGCTCCAGGCTCAGAGCTGTCAGCACAGAGCCCGATGCGGGGCTCGAACACACGGACCGCGAGATCATGATCTGAGCTGAAGTCGGAGGCTTAACCGACTGAGCCACCCAGGCGCCCCTAAAATTTTTTATTTTAAATAAAAATTGATAGTCTTTTTTTCCCGTTAGGTATGTGTACCCCTAGGTCCCAGAGATTTGTTTCCAAATACACTTCTTTGCCAAATGGAACCAGCACTCTTAGGAGAGCCCAGGCTGGTTCAGGGAAAGCATGAGAGGAGCCTGAATCTCATTATTCTGGAGAGTACAAAAAAAAAAAAAAAAAAAAAAAAAAAAAAGAGAGAGAGAGGAACAAAATAACATAGGAACCAATTTGATGGGGCTTCCACTTACCAAATCTAGAACAACTTAAGCACAAAAATGAACAATGGCCCTTAACTGTTACCATGTTGGAAAAATACACTGCTACCGATAACCAAGTAACAAATACATGATGAAGGTAGAAGGAACGTGTCAAATGACAAAAATAATACAATTGAATAACGAGTTTAATGTCCTTCATTCACAGGGAACCAATCCATGGGTTGGGGGAGCACAACACCTCACAAGCATGGAGCACTCTTCCTGAGGGATCTGGTTTCACAGAGAGTTAGGATAGGCCACTGGGAAACACAGCGTGCTTGGCCAGGAGAACAGGGATCTCCTTAAGGCCAGCAGATCCTATCTGCCACAGTAAGGTAAGCCAGCTAAAGCTGAGATGAGGGATTCTGATTGGCTTACGTCCTCCTTTTTTTTTTTTTTTAAGTTTTTTTTTATTTTTTATTTTTGATGTTTATTTATTTTTGAGAGAGAGAGAGAACAAGCGGGGGGAGGGGCAGAGAGAGAGGGAGACACAGAATCCGAAGCAGGCTCCAGGCTCTGAGCTGTCAACACAGAGCCTGATGCGGGGCTCAGACTCATGAACTGTGAGATCATGACCTGAGCCAAATTTGGAGGCTTAACCAACTGAGCCACCCAGGCGTCCCTGATTGGTTTATGTTCTAATTCCTTGACAGGTGTTTCCCATACGTGCTGGCTGGCTTACATTCAGATTTGGGATGTGCTCCAGGCCACCCAGACCGCTTCCGTTTTGTGAGTCCTGATAAATGAATTAATTTTCCCAAATGACAGAGTTAGAAAACCACTAAATGTGCACAAAAACACAGGAAAAATTTATATGGACAATTGTCATGGCTGGATGCTGAAAACCAAAGGTTCAAGTTTGTTGACAAATAAAATATTTACATAGTTTTAAAGTATCTTGCAACAGATGACTAACTCATTATAAAGGGATGTCTTTAAAAGGAAGGAAATCTGGCCGAAACCCCCTTACCTAAGGGATCAAGTTAATAGAACCACGAATGGAACAAATGGACACCCAGTGCCTCCCAACAGGTTGGTTTGAGAAAGATGCTGTATCACGTATGAAATCTTTCTGACAACCAACGGTGTAAGCTGAATTGAATAATGGAAAAAAAAAGAGAAAAACCCAAAGTGGGGAATATGCTACCAACCACTGGGCCTGTGATGTTTTTTAATGTTTATTTCTTTATTTCGAGAGAGAGAGAGCAGAGGAGGGGCAGAGAGAGAGAAAGTGAAAGAGGGAGAGAGAGGGAGAGACAGAGAATCCCAAGCAGGCCATGCCCTGTCAGCACGCAGCCAGATGTGGGACTCAAACCCATGAACCATGACATCACGACCTAAGCCAAAATCAAGAAATCAGACACTCGACCCACTGAACCACACAGGTGCGCCACCTGTTCTCTTTCAAAGGCCAAGGTCAGGTCATGAAAGGCCAAAAAAAAAAAAAAAAAAAAAAAAAAAGAAAGAAAAGAAAAGAAAAAAGAAAAAAGCAGGGGGAGGGGGCGGAGAGGCTGGCATGTATTAAAGGAGAGAAAAAGCACTGTGAGTACCATCAGTGAAATTTGAATGCACACTGTATTACATAATGATAATATATCAGTGTTAAATTTCTTACATTTGCTCAGTGGCTAAGTGAGAGAAATATTTAAGGGCACAGGGTCACGATGACCTCTGCAACTTACTGTCAAACGCTTCAGTCCCTCTCCCCCAAGGAATAAGAATCTGACTATTATTTTCTTATGATGAATGTACACGGCTTGACCATTCTGGGCAGTACCTGCCCCATAATAATTTTGGAATATTCCTATTGAAAGCCAATTTGGCACTGAATCGGAACAGGAATAATATAGGAAGTGTAGATTTTATTATCATCATCGTGCAGTTGGAGGCAGTGAGGTGTAGAAATTAGAAGACTTTGCTTACAGTCCTGAGGCATTGATACCTGCAGAGGAAACTAGGATTAGAATTACAGTCTTCTTACTGAGGCAATCTCTTCCTTTTCTTTTTTAAAACTATGTTGAAACACGCTTGATTAACTAGAGGCTGAAGCCTTTGTGGGTGGTTTCATTCTGTTTTCAAGGCCAAACATGAGTACATTGTCATCACGGAGGCCACAAGTGACCAAAAATGTCAGCGAGCGATACCCTTTGATAGATGATCTCCAAGGAGCTGAATTCTGCCAACACATAAAAGCAAAGAATGCTCAGAACCCTCTGGAATGCCTGGTTGCTATTTGGATCACCTTGCAAGGTTCCTGTCCTTTTTTATTTTATTTCCCCCCCCTAGGAACTAGTAACATCCTTGCAACCACAGGGATTTGCAAGATTCCTACATCTGTTGTTTTCCGAGGTCTTAATTTGATTTTGTAGTCCTCTTGATAGGGATCATCAGGTGGTGACTGTGTTATATGCAGACTTCAGAGCTCCCCCTCTCTCCTGCCACTTGATGAAAGCTCTCTTGGGAGTACGAATGCAAATACTCTCACTTCAGCAGTTTAATCTGCAGGCCTGGTGTGTGGATTCTCCATCATAGGGCAAGATTCACTGAATCTGTCTTGTGCTCTGACTCTGGGGAAGCCATCACTTGTCATCCCGCCCAGTAGAGCATGCTGTAGCACCTGCTTTATACAGTGCCTTGCCACAGAGCATCCCTTCTGGTAGAACATCAAACAACCAAATAGTCTCCTGTATCCAAATGACAGGGCGGAGGGAGAAGGAGTCCATACCGAACTGTGCCAAAGTTCAGCTCTGTCTCTAGGGTAACGCATTCGCTTTTCTTTCTTGTTTTTCTAATTAAATATTGTTTAATGTTTACTTATCTTTGAGAGAGAAAGACAGAGTGCCAGTGGGGGACGGGCAGAGACAAAGGGAGACACAGAATCCGAAGCAGGCTCCAGGCTCAGACCTGTCAGCACAGAGCCCGGCATGGGGCTCGAACTCATGAACTGTAATATCGTGACCTGAGCCGAAATTGGACACTTAACCGACTGACTGGGCTACTCAGGCGCCCCCACTTTTCTCTTTCACAAAAAATAATGGTAGACAAATATCTAAACCTCATAAACACAACTGTCTACTTTCAAGTTGTGAGTGGCTCTTCTCATCCATTAATGGAGTAGAAGTGAAAATACATCTTATGGTAAAAGTAAACCTGCACCTGAAACAGCATTTTGCAAAAGTTTTCAAAACGCTTCAACCAGTTTCACTGAAGTTTCTACAACCCTTACAATTTACCTTTTGCTATTTTCCATGTTCAGAAACATATCCGCACTTCAAAAAAAGCAAACGTATATTAAATAACTACACTATCACATGTTACAACGTTTACGGTTTCTATTAAACCCATGCAAAGGGCACTGCTATTCCTAATTTACAGACAAAGAACTTGACGTTGGGAAAGTTTAAAGATGCCCAAGGTTCTTACAAAGCTAGAGAATGGCTTTTAATTTGTAGCAGGTATTGGTCATTACGTACATAAAATCAGTTTCCCCTTCCCACCATTTCTTTCCTGTGATAGATCCAAGGTTTACTCTGGGGGCACTTTCCCCCAATGTGACCCACCTTGTGGTAAGGGCAGGGAATATTCTGTCTAGCTTAGAAGCTGAATCTTCTAAACTTACCACAGGGACTCTACCATGCTCTATGCCTACATTTACGTATTTATATATTTATTCTGAGAGAGAGAGAGGTGGGGAGAGGGAGGGGGGACAGAGGATCTAAAGCAGGCTCTGTGCTGACAGCAGAGATCCCTCGAACTCACGGACCATGAGAACCTGAGCTGAAGTTTGACGCTTAATCAACTGAGCCACCTAGGGGCCCTAGGGCACAGTTCTGACCAAAGTTATATTAAGGAAGATATGCTAGTGAGGGATTCTGGAAAGTTGTTTTATTGTTTTTTGCTCTTTAACCAAAGAAAAAAAAAGTTTCTAATATTTATTTATTTTTGAGAGAGAGAGAGAGAGAGAGAGAGTGACTAGGGGAGGAACAGAGAGAGAGGAAGACACAGAATTCAAAGCAGGCTTCAGGCTCTGAGCTGTCAGCACAGAACCCGCCATGGGACTTGAACCCACAAACTGTGAGATGAGGACCTTAGCCAAAATCAAAAGACAGAAGCTTAACAAACTCAGCTCCCCAGGTACCCCCCGTGTGGATATTCATTTTTGTTTTTTAATGTTTATTTATTTCTGAGAGAGAAAGAGACAGAGTATAAGCAGAGGAGGCAAAAAGAGAGAGACACACACGAAGAATCCAAAGCAGGATCCAGGGTCTGAGCTGTCAGCATAGAACCCAACGTGGGACTTGAAATCCTGAACCGTGAAATCATGACATGCGCCAAAATCAGAAGCTTAACCAACTAAGCCACCCAGGTGTCTGTTTTATTTTCCCCCCTCTTAAAAAGAGACTCAAAAAAAGAGAGTTGCCCTCTTTTTCTGCTGTGCACCATCTTTGCATGTGACAACTTCTGTGTCAGCCATTTTGTGTCCTTGAGGAGAACCAGCATGAGACTAAGACCAATTCTCTGAGGATGGCAGAGCAGTTAGAGACAAAATTTCTAGATCCCTGAGGGCATCTCTGTGCTCCTAAACTGACCAACCTCAGAGCTGCTTCAGCTCAGGCCTTCTTACTTTGAGGAGAAATTCATTTAACTTTGCGGAAGCCATTTGAGCCACATCCCAAGTCATCCTGCCTGATACACAATCCATGATGCCTGACTCAAAAGCCAGAAACAGTTTTTCACAGAAACACCACGACTAGCCTCCACAGGTACACATTTTTCACTGAATAATTATAGCTGTCGATGAGAATTACCATCAGTCTTTACAAACAGAATTCACCAGTCCAACTATCCACTGGAGCCAGGCAGTTAACCCAAATGGTGAAGGTAGGTTTTAGGAAGCCCGGAGAATGGAGATGTACCTTAAGAAACTGCAAGCTTGCTTCCAACAAATTGCTGCCCACATTTCCAATTTTTATGTTTTTAATTTCTTTTTAATGTCTTTATTTATTTTTGAGACAGAGAGAGAGCATGAGCAGGGGAGGGGCAGAGAGAGAGGGAGACACAGAATCCGAAGCAGGCTCCAGGCTCTGAGCTGTCAGCACAGAGCCTCACATGGGGCTCGAACTCACGGACTGTAAGATCATGACCTGAGCTGAAGTGGGATGCTCAACCGACTGAGCCACCCAGGCGCCCCTATTTTTAAAATGTTTTTAATATTTATTTTTGAGAGAGAGAGAGAGAGAGAGAAAGCATGAGCAGAGGAGGGGCAGAGAGAGAGAGAGAGAGGGAGACACAGAATCCAAAGCAGGTTTCAGGCTTGGAGTTGTCAGCACAGAGCCCAACATAGGGCTCAAACCCATGAACCAGCAAATCATGATCTGAGCTGAAGTTGAGTGCTCAAATGAATGAGCCACCAGGCACCCCCAGATTCTCCAATTATTTAAGAGAAGCCTCAAAATCCAGAAATCTGGGGGGACAATCTCGTGATTTATAAATTGTGACCACCGATTCATTTTAAAAATATGCAAGCATGGGGCCCCTGGGTGGCTCAGTCGGTTAAGCATCTGACTTCAGCTCAAGTCAGGACCTCACAGTTCGTGAGTTCGAGCCCCATATCGGGCTCTGTGCTGACAGCTCTGAGCCTGGAGCCTGCTTCAGATTCTGTGTCTCCTTCTCTCTCTCTCTGCCCCTCCCCCACTCATGCTCTGTCTCTCTCTCTCTCTCTCTCTCAAATAAATTTCCAAAAAAATAAAAATAAAAATATGTAAGCAGAACAAAGCAGGCACATAAGTTGTATTGGGTCCCTTAGTTGTAATTTTCTAACTTCCTTGGAAGAGGACAGTATTATTCATTTCTAGTGTCATTGTATCCTATTTAAAATAAACTGTGTGATTTTTACACTAGCCTTCAGAAAACACAAACCCAACAATGCCAGGGAGATGGTTCTTTATCTCTAATCTAACTCAAGCAGAAACAGCACAAATCAGACCAGGGGCAAGCTGCCATGATTTATATCTTTGAGGGAATTTTGTTTGGCCAAATAATTGCCTCTGCAGAAATTTTAAGTTTTAGCTCTCAAGAAAATATAATTTTTTTTATGGAAAGTTTTCTTTTATGACTCCAAAATGCTACAAAGAATTTAAAAAAAATTTTTTTTTTAACGTTTATTTTTTATGTTTGAGACAGAGAGAGACAAAGCATGAACGGGGGATGGTCAGAGAGAGGGAGACACAGAATCTGAAACAGGCTCCAGGCTCTGAGCTGTCAGCACAGAGCCCGACGCGGGGCTCGAAATCACGGACCGCGAGATCATGACCTGAGCCGAAGTCGGCTGCCCAACCAACTGAGCCACCCAGGCGCCCCTACAAAGAATTTTTTAAAGTTTACGACTGTAGGAAGCTCCTGGTAAGATTTTGAAACTCACCTAATGTTTGATTGAAATGTCACAGGCTTACCTGAGTCATTAAGGTGTAGCCAGGGCTAAAGGACAAGTGAACTCGAGAAATGGCTTCAGAATGATATGATCCCAATGTGACAGATCTGCGCCCCAAAGAATGTCCGTGGGGAAAATGCTTTTTTTTTTCTTTTTCTTTACTTTTTACCTCTATGTATCCTAATTGTTATTGTAATACATGACCCTTCTAGAACATCTAAAAAGTAGCAACAAAATTATAAAATATCACAACATTCATTAATAAAGTTGTCACCAATCAGAAGCAGCCACTATCAGGGGCACCTGGGTGGCTCAGTCAGTTAAGCATCCGACTTGGGCTCAGGTCACGATCTTGCCATTTGTGGATTTGAGCTCCACGTTGGGCTCTGTGCTGACAGCCCAGAGCCTGGAGCCTGCTTCAGATTCTGTCTCCCTCTCTCTCTTCCCTTCCCAACTCGTACTCTGTCTCTCTCCCAAAAATAAAATAAAACATTTAAAAAAATTAAAAAAAAAAAAGCAGCCACTAATATTTTGGCATAGGTTCTCCCAATGTTCTTATTTTTCCAGATTTTTATCTTACCTACTGAGATCATATTACATAATCATTTCTGTATCCTGTGCTCCTATTTTAACATCATTCAGTCTCGATTTTAAGTGTGAATTTTGAAGCCAGCCTACTTTGTGATTATTTTTAAGCAGCAATACTCTTTCTTTCTCTCTCTATATAGAAGCCTTATGACTTTTTTAAGTTCATTTATTTATTTTGAGAGAGAAAGAGCATGTGCCTGTAAGAGGGGGAGGAGCAGAGAGAGAGAGAGAAAAGAGAGAGAGAGAGAGAGAGAGCAAGCACGGCGGGGGGGGGGGGGGCAATCCCAAGCAGGCTCTGTGTTGTTAGAGCAGAGCTGGACGCAAGGCTCAATCTCAAGAACCACGAGATCATGACCTGAGCCAAAATCAAGAGTTGGATGCCCAATGAAGTTGGACGGCCACCCAGGTGCCCCTAGAAATTTTAAAGTTTATGTTTGAAATCTAAGTGCTGTGCTGGCACTTAGTTTGCCCTAATTTTGCCTGGAATGCATGTGATTTGTGGAAAGGGATCCCTTTGGCATCTCAGGGACACATTTTGCAAATACTCTGCTGCTGTCCCAAGTGTTGTGGGACACTTGTGGGTTACATCTCCCTAGCTTTTTCCCCTTAGAGTTCCCTCCCACCCTGAGAGCTTTTTAAAAAATAATTTCAGAATTTTTATATGCCATTTGAGACATTTTCAATTTTTTTGTTGAAAATACTAATAATTCCAACTTTTGGTTCTCTGTCTTACCTTTTATAGTCCCAGTTTTATCTGTTTTTTTTTTTTTTACACTTAATGTAGCATGATGAAGAAACACCACTTCCAAGAGTGTTTTTTCAAAGGCAAGAAGCAGAGACGTCCTGAGGCTTTTTTTATTATTCTTTTAATGTTTGTTTATGTTTGAAGTGAGGGGGAGGGGCAGAAAGAGAGGGGGAAGCGAGGGTCAGAAGTGAGCTCTGTGCTGTCAGCACAGAGCACAATATGGGGTTCAAACTCAATGAACTGCAAGCCGAAGCCGGACACTCAACCAAATGAGCCACCTAGGCGCCCCAAGGTCCTGAGACCTCTTGTGTGGTCCCCGCTACCAGCAAGAACAACCTTTGGGCACATTTCGCTGGCATGCACTGCTTACCCACTTCATACTTACTCTCACAGCAAGTGAGAGTATTGGGTACAATCCAACTCTTTCCACTTGTGGCCATCTCTTGCCACGTTGCAGGCAAGTGACCATATGTGAATTAAAGTTGGAAGTTAAGAGCTCAAATTTATAGTTTATCATGGTAAGTTGATGACACTTATTCACCTTCATGTTCACATGAATGACTAAATCAAATGAACAAAGGAAAACATCACCGACACAAAAAATTATATCCACATAGCACTAAGAGAATGATAAATGAGACAACAGTGAGTAGAGAATCCAACTAGTTGTGGGAAGATGGAAGAAAGACAGCAGAGGAGTCATAAGGGTAACGGAGAGGGCTAAATGCTTATAGAAAGGAATAATGAGGAGGAAAAGTCTGCTCGTTAGAGACCCAAGAAAGCTCCAGGAACACTGAAGGCCAACATGAGGCTTGGGATGGAAAAAATAGGGAGAAATGGTAGAAGGCTGTCTCCCAATACCTGCAGGAGACCAGAGGATGCCTGCCTGCCGACCATGGACATCCTTCCTCACAGAGGAGGGTATGTGGCAGGGGGGGGCTGATGGTGGGGACAATCTGGATGAGTCTGCAGTAAACTATGAGGTCTCCACACTTTCTCCCCATTCATCCTCAGAAAGCAGACAATCCCATCTGCGTAATACTTTCCTTTGAACCTCTGACCAACGTCACCCTAATGTTTCCCTCACTCTGACTGAAATTAAGACCGCTTTCTTCCTGACAGGAGGCATATGACCTCCCTTTTTCTTAGAGCATTTACTTTGGACAACTTGCAGTAATAAATTCTTTCTTTGCCCTGTGAGATGTAAATCTTCAGCGACCCAGGAATATCTTTCTCCAGGACACAGATGCTTTCCCTTTGAAATGCAATCATCAAGAAAGACAGTGCCTCAACCTCTAAGGTCTGTCGGAGGGTAGGGGCCCAACTTCCGTGGGTGCCAATTAGCTGACACAGGGGACCTAGCCACACAGACCAGCCTCCTCCCAGCAAATTCCAGTACTTTTCCAGTAGGACACTCCAGTGTACCCCCATCTTCCATAGCAGAGAAGTTGAGTTCAATCTCTCTCCTTCATTGTAATAATATTGAATCAAGCCTTCCTTGCCTGTTCATTCCGTCTGGCATTGTGTTCCTTTTCACAGCTCAAAGATCTCAGCGAGAGGACCCTCAGATACTGAAATACATGCGGCCAGAAGTGTTTCCTTTTCATATTGCACAGAGGCCCATTAGTGGCAAAGCCTACTCACCAACACAGAGCTTCTCATGAATCTTTCTTAAATAGGAACTAACGGCCAAGACTCACGAGGCATTTGTGAAAAGCTTCCACTGGAAGATAGAGGAGTAGCCCAACAGAGCATTTCACTAAGTGTGGAGAGAGAACGGGAGAGAGAGGGAGAGAGAGAGATGAATACATGTGACAGAGTCAAAAACAGAGTATATTTTACAAAAGAGTATGTAAGTCAGAGGCATAATGGAATGAGAGTATTATAATTTGTACTGTTTTGGAAGAGGTTAGGATATGCATAAACTCCAAAATTCATTAGTTAGTGTGGTAAAATATCAAGGGTTTGAATTAAAGGGATACAAAGAGAATGGAGACGTGAGAAAATAGAAAAGATGTGAGAAAATGAAAGAAAAATTCAAGAGACAGGAACACTTACCTATCCACCCCAATAAGAAAAACAGGAAATGAATAAATAAAAGCAAAGGAAAGAGGAAAAAATGGAAGAAATATGATTTTTTTTAAAAAGCCTAAAAATGCCATTATGTACACTATCCATAAACTTGTCAACTAAAAGACAGAGATTTTAAGAAGATACTCTTTTAAAAAAATTAGCTTTGTGCTATTTACAAGAGACAGACTTAAAATATAAGAATATAGTAAGATAGGGGAGCCTGGGTGGCTCAGTCAGTTAAGCGTCTCACTTCAGCTCAGGTCATGATCGCATGGTTTGTGGGTTCAGGCCCCTCATCGGGCTCTGTGCTGACAGCTCAGAGCCTGGAACCTGCTTCGGATTCTGTGTCTCCCTTGCTCTCGGCTCCTCCCCCACTCATGCACGTGTCCTCTCTATCTCTCTCTCTCTCAAAAATAGACATTAAGAAAAATTCAAGAACACAGTAAGATCAAAATAAAAGAACAGGAAAAGAAAAGCTCAGTAAATACAAAGAGAAGAAAGGTAACATTTTTCTATGGCTTCTTTATACGCCATTAACTCAAACTTAGTAGCAGTGTTGCTTAGATGTTCTATATCCTATCCATTTTGATCCATTATTTTATCAATTATTCCAAGAAGTATCTTAAAAAAATAAAATAAAGTAATAAATTAAATAAAAAATAAAATAAAAAATCAATTGATTAAAAATAAGTAAAAAAAAATAAATAACTTAAAAACATTTAAAAAAAGAAGTACGTTAAATCTCCCCTCATGGTGGTTATTTTGTTGATTTTTCCTTAGAACGTCACCAACCACAGCATCATTAACATTAATCCTGTACTTAGAAGTGCCAGGCCTGAGACGTTCCTTTCAGAGCTTTTTAACTTAGTGAAGGAGTTCAAAACATTTTACGGGGCTTTAATGTAAGGGGACCGATCAAACTTCATTTGGGCTTAGAAGGAGTGCATAGGTCAAAGGAGAGCTAATTTTGCAAGTGGGAAAATGGAGGAATTATTCTTTGGATGAGCAAAGTTTAAATAAGCACCTACTTGGGGGCGCCTGGGTGGCTCAGTCGGTTAAGCATCAGACTTCAGCTCAGGTCATGATCTCACTATTTGTGGGTTTGAGCTCAAAAGACAAGTAGGTATCCAGTGAGTATATTGGATCTGAATTGAAGTCTAAGTAATGTGCTTCCTTGTATTCATCTAATTACTGCTAATATGGAAATGTTACCTAAGTGAAGGTAAGCTGCAGACACATTTGAAAAAAAAGAAAAAAAAAAAGACTAAAACCACGGAGGTCATCAAATATTTTAGGAAGTGTACTTGCCTTAGTTTCTGGAACACAACTTTGCTTTCCACATATGAACGCCTGCTCACTCCAGCGTATGCCCACCCACCCTACAGTGGTGCCCTCCTCGTCTGCCAGATCTTAGAGCCCACACCACTCTTGCACTCTTACACACTCCTCACATATACTGGCTTCTCCCATAAACCCAGCTTGAGTTGTTTAAAGCTCCTTTCTGTTCATTATTTGTGAGCATATGCTCACAAACACCGAAGTAGAATTTTGGGGTTAAAGACTACATGTGGACTATTTATTTCTAGCATCACACCATGAGGGTTTAGCCTTCTGGGGTCCCAGCATATTATGTTAAGCTTCCTTCAGAAGGCTTCCCTGTTGCAGGCACTGATTTGCTTTTTATTCCTCTTGCCTCCAAGGCTTTCAGAGCACAAGTCCAAATTGCCTGGGACCAGCAAATGCCACCCAGATGAAAAACAGCTTTAATCCTTGCTTACGCCCGTGGTTCTCTCTTTCCTTTTAGTTTTATCCTAGTGATTCCCTATTATCTTTTCACATTACCCTTGCTTTAAAGAAAAAGTTAAGAAGTGTTTCATGTGGCAGTTAAAGTTAGTTTTGCTGAAGGAAGGGTGATACGGAAGACTTAGCCATTACCAGAAAGCAGAAATCCCTTGATATTGTCTCTGATATTGACAAGCTTAAAAATTTACGAAACCACAGGCGCCTGGGTGGCTCGGTCAGTTAAGCATCTGACTTCGGCTCAGGTCATGATTTCACGGTTCCCGAGTTTGAGACCCACACTGAGCCCTGCACGGACAGTGCGGAGGCTGCTTGAGATTCTATCTCCCTCACCCTCTGCCCCTCTCCCCCTCAAAATAAGTAAATAAACTTTAAAAAAAAATAGAAAAAAAATGACAAAACTCGTCATATCATGTTGTATATTTAGACAAACTAAACATGATCATCTTGGACTCTGAAAGATGAATTCAGGTTTTTGTAGCCAATCTTCCTACTGGGGTAAGCTGCCTGCACTCGGAACTCTTAGTGACATCCATTTGTTGGATGGATATTCTACTGAGGATCTTGTTGACTTAGATACGTTCTTATTTGTAATGTCATTGCTTGAGTGATTGCATTATTATTTTTTTTTCCTTTTTATATACTCAGAGGAAGCCCTAGGACTTTAGGAAATGCTGCTGACATCTTACTTGTAGGAAAGTGTGGTTAGATATGAGGGAACTCAACTGGGATGCTTACAGCTAAGGAGAGTAAAACCCCATCCCAGAAAGAAGCATTCTTGACCATACAGCAGGGACACAGCATCAACCAGAATCTACAACACCCCCTTCCATGTATTCATTACTCCAGGCTTCACACTGGAGAAAGACCAATGAAGTCCTTGATGGGAAGTGAAATGTAGAATCAAAAGATTAGGGGCACCTGGGTGGCTCAGTCTGTTGAGCAGCCGACTTTTTGTCAGGTTGTGATCTTGTGGTTCAAGGGCTTGCCCCTCTCCATGTAGGGCTCACTGCTGTCAGCACAGAGCCTGCTTTGAATCCTCCATCCCTCTCTCACTCTCTCTACCCCTTGCCCGCTATGCGCTCTCTCTCTCAAAAAAAAAAAAAAAAAAAAAAAAATTAAAAAAAAAGATTAAAGTGGAACAATTTCAAAGACTTTGTCTACATTTGGTATCACAGTTGTAAGAAATAGGCAGAAGGAAAGTGTGGAAGTCTGGCTAAAAGTACGGCTCCCTAGCACCAGTTTGGCGTGGTTCTAGAAACTACCAGCAAGCCATTCAGTAATGACAGGAAGAACAAAAAGAGGAAGGAGGAAAGGCCAAGTTTATCTTGGTAGGGGTAAAGGATGGCAAGGGGAAGTAATTGTTCAGAGCCTATCACAGGCCAGATACCATATTGGGTGCTGGGGTCTAGGAGTAAGTGAAACACATTTCCTACCCTCATACATTTCCAGTCTCACACAGAATATACTATCAAAGTAAAATATTAAGTAAATCATTAAGGATAAAGATGCTGCAAAGGAAACATGTATGTCTAGGCATGAATTTAGAGGGTTAACTACATAATTCTACAAAAAGCCATGCCCTTGGAATTCTTCTCATCTTTGGCTTGCATGGATTCTAATATCCTGAAGATGCCAATTTTTGAACTTGCCCTGAATATGTAAAGACACATTAAAAAGCTGTATATATGTTCACTTTAAGGAGGCAGCATGGCATTTGGGCTTTTGGCTTATGTCATTAAAACAACTTGATCTTGGGGCACCTGGGTGGGTCAGTCGGTTATGCACCTGACTTCGGCTCAGGTCATGATCTCGCAGTTGGTGAGTTCGAGCCTCATGTCAGATTCTGTGCTGACAGCTCGAAGCCTGAAGCCTGCTTCAGATTCTGTGTCTCCCTCTCTCTCTGCCCCTCCCCTCCCTCTTAAAAGTAAATAAACATTAAAAAAAAATTTAAAAGGGGCGCTTGAGTGGCTCAGTCAGTTAAGTGTCCGACTTCGGCTCAGGTCATGATCTCACAGTTTCTGAGTTCGAGCCCTGCATCGGGCTCTGGGCTGACAGCTCAGAGCCTGGAGCCTGCTTCAGATTCTGTGTCTCGCTCTGTCTGCCCCTCTGCTGCTTGCACTCTGTCTCCTGCATTGTCGCAAAAATAAATAAATACTAAAAAAAAAAATATTAATTAAAAAAAAAAGACTTGATCTCCTTTCTTGCACAACAACAAATACACACAGCCAACTTTTACTATGTCAGCCTGGAAAATTCACAATCTAGATTTCTAATTTAGGAAAGTGGTGCTTGTTTTTACTAGTGTGTCCAATCAAATTACAGACCCTACCCTAGATACAACTCATCTGGACTCGGTAGGATGTGTCTGTTACAATCCATTTGTGCTATTTGCAGTAGATATTTCATGCTATGATGTACTGTGGAAAGAAATAAAAATGGATGACAGAAAACATATATATATTTTTCTTGGCAAATTAACTGAATTTCAAAATAGGTTCATGACACTATCCTATGGTATAGTCTCTTTTGTTAACTGATGCGACTGAACCCAAAGGCGTCTACTGTGATGAACTTCCTTTCTAAGCACCAGAGATTTTGATATCAACAGCTTTGTGGTTGTACCCTAAAATGCCCATGGAAAAAAATGATGTATGATCTCATTGCTATGAGAATGCAGAATATTTTTTTCTTTTTTCTTTTCTTAACACTTATTTTTTGAGAGACAGAGAGACAGAGTGAGAGTGGGAGAGGGGCAGAGAGAGAGGGAGACACAGAATCTGAAGCAGGCTCCAGGCTCTGAGCTGTCAGCACGGAGCCCCATGCAGGACTTAAACCCAGGAACCATGAGATCATGACCTGAGTCAAGGTCAGACACTTAACTGACTGAGCCACCCAGGAGCCCATAAGCTTTCTAAACTCAGGAGGTCAATGGGCTTCGGTGGGTGGTCTTGCTTTCATGGAATATAAAGATCAGGCCCTTGGAAAAGTACAGACTCTGTCTCCCAGATCTGCTTCCTACAAATCTTTATTTTCAGTAAGACATTAAGTGATCTTCATGAAAATCAAAGGAGACGATTTTCCTATATATCTGTTTTGTATGGGTAACTTCCATTTTCTTGCTGATGACTTTTGTATGTAAGAATATGTATACACACTATGTTTTAAGGGCCTAGATGACATATACAAGCACACACACTTATTGAAAACAGTCTTTGGTATGGCCCGCCATTCAGAAAACATAGGTAGGTTCATGCTTGTAAATTTGCTTGAGTGTTAGTTCTTGTGTTTTGTTTTGTTTTGTTTTTCCAGGGACAAAAATAAAATAAAATCTGCTCTAGTTTCTCCTAAAAGCCCACAGAAGTCCTAGCAAGATTTAAGATTCTCAAAAACATCAATAATGATTTCGTATAGGGATAGGAAAAATAAACTTTAAAAGTGCTTTCTAACCAAGAGTAACTCAGATCGGTATGTTGGAATCCAAACTAATTCTTCTTTATTTTTTACTACCACTCATAACATGAAAATGGCATGTCCTTCTGACTTCCTGTGAAGGGATGTTTTTCGGTGGGAGCACTGGAAGCAATTTTACTTAATGCATGTCAGGCAAAGGTATTTAACTTAAGGCAGAGAGCTCAAATTGGCTACCATTCAAGAATAGTAAATGGAGGTTTGGCAGAAACCAATACCTGTGCACCACTCTGTCTCGGGCGCATTCACGGAGCACATTTAGTGATTGAGCGGCTAGCCAAGGGCCTAAGAGGCACCTCACACCCTTCTTCATTATACTCCTTGTCAAATAGCCAAAGAGGGTATATTACATCACCTTTCATTAGGGATATTACATTCATGCAACACATATCAAGGGGAGGTATTTAAAAATTATAATATAACCTTAACGTATTTGTACTGAGCAAAATAAGTACCGTCATATGTTGCTAACATACAACAGGTTCACTCGGATAAAAATTTTGGGAGTGTATTTGAGAATGTTCATTAGAAATGTAAGTCTATTAAGTGCTTTCTGTTACACTACTTTAAGAGGAGAGGACAAAAAAATACCTTACTCAGAAAGAACTGTGTATTAGTCTATTTTGAAATTCAGACATCTCAGTTAACAGGCCTTCTTAAAGCATCAAGTGCTATTATTTACATATTGAATACCCCAGGAAGAATTATTTCAAATAAGAAGCAGCTCTTTAGAAGCTGCATCATGAATTTTATGGGTTGTATGATAACACGGGTGTATACCTAGCTAGCGCACAATGAGTGGATAGAAATGGATGACCCGTCCCCCTATTATGTACCCAGTAGAAACATACACAGACTCGTGACAGTAAAAACCATACACCTCTTCTCACTGGGTGACACTATCTTCCAGATAGGTCTTTGGAGTATGGTCCTCTCCTCAAGGACCCCCTCACATGCCTACAAATGTTATGATCTTCTCTATAACCCTGGAGAAGAAAAACTGTTGTAATTCAGGGAGTCAGCAACGGATCAAAGATCAACCCACAAATGGAGAGCCAGAAACGAGGCTTGCGTACGATCGCTCCAACCTCAGATCACTTAAATTTCCTCACTGTGTTTTGGTAAGTCCTCTCTTTAATAATCAAAGTCTGTGCGGAAGCCCTTTGTTTACAGCATTTCGGTCATTTCCTTCTGTAGCCCTCACCATATACGAGACAGACAACCCAACACACACACACATGCTCCACTAATTCTTAGAGGCACTCTGATGCTCAGCCGATATGAACCAGAATTTTATTCTTTTTCATGCCCTTACAAATCTTTAATTAGTCCAAAATTATCTAGTGCGATGTCACCATGAAAATGTCCAGAACATTCTAAAACATAAGGGGCAGGGTGGTGCAAAGGCTTACATTCTATTACAGCTTACCACTCGGATCTCAGTGCACATGCACAGGAATCACTGTCTTGATCATTAAATTTGCCTCTGAGGATTAAACAGAAAATCTATTCAAAAGGTTTGGGGAGCTATAAATTGTTGAATGGCTGTGACTGGACCGTGTTTAGCTCCTGATCCGTGCAACTGTCGCTGCCCCCAAAAGGAGTTGTTTTCTTTAGCTTGTAACTTGAGGTTAGCAGAGATGCTCACAGTATTTTTAAAATAAATCCACTTCTTAGGTCTTTGCCCCAGATTAAGTAGCTCCAGCTGCTGCCCTCATACCTGCCACTGATTTATCCAGATCCCTGCTCTTATATTTAAATATAAGAATTCTCTTATTTTAATGGCAAAAGCCAACTGCTACAGAAAGCTTTTTTTAAGGTTCCAGCTGGACGGCACAAGCTGATTCAGTGTGTGCACACTGAGATGCTCCACTGTTCCTAACCCTGGGGCAGGGCTGTTTTCTCCCTGGGACCTGCCGTAGTATGTCCTCCATGCTTTCGTCAGGAAACATGACATGTTCTATCTTAAGTTATTTATTAAAGCACACGTCTCATCTCTTACCATGGTGGATAAGCTCCTGAAAGCCAGACTCTGTGCTTGGTTAATGTTTATATTGGCTGCAACATCTTGTATAGTACTTCACAATGCATGCTTAATAGCAAGCTCCTGAATGTATCAATGCATGAATGAAAAAATGAATGTGATTCCTTCACTTCATTTTTCCCTGGTATTTCTGCCTCCGAACATCGCTCTGTTTGTTTTCATTCCTTTTCTGACATATTACAGTAACACTGTTAAAATGTAGATTAGCCTTATAGGGTACAAAATATCTCTTTACGATAGTGATTTCTATGATTAAAAGAAGTTTCCTTTCTACCTTTATGACAGTCCTTTTTCAGTCTTTTCTTAGCCTGTTCTTTAACGTCAACATTTCTTAGGGCTCCATCATTGGGGTTCCTTTCTTTTCTTTCTCCCCATAATTCTGAGAGATTTGAACCATTCCTGTCTTCAATTACAGGTGACCCCTGAACAGCACAGGTGACCCTAAAACTCAAACAGCACTAACTGTGCCCTGTACAGCTGAAAATTCTTGTCTTTGACTCCCTCAACTTTCAACTACTACTAGCTTACTGTTGACCAGAAGGCTTACCAATAACATGAACAGTTGATTAACATGTATTTTGTATGTCATATATACTATGAACTGTATTTTTGCAATAAGTAAGCTACAGAAAGAAAATGTTGTTAATAAAATTATAGAATGGTAGGGGCGCCTGGGTAGCTCAGTCGGTTAGGCGTCCAACTTCAGCTCAGGTCATGCTCTCACGCTTCGCGAGATTAAGCCCTGCGTTGGGCTCTGTGCTGACAGCTCAGAGCCTGGAACCTACTTCATATTCTGTGTCTCCCTCTCTCTCTGCCCTCTCCCACTTACACACTTTTACTCAATAAGTAAACATTAAAAAATTTTTTAAAAATTATATGATTGTATAAGGAAAATACATTTACAGCACGGTACTGTGTTCATAAAACAACAGGTATATAAGTGAACTCATGCAGTTCAAGCCCATGTTGTTTTAAGAGTAAACTGTACATTGGGGCGCCTGGGTGGCGCAGTCGGTTAAGCGTCCGACTTCAGCCAGGTCACGATCTTGCGGTCTGTGGGTTCGAGCCCCGCGTCAGGCTCTGGACTGATGGCTCGGAGCCTGGAGCCTGTTTCCGATTCTGTGTCTCCCTCTCTCTCTGCCCCTCCCCTGTTCATGCTCTGTCTTTCTCTGTCCCAAAAATAAATAAAAAACGTTGGAAAAAAAAATTTAAAAAGAGTAAACTGTACATTTAACGAAGAATTAATTTCAAGTCTTTAACTCGAATCCAGATTCTTCTCCTAAACCTTTTATCTCTTTATCCAACTACCTAGGCCCAGAGTCACTTACATGACCCAAGGAAGACCCTACTCAATATGGACAAATGTGAACTCATCAACTTTATTAACCATCTTCCCCATCCCCCTCAACTGCTCTTCCATTTTAGTCTACTTTGCCAGAGGATGGCCCAACGGGCCACCAGTCCGGTGCCCAAGACAGCGCTCTGGATGCTGTTCACAACTCCGCCTTCTCCCTTTCATGCGCTTGACACTAATACATCCATCTGTCTCTGGATTTGACTTCCTTCACTCTATTCTCAATGGTACTTGCCTACTGTAGGTCGTCATCATCTCCTTCCAACAATACATTAATGACTGCTAACCAAAGTACTGTCTTCTTAGCTTAGAGACCCTGCCCTCTATCCATTCACGTAAGAGCCAAGGGAATTGTCCTAAAACTCAAATTCGATTGTGAAGTTCCTCTGCCTAAAAGCCTACCACAAGGTCCCTACTGTGCTTAAAATTCAGTCCAAAGCCTTTTAGGTGGCTTACAAGGTCCTACACATTCTCTCATCTATTGATGTCTAATCCGACTTGCTCACCAGCTCCCCCCACCACCCCCCGCCCCCAGCCCCCGGCTGTGCTCACAACTTCTCTTAGCTCCTGGAAAACATCCTGCTCTCCCTTTCCTGCATTTGAGCCCCTGCCTACACCAGCTTCACCCCCATCCACCCCACAGTAGTGCCGGACTATCTCCCCTTCATCTGTCAGATCTGTGACCCCACATGACTCTTGTACTCTTTTCTACTCCGAATGTACACCAGATTCTCCTGTAAATGTAGCTCAAGTTATTTAAAGCTACTTCCTGGTCATTACCGCCCACGTTCGTATTTTCTGCTCTAAATCTTATCTCTGACTTTTATATTTACATTATATTTTTTTCTTAAAACACTAATTGGGATGGCATGATAGTAACACATCATTCTATCTGCAGATCCATTCATATAGTTATTTACTATTTCATGTTTACACACAAAATTATATATACAATAAATAATAAATATATAAATTTAAACATACATTTAAAAATTGTTTCATATGTATGAACCCATTTCATATATGTATGTATATATATGTATATATATGTGTGTGTGTGTATATATATATATCAATTAAAAAAAAAACAGATTCTTTATGAACAGGCTGACACAGACTGTTTAATGATGAGCTGTAGTTAGCACCAAATACATGGGTTTATCATTTCAGAAATTCATCATTTTAACAATTTGGAAAGGACATTTTTTTTTAAATTATGAGAGATACATACCAAGTGTAGAAACAGCTTTGTGTTGCTGCCAGAGAGTTTTCTTAGATGTTGAGAATAAACTTTAATTGTAGGATAATTATAACTTTTCAAATTAACCTATTCTAGAATGTAGAATTTCTATCCAGGGACTTTAAAATACCTTCAGTCTTGAGTACTGAAGAAACCAGTGTTCGCTTTCCCGAGACAAATTAACGATCCCATATTCTGCACTTGAGCATTTTACAGCAGGATCTGCTGTAGGTACATAGGTTCAGAATAACTCAGACAAAAGTACCTGGTGAAACAAATTGCTCAAAATGAAAACTTGTATGTGTTGCCATTTTCCTCTTTCATTAGTTTAGAGCAAAGTTTCTCTAATGTCTTGAATAATTCCGATTTTTTTGTGTGTGTGTGTGTGCAGAAGAAAAAGGAGAAAGGTACGGTAGCCTAGGCATTTCTAACTGACAGCTGTAGCCCTGTTTAACTAAATCCACCAAAGGAATCCGGTTAAAGATATAGTGCTGAATGTTTTCATTTCCTTTTTTGTAAGAGTTTAGTAGGTTCAATTGGCAGGATCTTGAAGCCCAAGCGGGTTTATAATGTTATTTTCCATCTACTAAGATGTATTAGAACGATTTATGGAAACAAGGAATGGAATTGCAATGTGGGTTTTTTGTTTTGTTTTGTTTCGTTTTTGACATGTTAGAAAACTTTATTGGGAGACAGAGTAGGAAATGTCTACCAAACCAAAAGTGAGTAGAACTCATCTCTCAGCTTGTACATTTTGTGGGCTGTGTACCCTAACCCATGTGGAGTAGAAACTATTTAGGAAGATTTAGGGATAGTAAGACACTTTCACCTTGTCTCAGTAAGTCATGACTATGTAAAGATATGGATAGAATATGTAAGTTCTGAGTAAAAATCATGCCATTAGATTATTGAATTGAATGCATATGGCATGCCAACATCACAAAAGAAATGGAATGGCAGGTGCTTTTTATGCTAGACAGGAGAGGTATTTGATTTCTGTAACAGCAGAAGGATTTTTTTTTAAGTCCCTTTCAAGAATACAAATCAATCACAATACCATGAAGAAAGTTTTCAGGTTCCTTTGTTATGTACACACGAAACACTCAAAGTCAAAATTCTATTTTAAACTCATGAGGAGAAAATCAGGACAAAAGAAATACTGTTTTGAATCTCCACAAAAAAAAAAAAAAAAAAAGAAAGGATTCAGGAGAATCAAGATCACAAAAATAACTTTAGGCGGCATTGGTGAGATAAGAAAATCAGCATTATGCCCTGCATCATAGCAGTAGTGCCCTTGAAAATACAACAGCGTGGATTAGCTCTAACTACTACATGGTGAATAATATAGAAATCCTGAAAACGATTTATATTCTTTTATAGGAATGCTGGTTGTAACGGAGTGTTATCAGCATGTGAGGCTTGAATTTCATTTCATGGAAAGGAATCGGAATATGCTTTCCAGAAAGAAATCATCTATGTTTTAAAATAGGACAATTGATAACAATGAAGTAGGAAAAAATACATTTCTAGAACTTGACCCAAACAAGATCGTTACCCCCAGCCTAATCTGATAGCCCTCACAAAATTTCAGCATGTTAAGATGGGGGATAAAAGCTATGACAAACATTCCATTTTCTTCATATTTTATCCTCACCTTTATTTAAAAAAAAAAACACTTTCAAAGTCCGCTTGCACGTTACATTTCCTATTTAATTTTTCAGTTCTGTCAATAAGTTGATACTACCCCAGATGGCCTGTATATTTTTCTTAAACACGGTTAAGAGCTTGAAATTATTGGGGCATCTGGGTGAGTCAGTCAATTAAGCATCTGACTTCAGCTCAGGCCATGATCTCACGGTTCATGGGTTCAAGCCCCGCATCGGGCTCTGTGCTGACAGCTCAGGGCTTCGGATTCAGTGTCTCCCTCTCTCTCTGCCCCTCCCCTGCTCATGTGCGCGCTCTCTCTCTCTCTCTCTCTCTCTCTCTCTCTCTCTTAAAAACTTAAAAAAATTAAAACAATAGCTTGAAATTATTATATGTTCCACGTTCCATATGAAATTCTAAGTATCCCAAAGGCAATTTTAGTCCAGAGGTTCTAAGCTTAAACACGATGCTATAAATGATATTGACTATTTGAGATCTCTGGTTCCTTCCATGTTTCAGATACATATTCTGACTGCCCATATTGTGAAGCTAGTGGTCAGGAGTGAATCTTGAGTTCAAAGAGAAATGTTTTTTTGTCTGTTTCTTATTAAGTATACAGGAGTTCCTTTGACCCAATAAATTGTTTTGCACTTTATGTAAAATGTCTCCGGGAAGGAAAAGAATTGAAATTGTTGGTAATGCAAATTACCCGAAAGTAAAGAGGTCAGAGAAGTGGTGATTTCCAGCTAGAAACTTTGCTTTTGTATTTTGAAGATAATTAACTGTCTGGAGAACTTTCATAAATATTTCAGCAGTTATATTTCATTGAATTTATGGAAGGTGAAATGAACTGTAAGTGGCATTTGCAAATTTCGTGAAACTTGAAGGTCTCATCATTATCAAATTTATTCTCCCTCAAGCCATCTTCCATTTACTCCCAGCCAAGCTATGTCACTCTCTTCGTTTTACATTTGCCCCCTTTGTTTGGCTCTTGAGTAGCCTTCGATTTTTCAAATTCTATCCATCTTAATGTCCCAGACATAATGTCCTTTGCTCCAAGAAAGATGACTTCAGTGGTTAAGGATTCTCTCCATTTTTTTTAATCAAGAATATCATTCTCTGAATTATTAAAAAGAACAACAATTTACCAGGAATATGTGTGGGTGTGTGCACTGTCATCCTATATTGATTATCACCTTTTATCTCGTTCCTAGACTGTAGGTCTTTCAAGAACAGTGTCCATATGCATTCTTCTCTACCACCCAGGTTGGAAAGCTGCCAATTATCTCTACCTCTTTTTCACTAAAAGATTTACAAAGCAAGTAAAACTTGGGTTATCCACCTCAATGAATTCGACTTCCATGAGTCAGGATAAATTTCACCAGAGGTGAAGCAACCTACACTTTACATTCAACATGATTTTGGTATTCAACAGGAGCTTTACCTTGACCTTTCCTTGTAATTGCCTGAAGACATACTCAATGATTACATGGTTCGCTCTGAGGCATTCTACGCTGGCATTCCATAAATCATGGATCTTCAGACTAATAAAAACTAAAAAACTAAAAAGTCTGCCAGTGTTAAAAAAAAAAAAAAAAGCACAATGACTGGGTGATTCTGTCCAAAATCAGAGTGAATGGGTGGGTTTATCTGTTAATTTTATGCATTAACTTGGCTGGGCCACGGTGCCAAGATATTTCGTCCGACATTATTCTGTTTTTTTCTTTTTTTTCTGGAGTGTGCTTTGGGATGAGAGTAACTTTTAAATAAGTGTTTATATGAAATAAGTGTTTCTATGAGTTTGATATTTTTAGATTCCACCTGTATGTGAGATCCTGAAATACCTTTCTCTTTCTGTCTGATTTTATTTAGCATAATGCCCTCAAAAGTTCATCCATAATTGCTCAAATTGGAGGAACCGAGGGGACCAACAGGAAGGAGTTTATTAGGTGGCCTTATCTATCTGGAGGGGTAATGAATACCAAGGCAGTGAAGAGAGTTTACCTTTACTCCCTCATCCCACATTTACTCCCTAGATTACCTGGTCCTAAGTGCCACAAAAATATGTAGTGAGAACTGTTTTAGGAGTCAAGGTTCTTAGCAACTGATACTTTACTATCAGTTGTTTTAGGGTTTCCTCTGTCCTTCCAGCAGTCTAAGTGCATTATTACCCTCTGACACCTACCATTTCACTATCCAGAGAGCCTTTCCTCTTTTCTCGACTTGAATCCTTTCTTTAAGTCTCCTGGGACTAAGCTCAAATATTACCTCCACAGAGAAGCCTTCCCTGAACACTTTAACTAGGACTTGTGACTTACTCAGTGATTCTCCACCCCTTATTCTACTTTTTTTTCATAGTAATTATCATCATCTGAAACCCTATGACTTTATTATTCATTGTATTTTGTCTATCACCCCATCAATATTTAAACTCTATTAAATCAGTTGTAAAAGATTAAATTATGGTTCTTTTCTGTCTTGTTCATCTCTGTTCTGAGAATAGTGCCTGGCATGAATATGCTCCTGGTATTTTGTTGAATGAATACATGAAGTACTAGGGAGGCCCAGAGGAAGAAGTGTTTAGTGCTGGCCAGCTGGCTAGGAGTGACAGAAAAGCCTTCTCATGGGTGCTGAGTATTGAACTGGATCTTAAAGAATGAGGAGCGTTTTAGGTAAACAGAGATGGAAAGATGTCAGGCAGAAAGTAATGCTTGCATGGAAGCCAGAGTGATAAAAGGCACAGACTGAGATGCGCAGTGAGTAGCTCAGGGTTGTAGGAGCAGAGGGTACACATCCCAAAGTCATGGCAGCCTAAAGGCAGGTGGGGTCCAGACTGTCAAAGTTCTGTAGGTCAATTTTAGAATTTGTTTGACACAAGGACAAAAGATAAAAGACTGTGAAGGAGGGACTTGGTAAGATCAGATCTGTTTTAATTTTTTTTAATGTTTATTTATTTTTGAGAGAGAGAGAGAGCATGAGCAGATGAGGTGCAGAGAAAGAGAGAGAGAGGATCCCAAGAAGGCTCCACACCAACAGCAGTGAGTCTGATGTGGGGCTTGAACCCACAAACCATGGTGGTCATGACCGGAGCCAGAGTCAGACACTCTGACTGAGCTACCCAGGACACCCATCATATCTGTTTTAAAGCAATGATTTTCAAAGTGTGCATGTGTGTGTGTGTGTGTGTGTGTGTGTGTGTGTGTGTGTTTTCATAATAAAACTGACATTATTCCTTCCCTCCCCCCACTGGTTTGCCATTTGCACTGATGTTTGAAAAGCAATAGTGGCTAAAACTCCTGGTGTCTCAGCCCCTGTGAAGTTTAGGGCAGCCAAGTACACCAGTAGTCTTTATATTCCTCATTGCCATGTACTTGCAATTAAAAAGAAACAGCCAGTTTCACTTAGGAATGACCTTGATGAGGGAACACAAATTGCTGGTTTTATTCAATTATTATCCTGAGACCATGTCTTGAGTATTCTGTGTAATAACACGGAAAGTATACACAAAGCATTTGTGGTGTGAACTAGAGCTCGCTCAGGGAAAAACATTTTTGTTGGAATGTCAAGCTGAACTAGGTCACAAAAAATAATTTTTACTTGAAAGAATAGTTAAGAAATAATGGATGGTTATTTAGACTTGGGTATTTGACCGATATATTTCAAAAAATGAATGAAGCGTGGCTGTCACTTCAGGGAAAACAACAGAAAGTGTGTTCGATTCAGTAGCATGTACTTAAAACAGCAATAGAGAGTATTTGTTACAAATGATATTGATGTGGAAAATAAAGGAAAATGAAAAGTTAAATTTCCTTACAACTTATAGCCCATTGACAAGTCCTTGACACAGGCAGAGTGACATTGCTCTAGGAGCACAGCTGCCTCAATGATGTCACTTTGCTAAAGGCAAAAGGCACTGTTAGACCAACCTCCAGGATCCCCTACTTTAACATACAGAAATTTCTCTGGAAACTTCCTTTATCTCTACCCCCCAAATATATATTAGCAATCATCTTCCAAGCATATGGCCCATTGATTTACATCTGAAGGGTCTTATGAATGAGGTTTCACTAGACAATAAGAAATTACCTTTTCTTAACAATAGCTAGCCCCCCTCAAGGTCCTAGAAACCTTGCTTCCAAAATTCCTTGGAGACCTCCTGCTATCCCTGACCCCTTCCAAGTTGAAGGCATATAATCACCTGTCGCAACCCCAGTGCATCTCCTTCTGCCCATGGGTCCTGTACCATGTTCTAATAAGAACACCTTTTTGCACCAAAGATGTCTCAAGAATTCTTTCTTGGCCATTGGCTCCAAACTTCAACATTTCCACATCAGTATCATTTGTGTTTTCAAGGAAACTTGGAATTTTGAAAACTTGTATTTGCCTTTGATAGCTTAATGGCGAATACATACAGTCATACCTGATGAGACCAGTGGGGCTAATGAGTGCTTTATTATTGATATTTTATAATGAAATGGGTCAACATTTGGAAGACTGACATAATTCAATGAATTAATGCTTTGCTAGTAACTACTGCATCATGCTAAAAATAATAGTGCCTGAGTAAAATCCATTGAAATGCAAGATAAACCAGTGGGTTTTAATCTAAAAGATTGTCAAAAGTCAATTGATATAGTTTGATGTTCTTAACTGCATTCAATCTTTAAGATTCTACCTCTTGTTGAGTTTTGATGTAGTATCAAATGGTATTAACAATAATCTGAAAAGACTAATAAACTTCTCCTTTTTCCAACTACAAGTGTGTTGAGTCCATATTCTTTTTATGTACCATAACCCAAACAGATGTTAACAGATTGAAGGCAGATCTAGATGCGAGAATTCAGTTGTCTGAATTCTGAATGCTGAATTAGTGGTCTTCTGTTAAGCCATACATTAAAGATTTGTAAAAGTGTAAAACAATGTGTTCTTGCCAATTTCCTATTGTTTTGGAAAACATGGTTTCTATTTATGTTTGCATATGATTATTTGTTGTTGTCATTTTAGAATAAATTAGTAACTACACATTGTGTATATGTTTCAACTTGAATGTCTAATATAAGCAATCCCCACTTTACAATCTGCTATGTGGAATGAAATCCACGTCTACTGGAACCATGATTTTGGTTCTTACACAGCTTTGTGGTAACTCAGGTAAAATCTTGGACATTAATGAGTTACAGGTAGCACAGTAACATACAAAACGAGGACAACCTGTAGAGTAAATATCAATAGATATAACCCACTCTCTCTTCTCTCTTCTCTTCTCTTCTCTTCTCTTCTCTTCTCTTCTCTTCTCCGTCTCCTCTCCTCTCCTCTCCTCTCCTCTCCTCTCCTCTCCTCTCCCCTCCCCTCCCCTTTCTTTCCTCTTCTCTCCTCTCCTCTTCTCTCCTCTCCTCCTCTCTCCCCTCCCCTCCCCTCCCCTTTCTTTCCTCTTCTCTCCTCTTCTCTCCTCTCTCTCTCTCTCTCTCTCAAAATGAATACATAAAACTTGAAAGAAAACTACCCTGAAGAACAACTGAGATGAGCATACTGGTGTGTAAGGAGAGTAAACCAGAGTCATAGGACAAGACTAAGTCATCTGGGAGACCCCTTTGCTGTGTTTGGGCAAGACTCTTAACCTGGTGGTGCTTCAAACCATTTATATTATTCCCCTTATATTATTGGGAAATTCTATGAATGTAGTTAATTTCTAGAAAACCTTTTTAAAAAATGTAACTGCAGGACTTAAAAAAATGTAGGACAATGTTTAGAAGCGTACCCTAAAAGGTTAAAAGTGGGGTGTGACAGGAGGTAGAGAGTAACGTTTCTGTGGGTGTTATTTTCCCCCCAAAAAAGAAAACAGTGCCTGATTTACAATCATCAGCCTCAGTCACAGTCTGTTGCAATTGTCTGAGTCCCTGTCCCACAGGACAGCTCTCCCACGCTTCCTCTGGCCATCTGGAACAGCCCTTCTGCACCTAATGGACTCCATGATTCTTCCCATTTCTGAGCTCCCTGTTTCTTCTTCTTCTTCCTTTTTTTTTTTTTTTTATTTCTGACCTCTTGCCTTCCTTCTAATAAAATAATCACATTCTTCCTTCTCTTTTCAAATGCTTAGTCATTCCCCTGCTCTAATGTGGCTATTTGTAACCTTCTCAACCCTCTTCCTGGTAATAGCTTGAGATGTCATCTATGAAATACTTTCTCATCAGGGGCTTATGGTTTTATGTGAATTCATGGTCACCGAGTTAAACCCAGTTATAAATGATCGCATGGAAAAGTAGCAGTGTTACCATTTTTCTATGCCAATACGCAAAGCATGAAGGACTAATCCTACTTTATAATTTTAATATACTATGGAGGTTACAAGGCATGTTTATCACCTGTATCTCACGTGGAGCTTGTGGAGCTCACAACACCTCTACAGAGAAAGCAAGGCAGGCCTTCTGATGCTGATGCCATTTCCTTATTTTCACAAGTGAAAAACATTCTATGATGATTTAGGTCTTATTTTGCAGAGTCCCAAAGACTCAGGTTTTCAGAGTCCCACTTCGGAGTTCTTTTCCCTTGCTCATGACATTTCTAAGTCTTAAAATTTATTTAAAATGAGCTGGATAAATGAATAAATCATTTAGTGAGACAGGGAGTGCTTTTCTTCTCCCAGTATAAAATGCATTGTTCAAGAAAAATAAGAACTCAAGAATTTAAATCTCTGTTCTCATCACTCTGGCTAGGTGACCAGCCTTAATTGGTGGTCTTCTAATGGTTTCTAAGCACTTAACGATCCCAGAAGGTAAGTGAGATCCCATAACCTGGAACTCAAACATCTAGACATAGTTCAAAGAAAAATAATGATACATAAAATGGAGAAATTTATGCATGAGCAAAGATTAAAGGAACATGTGTATTTAATTGTCTAAGTAATACGCAAACTAGGAGTGTTATGAAAATGTGGAAAATGAGAATCTTGTATCTGAGCTCAAAGTTGGTAGAAATAATAACATGTAATTTAGGAATAGTCAAATGAGTCTAAGTTGGAGGAAAAAAGTGGAATCATCAAAGAATAGTATCCTCGGGGAAATAGTAAACATTATGTCATGCATTATTTAAAATAAGCTAACAAAGAATTGGGTTTGAATTATAAATAACACCCAAAACTGAACAAGCTTCTGTCAGTTCTCTGTTAAGTGTATTTGCCTTGCTGACATATGAAACCCTGATATTATTAGCAGCTCTGGACAAATACTCTGACAAGGCTTTTCCCTTGCTAACATATGTTCCATAGGTTATATGAACTCAAGCTTGATTGGTGAGACAAAGCATGAACTGTAAGTCACTGAATGTTACTAAGTTCCCAATCTCAGGGGCTTTTTTCTTTATCCATGTATTCGTAAACTATTACAATGGAAACCATGTCGTCATACTGGGATTTATCCTAAGATATAAACAGACAAAGAAACCTTGGATTGCAAGTAACCTGTTCTATGAGTGTTTGCAAGACCATCAAATGTTTCTCATAAATTTTAACTTGATAAATGAGCGATGTCTTGCGAGAGGAGTAGTACATGATGCTGAATGTCACGTGATCACAACCGAGCCAATGGTTCTTGAAATTCACTTTGATAAATGACTGCGGTGGATTACAAGCATGTTGCCAGAATGGATTATGCTCCCAGATCAAGGTTGTAATGTGCATATATATACATATACAATATATATATATATAAATAAATAAATAAATATATATATATATATATATATATATATATATATATATATATATATAGTATTCGTCTCCATTTCTGGCTCACAGTTCCCAAAATCTTTGGAATTTCCTAAGTGTTAGGAGTGATTAAGGTGTGTTTGGTTAGGTTAGTGAGGTGACTTTTTTTGCAAAGCACTTAAGGATGGGGGCTGGTTGCCAGTGGAGCCAACCATTTGATAGAGGGTTGGAAATTTCAGTCCTACTCTCTGACCTCCAGGGAGGGAAGAGAAACTTGAGGTTAAATGAACTGCCAATGGCCAATGTTTTATGAATTATGTCTATGTGATGAAAGCTCCATAAAGACCCAGAAGACAAATTTCAGAGAACTTCCAGGTGAACAGTTGGAGAGGTGAGGAGAGTGGTATATCCTGAGGATGGCATAGAAGCTCCCTACACCTTCCCCATGTGTGTCCTTCCCCATACCTTGTCCTATGCGTGCCATTGATTATGGCTGTTCCTCAGTTGTATCCTTTTAGAGTAAACTGGCCATCTAGTCAGAAAGTGTTTCTCTGAGTTCTATGAGTTGCTCTAGCTAATAAATCAAACCTGAGGAGGAGGTCGGAGGAACCTCTTACTGAGAGAGCTGGTTGATCTGAAGTACAGATAATAACCTGGACCTGCCAATGGCATCTGAAGTTGGGGGGCTGGGGGGCAGAAACTGTGCAGTCTTGTAATATGGAGACTTCAATCCATAAAGTATTACGCTATCTCCTGGTACACAGTGTCAGAATTGAGTTGAATGTCAGAATTCTTAGACCCCCAGCTCTTGTCCAAGAATTGTTGGTTGGTGTAGAAAAAAACCACTGCCCTCTCAACACCCATACACTGGAAAGTGGTGCTCAGAACACCAAAAGGGCATCATTTCCTAGAGTCAAATACCACCTATGCAATCACTGGGATATTCTGAAAACATCTGCTTACTCAATGAACGCTGAAAGGAAGGGAAAGAAAGAGTCAGTTTTCCTGTTCTTGCATCAAGTCCAGGTTTTTGTATTTTTCTTCTGTGTGCTATTACTTTCTCCTTTTCATTTTGACTTTCCTTTTTCTTGCTGGAACGTGACATCTGAATTCTTCTGAGTCCATTTTTTCCCAAATACTCAGCCAACCCCTATTTTAAATTACATTACCAAGTCCTCTAGTGCTTCCTATTCTGACAAACCGTGGTCTTCATGGATTATGTATTTTTGTAGTTATATGGCAAAGGGAACTAACTTTGACTGGGATGGGTGAGTGATAGAATAAGCTTGGTGTTTTTCTGTTTACCCTTGCCCAACACTTATGATTTTGTATATGCCGTATAAGTAATGTATTCACATTTTATTCCAAGTTGATTATACTTGGTTATACAATTTGATCACAAATTTGTAGAGTGTCCGTTAAGTGCCATGCACTATTTTAGGCCCCAGAGATAGAGAAATAAATCAGATGCAGTCCCTCTCTGCCACAGTAGCTCTCTTTCTTCAAGTTAGAGAGCATTTATCACATCATCTTATAGTTAATGTCTTTGAGCTTAGAGGGGGGCATGGTATGCCACGAAAAGAGGGAGGCTAGAGCAACTAATCCAACCTAGAGAACAAAGAAATCTTTCCTGAAAAGAGCTCACTAGTTCAGAAAGAGCTTCGATGTATTTAGCACTTTCTAGCTGACAAAACGTATTCTCACTCAGTCATTTTGAAAATGTTTATGGCATAGAGATTACTCGTTGCTATTGCTATGTTTTGCACTTGAGGAAGCTGATGTACAACACAGTTTATGTGTCCAGTGGAAGGTCCCATACAGGATAAGGCAATGAGATTTCAGTCTAGATGTTCTAGGTAGGACTGTGGATTTCTACTGCCCCATGTTTCAAAGCCATTCTCTCTCAGCTTCTTTAAAGTCCCTGCCATTATCATAGCAAAGGATAACACTGCATCTCAGAGTCCCTCATCTAAATAAAAACTGAAAAAATTAGTCTGCATCTTTGACTCCCATTTTCATCAAAGAGGGCTGCTGGCTGATATGTTCTTTAGCATTACCAGCAGGAACATTCTAAAGGCTGTGCCATTTCCATGCATTTTTCATTCAGTGACTTTGGAGGCACTTTAACAACAGCATCTACTTTTCTTCATATGCATCTTGACATCGACCCGAGTAAAACTAACGTCCTGTCCTGTGCTTTAGCATGTCCCCTTTGTTATTAATGTCTCTAGTGAACAGGTACCATTTTTTTTTTCATTTTCCACTTTAGGTAAACATGTACTTCTGAAGAAAGCCTGGAGGGAGATTTTCTTCTGGTACAGAATAAAGACAACCTTACAAGCTGGCCATTATTGCTCTATGCCTGACTAGAGAACTGAATTAATCATTTTCTAAGTATGGGAATGGGGGGAAAACAAAGGTGGCTGAGAGAAGTGTAGTTAGTACCTGTTTATGCAACTGTCTAAACCCTCTGATGCTTTACGACGTCCCTGTCGGAGGAACAGGGAGCCAAAAAACTAAGAGCTGTAACTGACTGGGCAAATGGAAGTCTTCGCTTTAAGCTTTGTAGACAGACACCTGTTTGTGAAATTGGGGACCAGTTTTTTAATACTCATTTTTATGCAATATGTTCATGTATGAATTCTTCCTCCTAATCCCCAGAGACCACACCCATTAGAATATTCAATTTTTCATCATGGAACCTGTCATCCTGGACTGTCACTGAACAGTTGGGTTGAGTGTCACCCACACCCTAGAAAAGTGATTAACTGGAATTTTAACACCCGTGCTAAGTGTGTGTGGCAGTGTAGGTATTTCTCAGTGGCTGAAAGAATGATGTGGCTATAGACTGTCTAACTGAAACAGATTTGGTAGAACAGTTTCAATTATGTACCCAAAGAAAGATTCTGGACCAAATGCAGCCTCATCAAATGCAGTTCAGTGAGTCTGAAAGCAGGTGTAAATGTAGTGGAACCAGGAACTGCAGACCATGTAATTTGAAAATGTTCATCATCCAATATACTTTGAAGATTATAGACAGGGGCCAGGCTTGTTAAATAAGTTACCATTAAAAAAAATTGCATTTTGTGCTAAACCCAAAGGAAGGACAAATTATCACTGTTTTGCTTCGCTTTAAAAATGAAATTAAATGCACCATGTGGCAGTGTATTATGTAATTTACATATGTTATTATGGCAAAATTTTATTATTTTGCCTGATGCAATTAGCTGAAAAGATATAAATAAAACTGATAAGAATCTCTCTAATTTCTTTTTCTCTCTTGAATTTCAAATTATTTCCCTCATTACAGAAGATGTCAATGGCTTATCTTTATTCATTCAGCAGATATTTGTGAATGTCTGATATCCATTTGCCTTCCATAGAACACACACCAACACAAACATATCATATCAGGGATGGTAAGAGTGGCCTCTGTTAATCAATGGTTGCCTTCCTCCCCTAAGAATAGCATGAGTGAATTTTTCAGTAAGTCCTAAAACAAAAAATATAATACGAAAGAAACGTAAAGCTTACCACAGTCTTCCCTTACCATGAATATCAGCTAATATCACTTTCTTCATCAGAGGAAAATCCCACAGAGATACTTTTTTTGCCTTCTAGATAGAAAGCTATTGTTTTTGTTTTATTTTCAATTTGGAAGTCAATGTAAAGATTCCGTAGGCTCCAATGAGCAGAAGTCTTTTGACTCATGAAATAGTATCAGTCCACAGAGCCAACATTTCCTAGTATTATCATGAGTTAAAGGGAGTTATAAAAACTGGGATTGAGCTTCCAGGAAATAACTTGAAGACAATGAAAGGAATATATGGACCTCTCCTCTTCTCTCCCAAAATATAGAACTGTCCTAAGCGGAAATTTCCACCGCCTAAAAACTAAAGAACACAAAACAAAACAAAACAAAACAAAACAAAAAAGGAATGAAGACTTGTCAGAGAAAAGGCTTTTTTCCCAGACCTAGGACAGAGGAGGTACAGGATGAGACTGGAACTTTATGCTGTGACAGAACTAAAGCAAGTCTCCCTTCCTCCCTTCAAGGATCTGGGACTGGCACAGGGATGAAGGCGTCAGCTTAGAGGACTGGACTGGTCAAACATATGACAGTTGGAACACCAAAATAATAAAATACAGCAAAAAAAAAAAAAAAAGAAACCATCAAAAAATAGGAATTCACACCCATAACCAAAAATAACAAGATGAATAAGCACATAAATAAAAGGAATAGAATTGAGGGTCCTGGCTTATAGGAGAATGTAAAGGCTGGCTCATAAAGGTAGATGAAAATCATTATTTTGTAACCATCAGGACAGGTTAGATCAAACAAAAATCATCAATGGATGCAAGTCCAGGGAACCTTTTGATGAGAATCAGGTATTTACATGATTTTTAAGTGTCTCCCCATGGACTGGTTATTAGTTGCAAGGGGTAGAAACAGTAATTATACAATGAAAAATTTTCGTAATACCTGGGCCATGTGATCAAAATTAATATAATTGGTTACAGATGGTCCTATGTGGTTCCAGATGTGATGCCCTGAGAAGGACACAACTTCACCTGTGCAATATCTCAGGTGAGAATGCAGACTCTTAAATTAATCATGAGGAAAGATCTGACAAACAGAAAATGAGAAACTGTTTTTTCCCAAAGGAAGGGTTATAGTCTTCAAGCTATGTCAATGTCATAGAAGAGGAAGACACGCTGTGAGAATGTTGTAGATTAAAGGAAGCTAAAGAAACATGACAATTAAATGAAATACATGATCCTAGACTTGATCCTATACTGGAAGGAAAAAAATGCTATAAAGACATTAGATTATCTCTATCTTTAGGAAATGCACAATAAAATATTGAGGGATAAAAAGGCAATGATGTATGAAACTTACCCTCAGTTATTAAATATATAACTATAAATATAAAAATATAAATATACTTATATATTTATATAAATATACAGTACATATAAATATAGTATATATAAATATATAAGTATATTTACATTTTATATTTATATATTTTATATTTATTTATATATTAAGTTTATATTTTATATATTTATATATACTATATATATACAATATTTATACATACTATATATTTATACATTTATATTTATAGATTATATATATGCATATACACACATATAAAGATAGAGCAAACAAAATTAGGTGAAATGCTAATGACAGGTGCATGTGGGTGAATGATATATGGGCATTCTGTGTACCATTTTTATTTTTACAAAGTTTAGTTATCTTGAAAATAATTTCCCAATCAAAAGTTAATTAAAAATACAGTCTCACAGTCAATACTTCTTGTTCACAAACAAAAGGCTAAACAATAACAGATTTTGATAAGTCAAATTTTCTCCTTATAGATATGAGCAGAAAACCAGGATGGCTGAGATTAGAGACAAATCAATGTGCTCAAAGTAAGAATCTAAACAAACAAATTAAACAATGATGCTTGAAAAATGCTATATATTTAAGGTAATTGAAAAGAATTTTGGGAAATTCTGATTAATATTCTGATGGGAAATTTTGAAAGGCTATTGAAATTGTTGGAAGCTGTTATATAAACAAAGTAATCAGAATAATAGAGCAATTTCTGAAAATAGCACATATGCTTATCAAAATGAATTAGTTTAATAGGAGACCTGGAAAATCGACTCCAGAAAATATTTTATATCAAAGAACAAAATCTGAAAGATGAAAAATCTAAGAGAAAAGTTAGGATATATAAACCGATACAATAAACACGATACAACAAATCTAACCTGCTTCAAATAGCTTTTCTAAAAAGAGGAAACAAAGAAAATTAAGGTGTGTGTATGAGAGAGTGGGAGGGAAATAACAGGAAAAAAATGTTCCATATCTGAAAAAATTTTTTAACCTGGAAGACATTGAGTGAATGCTTAGCACAAGGAACGATTAAAAACCACATCTAGAAGTACCACGGTCAAGTAGTAGAACACAAAGAAGAAATACTAAAAAACTTTTGAGAGAGACAGAACAAGGAATAAACAGATTTCATACAAACAACAGATAATCTTCTTTCCTCATGATATTAAATTAAGAAAAGATGCCAGAAGGCAATGGAGCAGTAACTTCAACATTTGAGAAGACCCTAACCTGGATCGCTTCACGCCCAATTCATCATAAAAGAGCATGGCCCAATTATTTTATCTTTTAATGATATATGTTTTTTTTTAAATCAACATTGAATACTCAATTTTAGCAAAAGTAAGACAGAGAATTTAAGATTTTTTAAGAGTCTTGGACAACTAGATCAGGAAGGAAAATAAATCGCAAGGGCATTTCCCAGTTTAAGTTCAAGAAAATTTCACATTCAGAAAGATATTCTATTCTACAAAAGAACAAGCCTGCTTAATCCATAAGAAAACACAGCAAATAAGTGGAAATTCCAAGTAATCAAAAAAAAAGTGTACAGTGCATTTCTGACCTAACTAAAAAAAATACACAATATTAAGATGAAGAAGGATTGTATGAACTATGAAAAATGCACAGTGGTGTAAACCAACATCACACTCAGTACACAAAACTCTTCCTTCACCCCTCCAAACATTCCCTTATTGTATTTGTTTTTAGTCAACTACTTCCCACCCTTAATAACGAGAATAAATTGGTCTATTCTCTTACCTGAAAAGTTTGCTTTTTACCATTGTGCTAACTAAAATAAGTCAAAGAGAGAAAGTATTTCACTTATATGTAAAATATTGAAAAGTAATAAGAATAAATAAGTAAACCCAGGAAAATCATAGGGCAAGAGATAAGGTTTGTGCTTACCAGAGCTGGGTGATAGAGGGAGGGGAAGTTGGAGGAAGGTGGCCAAAAGGTAGAAACATCCAGGTAGAAGACAAATGAGCAGTAAGGATATAGCGTACGACAGGATGACTATAGCTAATACTGCTATACAATGTACAGGAAATTATTAAGAGAGTAGATACTAAGAGTTCTCATCATGAGGAAAATTTTTTTCTCTTCTTTTTATTCTATTTCTATAAGATGATATATGTTAACCTCTTCTGGCAATCATTTCATGATATATGAAAATCAAACCATCACATTGTATGCCTTCAACTTAAACAGTAATGTACATCAATTGTTTCTCAATAAAAGTGGATTTTGGGGGGCCATCTCCTGAATGCTGTATAAATTCAGTCACAGAATATGTAACCTTTTGGGCCTGGCTCCTTTGCCTAACCATAATGTGAGATGTACACGTATAAATGTTCTTCACATTGTTCCATAGTATGGATATACCACATGATTTGTCTATTCATTCACCAGCTGAAGAATATTCAGGTTGGTTTGTGATATGAGTAATTTTGAACAAAGTTGCTGTAAACATTTACATAAAGATTTTTGAACTAGGCTTTCATTTCTCAAGTGATTAATGATGCTGAACATCTTCTTGTGTGCTTATTTGCCATTTGCATGACTTTGGAGAAGTGTCTGTTCAAACACTTTCTGCATTTCCTTGGGCACCTGGGTGACTCAGTCAGTTGAGTGTCCAACTTCAGCTCAGGCCATGATGACATGGTCCTTGATTTCAAGCCCTGTGTCAGGCCCTGTGCTGACAGCTCAGAGCCTGGAGCCTGCTTCAGAATCTGTGTCTCCCTCTCTCTCTGCCCCTCCTCTGATTGAGCTCTGTCTCTCTCTCACTCTCTCAAAAAATGAATATACATTAAAAAAAACAATAAAATGCTTTGCCCATTTCTATTAGGTTGTTCTCTTAAGTTTTGAGACTTCTGTATCTATATTAGTTACAAGTCCTTGATCACACATATGATATACAAATATTTTCTCCTAGTGTTTGAATAATTTTTTTCTCTTAGTTTATTCCAAAGAGCAAAACTTGTAATTTTATGAAATCTAATTTTTCATTTTTTTAGTATCTAGTAATTGTCTAATATAAAGCCAACAGATTTTTTTTCCTATTTTTCTTCTAGAAATATAGTAGTGCCTTTTACATTTAGCTCTGTGATAAATTTTAACTTAATTTCTGGATAAACTAGAAGGCATATGTGAAAGTTCCTTCAGAGAAGAGATTGAGGTTTTCTTTTAATTTTTTAAATGTTTATTTATTTTTGAGAGAGAGAGGGAGAGGGAGTGTGAGCACGGAGGGGCAGAGAGAGGGAGACACAGAATCTGAAGCAGGTTCCAGGCTCTGAGTTGTCAGCACAGAGCCCAATGCGGGGCTTGAACTCACAGACTGAGAGATCATGACCTGAGACGAAGTCGGATGCTTAACTGACTGAGCCACCAAGGCACCATGAAGAGATAGAGAATATTAAAAATTAGGTGATATCAGGGTTTCCTGGGTAGCTCAGTGGGTTAAGCATCATACTCTTGATTTCAGATCAGGTCATGATTTCATGGTTTGTGAGATCAAGCCCTGTGTTGGGCTCCGGGCTGACAGCACAGAGCCTCCTTGGGTGCCCTCTCTCTCTCTCTCTCTTCCCACCCTGTTCTGAATGAATGAGTGAATGAATGAATTAATGAATGAATAGAAACATATGATATTAGACCATGAGTTCCAGATGACTCTATGAAAATGTTTGAGAGAATTAGAAGGGATAGAGATGTAATTTGTATCAGAGATTGTAAGAAAGCTGTATGAAAGAAGGAGTCCACTGACAAGTGGCCACCTTGATGTCTTGTGTTTCTTGTGTTCATTGTGCAAACTATGAGATGAAGCACAGGTCCTGATGGTCTTTTATAGACAACCCCATGTAAGGTGGTAACCTTTGCGATGTTCCTGAATCTGCCTGTGTGACATCTTAGATCATGTCCCATGCTCTGCTTGAAACCTCAGGCCCTTCTCATTTCCTAACAGAAGAGTTATAAAAATGGCTTGTTTCAGTCTTTTGGTTATTTGCCAGACAGGTATACTTTTATTACAAGAAACTACCTGCAGAAAAACCCTATATGGTAAAGATGGCAAAAATAGATTCATACAGACTCTTTGTTCCTCAGTGGTCACACTGAGGCATGGTCACATTCCACAACAGCACAGGTATTAAGGCCCTGGGGGGTGGATTTTGACCAGGTGGTAATGAGGTAGAAGAAACCTAAAAAGTAAATGCATCTTCCTTCATTCCCCAAGTCCTGAATAGTACAACTACTGTACAATGTAGTAGTTTCTTATACAATTTTCTGCAGATATTTCATGAGTCTGAACAATGAATCCCGAAGCTGCATCTAGTTTGGTACATATCCTCATGCATTTGCTCTCTCCTTCCCTGCCATACTTCTCTTTCTCCATCACAAGTGATTCTCTGGGATTGCATTCTCTGATAGAGGGTTAGTATGTCAGCATTTGCTTCATACTGTGTTTTCTAGAAATCAGGCTATAAATCAAGGGGAGAGGGAAGAGAAGAGGGTATTTTCAAGAGAAGGGAGGGTGTTCTCTTGGAACCTTAGTTCGTCATTTACTAAATGAGCCTTTTCATGGACCTGGACACTCCAGAAACTCATCCAATGTCAGTGGGGAGGACAGATAGCATTTATATAAATACAGGATCAGCAAGTTCATATGTAACTTTAGAGAGACATGGAGAGACATGAATGCACGATATACACCTTTCCAAAAGAGCAGATAACATTTAGGGAGAAAAATATTACCAAAGAGACAAGGGTCTGAGACTCATGTCCCCCTATAGAGTTAGTTGAAATAAAAGTTCTCCCCAATGAAGAAGTTGTGAGCATATTTTGGTGAATATGTCCAGAGTTATTATTTAATTTCTTTGAAGTGGACTCATTGCTAATAGGCCAAGTCTTGTGAAAGAGGACAGCAGTAAAGTACAGCGTATTTCTTGGAGTAGAAAAGTAGTTCTACACTATGAAACTAGAAATCAACTACAAGAAAAAACATGGAAAGAGCAAAAATACATGGAGGTTAAATAGCATGCTACTAAACAATGAATGGGTCAACCAAGAAATCAAAGAAGAAATGAAAAATTACATGGAAACAAGTGAAAATAAAAACATGACAGTCCAAAACCTTTGAGATGCAACAAAATGAGGGAAGTTTATAGCAATACAGGTCTACCTCAAGAATCAAGAAAAATCTCAAATAAACAACCTAACTTTATAGCTCCTAGCTCCTAAAGCTCCTAAAGGAGCTGGAACAACAACAACAAACAAAACCCAAACAGAGCCAAAGGAAGGAAATAATAAAGATTAGAGCAGAAATAAATGATACAATAAATTAAAAAAAAAAAAAAACAACAGAACAGATCAATGAAATCAGGAGCTGGTTCTTTGGAAAGCTCAACAAAATTGATAAACCAGTAGCCAGACTCACTTAAAAAAGAAAAAGGATGCCAATAAAAAAAATCACTAATAACTAATGAAAGAGGAGAAATAACAACAAACACCAGTGAAATACAAACAGCCATATGATAGTATTATGAAAACCTATATGCCCACAAATTAGAAAATTGAGAAGAAATGGATTAAACTCCTGGAAACTCCTGAAAACATAAAACCTATCAACTCTAATGCAGGAAAAAACAGAAATTTTGAACAGACTAATTACCAACAATTAAATTGAATCAGTAATAAAAAAAATCTCCCCCAAACAAAAGTTCAGGACCAAACAATTTCACAGGTGAATTCCACCAAACATTTCAAAAAGAGAAGATTCCAAAAAATAGAAGAGGACAAAAAAATTCCAAATTCATTCTACGAGGCCATTATCACCCTCATACCAAAACTATATAAAGACATCACACAATAAAAGAGAACTAAAGACCAAGATTTCTCATGAATATAGATGCAAAAATTTTCAACAAAATATTAGCAAACTGAATCCAACAATATATTAAAAACATCATATACCACAATCAAGTGTGGTTTATCCATAGGATGCAATGGTGGTTCAATATTCGCAAAACAATAAACATGATACATCACATTAATAAGAGAAAGGATAAGTATTATATGATCATTTCAACAGATGCAGAAAAAGCATTTGACAAAGTACAATATCCATGCATGATAAAAACTCTTTGCAAAGTAGTTCTAGTGGAAATATACCTCAACATAATAAAGAAGGCCTTACATGAAAAACCCACAGCCAACATGATACTCAACGGAGAAAACCTGGGACCTTGTCCTCTAATGTCAAGAACAGGACAAGAATGTCCACTCTCACCACTGTTATTCAACATAGGATTCAATGTCCTATCCACAGCAATTAGACAACATAAAGAAATAAAAGGCATCCAAACTAGTAAGGAAGAAGTTAAACTCTAACTATTTTCAGATGACATGATTCTACATAGAGAAAACACTAAAGATTCCAATAAAAACTACTAGAACTGATAAATGAATTCAGCAAAGTCACAGGATACAAAATCAACATACACAAATCCATTGCATTCCTATACACCAATAATGAAGCAGCAGAAAGAGAAATTAAGAAATCAGTCCCATTTACAAATGCACCCAAAACAATAAAATATCTAGGAATAAAGTTAACCAAGGAGGTGAAAGACCTGTACTCTGAAAACTACACAACATTGATGAAAGAAATTCAAGAGGACACAAACAAGTGGAAAGACATTTCACACTCATGGATGGGAAAAACAAATATTGTTAAAATGCCAATACTACCCAAAGCAATCCACACATTTAATGGAATCCCTAGCTAACTACCAAGAGCATTTTCATAGAAATGTAGTAAATAATCCTAAAATTTGTGTGGAACTACAACAACAAAAAAAACCCTCAAATACTAAAGCAACCTTGAAAAAGAAAAATGTGAAGGTATCACAATTCCAAATTTCAAGTTATATTACAAAGCAGTAATAATTAAGACAGTATGGTATTGACATAAAAATCAGATGCATAGATCAAAGGAATGCAATAGAAACTCCAGAAATAACCTCACAATGACATGGTTAATTACTCTTCATCTCATCTCATCTCATTAAGTCTCTTCATCTCGTCCTTGAGCAGGGGCTATGCGTATATTCTCTGTACCATTCCAATTTTAGCATATGTGCTACTGAAGTGAGCACATCTTTGACAGTCTCTTCAACAAATGGTGTTTGGAAAATGGGACAGCTACATGCAAAAGAATGAACCTGGACCGCTTTCTTTTCACCATACATAAAAGTAAACTCAAAATGGAGACGTGAAACCGGAGACATCCTTGAAGAGAGCACAAGCAGTAAATTTTCTGGTATCTGTCACAGCAACATTTTTCCAGATATGTCTCCTGAGGCAAAGGAAATAAAAACAAAAATGGACTGCAGGGACTGCATCAAAATAAAAAGCTTCTGTATAGCAAAGGAAACAAGCAACAAAACTAAAAGGCAACCTATGGAAGGAAAGAAGATATTTGCAAATGACCTGATAAAGGGTTAATATCCAAAATATATAAGGAAATGATTGAACTCAACACCCAAGAAACAATCCAATTAAAAAATGGGCAGAAGACACGATCAGACATTTCTCCATAGAAAACACGCAGATGGCCAACAGACATAAGAACATCAACATCACTCATGATCAGGGAAATGCAAACCACAACTACGAGGTATCACCTCACACCTATCAGAATGGCTAAAATAAAAAACACAAGAAACAAGTGTTGGTAGGATGTGGAGAAAAGAACACTTGTGCACTGTTGGTGGGAATACAAATTGGTGCAGCCACTCTGGAAAACAGTATGGAAGTTCTTCAAAAAATTCAATATAGAGCCACATTATGATCTAGTAATCCCACTACTGGGTATTTACTACAAAAATACAAAAACACTACTTCAAAGGGATATATACACCCCTATATTAATTGCAGTATTATATATAATAGCCAAATTATGTAAAGAGCCCAAGTGTCCACTGACTGATGAATGGATAAAGAAGATGTGGCATGTATACAATGGACTATTATTCATCCACAAAAGGAATGAAATCTTGCCATTTGTAACAACACGAATGGAGCTAGAATAATGCTAAGAAAGTCAGTCCATCACAGAAAGACAAATACCATATGATTTCACTCATATGTGGAATTTAAGAAATAAAACAAATGAGCAAAGGAAAAAAAAGAAAGAGAGAGAAAGACAAACCAAGAAACAGACCCTTAACTCTAGAGAACTGATGATTACCAGAGGGGCGGTGGGTGGTGGATGGCTGAAATAGTGATGGGGATTTAAGAGGACACTTATCATGATGAAAACAAGAATAATGAAAAAAAAAAAAAGAAAAGTAATTACAGGATACATTTATTTAAAACTAATAATTCCCCGGGCACCTGGGTGGCTCAGTCGGTTGAGTGTCTGACTTTGGCTCAGGTCACAGTTCGTGGGTTCGAGCCCCGTGGCAGGCTCTGTGCTGACAGCTCAGAGCCTGGAGCCTGCTTCGGATTCTGTGTCTCCCTCTCTCACTGCCCCTCCCCCACTCATGCTCTGTCTCTCAAATGTGAATAAATATTTAAAAAATTAAGAAAAACCCCAAAACTAATAATTCCCATGAGCCACATGGATGGTTCAGTCAGTGACCACCCCTAGATTTTGGCTCAGGTCAGGATCTCTAGGTCCTGACATTGAGCCCTGCGTCAATCTCCACCCTGAGCATGGAGACTGCTTGAGACTCTCTCCCTCCCTCTCCCTTTGCCTCTCCCCAGCTTGCACATGCAGCACACGTGCACTCTGTCTACAAAATATAAAAAAATAAAATTTTAAAATTAAAAAATTCCCGAAGATACCTGATACATATTTTATATGTGGATTTGCCTTTATTTGGACTCAATAATGTACATACAAAAGTGATTTCTTTTTAAAAAAATTTTTTAACCTTTATTTATTTTTGAGAGAGCACAAGCAGGGTAGGAACAGAGAGAGAGAGGAAGACACAGAATCCAAAGCAGGCTCCAGGCTCCGAGCTGTCAGCACAGAGCCCGACGCGGGGCTCAAACCTATCAACTGCTAGATCATGACCTGAGCCGAAGTCGGATGCTTAACCGACTGAGCCCCCCAGGCACCCCCAAAGTGATTTCTAATGTTAAAAAAGTTGACACACAATTAACCTTATGTTTCTGGAGGTGGATTAGATCTAGTAAAATTATGATCTATGTCCCATATTAATTTTCTATTTCTGTGAACAAATTATGTCTAATTCAGCACTTAAGCAGAATACCTACATAGGAGCTCACAGTTCTGGAGGTCACATATCTGGGCTTGAGGTGGGTGGTCTATTGCTCAGGATCTTATAGGTGAAAATTAGGTGTCAGCTGACTTGTGCTCCTTCAAGGAGGCTATGGGAAAGAATCTGCTTCCCAATTCATTGAGGTTGTAGGCAGAATTAGTGTTCTGTGATTTGAGGCTTGAGGTCCCATTTTCCCACTGGCTTTTGGCTGGGGGTTGCTGTCAGATCATAGATGCTGTCAGATCATAGATTCCATTGCTGTGGGTAACTCATAGAGGAAGCTTAAACTCACTGCTTTCATCGTTCAGGGAAGAAGATGGGTCGCACATAAAAAGAAGCTGAAGATAATTCACGTAGAAGATAATTTCCGTACGTAGATGGAACTAGGAAAATACAAAATCACTGTCTTTTGGGTTTACTCTCTTTCTGATTCTTTCAATTCTCTTTCTCTGCAGTCTTCTGAGGCACTGGCTTCCTGGGCTGCAACATCTCATTCAAAAGGATCTGTCTTTTACAGAATCATCTACAACTAACCCAATGGTAATTAGCTAATCACTAAAATCGGGTTAAGGAGAGATTATGTCTCCCAAAATAAATGTGTTTTAATAGAAGCCTTTAACAACTTAATCAGGACACACTAATTTCTTGTAATGGCAATGGTGATGATGGAGTTGGTGGTGTTCTATGTAGCTTGGAACCGGATTTATTAAATAAGCTAGACTCAGCATGATGCAAGAAGGAAGCAACATAATTACTTTTTACAACTGCTATTTTTAATCAGCTCTGTGGGGCATACCTTTCCTCCCAGAATGAAATATAAGACAGTCTCATTACTTTTTTTGATGTCCTCAAATAATATATTAATGGTCTCTATTTTTGAAGTAACAAAAATTCTTCCAGTCCCATGTATAACAACTCCAAACTACTTTTCATTTTAAAACTTCTCTTTTGAGTTTTCAGACGATTGTTGGTTAATTCCAGTTCTAGTTATTCATTGCTGCATAACTTATTATTTTAAAACTGATCTGAATCAACTATTTTATTTTGCTCACTACGAATTTGGAAAGGATTTGGCTGGGCAGTTTTTAATTCTGGCTACATACTGTGTGCCCAGCTATGACTATTATAAAGGGTGCCTATATGTGGCCATTCCTTGTGGCTTGAAGAAACAGTTGAAGAAACAATTGTTTGGGGTTCAAGGATCCCCCAAAATTGAATGTCCCAGAAGAAAGCTGGACACTGGATTGCATTTGTAACTTCAGCTAGGAAATCATATAACCTTACCTCTGCCAAACCCTTCTGATCAAAGGAGTCAGTCATCAGCCATTCAAATTCAAAAAGAAGGGTGGGAGCATCCGGGTGGGTGGCTCAGTTGGTTAAGTGTCCGACACTTGATATTGCCTCCCATCATGGTTTCACAGTTCGAGGCTCAAGGCCCATGTCAGGATCTATGCTGACAGCACAGAGCCTGCTTGGGATTCCCTCTTTCCCTTCTCTGTCTGCCCCTCCCCTGCTTGCATGCACTCTCACTCTGTCTCGAAATAAATAAACACACATTAAAAACAAAACACAAAAGGAGGGAATATCCTGCGTCTTGACTGAAGAATGTCAGAAAGATTTGTGTCCATAGACTGAACCACCAGAGCTCCCGTCTACAAGGCCGGTATCTTCCCCCAAGAATCCCAGACTTTGTTACCATGTCTGTGGAAGATCAGTGGGCTTTCCATGCAAAAAATAAAATACTTGCTACCACCTCTCAATAACACACACAAAATTTCCTTTCTATCTTCTGAGGAAGCCATTGCGTCCAAGGTGGGTACATCTTACCTTCTCTTCAAAAAGAGTTTAAATGTTTGGCTGGTGAGGAGAGAAAGACCCGTATGAGCTTCAGCAAGCAAAAGAGAAGGCTGTTAACCATGTGGGCTTCCTAACGCCAGGGGCTCCTTTAGAGCCAACATCTTAACTGAGCCTTAGATGTGCTTTCAAGAGGGTTTAAACATTTTATTTGGTTCCTGCATTAATATAAAAGGCATTTGTGTGAGGTCATGTAGTGTAACAAGCGACTTATTATACTGGAGCTTTATGTGAAATTAGAATAAGCCTGAATATTCATACCATTTATTTCTTTTCTGAAAATCCAATAAAGACTCTGCACAAGGTTGAAAACAGCAAATAACCAAACAGCGCTTCACAGGCCCAATCTGTACGGCACCCTAGAGATCGAGAACATCCGCCAAGGAGACTCCACAGTTTATGCTAGTGATCACATTAGCCACTGGATGCAAAAAGCCAACCCTATTTTAGAACCCTTGGTTTAAAAGAGTTTGGCACTAATAAAGCAAAGACTATGTACACAAGAATTATTTTTCAAACATTAATGTATCTAGAAAACGTTTCGTTTATTATGCACGAACTATGAAGGGATTCCTAAAAAGGAATTCCCAGCAAGCAATCTTAAAATGCTTGCAACGTAATGGAAAACACGTCCAAGTTAAATGGCAAGACTTCCCCCCAAACCCCGGGTTTCTAACGTCCTATTAACCATGTGATGTTGGATATGCACGGGTAATTTTTAAGGCTGAGACTTGCAGTAAGGTTTGTATAAGAGAGATACGTGTGATTCTATCTTCCGGAGATTTGACTTTGGAGCAGAGCACGCCAAACGATACCAAACAATAGCTCGTAAAATGGAATGCTTCCGCGGATGGCCATGGACCCGAGGAGGGTCACCGTTATCATCCAGCCGGCAGATCCGATCATCATGTGTCTTATTTTCTAAGTGTGTCGGAACTCAGAACAAATTCCTATCTAGCAGTTCCCTGACAGCTTCAGGAGAGGCCCAGTTGGGTGCTCCATTTGGAAGGAGTAAGGAAGTCCGTAGCTGTGGCTGCTGGGAAGCAGGTATGTGTCACTTTTATTAACTTCGACCCTTTTTTAAAAGCTAATGGACAGTCTCGCATCATGGTATGCAGTATTCAGAGCTATGAAAAAAAAAAAATACTGCAGCCCGATATAAACATGCCTGAATCCTTTATTTCACACACAGCATTTTGTTGCAGAGAGATAGCAGGTAAGAAAGAAAGGTTCTGTCTGCTGAGAGAAGGAAGGACATGATCCCCAAAGAGGAACTGCTTACAATTGTTTTGTTCATCTGGAAAGTTCCAGTTTAAAGCAATGTTGTGGTAGAGTGATTTGGGTCTAAGGGATAAAATATACAAAGGAGAAGAAAAAGGAGGGAGCTCTAAAAAAATTGTTTTTGAGACTGAGAGACAGATAATGGAACTGAAATAAGATACAAGTGGAAGAGGTACTAATTCACAAGATAAAGGTGTGAGAATTAGGGAGAATGCAAACACCTTTTTAGAAATCTATTCTGACATGAAATCGGGAGACATGCATAAGGCTGTATGTTTCAACTGCATTTTGTTTCCGAGTACAGTAAGTAGAACTCACCTAACTGCTGCATTTTAATTGTCCTACGGGGCTTACTTAAATGAATAGCTAGGCATATCTCCTACATTAACTCCCAGCAATTCCTTTATAAATAAAAGCTTATAAATTACCTGGGGCTGCTTCAAAAGTATTTGTATACTCTTAAGGTTGTTAGAGATTTCCCAAGTGGTCTGCTTACATACCATGATTTTTTTTTTTTAGAACATATCTTTCCTTCAGAATCAGCATAAAAAAGTATGGTTTGGCTTATCTGTCCGAATTATTATGAGTGATATATAATGGGGATCTTATGAATTGTATATAATTTCAATCACTTGATGTTAACGCATTATCATCATTAGCCTGGAATAGTAAAAGAAGTTTAAGAGTCAACTTTTTATGAGTATATTGGAACTGGGTGGTGTGTGTGTATGGGGGGGGAGGGTTTGGGCTCCCATGCATGTATGCATGGGAGGTGGCATAAGGGGTGTCTGTTACATTTAATATTTTAGCAACATAAATTAGTCTTTTTACAGGAGGGCAAATTTTCCTTCATTATAATATTGTCTGATTCTTTTTTCAACTTGTGTTTTACATTATTTGGATTTTTCAAGAAGCCTCTACGTACGAAAAGTGCAAGACAATGTAGCAGGTGTGAATTTGGAATCATAAAATTCAAGTGTTCAAATATGTAACTTCCTTTTATGTCTCTAACAGAAATAAACTTTGATCTGGTTTACTCATTTATGCTTGGAAGGCATCTACTGTAACATGAAACCACAGACGATGTGGCTTATAAATGAGAGAAATCTATTTCTCACAGTCCCGGGGTCTGGAAGTCTGGAAACACGGTGCTAGTGTAATTGAGTTCTAGGGAGGGTCCTCTTCTGGGTTGCAGACTGCTGACTTCTCCCTGTGTCCTCACATGGCAGAGAGGGCAAGGGAACTGTCTGGGGTCTGTTTTATAATGCCACTAATTCCATTCATGAGGGACCTGCCTTCACGACAGTCACCTTCCAAAGGCTCCACCTCCAAATACCATCACACTGGGGACTGAGTTTCAACATAGAGTTTTAGGGGGACATAAAAATTCAGTCTATGCCAAAGAGGAAATTTAACCTTGTATAACCAAGATAACAGTCATTTTTAGTTTAGAGCCCATCTGTAGCAGTAAATATATGATCAAGTAAGGGTTGTCTCCTCACTATCCCTTCTTATCCCTGGATGGCAATAGCAGAGAGCTAGAATGTATATGTTGCATGTTGTCATGGCAGAGATACACCTCCAGTGACCTCTGTTGAGAGAGATTTCTGCACAGGACCTGGTTGTATCTGAGCACCTAATGCCTGCATCTGTTTCCATTATGACCTCCAACTTTTAGATCACACATTTTGTTCTGTTCTTGTTTCTACACCCTTACTTAACATGGCCACATTTCCAGTAAACATTGCTTTACAAAGAGACCTTATAAAGAGTCCACTTTCCTCTTTGTATGATTCAACATCCTTGAATATTCTAATTAGAAATATGACTATCCAAGAGGGGTCTATTAACACAGATTCAAAACATGAGCACATCACTTTTTTTTTTTTAATTACAGAGGGTCTCATCAAACGTGAAGAAATGCACTTTCTTATAAAAATAGATGGCAACATGCGCTAGTAAAAAGGGATGAAGTGATGAACACTCCATCACAATAGATGAAAAATAATGCAATGGCGAAAACAACTAAGGAGGGCAAAACCTCCTGAATGGCAGGGTAAAAAGCTTGGTGGACCCTCTCCCCAACAAAACAACAGTTTAGTTTGCACACATTGTATTAAATAAAAACAAAATCAAACCCACAATTATTAAAACGTTTCTACAATTTGTCCTAAGGGAAAAAAGCAAAATGGAGAAACATTCATTAAAGAAAACCTGCTAAATTTCAGCAAGAACGTGACTGTGGTTTTGAGCATAGCCTTACCACCACCAATCTTCCCAACTCCACCAGTTCTGTAATGTAATGTAATGTTCTGTAATCCTAAATGTTCTACGATTTTCAGGTGAGGACTAAGAAGATGGGGGACCTCTCTCTCTTGCACACACATTATCCAGTCTGGGGATAATATTTCACCCTTGGAGAAGGAGGATGCTAGGGTTTCTCATCTCCTATTGCTTGCTGCAGAAGGTTCTATTCCAGCCAACTAGGCTGAAAGGATCAGGTCTGTAGCCCCCTATTGCACCCCTATGCATAGAACAGAAGATCTACTCTAAATGTGGCAGGGTAAGAATAAAGAGGTTCAAATGGTCCTTCCTCAGATTGCTTCTAGGGTGGAAGGTCTATGCTGGAAGAGTCAAACACAAGACCACAAGGTATCACATCTACCCCATGACCACTCATAGAATGAGGACATCACTTCAGCACAATCAAACCCTGCCTGCCTCCTCAGGTTCCAGTGTAGTAGTTCTGAAGTTCTGCTCAGGGTAAAGGCAGACCATGAGAATTGATGGGGACTGAATTTATTTGAAACAGAACATGGATAACTACATGTCTAAGAGCATTGGGGATTTGGTGGAGAACAATTAAGAGGAAGCTGGTTGCACCACAATACAAATAAAATAATAAGGCAGCCACAAGTTTTCCGAACTAAACAAGAAGAACTAAAGCCAAAGTTATCAGAATGAGAAATAATAATGACTAGGGTAGAAATAAATGAAAAAGAGACTCGAATAACATAGAACTACAAATGCAGCTAGGAGTTCTTGTGTTTTGTTTTTTGGTGTTTTTTTGTTTGTTTGTTTTTTTAGGTAAACAAAATTGATAAACCTTTAGCTAGATCTACTAAGAAAAAAGAAAGAAATGACTCAGATAAATAAAAGAATTAATGGAGGCGTTACAACTTATACCATGGAAATACAAAGGATCATAAGAGACGACTACAGACAAATATACACCAATGAACTGGACAGCTCAGAAGAAACATTAATTCCTAGGAACATACAACCTACCAAGACTGAATCATGAAGAAACAGAAAAAGTGATCAGTGCCACAATGAGTAATGAGATTGAGTCAGTATTCATAAACCTCCCAACCAAGAAAAGCCTAGGATCAGGTGGCTTCACAGAAGAATTCAAGCAAATACTTACAGAAGAATTGATGCCAATCCTTTTCAAACGTTTTCCAAAATTTGAAAGTGAAGGAACACTCCCACGATCATTTTGCAAGACCAGCATTACCTTGATACTAAAACGAAATAAGGACACTACAAGAAGAGAAAACTCCAGGCTAACATCCCTGATGAATACAGATGCAAAAATGCTGAGCAAAATACCAGCAAACCAAACTTATCAGCACAAGAAAAGAATCAAACACCACAAACAAGTGCAATTTATCACTGAGATGCAAGAAAGTTTCAATACTGGCAAATCAATTATTACTGTGGTGTATCACAAGAGAATGAAAAGAAAAATCACATGATCATCTGAGCAGATGCAGCAAAAACATTGAACAAAATTCAACATCCTTTCAAGATAGAAACTGTCAACAAAATGAGTGTAGACTGAAAGTAACTCAACATAATAAAGACCATATTTAACAAGTCTACAAGTCATATCACACTCAACAGTAAAAGGTTGAAAACTTCCCCTTTAAGATCTAGAACAAGACAAAGCTACCCAATTTCACTACTCCTGTTCAACATAGTACTAGAAGTCCTAACCAGAGGAATCACACAAGAAAAATAAATAAAACTCATCCAAATCTGGAAGTAATTAGTACAATCATGCCTGTTTGCTGCTGGCATGATCTTGTATGTAGAAAATCCTAAAGACTGTTAGAACTAATCAGTGAATCCAGTTAAGTTCCAGGATACAAAATCAACAGACAAAAATAGGTTGTGTTTTTACCCAAACAATCAAATATTTGAAAAAGAAATAAAGAAAACATTCTCATCTACAACAGCATCAAAAAGAATAAATTTGGAGCGCCTGGGTGGCTCAGTCGGTTAAGCGTCCGACTTCAGCTCAGGTCATGATCTCATGGTTTGTGAGTTCGAGCCCTGCTTTGGGCTCTGGTGCTGACAACTCCAAGCCTGGAGGCAGCTTCAGATTCTGTGTCTACCCCTCTCTCTGCCCCTCCCATGTTCATGCTCTGTCTCTCTGTCTCTCAATGACAAATAAACATTAAAAAAAAATTAAAAAAACAATAAATTTAACCAAGAAAGTGAAAGATCTATATATCAAAAACTGTAGGACATTGATAAAGAAATTAAAGAAGATACGAATAAGTGGAGAATAGCCCATGTTCATGGATCATAAGAGTGAACATTGTTAAAATGTTCATAGTACCTTCAGCTTTTCTATAGATTCAATGCAATTCCTGTCAAAATTCCATTGGCATTTTTCATACAAATAGATAATACAATCATTGGTGAGGATGTAAATACATTAAAACCTTGTCACATTTTCCAGATGGTAAGGAAAGTTGTGCAGCTGCTTTGGAAAACAGTTTGGCAATTTTTCAAAATGTTAAGGATACCATTAACACATGACCTAGCAATTATACTCCTGTGTACATAAGCAAGACAAATGAAAATATGCATCCATGCAAAAACTTGCACATAAATATTCTCAGGAAAATCAATAGTATCCACTAAGTAGAATATTCAAAACATCCACCAACCGATGAATAAATATATGTGGCATTTCATTCAAGGGAATATTACTCAGCCATAAAAAGGAATGAAATACTGATACACACTACAGTATGGATGAACCTTGAAAACATTACACTACAGGAAAGAAGGTGGAAGGGTGTGTGGGTTAAGCTTCCAACTCTTGGTTTCGGCTCAGGTCATGATCTTATGGTTTGTGGGCTTAAGCCCCACAACAGACTCTGCACTGACAGCATGGAGCCTGCTTGGGATTCTCTCTGTCCCTCCCAAGCTCTCTCTCTCTCAAAATAAATAAACAAACTTAAAAAAGGAAAAAAAAATGGGAAAGAAGATAGACACAAATGCCCACAATTTTTACAACTTTTTATGACTACTTTTATATGAAATATCCAGTATAGGCCGATCTATAGAGACTGAATTTAGACCTAGAGAGAACAGTAGAAATAGAGAATGTCTATCCATAGGTATCTTTTTGAGGGAAAGAAAACATTCTAAAATCAGACAGAGGGGATGCTTGCACAACTGCAAATTTATTAAAAATCATTAACTTGTGCTTTTCAAATGGGTGACGTGTATGGTATATTAATTATAATTCAATAATACTGTTAAAATAGTGAATAAATCAAACATTTGTAGCTAATACTTATGAAAATTTTTCAAATAGTCATCATTTTTCTTAGAAATGTTTAAGGATTATTTTATTTAAGCTGGACAATATTTACGAGTCAGGTACTAATATCTCCCTCAGTTGGCAGGCCAGGGCACTGAGGTTCGTGGCAGTTACATCACTTGCTGAAAGTCACACAGCATTTATGTGTTCAGGTTGGAAGTCAGACCCAGGCAGTCTGGCTCCAAATTACTTGCCTTAAACCACACACTTCTGCTGTATTATGTTGCTGAGAATTTACATTCGTATAATATTCTCATTACTGTTACAGAACTCATATAATTATAGCAAGATTTCTGGGGAAGGTGTTTACTTCCAGCCAAAGCTAATTGGGCAACAATGTAAGCACAATGGGTCCTTCAGGACCTTCTGGACTTTGTAGTTACCTAAAGTATTCTCGTCCTTGTTGCTCTGGTTTAAATCCTACTTACTCTTCAAGGCCGAGCCCAAAGTGATCTCCGGGAATCTTTCCCCAACTTCCCAGAACAATGTGGCTTTTCCCTCTCTTGTCTCATAACATTCCTTACATGCCTGTAGTGTGCCCCACTTCCCAATACACTGTAATTATTTGTTTTCATACCTGTTTTTCTCATTACACTGAAATTCTCAAGAGTAGGGGACACCGATACTTGTATTTGCATCCCTAAGTATTGCTGTTAGGAAAATAGCAGGCACCCAATAAACGCTGAATACATTAAAGAAGGAAGGGAGACTACAGAAGAAATCTGTACCTTACTCTTACACAATTTAGGATGAAATCAGAAAAGCACAGGACTCTTGAATAGTGACTAACTTGTGCAGCAGAAAGTCTAGGTGAGGTTAACAGGACCTAAGAACACTTCAGTTCTCCTAGTCAAAATGGTCCTGTTAACCCCACCTAGACTCAAAAACCATCTACTATACATTTAAAACATAGACAAGGTTGCTTCTGGACAACCTTGTGTGTTTTTTGTTTTTTTGTTTTTTGTAACAATTATCACTTTCTTCCATGATTACTATACAGCCAGGTGCTGATGCTTCCTATTAAAATGTAAACTAAACATGAAGCATGTCGGTATATCTCTGAGCCAAATCTAAACGTTTTGATTTACCAGTTCTATTTTAAAAGTATGTTACTCATTCAAATATAGGTTGAGCATGCCAGGGTTTGATCCCATTGGCACAGCATTTGGAAATGAATATTCCAGACGGTGCGTGGTTTAGTATTTTGAACTAAAGCCTGCTGGTCTGGGAATGTCATTACTTCTATAGAAGTTGATTTACCTGTGTGACTTTTCAATCAGCAACTTATTTTTAAAAATAAATCTAAAAGGGAAAATACTGTTCTTGCCAGGCTGAACAAAACATTTTCTTCCTTTATAGTGTGTAACTGAAAAGATCTGCCAAATACAAATCCTTCTTTCCAACAGTAATGAGAATGTATGACTCAGATATAGTCAAACACGTTTTTTTTTTGTCTTGGTATCGAAGCCATTTACCTTTACATTAACTCTCAAGTCACTTGAATACCAGTTAGTGGAACCATCAGTCAATTGCCCAACAGCATATTCAATCTGCATTTGCCCCAAAGCATCAGAAGTATCTGAAAGTCATCACATCCCTCAAGTATGCAATGCACATAATTTGCGTGGGGGTAGTAGCAGAAATCCATTCCTCCAAATTTAAGTATGATTCTGTGCAAAAAAAAAAGCATGAGATGGTGTGAACATAGAGCTCACCACATTAATATCTCCACTGATGCACAAACCAGGCATTTTATTTTTCATTCAAGGTCTACTCTGATGTTTGAAGGTGCAGGATGAATGTGACTTTAAGAATAATCACAAAATTATAGCAGGAGTGTCGAGGTAAGGTCCTCCTGTCCCCAGGTAAGGCTATTATCTAGGCGATGGTTATGTAGGTAAGAGATGTGTTAAAGATATTTAGAATTTTTGATTTCAAAGGTTTTAAAAGCAGATAAGGGGAGAGGAGAGCAGTATGGCATTGAAAATAAAACAAAAGGGGAAAGAAGGCATGAAATGATGTGGCTTTGAGGCATTTCTGATTGGTGCTTGGCTCACAGAGAAAAGGAGATGAGGCGAAGTGGGAGGGAGGAAGTGAATGGAAGAAATTATGTCTAGGGCCCTGTTAAAGAGTCTAGATTTTATTCTTTAGGCATGGTAAAATTAAAAAAAAAAATTAGTCTTTACGTGGAAGAGAAGATTGTATGGTCAGGCATACATTTTATGTAGAACATTCCGGCAATGGTACAGAGCAAGACTGTTAAGAGATAAGACAAAGAAAGCAAATGAAAGACAATGAGGGTGTGAATGTAGAGGAAAGCATGGGGGGGGGGGGAGGCACAGCAGTGTGTGATCTATGGGAGGAAGGATTCCTAGGGAGGGTGGATGGTAGGATTTTCACCGGCCCTCTCTGTCTTATCATATTTATGCTAAATAATGGAATCAATCACTTGTCTTCGTACTGTAAATTTTGAAAAAAAAATGCGACTTCTCACATGATACATTCCTAAATTACTTTGATACATAAAGAACTTTTAAAATCTCCTTTGACATGTTCATTTGTCTAAGACCAAAGGTCTTGACACTGATCAGTGAAATCAATATATCACCAAAATTTAAGGGAGTAATGTTTTAGAGATATATAATCTCCATAATACATAAGCTTGAAGTTCTCACCAAGAAAAAAAAAAAAGCAGAAATCTACTTGTTCTGGCATTCTGCTCATGGTTTTCAGCAAAGTGGTCCTCAGATTCTACGCTTGTTGTGGTATAAAATTAAAAACCCCATGAGATACCACATCAGTATCACCTGCGTCCGCTAATCTTGATTATTATACTGAATTCAAGCTTGTGATTTCTATCATCTTCAATTCATGATATCACTTGCTTTTACTTTAATCATCAACTGAAAGGGGGGTGGTTATAAGATAGTCTTTAGGGTCACTTTTAATTCCATAGTTTAATTTTCAATATTAAATTCTAACACGTATCATTTGGCAAAGATGTTAAAAGCAAAATTTAAAACAAATTTTGTCTTTCCCTCAAATCAAATTAAGTACATGAACATTTTGTTCTCACCCTGGTGAGAAATATGTTTCTTGAGGATTTTTAGGGTCTAAACAAAGGTATATTTTTCCCCCTCTTTTTAAAAGGCATAGGAAGTAAGTAGGCTGAACGTATTCAGACTTATTCTCCTTTGTAATTGGATCCTCAGTCCTAAAGTTGAAGGATTCCAGAAACACTGATACGTTGTGCAAAAAAAGGAGCATTGAAATTCAGAGTCACTGAAGTTCACTGTCATTCCACCAACCCAAGAGTTAAAAAGAAAAAAACACCAATACCAAAGACGCCACCACCGTGTACGTAAAAGATAGTTATGCCGTATGTGTGAATTTCCTCAGCAATAGATAAGACTGGCACTTAAAAAGGGTGAGGTGAAATGTTTGAAATGCCACAGAACTGGCCTTGAAGTAATTTTTCAAACATTCAGAATTTTGGATGCTTGTTTTTCTAAATTGGCCATGAGAGGCTTCCTTTTTGCAAACTAGACCCATGGAAAGTTTCAATTTTTAGAGTCACCTTCTAAGTTACACATATGCAAAAATAATCAAAGTACAGGGACAGCATTTTCTTTTCATCACTGTGTAACTTAAAAAAAAAAAAACACAGCAATGTGCGTTTGGCTCACACACCATGAAAACTTTCATCTTTTACTGGAATCTGTTAGATCAGAAGGATAATTTTACAGAAAGATGTGAATGAATGGAAACATGCGATCAAACACTGAGTTGGCTCTTTTTCTCCTTTTTTTTTTTTTTTTTGTGAAGTCACTTTATTAAAAAGAAAAAAAAATAGGTGTGCTTCAAACCACCACAAGTGAAGCAAAAGACCCCTCATATATGTTTAAGACTGGTAAAAATGAGTGAGAAAATCAAAACAATTCACATTTATGAACTAAGGGGAGGGTGCATACACTCTTGGACATTTAATTTGAATGTATGAGGTAGAAAGATTTATTTTCCAATTATTAGTTTATTTTAGTGTTCTCTAGTGTGTTTTGAAGTACAAGTGGTATTTGTTCAGCTTCCCGGCAGCTCCCACGTTCCATTAGGAAAAGCAAGATAAGCAAAGAATAGAACCTCAGTCAGTGTCAGGCAGAGAAACAGAAGCATTTTAATAAATGGGATGTTTCTGCTTGGTTTGGTTTCTTTTGATATTTGGTTTTGTTTGATCCCTTAAAATGTCATATCTGCTGTAATGTGGTCATTTGGTGCCGGGTCGAATTGAATAAAGTACTCCGCTACCTGAATTGAAAGAAGTAAACATCTATGAAAATGAGTCATCAAGATAGAAAAAAGTAAGTTTTTCTTTAAAAATCAAGATGAGTACTTCACTTACTATGAAGGTAATCGACCTGTGGTCAGTTTTGCCAAGTCAAGGACTACATTTTATATAGAACAGTATACATTTGTGTCATAGACATGTAAATCATGAACATAATGACATGATGATTCACCTTTAATATGGTGCTACAGAAATGATTAGTGCTGAGTTTAAAAATACCATTTTACTGACCTGACCTTTTTAAGGAATTAAATGTTTCAAATAAGCCCTTTAAAAATAATTGACTATATCCTTGGATTCTAAAATAATGTCCACTATATGTTTAATAGAATGTATTTAATAGAAATCATTCTAAAATCTAAATGCCCATACTACTGTTCAATAAAATCCACATTTCCCTCCTTATCGTGAGCACATAGCTAGACTACGTTACTCAGCCCTTCTGGAGATTCAGTGTGGCTACTGATCTGAGTTCCAGACGGTGAAGTTTTTCTTTTCTTTTTTAAAATTTATTTTTGAAAGAGAGAGAGAGAGAGAGAGAGAAACAGAGACAGAGCACAAGTTGGGGAAGGGCAGAGAGAGAGGGAGACACAGAATCCAAAGCAGGCTCCAGGATTTGAGCCATCAGCACAGAGCCTGATGCAGGGCTTGAACTCAGGAGCCATGAGATCATGACCTAAGCCAAAGTCGGACACCCAACAGACTGAGCCACCCTGGTGCCCCTAGAGGGTGAAGATTTTAAGATCTACTTCAAACAACCCATGCCCCTTTGAATTCTTCCATTCTGGCTGAAAGAAAGAGGACCCAGTAACTTTGGAGGTCAGCTTTGTAAATGGTACAGGCTCTGCCAATAGGTGTTCCAAACCAATTGCATGGAGAAGGATCCTCCTAACACCCCACGTTCCTGCCTAAAGCTTTTACATGAGCATGGAACAGACTTCTACTGTGTTTGGACCATTATACATCTTGGAGTAAACTTGTTACTATATTGAGAATATCCTAAGGAATACATCATCTTTATCAAGAAAAAAAAATCCTAGGGGCACAAGGGAAGCTCAGTCAGTTAAGCATCTGATTTTGGCTCAGGTCATGATCTCACAATGTGTGAGCTTGAGTCCTGTATCGGGCACTCTACTGGAGCCCCTTTCAGATCCTCTGTCCCCTTCTCACTCTCTCTCTCTCTGCCCCTCCCCTACTTGTTCTCTCTCTCTGTCTGTCTCTCTCTAACTCTCAAAATAAGTAAACAAACTTAAAAAAAGAAAAGAAAAAAATCCTAAATACAACATTTTTTTTTGAATTGAGGTCCAGATCAAATACTTTTACAAAATGGCCTAATTCTCACTCACTCCCCCCTACTGCTACTCACTCACACCTCATTCTCCATCCTTACTCCACGACCGTATTTTTAACCTCATGTACTTTGAGAATATAGAAGCAGAAGTGCCCTTACTTCATACTACGTTAACCTGCCGCGTTCCCCACCTGTCAATCCATGTGTTTCTTTCCCTCCTGTTTCATCAATAATAACAAAAATGTAAAAGCATCAATTAGGTTCTGTGGATAAAGGCTTAATAAAGTCCATTGCTTTGGACCAGAGAACTTGAACTTCATTTAGAGCTCTAACTCTGTTTGTCCGGTATCTGATAAAAAATGGTATGTAATTATTGCTTATAACAAAAGTAACACCCCTGGGACGCTTGGGTGGCTCAGCCAGTTGAACATCTGACTCTTGATTTCAGCTCAGGTCATCTCCTGGTTACTGAATTCAAACCTTGTGTGGGGCTCTGTGCTGACATGCAGAGCCTGCTTGGGATTCTCTCTCCCCACCTCTCTATGCCCCTCTCCCTCTTTCAAAATAAATAAATAAACATAAAAAATGAGCCCTGAAAAACTACATGTGAATGGGATGTAGCTTTAGTCCTCCCTGAGTATGGTGGCTCTTATAACTTGTACGTCCTTTGTGCAGACTCTGGCGTCTATACCTACAGAATTCTGACAAGAGCTATCACCTTCTGTGGAGCATGAGTTTTAAAGCCAGAGTGACACTTGCATCTCCTTATGTGGACTCCCCTCCCAGTCTTTGCACTGTCATCCAGGGGCAGGACAGCTACTGGATGGTTGTATAGACTGCTACACGGTCTGCTTGCCATAAGGACACTTTTAGAAGGAATGCCTGTGTTGCCCTTCTGCCAAGTTGTCCTTCCTGCATGTATCTCTCTGAGCAACCTGGTCCTAGCATGAACCATGACAGTGTTGTAAACGTGAGTGCTTAGTTGAAGCCTAGGAGTTCCCCTGATGAGCTGTGTACATCTCTGATCTAGTCAGTCCCCACTCTCAGTTAGCCCTCTAACTGTTGCCAAGCAACCACGCCACATTTACTTTAGTAGAACTCTGGAGGTTTGCTCTCTCAGGAAGGTAAATAGAACACACTCCAGGGTGGCAGAAATGAGCCACAGTTGTGGGTACGAATACTGTACTGAAATATGGTATTGGAATTTGCATACCAATTCCTGAGGCTCCTGAACCCTCTTCTGCCAACTGGCTTCCAGAATGTTGGCAGGAGACGGAATCATCCCTCTCTGGGTGAATTGGACTCAGCTGGCAAGAGGAAAATTGCAAAATTACGTGCTCAGGCAGAACACTTAATAGTGTAAACTAGTCAGCAAGTCTGTGAGATTCCAATCCTGTTTTCAGCATTCTACTCTTTAATATGAGCAGAAAATCATGGATTAATTGCTATACGACAAAGTCTTAAAAAAAAATCAAGTTAGGAGTGCCTAGGTAGCTCAGTTGGTTAAGCATCTGACTTTGGCTCAGGTCATGATCTCGTGGTCTGGTCCTTGGGTTCAAGCCCCGCATAGGGCTCTATGCTGACAGCTCAGAGCCTGACCCTGTTTCAGATTCTATGTTTCCCTCTCTCTCTGCCCCTCCCTCACTCTCTCTCTCAAAATAAATAAACATTAAAAAAATTAAAGGCCAATATAAATTAAAAATCATTTCTGAGAAAAGACTTCAGTATAAAATTTATAATTACCAACACATGCTCATGCACACACATGTAAACAAAAACAACATACAGAAAAATTATGCAGAGAGAATACTTTGTTTTGAGACTTCTTCTTCAAATAAACTATCATTAATATCTTCAGATGATTGAAAGGAAGTATTGAATCTATAAAACAAGAATAGGGTGCTATTATAAAAGAATGCTCAGAAAAAAAATTAAAAAATAAAAGATAAAATTTAAAAATATTCAGAGAACCAAAAGGTCTTGAAAATTAAAAACAAACAAACAAACAAAAAGGATAGCAGAAAGTAATACTTGGAAAACTCATAGAATGGTAGAAAAAAACTAAGTTAAAGAAATATCTCACAGAGGGAAGACGTGTGTGGGCAGACGTGCACACGTGCACACATAAACACACAAATCATGGTTGGAAAATATTTGAGAAAAACACAAGAAAATTAAATAAAAAGTTCAACACCTTAATACAAGAAGCTCCAAAAAAAAAAAAAAAAAAAAAGGAAAAGGAAAAAGCAAATGGAGGAAACCATCTCTGAAATAATTCAAGAATATTTCCAAGAACGAAAGAACTTTCACTATGAGATTGAAAGACCTTGCTGATTACCTGCACATGATTAAAGCTTATCACAGCAACTCTTCCAAATCTCAAAGGGCTGTGTATGAAAAGAAAACCTTACAAGTTTCCATGAAGGTGATGGCGAGGGAGGAAGACGTACAGCCCCATGGTAGTGGGAATCAGAATATCAGAATGATTTGGACCTTTTCAGCAGCAACATGCCTCCAAAATTCTAAGGAGAAATTATTTCCAATACAGAATTTTTTATCTAGTCAAATCATCATCATGTAAGAACACTTCCTATAATCCCATAGGTATCCTTTCTCAGGAAGTTATTGGAGGTCTGATCTCCCATAATTAGGGAGTAAACCAAGAAAGGAGACATTTGGGGGAGGCAAGGAACAAGAGATACAATACAAAAGAGACACAAAGGACATTTACCCCGGATGATAGTAAAAGGATATGCAGTCATAGTAATAATATAAGTTAATAAAAATACTAGACATATATCTAACCTCAATTATAATATTAGGGAGTAAGTAAGTATGAAAAGGAGGATGTGTGGAGTGGCAATGAAGAGGAAACAAAAGAGAGTTAGGTCCCCATCCACAGTGACCAATCAAAAGATAATGCTTAAAATTGAAAATCAGTAAGCATTCTTACATTCTCTGTATAGCCAAGTAACTCAAAAGAGGGAAATGAAAAATGAAAGGTGGATTGTTGTATTTAAAATAAACCTTTTTCAGCTATTTGACTCCGTTTCTATGTAAAAGGTGATGAAAATAGGAAGCAAAAGAAAGATTAATAGCTTTTAAATGTTATACGGAGTCAAAAAATGCATAATTGAATATTTTCCATTGTAAACATTGGTTGAAACAATTAACACTGATACATTTATTCTTTTACACTGTGAAATTGAAAACCAAGAAACAGTCTCCTTGTAAATATTAACAGGGAGATAGATATTCTGAGGAAGGGTCTATAATTCTCTCATTACCACTTCTCTATTTCTGTCTTCTTTTGAGATCTTTTTTAAATAATTTTATTTTTTATTTTGAGAGAGGTAGAGAGAGAGAGAGAGAGAGAGAGAGAGGGAGAATATCTTAAGCAGGCTCCACACTCAGCATGGAGCCCAACAGGGGGCTCAATCCCACGCCCTGGGATCTTGACCTGAGTTGAAATCAAGAGTCCAATGTTCAACCGACTAAGCCACTCACGTACCCCTCCAGCTCTTTTTACATACCTTTTTGGAGATCGTTAATCCCATTAACCTTGTACTTTTTCTATCTCTATCAATTTCTTGCATTCAGTTTCCTTTTCAGCTTAGAATCTGTGGTATATCACCTGACCGATATGTCTTTCCAATATTTATACAATATTCTTGTAGCATTATCTTTTAATTATTGGCCCCATACAAAGCACCAACATCCAATAAATTCTAGAAGTCTCATCCATGCCTGTACCATGCAGTTACTTAGTGATGCCAAAGATACAAAATATAACAATAACATGGTATCCAACAATGAGTACTTTCTCATATGTTCATACATTTATGGAACAAAAAAGTTATAGTCAATTCTGTGAAATATATTTGATAAGCCATGGTTATCAAAATAGGCATAGTCCTTGCCTTGGTGGAGCTTTGACTCTATAAGAACAAAAAGGCAATAAACAATTCACTGCTTAATTATCTAATTCAGTTGTTTTAAGTATTACGAAGGCAAAATATGGTGTTCTATGAGAGCATTCAAATAGGAAAAATGCCCTTATTATTTTACAAGGTTTTTTTTTTTTTTTTTTTTTAAATTTATTTGTTTTGAGAGAGCATGAGCAGGAGAGGTGCAGAGAGACAGAGGAAGATACAGAGTCCCAAGCAAGCTCCACACTGCCAGCACAGAGCCCGGCTTGGGGCTCGAACTCATGAACTGTGAGAAACCAAGAATCAGATGCTTAACTGACTGAGCCACCCAGGCACCCAAAATGACCTTAATTTTGTCTTCATTCTCTGAAGAGGTAAAGTGTAGGGCAGAAATTGGATTATACGTCATCTGAGCAAGAGTATGGGGTGAGGAGAAATTCCGGACAGAACCAGACTGTTTGAAATTTGGCCCCAAAATGGCCGAACTAAGAGTCCTGGAGAGCCACTCTCTATCATCAACAGGTCTTTGTGAATGCTGTTCCTCTCCCTGAATAGCCTCCTTTCCTTCCTGCCCCTCTTTACCGTACCTTTTCTGTGATAAAATTGGATTGATCCTCCGGGTTTCAGTTTAGAAGTCATTTTGGGGGCAAATCTTATTTTACTTCCTCAATTCTGACTTGTAGTTTCTACACTGGGCTAATGAGAACTCTTCTTCCAGTGCCTCTAATCAAAACCACATCGTGTCATGATTGTCTTGTTCCTTGCCTGTCTCATCTTCTGGTCACTAAGAGCAAGATGGACAGTGACTTCCTCATTATTCTATCCCTAGCATCTCTTTGATATAAATTGGTGTTCAGAACCTATTTGCTAAGTGATCTTTGGTAAAAGGAGAGTAACTATGTATTGCATAGGGCCTCAGGGCTTTGGAACTGGGTCTAATGCCAAATCATTCATTCATTCATTCATTCATTCATTCATTCATTCTTCAATGACACATTATTTTAGTCCCCTTTTATTACTTGGCTTTTAAATATGTTTAAAATAATTCCACTTCCTAGATAAGTAAGTTCTGCATCAATTAAGGTATTGTATAAGAAAAATTGTGCTCTGGGTTGTCATGGACAAATAAAAGCTATAATTATTGTTTTGTAATTATACTATCAAAATATCTCCATAATTAAACACTCTAGACCCTAACAGAATGTGGATAAACTTCCTGATTACACGTACACGCTAATCTTTCTAAGATGAATTAAATTTTCAATATTGAAGTAATTGGCTACATGTCTTAGGTTTTAAAAAAATCCCAATTAAGGAAAATTATCATTTGTCTTACTTAGAATGATTTAAATGTGTAATTTAAATTTTCTTAATCTTTAATTTTCAGAGAGAGTGTGAGTGAGGGAGGCACAGACAGAGAGAAAGAAAGAACAGACAGAATCCCAAGCAGGCTCCATGCTGTCAGCACAGAGCCCAACGTGGGGCTATAATTCATGAACCGTGAATTTATGACCTGAGCAGAGTTCAGCCGCTCAACCAACTGAGCCACCCAGGGGCCCCTAAACGTGTAATTGTAATTAGAACACTAAAGAAAAAGTCTGGAAACTAAATGTAACCACTCAATTCTACCAAACTGAAATACACAGTATGAAAAAAATAAAGGAAATGGCACTTAAAATGGAAGGGGGAAGTTCTGAAGCCGGGACTCTGGTGCAAGTATTACTTGTTGGAGTCTGTACAACCAGTAGAAAGAAGGAAGATAAGAACTATCTTGACAAGGGAGGGCACCTTTCACACAGGAAATTCATCTCCTGGTTATAAGAAAAAGAAGCAAGATCCCTCTCCACCCCAGCAATACACCAGGCACTGCTTGCAGCCAGTGAGAAACTACTACAGCCTCTAACTCTTGTTCTTCTCCAAGGAACTTCTGTTCAAAATAATCCTCCCCAATTTCCCCCTAAAACCTCATACAAGCTGATATTCCCTTGTTGTCTTTGGACTGACCTATGGTTTACTCTAGCTTTCCTGTGCTGTACTGCAATTGCTCTACTATTTCTGAATGAACTCATTTTGCTAGCAAATTAGCTGGCTATTTGATCTTTTTTTTTTTTTTTAATATAATTTGTTGTCAAGTTGCTTTCCATACAATACCCAGTGCTCATCCCAACAAATGCCCTCCTCCCTGCCCATCACCCACTTTCCCCTCTCCCCCAACCCCCATCTACCCTTAGTTTGTTCTCAGTCCTTAAGAGTCTCTTATGGTTTGCCTCCCTCCCTCTCTGTAACTTTTTTCCCCCTTCCCCTCTGCCATGGTTGATTTTGAGAAACATAACAGATATTTGATCTTTAAGGTTGACGATATTCAGAGTAGACTGTGCAACTCTTGATCTCAGTGCTGTGAGTTAAATCCTCACGTTGGGTGTAGAGATGACTTAAAAAAGTAAAATATCTTCAAAAATCCCACAAAGTATATAATCTATTATAGGAATGAGGACCTTAAAAGAACATTTTAAGAAATAAAAAGTATCATGTGGCTGTGTATAAAAAAATAATTGAGAGTTTGATTGATAGAATGAAACCATAGAGGTTAAATTACATATATAAGTAAATAGTACCATTTTGACTAAATTATCATCTTGAAGGGTCCTGAGACAAATGAAGTGAATTAGGATAAAGAGTATTATTGTAACTGTAAAATAAAATGAAAAAGAAAAAAAATGCAACAGGATTTGTAAAAAAAAAAAAAAAAGGATGAGCCCCACACTTCTTATTCAGAAGAGAATCATCTGATTTGGGAAATGTGATACTGTGATTTGTAGAAAATTTGTATATATAAACATATATATGTGTGTGTGTGTGTGTGTGTGTATAAATATGATGTATAATATATATATTTAAATAAATATGTATATAAAATATTTATGTACTCATTCAGATTACTAGTTCTGGCTCAGAGCTCCCAAATCCTTAGCCTGTTCTGAGTGATGAGAAAAATGGAAGACTCTTTTGTTACATTATTTGGTCTCTTGGACTCCATTGCAATGGGTGTCTGGTTGTTCACCTTTCCACCACAACTGAGATTCCATTAATGATGTGACTTTGGGAAAATACCTAAGGATGAGAGCTGGTTGCCAAGAAAACCAACCATGAATAGAGGCTTGGAACTTTCAGTCCCACCCATGACCTCGGGAGAAGGAGGAGGGGCTAGACTCAATCACTAAAGGCCAATGATTTAACCAATCACACTTATGTAATGAAGCCTCCAAAAAAGCCCAAAGGAGGGGATTTGCTTCTATCTTGGGAAACCAGAATGTTTCTAGGTGCTACCATGGTATTCCCCAAGCTCCACAAGAACAGATGTTTCTTCACTGGGGACATTACCCAGTGTATTTCTTCATCTGGCTGTTGATTTGTATTTTTTAATATCTTTTTAAATAAATCAGTAATCTGGTAAATAAATGTGTATCCTAACTTCTGTGTGCCATTCTATCAAATTAATCAAACTCAAGGAGGGGATGATGGGAAACTGATTTATAGCCATTCAGTCAGAAGGAGTATAGGTAACAACTAAGACTTGTGATTGGCTTCTGAGGTGGAGGGCACTCTTAAGGGAGTGAACCCTTTGCCTCTGGAATTGGATTCTATCTCAGGGTAGACAGTGTCAGAAGTGAGTTGAATTGGCAGACACCAAGAATTGCTTGGTGTGGAGAAGCCTTCACATATACATACATACACTTTGGAATTGGGTCCAGAAATCCTTTCAGGAATGCACATATACCATATATATATGTATATATGTATGTATGTATAAATATGGTATATGTGTGCATATATATATGGTGTATGTATATATACACACATATGCACACACACATATACATATATATACACACACATACGCATAAATATATACTTATGTTTATGTGTGTACATGTGTATGTATGCATGTATACATTATACATCTATATTTATCTAAACATATGTGTGCATATATTTATGTTTTTCATGAAATGCCAATTCTATCATTATGTTCCAGGTAAATAAATACGTGCATTTTTATTAGTCCAAATAGTGTTATAATAAATTAAGATGATGCTTCTTTGCGGGCTAGAGTAGCAGTTTGAAAAAATACATGGCGTTTGGGGCACCTGGGTGGCTCAGTCGGTTAAGCATCTGACTCTTGATTTCAGTTCACTTCATGATCTCATGGTGTGTGGAATCGAGCCCTGTGTTGGGCTCTGCCTGACAGTGCAGAACTTGCTTCGGATTCTCTCTCTGCCCCTTCCCCACTTGTTCTCATTCCCTCCTCTCTCTCTCTCTCTCTCTCCTCTCTCTCTCAAAATAAATAAATAAATACATACATACATACATACTTAAAAACAACCATAATATTTAATAGCTCCACTCATCGGGATGTGAAATCTATTTCTCTACTCCTTGAATTGCTGCTTGGCCACGTGACTTTCATTGGTTAGCGGACAACAGCAAATGGGACAAAAGCAACATTTTGAAAAATATTTTCACCCTGGGGCTTGCCACTCTTTCTGTTAGGAACCCTGAGATCATCATGCACAGAAAGTCAGACTCGTCTTCTGTGGGTGAGAAGTCATGATATGAGAACTGCCCAGAAAATCCATAGGATTTTTAGAAAAAATAAATAAATGTATAATGTTTTGAGCCGCTAGGTGTTGGGGCAAATTGTTATACAGAAAAGGGTGAAACAGAAACTGATACCTAGAAGCACGGTGCTGGTAAACAAAAACACCATGTGGTATCAGACTTGGGACCAGGAAGCAGGAAGAGGCTGCACGATCTGTTAGTAAACTCTAGATAGAACAATGGGTAGCAAACAAAGCCTTAGTAAAATCTGGAAAAATAGCATGGAAATTTCTAGAACAGAGTGGAAAAATAACAGCCCGTGTTCTACAGTAACAAAACAATTGGCAAATGTCACCTGTGATCACTTGGAAGACAGAAAGTATACCTAATCAACTCTGGGGTTTTAGCTGAGGAAATCTCCAAACTGAACGTTCAAAGTACCCATGGATATTTATGGTCGTGTACGCTAAGAGAGAGGAAGATGCCAATGCCCTGAAGAAAGAACTACTCAGATCGTAACAAGGAATTTAGGGGGAAATGGCACCAACTTCCAGGGCTAGAGAACAAAATGGTCTTCCTAGGTTAGCCATAATAGGAATTTCTTGAACTTATTTTTTCTCACTGCTTATAACTAGTATAATCTATTGCAGAGCCGGTGATGTCTATCTAGGATGAAGGAGTAAGTTCTCTAAATATTCGCTATGTGTTTAGGGGTGGAAGAGGCTGAACAGAGCGAGAAAGAGAACAGAGCCCACATCACGTGCCATGGTGTTTCCTGCAGAGTCCAGGGATCCTTGCCCCCAGCCCTGTGGAGCTCCCATTTCTGCACTCGGCAGAGCAAAGCCTAGCAGTTACGACACTCAGTCATTTTCTAGGCTAGTAACAGTCGCCGTAAGTGCCAGACAATTCTTGAAGAGTGGATGTGCCTTTTAAAGAAGAGGTGTCTCACGTTCTCAGACCAGCAACACTGACATCGCTTGGAAGCTTGTTAGAAATGCAGAATTCAAGGCAGTGTGCCAGACTGATGTAGTCAGACTCCGCATACTAACACGATCCCTGGATGACTGTACACAAAAAAGTTTGGGAAGCACTGATCTACTCCCTGTCAAAAGTCTATAGGTCATTATACTAAATACCATCTCCAAACTTTTCCAAAGCTACTTATTGGGGTTTTGTGGCCCTTCAAACTCAGAGCTCCCCCCCCACTCTGTTGCCAAGCAACCTGTTCTAGACATCATCTAAACCCCAACAATTTCAAATACATTAGGTTGAATCATTTAGTTGCCTATGTTCTATTGGTGATGACCAATAAAAACGGCAACTTTTTTTTTTTTTT